>NC_058080.1:632443335-633643335 GCF_014858855.1 Bufo gargarizans | reverse complement strand
CATGAATAAGCTCTGATACCAATGCAACTGGAATATATAGGTTAGTGTCAGCGAAAAAGCTGTATGGAATCCCTATCATTTTTCTTAAAAAATAAATAAATAAAAAGATCCCACCATCATAGGTACATATTTTATCTGTAAAGATCAATTCATGCATTCAGGATGTCTTTCGTTCCGTCAGCATTCCGTTTTGTGACTGGACACAATACCGCTGCAAGCTGTAGTTTTGTGACTGGTCATAAAAGCAGAAAAAAAATAACTGATCTGGCGCTGAAAACAATGTAAGTCAATGGTGACGGATCTGTTTTTTGGGGAGCCTAAACAACCTAAAAAACTGGATCCGTCACCCATTGTCTTTCGAGGTATTTAGTGACGGATCCATTTAATTCTGGTATTGAGCTCCTCTGCCGGATCTAAGTACCAGCATTAACAACGCAAATGTGAAAGTAACCTTAGGGTTCAGGCCCCTCGTTGCTTTTCATATGAAACCCCTCTCGCCCGCCCTAGGTTCTTCCGAAATCCTGCGCCGTTCACAAGATTCGCCTCGCCTGCCCACTCCATTCCCCATTATGGGTAGAGGCACAAGGCACATGCGCATTAAACGCTCTTGAGCCTCTGCCCATAATGGGGAATGAAGTGCGCAGGTGCGGCAAATCTTGTGAATGCCGTTGGATTTCTGAAGAACCTAGGGCGGGCCAGAGGGGGGAAAGGGGAGGGGCTTCATATGAAAAGCGACGAGGGACCTTGGCACTAGCCGCTTGCACGCCGCCCCAGGGCACCTTCAGAACCTAATTTACATATTTAATAAAAGTGTTTTTTAGCGAAAATAAGCGACGGGCAGCTATACGGTAAGTAGCATTCCAATATGGGGATCATGGGGTTAGTGTTCTATAATGGTCATTTTAGGTGAAAGACTCCCTTTAATTTCTATGGGGCAACAAAAAATGCGGAGGTCACCTGTGTGTTTTCCGCATCCGTGTGGCTTAGCTGCAAATTATAGAACATCTGTTACAGAATAGCCATTTTTTCAGTGCCGTCCGTGAAAAGAGCTGACGTCTGATATTTCAGTTATTTTGCTTGTGTGATGTAGAGCAATATTATGCTTAGCAGAGGTGTAGTCGTCGAGCCCTTAAAGGGGTTTTCTAGGATTTTTATACTGATGGCCCATCATCAGGATAGGTCATCGGTATCTGATCGGTGGGGGTTCGACACCCGGGACCCCCTCTGATCAGCTGTTTTTGCGAAGGCACCAGTGCTCCTGTGAGCGCTGCAGCCTTCTCCATGCGTACCAAGCACAGCGCCGTACATTGTATAGAGGCTGTCCTTGGTATCACAACTCAGTAACTCAATTCACTTCAGTGGAGCATAGCACAATACTAGTGTTGAGTGCAAGGTTCGGGTTATCTAAGATTTCCGCTACCACGGACAATAACTTATGGTTCATGGTAGCGGAATCCATAACCGAATTCTTAGATAACCTGAACCTTGTACGCCGAACTTGAAAACACAAATTCGCTCATCCCTACACGATACCAAACACAGCCGCTATACAAGATGTACGCCATTGTGCTTGGTAAGCATGGAGAAAGCTGCAGTGCTCATAGGAGTGCAGGTGTCGGACCCCCACCAATCAGATACTGATGGCCTATCCTGGGGATAGGTCATCAGTATCAAAATCCCGGAAAACCCCTTTAACTGTGTTTTATTGCTTTTCCAAGGGATAGGTGATAAATGTCTGATCTTTGGTAGCCCTTCTGCTGAGAGCCCCACCAATCACTAGAATGGCAGTCCCAAGCACCCTATTCTTCCTCACTTTACCCATGTAACAGCCTCCCTTGACTGCGTCCTCTACTGTGCAGGCAATGAAAGAGTTCAGCCCTGGCGCAGATACATACAGCGGGATCTCCTTTTGATGCGATGAACGCTTTCAGCGCCTGCGCAGTAGTGGATGCAACCAGGTAAATCATGTGACCGCTGCCATCTTGGGTGTGTGTGTGTGTATATAGAAAGTGCTCATAGGCAATGGGAGACTGCTGCAGTACTCGGCGAGCCTTTTTAGCATTTTATAGGGTATTACGTGTTTGCAGAAAGCAGACCACCGTTTACGAACACTGTAAGGGGAAGTAAATGACACAACGCCTCTTCCGGGCATACTATCCCAATACTGATTGAGATAGATAAAATAATCCAATTACTGGTCAGCACTCAGCCATTTAGAAGCTCGCAGTGTAGGTAATGCATGGTGTTTATTTCACATTCACCACCTTGTCACTCAGAAAATGCTCAACAAACAAAGCATTAATTTCATCTTGTATGGCCAGAATGCACATTTAGAAGCAGGATTCCATTAGTAAGTGCAATCTATCCCAGGAATGATGAGAACGTATGATAAGCTGTATGACACCACAACCTTTAGTAAGAGTGATGCTCACCGCGTCCAGATAAGACGAGATCGCCATTCCACCTCCGGCAAAGTGGAGGCAGTATCATTTATTTTAGTAATGCACTGTACGACAGAATTTGCTTGATTCTCTGTTCATAACGTTGGCCACAGAATATTAAAGGGCCTCTATGGTTTGCTGTCAGGAGGGCCCCTGGAGCAGGGCACATGTGACAACTCATCTTGTTGACTTCAAAGTACAGCTATCAGGCTCCAAATGGGCTTTATCCAGAGTATGACAAAAAAAGACTACCCCCATTTCAGCCGTCGCTTTCAAGACTGTCTTTGTTTAATTTTTTTTACATCAATAAATCAAATTTGGTTCAATCTTGAAATTACATAAAATGCACCCTGAGGTCTCTTTCTCAGCAACACACAATGTTTCGGGGAAATGTCACCTTCATCGTGTGTACACACATCATTTTTAAATTTGCATAGTTGCTTAATTTATATTTTATTTTAGACGAGCACTCGGTCAATAATAGAAGGCTTGTTTGGCCGACAGTTATTCTTCGAGACACGTGCACACTCAGCTTGGCATATGTTCTCAATGGGGAGAGGAAAGCATGCCACTTCCAGACACCTCTGAAGACGGCTTATCTTCCTTGAGAGCAAAAGGATCTGGCATTGAAGTTCATCACGCCGGTTTTTTCTTTCTGCTGACATCATCTGTTGGGGGAGAGTTGGCACACTCCATTAAGCTGAGTGTATACATTATCTAATGTCCTACCAGCTGACCATCTGATGTGTATAGGGGCTTCCCAACTCTCCTCCATAGGCCTAGGTTGGGGAAGATTTGGGCTGTTGTTCTTCAGCTGCCTGTTTTAGCAGTGGCGTTCCCCCAATTCAGGACACATACCTGATTGCCTGAGAGGACGTTGGCCGAGCATGGAGTAAGATGAAGCTGTAATGGGGATATCCTCATCTGGAACACTGATAATATATCGCTAGGGTATGCCATTAGTGTCAGCTGCGGGTCCTACGTCTGGGACTGGTTTCTGTCTCTGGAAAGGGACCCCCAAAGTGAACAAACAGCAGCTGCCTATGCACGGCCACACTCGGTTTTCTGCCATTGGAGTTCCAAAAACAGCTATTTCCGGCAGTGCAATGGGGCCCTTTCTATTAACTCGCTTGGCTATTTTCGGAATTCCCATAGCGATGAATGAAGAGCATGCGGTGTGTGTGGGGTGCGCTCTCCTTCACTTCGGGGGCTCATTCTCTAGATAGGAGAGGGTCTTGCCTATCAGACATTGATGGCATAACCCAACACTATGCCCAAAAAGTTCAAGATGGGGATACCCCTTTAAGGTAGCCAAACGTCAAAGTTGACAAACCTGCGAATGTACAGTAATGTGTATGGTATCTAATGTGTGCGACCACTTTAACTGGGGTTATTCGGCTCAAAACTCCATTTTGTTTCATTAGAGTGTCCCACGGAACAGCTATAATCTGCGAGATAGTCAACTGCTTCTACCAAAATTAGTGTGTTCAGCCAACGTGACTTTTCTATGTGCGCAATTTGACTTTTTCAGCAATTGTGCAAAAATCAGCGAGTGGTCATATCCATTTGATTGACACATAAACCTGTATGGGGAACAGCAGGTTTTTGAATTCTGCTACAATGGGAGTAATTGTTCCTGTGGCACTTGTTGCCTGTCTGTGGGGGGGACACACACGGTGCGTATTACGTGCAAATTTTCATGGCGAAAAATCTGAATCTTAACATAGTACCAGCAGAGTGAATGGGATTTGCCAGAGCTCGTGTACACAGTGCGTATTCTGTATACGTGATTGACCTGCGGTGCGGCTTTTAAAATTGATTGTGTGGCTAGCGTATTGTGGTTCCCCCATAGACTTTATCTCTTTATTTTTTTTATTTTTTTTATGTGGATTTTCTTTATATAAATCCGCACCCTGTGCTCGTAGCCTTTAAATGGGCACTCTGTCGATTGTCTCCGTTAGAAATAATTGTAAGGTGTAAACCCACTCTAGGCCTCGCAAAAGTATTTTATTGCATAGCTTTGAGTGAGATGTCTGCTTGCCTAATAGCAGTGAGGGGAGGAAAAAACCCAAACTAGAACTGGAAATCAATGCAGAGCATTACCTACGTGTAATCTTATCCAAATGCCAGGTAGAGCCCTCTGATTTCAACAAAGCACTGCATGCATTTCCTGAATGAAGATTGAATAGAGCGTAGGCTGCTTACTCATATACTTCATGGCGGTTCTTGGCCCGCTCCCCCAGCTTGTTTTACTAAGCATTGCTCTGGCATTCTGTCAAGGTTTTTTTTTTTTTTTTTTTCCTATTAGGCACCCCGTCTAACCAAAGTGTGTGCTGTCATTATAAATTTATGAATAATGGATATTTCTGGGTGTAGGCACAAACAATCGACGTCCAAAGAGCAGCGAGCTAAAACCTATGTGCAGGAATTAGAAGGGTCTTTATATGGGATTTGTTCTAACGAGCCTTCTGCAGGTTTGGTGCACGTATCGTCACATCCCGTGTGGGCCATGTGTTTGACGTGTACGGTATATTACAAAAAATAAAAGTATATTACAAAACAACTTAAAGGGACACTCCAGGAAGTGCATACACTGATTTATGCTTGGTGACGGGCCTGGCGAGGGCAGTGCATGCCTACCTTTTGATGGCCCCTTTTGGCCCTGCAAAAATAAAATAAAAATAAGAAATACTTTAGCACTTTTATAATGTAGTGGCATCTGATACATTCACTACTGTGGTCCATTTTGCAGACCAAAGACGCCCATTCAGGTCTATGGGTCTGTGAAAACCAGGAATTGTGGATCCATTGCATAAAAAAAAAATATTAGGTTCAAAATGTTATATATAAAAAAAAAATAATAGTTTCAAGTTTTTTGCCGATGCCCACCAATGTAAAGAAACACTGACACCCTCTGAATGCAAACCTTTGTGGATGCCAAACCGACATGGACGTGTTACTGAGGCCTATACTGTAGGCTACATTAATGATTCTGTGTTAACTCTCATCCGACAGTTTTTAATTTTGGTTGAAATCCATTATTATTGTCGACTTTAGCAGTGTACATGTGCAGGGTATGAGAGCAGCCTGCCGGATCCTCTACTTCTTCACCGCAATCCCCATTGACTTTAATGAGGACCAGCTGTGATCTAGGTGTTTTCCGGCATAAATACTGGGTTTTGGCCCGACAAAAAACATAGCACGCACCGTTTTTTTTGTCCATCTCGCAATCTGCATTTGCGCCAGATCAGCCAACCAGACCTCCTTGGACGGAGGACACAAAAGCACGCAGCGTGCAAGGTCAGATTACAGACAGCCAGGGACTGTAAGTAAATGATTAAAGCCAGGTCCTCCCCAGCAGCTGATAACAGTGCCTGGGCTGTGTGCACTGCTCCCTGTCCCTGCACTTGGCAGACGCTCCCTCACTCAGCAGAGCTGGAGAATGCAGAGTTGGAACAGCGCAGACCAGGGAAGGGAGATCTGCCGTCTGCTCAGTGTATAAATGAAAGCAACATGTGGTAAGAGGACCCCTTTGTGCTGTAGGAGATTAACCCTATAGGGGGGAGGGCTCTGGTTACTGACACTTTTGGGGGGCTATTGTTACTGGCTAGTGAGGGCAGGCGGGATTAGCCTCAGGGTGAGGGCAGTGGTGGCCATCTTAACTGAATAGTGAAATTGCAGTTTTATGCAGACTAGTTGCTAAGGGCTGAATCTTATTAAATATGGTCAGTCTAATAGTAACTGATTCTGGATTATCATGTTATGGAACTTAAAATTAGGGTCTAAGTGTGACAGTTATTTTTTAAAGAGGACCTGTCACTGCTCCTGACACGCCTGTTTTAATAGCTTCATGCATTCCCCATGTAATAAGAATTCTGGAGCATCTGTTCTTGTTAATCTATGTTGTGCCATTCCTTTATTATTTTTACTAGAAGTTCTGAATGAATTGCTATTAGCCTGCAGTAAGGGTACAGAGGGGAGGTAACCTACAGTACATGTATAAAAGCATGATTTACATGTACTGTAGCAAACGCATCATGACCAGGTTACAACCACGTGGTTGTAACCTGAAAAGTCCAAAATCCCTCGTTTGTGGCTTTTTGAAGCCAAATGCTGGACTGTTTCCTAGTTTGAACCATAAAATCTATTGAGGGCCGCCAGCAGTTTTCGGCTTATGCTACTTTCACACTGGCGTTTCTGGGTCCGCTTGTGAGATCCGTTGCAGGGCTCTCACAAGCGGCCCAGAACGGATCAGTTTTGCCCCAATGCATTCTGAATGGATAAGGATCTGTTCAGAATGTATCAGTTTGCCTCCGTTGCGCCTCCATTCCGCTCTGGAGGCGGACACCAAAACGTTGCTTGCAGCGTTTTGATGTCCACCTGACGATGCGGAGCCAAACGGATCCGTCCTGACTTACAATGTAAGTCAATGGGGACGGATCCGTTTTCACTGACACAATATGGTACAATTGAAAACTGATCCGTCCCCCATTGACTTTTAATGTAAGTCAGGACGGATCCGTTTTGACTTAGACCTTTTTTGAAGAATAATGCAAACTGATCCGTTCTGAACGGATACAAGCGTTTGCATTATAGGTGCGGATCCGTCTGTGCAGATAGAAGACGGATCCGCACCGAACGCAGGTGTGAAAGTAGCCTAATCTGGAATCGGTCATATAATAGGTTAGCAGGGGGACTGGACCTGCAGACTACTGTGGCCCTACATTACTCCTATCAAACCTTCCTTCACATACTCACTCATTGTTTGACGGATGCGGGCTGTGAGACTGGTTACCTCTCGGGTTTCTGCAGACTCTCTAAATGTGACAGTTCTTGCAGGCACAATGTGCCGCTCTCCCAGCACTACCATTTTCTGGAGGAGGAACGCCCTCAATCAGGGGAGGCCTGCTCTGCAGCCGGTCTGTTTGTTTGGATTCTTTTGCGACCTTTGAAGAAGTGACAGCCTACAAATCTATCTTGTCTGATTGCGGCATACCTTGTTTTTCTTCCAAGACGTCTTGTGAAGGGCAGAGCAGACTTGAAATGTGATTTTCTCCAGGCTGGAGAACTAGGTGGTTCTGTCTGTGAGAAGTGTAGCTCGAATTTTCGTTTGCATAGTCTGAAATCTGATATTCATTATATATATTTTTTTCTTCCTCTGTATGTACATGGCTTGGAATATTAGCTTACCACCTGTGTTTTCCTGGCAAGGTTTCCCAGGCTGTAAAGTCACATCAGGGTGGTCAGACCTAATAGCCGCAAAGAATGTATGTTTAGCAGCATTCTTCTTCCAGCGGCCAGCCTGGGTTCCTCTGTTGTATAGAAATTATCAGACAGGGTTGTAAAATGTTTCGGCAGTGACTGCGATTTGGGGGAATCTGAATAAGAAACATGTATATTATCTATCTGATCTCCTGCAATGCAGGCTCTAAAATGTAGACTGAATGGAGATCCATAAATAGAACACGCTCTGTCGTAAAGAGATGGAGACCTCTGCAGTATAGGCCTGGAGTCCTTCAGTGAGAGGTGACGAAGTATGGCCTCTTGTCTATAAATGACCGTAGACATTTGACAGATTTTGATCAAAGGGGATCTGTCAGCAGGTTTGTACCCATGACACTATCTGACCTGTTACATGTGCGCTTGGCAGCTGAAGGCATCTGTGTTGGTCCCATGTTTATATATTCAAAAATAGGGTCTTAATATATGCAAATGAGCATCCAGGAGCAACGGGGGAGTTGCCATTACACCTACAAAGCTCTGCTCTCTCTGCAACTGCCGCGACCTCTACACTTGACAGGGCCAGGAGTGATCATGTGTACACTGCGTAACTGTGTCAAAGTGCAGAGGCTGTGGTAGTTACCGAGAAATGGAGCCTCTAGTTGTAACGACAACGCCCGCATTGCTCCTAAGGCTGATTTGCATATATTAACACTTCAATTTTCTCAGCAATTTGGGAACATATGAACATGGGACCAACACAGATGTCTTCAGCTGCCAAGTGCACATGTAACCGGTCAGCCAGTGTCATAAGTATAAATCTACAGATGCCCTTTAATCAAAATCTGTCAAATGTCTATGGTGATTTATAGACAAGAGGCCATACTGAGGGACTCCAGTGTTGTAATAAGTATGACTTGTATTCTATCTTTTGAAGTTTGTCAGTTCTTCAATGTGATCATTTATAATTTGCGCTTATATTTTTGTCTCCACCAGGTTACAGTCAGCAGCAGACCCAATGTCGCATCCAGAAGTGCACAACAGATTTTGTGTCTCTAACGTCCCATCTGAATTCAGGGAGTGATGGCTTTGACTCTGAGTTTTGTAAAGCATTGCGGGCGTATGACGGCTGCACACAGAGGACCTCTAAAGCTTGTCGGGGAAACTTGGTCTACCATTCTGCTGTGCTGGGGATCAGTGATCTTATGACTCAACGAAACTGCTCAAAGGATGGTCCTACATCTTCTACAAACCCAGAACTTTCAAATGACCATTGTAACTTCCACAGCAAAGTGACCGCAAGAGAACCAGGGCAGGGAGAGAAGCCTCAGCCCAATTACCTTTTTTGTGGATTGTTTGGAGATCCACACCTCAGAACTTTTAAAGATCATTTTCAGACTTGCAAGGTGGAAGGAGCTTGGCCACTAATAGACAACAACTATTTGTCTGTGCAAGTGACCAACGTGCCTGTGGTCCCTGGATCCAGCGCTACAGCTACTAACAAGGTAACTGACTAACAAGCTGTGACTTGCCTTGACTTTGTGGGAGGTGAGATGTACCTGAGGTCAATGGCACAACTTTGTCAGATACTGCCTTGTTTTACAGCTAACAGTAGTTACTTGATATATTACCATGAGTGATATGTAGTGCAAGCTGCCATTCATAAAAATGCTGCCCGCCGTTGCTCTACAAAAATCCTTATGTCCTAGCAACTTGAGGGGATCAATTCAAAATGGCTGTCTACAAGAAAGGCAAGGGAAATGAAAAAATAACATATCTGAATCATGTAGCATTGCATCATATTTAAATCTAGATAGCAAATTGAATTAATTTTTGCAGTCAATATTTGTTCAATCTGAAAGTTATCTACATTTGTGCCAACACCTTTAAGTTAAAAAGAGGAGAATGTGGAGCTCTGAATATAGTAGTATATGCAGGACCTTATATTCCAGTTCCTAAATTGCATGATGATCAGAAGGGGCTTTTCCTATGATATGTCACTCATGAGAGCACGTGCATGCATAGTTTGCTGTCCACCAGTTGCCAAGCATTGTTGGGACTACCCCTGTGATTTAGGACCTCTCCTACTGTAGGTGTGTACAAAATAGTAGACATTTGGTGGTCAGATATCAAGCACTAGCCACCAGGCCCCTGTAATTTATCGAACCTGGACTTAACGACATCTCTTCAGTCAGTTCAGAATTTTCTCCTTCCAGCTCTGGCAAAAGACGACATTGCGGCCAGCCTCGCGTTTTCCCTACATGTAAAACAAGACGAGCTTGAACTGGGATTGTTGTAGCACAGCATCTTTCATAGAGTTGGGGGTTCATGTGATAACCCCTTCAAAACTGCGTATTATATTTCAGACAACTTCTCTGTATTTAAACTAATAAGGCTCAGATCGATGGATATAGTCTGCAACGACCGGCTTCTGGTTGAAGCAAGGGGTCAATACCCAAAGGTGGATCCTGCCTAAACTATATAGATGTCATATGGCAATATAGGACAGGGCTGGCCAACCTTCGGCTCTCCAGCTATTGCAAAACTAAAACTCCCAGGCTGCCTACAACTGCGAATTGTAGCTTTACAACAGCTGGAGAGACTTAGGTTGGCCATCTATGATATAGGACTTATCTACAGAGTTTGATTTTGGTCCGTTTTCCTGCTAAATTTCCTTCACCTGTGTGAATGGGACGTGCAGAAACCCACATGTTTAGCTGTAATGCCTGTTGTGTCCGTAATTAACCATTTCTAAGTTTCCAGCAAGCCTTGTATCCTGCCATCACGTTGGCTCTTGAGTGATTCATATTGGACTACTGCCCTGAGAAACCTCTCACTTCAGACATGTACAAGATGGCTGCCATGAGACGGAAGAGCTATAACGCAGCTGCGTATAGTAACACCGTCTGATTTATCTACGTAGAATATCTTATGTTCCTTTATGTATATTGAAGTCTTCATAAAGTCCATAGTAATGTGAGGTTGTAATTCTTCTGGTGAGGCTGGAGAGTCAGACGGAGCCCTGGTGGCGGTGTCTGGACTGTGCCAGGATGTATAAAACTCTGCAGCTTAATGAACTTCTTAAAGAGCCTGGTGGCAGCAGAGGAGAGAAGAGCCTGTCCATGACTGGTCTCCTGTGAGCGCGGCGCAGCGGGGGGAGGGCAGGGACAGGGAACAGCCATTAATGAATAACCTGCTCTGTTATAGTATGTGCTCCTGTGTGCTGGTTACTAGGAAGGAGCTTTGTCACATACAACTTCATTATATATAGAAATCCTAATCACTGCTCCTGGACAGGGCACAGCCATGTGGACTCCTTAGGGTACTTTCACACTAGCGTTTTTGTTTTCTGGTATTGAGTTCCGTCTTAGGGGCTCAATACCGGAAAAAAATTATCAGTTTTATCCTAATGCATTCAGAATGGAGAGCATTCCGTTCAGAATGCATCAGTTCAGTCTAGGGCTGCAACGATTAATCGATGTAATCGATTATATTTGATAACTGGATTCGTTGTCGACGAATCCAGTTATCGAATAATCGCCGATTCGTTGCTATGCGGGCGGGCGGGTGGTCGCTGCATCTTTATTTTACCTTTTTACAATGACGCTCCTGTAACAGCCAGGCAGAGCGGACGGCGGTGTAACGTCACTCACTCACGTGACACGCCTGCTCCGCCTCCTTCATTCATGAAGTGGGCGGAGCAGGTGCATCACGTGATTGAGTGACGTTACGTCGCCGTCCGCTCTGCCTGGCTGTTACAGGAGCGTCATTGTAAAAAGGTAAAATAAAGATGCAGTGATTAGTCCGACTTATAAGCATCGGGGCCGGGGGTGTTATGGGGAGGGGGGAGGATCTGTCTATGGCACTGTTATGGGGAGGGGGGAGGATCTGTCTATGGCACTGTTATGGGGAGGGGGGAGGATCTGTCTATGGCACTGCTATGGGGAGGGGGGAGGATCTGTCTATGGCACTGCTATGGGGAGGGGGGTCTGTGTATAGCACTGCTATGGGGAGGAGGGGGGGTCTGTGTATGGCACTGCTATGGGAAGGGGGATCTGTGCACTGTTATGAGGAAAGGGATCTGTGCACTGTTATGCCCATAACAGTGCACATATCCCCCTCTCCATAACTGCGCCACCCACAGATCCCCCTCTCCATAACTGCGCCACCCACAGATCCCCCCTCTCCATAACTACACCGTCCACAGATCCCCCTCTCCATAACTACGCCGTCCACAGATCCCCCTCTCCATAACTACGCCGTCCACAGATCCCCCTCTCCATAACTACGCCGTCCACAGATCCCCCTCTCCATAACTGCGCCGCCCACAGATCCCCCTCTCCATAACTACGCCGCCCACAGATCCCCCTCTCCATAACTACGCCGTCCACAGATCCCCCTCTCCATAACTACGCCGTCCACAGATCCCCCTCTCCATAACTACGCCGTCCACAGATCCCCCTCTCCATAACTACGCCGTCCACAGATCCCCCTCTCCATAACTGCGCCGTCCACAGATCCCCCTCTCCATAACTGCGCCGTCCACAGATCCCCCTCTCCATAACTGCGCCGTCCACAGATCCCCCTCTCCATAACTGCGCCGTCCACAGATCCCCCTCTCCATAACTGCGCCGTCCACAGATCCCCCTCTCCATAACTGCGCCGTCCACAGATCCCCCTCTCCATAACTGCGCCGTCCACAGATCCCCCTCTCCATAACTGCGCCGTCCACAGATCCCCCTCTCCATAACTGCGCCGTCCACAGATCCCCCTCTCCATAACTGCGCCGTCCACAGATCCCCCTCTCCATAACTGCGCCGTCCACAGATCCCCCTCTCCATAACTGCGCCGTCCACAGATCCCCCTCTCCATAACTGCGCCGTCCACAGATCCCCCTCTCCATAACTGCGCCGTCCACAGATCCCCCTCTCCATAACTGCGCCGTCCACAGATCCCCCTCTCCATAACTGCGCCGTCCACAGATCCCCCTCTCCATAACTGCGCCGTCCACAGATCCCCCTCTCCATAACTGCGCCGTCCACAGATCCCCCTCTCCATAACTGCGCCGTCCACAGATCCCCCTCTCCATAACTGCGCCGTCCACAGATCCCCCATAATAGTGTCGTCCACAGATCCCCCTCTCCATAACTGCGCCGTCCACAGATCCCCCATAATAGTGTCGTCCACAATTTGTTTTAATATGGCCTTTGAACATAATTTTTCAAGTAAAATCATATAAACCTCTCTGTTTTGTAATTTTGTCGTTTTTCCCGATTAATCGTAGAAATTAATCGGCAACTAATCGAATTTTCAAATAATCGTTAGCTGCAGCCCTAGTTCAGTCCCTCTTACGTTTTTTTGGCCGGAGAAAATACAGCAGCATGCTGCAGTTTTGTCTCCAGCCAAAAAGTGTTCCGGCAAAATGAATCCGTTCTTTCCATCTGCGCATGCGCAGATCATTAAATCTGTGAAAAAAAAAAATACTGGATCCGTTTTTCCAGGTGACAACCAGAAAGGCGGATCCGGTATTGCAATGCATTTGTGAGACGGATCCGCATCCGGATCGGTCTCACAAATGCATCAGTTTGTGTCCAGATTGCCGGAGACAGAACTGCCTGCCAGAAATCCTCTACCGCAAGTGTGAAAGTACACTTAGTATGGAGTCGTACAGCTTCTGTCAAAGATTTTCTCAGATGTACCTCTGTAAATATAAAATCCTGGTATTCCTTCATGTGAAACCGGAGTCATAGAGCGGGACAGTAGCGTCCTCATGGGCCTGAGTGTAAGTTCTGTTACCGAGCCGTAATATGTGAATGTGCACGATCCCTTATGCTTGTGACAGTAGCCATGTTTGTGGATGGCTTTGGGGTGTCCATATAATCGGATGTAGGACAGTATTATACCGCAGACCCCTGAGCTTTAGAGGTGAACGTCCGAGGCAGCTCTGAAAGTGGTTGCTGGTGATATACTGCCTAACAACAACTTTTCAGACTTATTGTCAGACAACCAGGTGCAGACTGCCCATAGATCCTACAGGGAAATCTCCCAGTGGGCCATTGCCAGGGGGCGCCCAAGTATGCCAGCCGGGAACATAATTATCTAATGCTCTCAGCATTAATAAATGTAGGAGCCTCACCTCAGGCACTTATGCACCTGGCCAGTGGCCGCAGGAGCCCTTCTGAATTCAACTGTATTGTGTCCTCAGGACGATGATGCAGCTTCATACTGTGGTACAGGGGCACTATTTTGTGCTGTGCTGTACTGTGGTATTTAGTTGTGCTGGGGCAGCATTTTGTGCTGTACTGTGGTATTTGGTTGTGCTGGGGCAGTATTTTGTTCTGCTGCACTGTAGTATTTGCTTCTATAGGGGCAGTATTTTGTGCTGTACTGTGGTATTTGGTTGTGCTGGGGCAGTATATTGTGCTGCACTGTGGTATTTGGTTGTGCTGGGGCAGTATAGCAGTATATTGTGCTGCACTGTGTATTTTGTTCCGCTGGGGCTGTATTTTGTGCTGCACTACAGTATTGCTGGCCCCGCCTACTTGTGTTGCCCCACCTTTTGTCTGTTTGGACACCCCTACAACCTGGGGCCACTTTTTTAGTTTTTTTTTTTTCCAGGGCCACTTTAAGTTTTCAGTCCACCCTGCAGACAGCACATCATTAGTTTCTTAGAATTGCTAAAGAACTGATGACAGTCTGTGTATTAGTTGTGTGGCAAATAAAGGGTTATCCTCGGCGGCTGCTCTATCCAAGCCACTCTGTAGAGACTGAAGGCAGCATTCATGCTCCATGGGCTCGCCGCCCTTGCAAGGTGTGTGTCAGATGTAAACTCTGCGGCTCGGGCTGACTCGTACATTGTGTTCAGTGTGCAGGCGTGTTGTTACAGTGGGCTTTGTAACATGTTTCAATCTGTGTGCGCAGTTGTGTATCTTCATGAGGTTTCCCAGCGTCTGCTTCGCTCGAATTACATCACCTTCATACGATGTTGACCTTTTTGTGGGCCATGATGATGATGAAACCTATTAATTTACCAGGATATGCTTACCTAAAGTGATTATCGTTCAGATAAGGAGGGTACGCTTCTGTGAAGTATCTGCCGAAAACCATGTGGACCTGCAAGTCTGTGCATTTTTTATTTTTTTATATTAACTTTAATCAGAAGTCTTTTGTCATTTCTGGTTTTCTGTTGTGGTCATAGGAGCAGAAAACCGTAAATGACGAAGAGCTGGATCCATCGCATGCAGCACCCAGCAGACCTAGGTGAAATATAGGGTCCTTCTGGTTCCCTGCTGTCCATCATTTTACTTAAAAAATAGCACTGCCTTGGAAATTTTTCCTAGCAATGATAATGGAATCTGTGTCAGAGGCTGTAATTGCAGATGGAAGACAATCCATATAAACCAACGGCACTTGGGTGGTATCCTACTATTATATGGGCAGCTCTGATAGGTAGTGTCAGTATAAATCAATGATTGTGGTACTAATCCTTTCCAGTTTACCATACTATATGTAGCGCTTCCAATCATACACCAGGCCCATTCCACGAGTGGGAGTTGAAGAGTAATACAGACTTTTGCGTTACTGAACGCCACCATCTGCGTGCCCCTGCCACGTGGGTGCCAGCCTTAGCGGCATATCATTGGCCTTTTATAGCTTGCCTTCTCTTAGGTTTTCTATGTAGAGGAGCAGTCTGTAAAATAACGTAATTAACTTCTTCTGATGAAAGCCAGTCTCCCTGGTGGGAAGTCGAAAACGTAATTAGAATATTGGAAGCTATTGATCTCGTGTCTGAAGGTAATTTATGGCCGTTTTGCAATTAAACATATTATCCAGCATCACCTCCATGCTATGTACGAAGCAAAACCAAATGCCTTTCATTGCTCATTGGTTCAGAACAAGACCTGCATGTTGTGGGATCCACCGGCCGGAATGAATATCCTGCCCGCTCACCACGGGTATGGCTTGGCCTGTCGCATAACCCTATGGATAGAAGCTGCCTGTATACAGGCTCATGCACAGGCCCTGTATTGCATTTGCGTCGACTCCCTACGATTCTTAGGAATTTCATGTTCTGCCCTTTGCCACCTTTGTGAGGCACCATACCCTTTCCTAGTGGCACAGCAGTGCATTAGGCAGACGTATTGACTCTGATAATAGGGAGATGCTTATGCTGTAATATATAACATAAAGCTGATATGCAAGTCCCAGTATACTAAAGGAAAGCTTTAGGCTTAGTGAAAATTAGGAAAAATAACCCTGTGGGTTTGATGTGGTTTAGCATTTCTCCCACAAATTCGGCTACAAAAGGATTGGCAGACAATAAGCTTGATTCGCTCGGCTATTGTTATTCTCCAGCAATCTATACAAAAAGATTATAGAGAAGTAGAAACCCTTAAACGGATATTCCGGTTTATCCCCCATCTGCTGAATAGGGTATACCAGATCATGGGGAGTCTGACACCTGGGACCCCCATTGATCATAAAAACGGGCCCTATGAGCTTCTTTTGAATGTAGCCACAGTTGAAGGAAAAACACAATGCAACAGCACTCAAATAACACAAATAACGTGCAATAATGCCATAGAAAAGATTCTGGCGCTTGTTTTGTAAATTTGAGATGCATGTGGAACCTGCACTCCCTGAATTTTATGGTGGCCATTAAGGCACATAACAGGTAGCATTGAGTGTTGGGTTTCCGTCTTATAGAGATCGCCTTGACGCCGGCAGACGGGCCCAAATAATTTTGTACAAAATGTATTTGCCAAGAATCTCAAATATACAAAATAAGCATAGCATTAGCACCAGAATATTTTCTATAACTATGGCATTATTGTACTTGTATTTGGTTTGCAGAGTGCTGTTGCATTGTGTATTTTTTCTTTGTGTTTCTAGCCATGGCGCTGTGCACCTGCGCATTGGGGTGTGCTGACTGACCCCCTTTGTTCTTGTAGTTGTACTGCACAATAAAGCTTGGATGCCTCCGCTCCATTCAAAGAACACTATGGGACTGCCAGAGAGTGCTGTACTCTGGCATCTAAAGCAGTCCTGTGCAGATGAATTGGGGGGGGGGGGGGGGGTCAGCAGTCAGACCCCCACTAATCCTGACTTTTAGCCCCATGGGGTAATACCCCTTTAAACGTTTCTTCTTTCAGTAGCCATATACTATTCACACGTCAGTGTTTTGGTTGGTGATTTCCATCAGTGATTCTGAGCCAGAACCAGGATTGGAGCCTCCACAGACATAAGGTATAAGGGAAATATCTGCTCCTGTTCTGTGTTTAGAACCACACCTGGTTTTGGCTCAAAATCACTGATGGAAACCACTGACCGAACACTGACTGTGTGAATGAGGCATAAGGGCTAATGCATACGAACATATTTTCTTTCCGTGTCTTTTCCGTTTTTCTTGCGGACCGTATGCGGAACCATTCATTTCAATGGGTCCACAAAAACCCCCTGAAGTTTTGCATTCTGTGTGCATTCCTTTTCAGTATGTCCTTTCCACAAAAAAGTAGAACATGTCCTATTATTGATAGGACTGTTTTATTAGGGGCCAGCTCTTCCGTTCCGCAAAATATGGAATGATTTTTAGCGGATCTGTGTTTTGCGTACCGCAAAATACATACGGTCGTGTGCATGCGTCCTGAGGGATTGAGAAATCCCGTTTGCATCCCTTGCTTTTCCCCTATGCCTTGCATGAAACTTTGTGAAGTCTATAAAGTATAGGACCTTATCCAGCGCCCTCATTACATTTACAAGAGACTGTCTTATGCCCCCCCCCCCCCAGTGATTCCTTAAGTGCTCTGACAAGTACATTTTATGCCACAGTTATTTTTCAAGCTTGCAGTATGCCAAGAGCCACCTGCTTTGTCATGAAAACCAAGGACTTTTTTGTAAGAACTTGCAGGATGACTGCTGATCTTCCACACGTGGCTCCTGAAGCCATTTATCGGACCCGCAGAGTGGTCATATGACCAGGAACGACTCCCGGGGATCGGAGGGTGTTTTAAAAGATGAGTTATGTATTTTTTAATTATTGTTTTCTGACCCTTTACTACCTGCCCATGGAATTTTTATTCTAATTGACGACCCCTTGATATTCCCTCTGTTTCTTTGCTCCCAAAAGGGGCAGTTTAAAGGCGCAGTACATGGCGGCGTGGAAATTTTTTAACCAAACCAGCGCCAGCACGTTTCACAGCGCTTTACAACTGGGGAATAAAAAATAAGGAAAATGACAAGTAATCAAAATGTAGAAACTAATAAGATAAAAGGAGAGGGGTCCCTGCCCATAAAAGCTTACAATCTAAATGGAACAGGAGAAGTAACACAATAATTACATGGTGCTGTCTCCATCCTGGGGTCAGGCCCTTGTGCTGGGAAGGGTGATAGTAATAAATCAGTATTAGTATATCCAGTTTCTGAGCCATTACAGGAATAAAGCACTGGGTTATTAGGGGACCTGTCCCCTCTCCTGACATGTCTGTTTTAGTAACTGCTTGCATTCATCATGTAATCATTTTATATGACTC
The DNA here is from genome assembly GCF_014858855.1 of Bufo gargarizans. Taxonomy (NCBI): domain Eukaryota; kingdom Metazoa; phylum Chordata; class Amphibia; order Anura; family Bufonidae; genus Bufo; species Bufo gargarizans. The sequence continues at coordinate 633,625,145 of NC_058080.1, read as the reverse complement.
CATTTTGTGCCATTCCTCTGTTATTCCTTCTAGACGTTGGGAATGAATTGCTAGCCGTTCGCAATAAAGATCCGACTGGGTGTTACCAGTTGCGAGTGTGTCCCTGTATAGTCTGACACTGGCAGCACTGATTGGATAATATCAGACTGTGTAGAGACAACCCCCCCCAATCTGGTAATACCCAGTTGGACCTTTATTGCAGACTGCTGACATTTTGTTTATAAACTTCAAGTAGAAAAGGTAAAGGGACAGCGCAGCTTGGAGTTATAGGAAAAGATGCTCCGGAATCGTTATCACACGTAGTTAGTGAAACAGACACGTCAGGGGAGGTGACAGGTCGTCTTCAAGGGCAGGACGTTCTGCAACTATATCGGCCTGTCTTTGGGCTGTGGACTGTGACTGTTGTCATTTATGTAGCGTACGCCTGCCTGTACATATAAGGATTTAAGGTGTTCTTGAAGGGAATGTGTGACCCATCTTTTTTTCTGCTAGTTCAAACCAGATACTGACGCATCCTTTTCTTGTAAACTGAGTTTTTCTGTGTATAGATTTTTTTATTTATTTATTTTTATTCTGTTTCCTGAACATGATTATGGTGGCAGCCATCTTACCACCTGAGCTGTTCTTAAAGCGGTTGTCCGGGCTCTCTTCCTGTCCACTGCTGCAGTCTATGGTCGTTGCCATAGACAGCAGCTGTAAACAGGAAGAGAGAAGGCACGTGTGCACTGCCCGCACAGTCTCCTCATACAGCTGATCGGCAGGGGTGTCGGACCCCCGCCAATATAATATTGATGACTTCTCCTGAGGATAGGTAATCAATAGTAAAAGCCCTGAGAACCCCTTTAACAGCATTTAGAGAGATGCTTTACAGCTGCCACATGGACACAATGGACTGGACGTTACTCATTGACTTCTATGGGATAATTTTCTAGGCATGCTCTAAGACCTGTGCAGAGGTCAGGAGGGAGTAGATACTGTATTTTTTGCTTTATAAGACGCACCACAGATTTAAGAGGAGGAAAATAAGAAAAAATATATTTTTCATCAGACCGCAGATCGACCCCCAGAAATATCAGGACATCAGATCAGGCCCCCACATCTGACCCCCTTATCGGGACATCGAATCAGCCTTTCATGTCAGAACCCCATCAGACCTTATATCAGCCCACATAGTGAGACCCCCCATCAGACCTCAGCCCACATAGTGAGACGCCCCCATCAGACCTCAGCCCACATAGTGAGACGCCCCCATCAGACCTCAGCCCACATAGTGAGACGCCCCCATCAGACCTCAGCACACATAGTGAGACCCCCCCATCAGACCTCAGCACACATAGTGAGACCCCCCCATCAGACCTCAGCACACATAGTGAGACCCCCCCATCAGACCTCAGCACACATAGTGAGACCCCCCCATCAGACCTCAGCACACATAGTGAGACCCCCCCATCAGACCTCAGCACACATAGTGAGACCCCCCCATCAGACCTCAGCACACATAGTGAGACCCCCCCATCAGATCTCAGCACACATAGTGAGACCCCCCCATCAGATCTCAGCACACATAGTGAGACCCCCCCCATCAGACCTCTGCACACATAGTGAGACCCCCCCCATCAGACCTCTGCACACATAGTGAGACCCCCCCCATCAGACCTCAGCACACAGTGAGACCCCCCCCCCATCAGACCTCTGCACACATAGTGAGACCCCCCCCCCATCAGACCTCTGCACACATAGTGAGACCCCCCCCCCCCCCCAATCAGACCTCGGCACACATAGTGAGCCCCCCCCCCCCCCCATCAGACCTCGGCACACATAGTGAGACCCCCCCCCCCCCATCAGATCTCAGATCAAAATAAAAACCATCTCTTACCTGTCCTGTTCCGCGGCTCCTCTCTACCTCCGGCAGAAGTCGCATTCCATTGTTTTCCGCCGGCGCTGCACACAATGTCCTGAGGCTGTAAGCGGTCAGGACAGTGAAGAGCCAGTCGGGAAGACAGGGGAGGAATGAAGACCGGGAGGGTGAGTACTACAATCGCTTGCGGCGCTTCACTCCCTACTCCCAGCACCTAAAGCATACTAGTGAGCGCTTCCATAATCAAAGCGCTCACTAGTATTCACTTTATAAGACGCACGGCCATTTTCTCCCACTTTTGGGGAAAAAGGTGCGTCTTATGAAGCGAAAAATACGGTAAGCTGTGATTATCGCCTATTGTGAATGGTGCCTATACATATATTCTAATACCGATTAATGAGCTGACTTCTGTATAGACCAAGCAGTGGCTCCTTTTTAGACTTTTTGACTACTGCAAACACTGCAGAATTTTAGGATTTTTTTTATAGATAGTAACATGGAAAATTAAAAACATAAACATTTTTTGAAATATGTTTAAAATAAAAACTTGATTTAAACAATTGGTCATTTTCTGTTGACACATTCCTTTTTAAACTAGGATTTTCACAGATTGGGTTTAGCACAGGAGACGGTCTGCAGATGGCAATGAGGAAACTTACTAGAGGCTGGAGAGTGGTAGGTCATCTTATAAAGGGCACAAGTAGATGGGTGGAATAGTGTGTGGCGGCGCGGTAGATTTACTGGCATACATCGCACCCATTATGGAAGGACACCGTTTTGTTACCAGATGCGAGCTCTTTGTAAGTAACAATGCTGCTTACCCACCCACCATACAAATCATTTAACGGAAAGCAAGTTTTAATGGCAATTAAACTCTCATCATGCCAAATGACTTATATAAACCACATGACACAGTTTGAAGCTCATTTGCAAATTATATTGGCTCTAAATGGCGAGTCGTATCCCGTTCCCAGGTCCCCGGCACATGTACACTGTTAAGGATTTATAGCTTATACTCAGACGTTTTAATTGAGCACCCTAAAGATTTCATTTACCAGATGGACGCGAGATACCGACAGCGGCTCTGCCGAGCAAAACAAGCCATTTGCACATACGGGTTTGAAAACACACTGCGCACTGATAGATCTCTCTGGAAGGAGTGATTGCATTACATGGCATGCTAATAGTAACATATGAACAGATGTCTTGCTTTAATGATCCTAATTGAAGAAAATGATCTTTTCTAATCATCCTGGGATACAGCAGTTCTTTTACTTTACAGCTGGCTTCCTAACCCCGTTGTGATGTGTAAGTAATTACAGAAAAAAGACGCTCATTGGAACTTGTTGATCACTTATCCAGTATGGTAATTATGGCCAGATGGAGAAGACATTTCCTGATATTTAATGGCCGGGCAGCGTGTCTACACCGTTGTCAGAGGCTCTGCGTATGCCGTCATTCACAGGGGGATGAGACATAGGGGCTTACAATCCTTATGCCTGTCTGTAAAGGGGGGTTATATAAGAATAAACCAGACGCAAGAGCAGCAGACAGTGTTTTGCGGTTATGATTACCGTCGGAGATATTGGCATCGTCCTATGTTGTTGCGGTAGCCATTTTTGCCAAACGGTAACAGAAATGTTAGGCCATATTGATTAGCTTCTCAGAAACCGATAACAATATCACCTTGCTCTTAATAGGCCAAACTGACAGAATCGCGTCCTCAGTTTCTGAAAAATGATAGTGGCGACCGATATTGCTGTACTTCCCTTAAACGGGTTATGCACCTTTTGGGAGGAGGAAGGGGGGGGGGGGCAGACCTGCAAAGGGAAGCGGCTTCCGGGTACTTCGCTCGACGGCCCCTGCTGCTCCTCTGGGCTCCCTGGATGTGAACTTCCTGTTTGACACCGCCACAGCTAATCGCTGGCTGCAGCGTTGACCTGCTCTCCTTGCGCCATGACATGGCCATATACAGGTCATTCTCCAAAAATTAGCATATTGTGATAAAGTTCATTATTTTCTGTAATGTACTGATAAACATTAGACTTTCATATATTTTAGATTCATTACACACCAACTGAAGTAGTTCAAGCCTTTTATTGTTTTAATATTGATGATTTTGGCATACAGCTCATGAAAACCCAAATTTCCTATCTAAAAAAATTAGCATATTTCATCCGACCAATAAAAGAAAAGTGTTTTTAATACAAAAAAAGTCAACCTTCAAATAATTATGTTCAGTTATGCACATAATACTTGGTCGGGAATCCTTTTGCAGAAATGACTGCTTCAATGCGGCGTGGCATGGAGGCAATCAGCCTGTGGCACTGCTGAGGTGTTATGGAGGCCCAGGATGCTTCGATAGTGGCCTTTCTTTCAACTTTCTCTTCCCAATATCCCACAGATTCTCTATGAGGTCCAGATCAGGAGAGTTGGCAGGCCAATTGAGCACAGTAATACCATGGTCAGTAAACCATTTACCAGTGGTTTTGGCACTGTGAGCAGGTGCCAGGTCGTGCTGAAAAATGAAATCTTCATCTCCATAAAGCTTTTCAGCAGATGAAAGCATGAAGTGCTCCAAAATCTCCTGATAGCTAGCTGCATTGACCCTGCCCTTGATAAAACACAGTGGACCAACACCAGCAGCTGACATGGCACCCCAGACCATCACTGACTGTGGGTACTTGACACTAGACTTCAGGCATTTTGGCATTTCCCTCTCCCCAGTCTTCCTACAGACTCTGGCACCTTGATTTCCGAATGACATGCAACAGTCCAGTGCTGCTTCTCTGTAGCCCAGGTCAGGTGCTTCTGCCACTGTTTCTGGTTCAAAAGTGGCTTGACCTGGGGAATGCGGCACCTGTAGCCCATTTCCAGCTCACGCCTGTACACGGTGGCTCTGGATGTTTCTACTCCAGACTCAGTCCACTGCTTCCGCAGGTCCCCCAAGGTCTGGAATCGGTCCTTCTCCACAATCTTCCTCAGGGTCCGGTCACCTCTTCTCGTTGTGCAGCGTTTTCTGCCACACTTTTTCCTTCCCACAGACTTCCCACTGAGGTGCCTTGATACAGCACTCTGGGAACAGCCTATTCATTCAGAAATTTCTTTCTGTGTCTTACCCTCTTGCTTGAGGGTGTCAATGATGGCCTTCTGGACAGCAGTCAGGTCGGCAGTCTTACCCATGATTGCGGTTTTGAGTAATGAACCAGGCTGGGAGTTTTTAAAAGCCTCAGGAATCTTTTGCAGGTGTTTAGAGTTAATTAGTTGATTCAGATGATTAGGTTAATAGCTCGTTTAGAGAACCTTTTCATGATATGCTAATTTTTTTAGATAGGAATTTGGGGTTTTCATGAGCTGTATGCCAAAATCATCAATATTAAAACAATAAAAGGCTTGAACTACTTCAGTTGGTGTGTAATGAATCTAAGATATATGAAAGTCTAATGTTTATCAGTACATTACAGAAAATAATGAACTTTATCACAATATGCTAATTTTTTGAGAAGGACCTGTATAAGACACGGGGAGCAGGTCACTGCTGCAACCAACGATTGGCTGCAGCAGGTTCAAACAGGAAGAACACCACTGAGTGTTGAAAACGATCAAAACCATGTATTCTGGCACATAAATGTCCGGTAACAAAATCCCCAAAATATTATGTATATAAAATAATAATAGTGTACCTCAGGGCATGAAAGCAGCAGCATTATCAGCCAATACTACTTGGGCAAGAGTATACAGACAAGGCCGTAAACAGGCCAAACTACTAGCAATAATACAATGATGTTAGATATTCGTACCCATAATAGAAGAGGCCCAGTTCCACTCGAATTTCGCCACCAAGCTACCGCGATCATGTATGAATGAACGTGGTATCTGAGGGGTACAATGATGGGGAGAGGTGCAATCACCAATCCCTGTCATTGCACCCACCCTTACTGATAAAGAAATGCGCTTCGTCACAAAGCAAATTTTTGGGGGTAAAATTTGGCGAAGCAGCCGAATCGAATTTTCCAATAATTCGCTCATCTCTAGTGGTAACCTCTGTAGAAAGCACATAGTAGGCAAAAGTGAGAGGACGGGTGTGGAGAGTTGACCCTCATGAAGCTCATTCATCTTGTTCTATGGTCCCACACACTGGAAGCAGAGCGAGATCTGCCCCTATGTTTCACTTCTCCTCACTTGACTGCTCTCACGTTGCAGCCTGTTTTCATCAGGGCTCGAGAACTTTATGTAAACTTTTCCATCATGCTTTGTGCCAAGTTTAAAATTAAACTTTCTCCCACTATGCTCCCCACAATCCCTGCATTTTCTGTTCCTTTATTTTGTTTCACAGCCCTGTAGGATCCAAAAAAGTCTCTTAGCGGCAGAGAGGCAAGACTAACAATGGTGTGAAACTGACAATTCGGAGAGGTTTACAACATTGCAGTGTGCATGCTTACAAAAACACTGCCTTGTGCGGAGAGTCTTCAGAAGAGCATTACCAGTCACATTTACTTTGGGCAGGCGTCAGTTGACCTGTTTTTCACACTTTCTACATTTTCCAATGGCAAACATAAATACGGTTGTGTGACTGGTCTGGGCTCAAAACCTTCAGATTTACAAAAGGTTTAAAGGAATTGTAGGAATTTAGAGCTCATTTGCTGGTGTAATTTAGTTGCTATATTAGGGCATCTGACATTGAGCACAGGCCCTGAAACATTACTTCGCTTTGTACCTTGATGTTACTGTTTTCACAGCTGGTTAGAAGCCAAGGAGCAAATTGTTTAAAAATGGATGAGTGCAGCAACTCGTCCGGGAAAGAAACTTAACGTAAGTATCGAGGTTTTAAATACACAGCAATTCTGTTTATTAATAATAAATGACCTGGGGAGGGCGCAAACGTGCCAAATATCTGAACATCCGTCTCATGATCAAGGACTCTACAGGGGTCATGTAAGAGGGTGTCAGCATCTAAGCAATAGAAAGCCAATCCTGGACAATTTAAGGCAACACCTCTGTAAGTTATCGTATGGCACTTGGCTACTCCCATGTTACACACACAAAACTGTGTTATCATCATGGAAATATGGCTCCTTCACCCAAATTTAATTCTTCTCGATGCCATCAACCAGACTTTTTGTAAAATTCTCTCGTCATCATGGAGATGCGGAGCAGTTCCGCGCCTTCATCAAAATTTTAGGTTTTTTTCTGTGGCATCAGCAGTACTTTTAGCTATATGCCATCAGCCAGTCGTTTTGCCAGGGGTGTGTAAAAATGGCTTAGTCATCATGCAAATGTGGCACACGGCTTCATCAAAATGTATTTCTGCTGTATGATATTCGTTCCTCTGGCCAGCTGTCCATTGTTTTGTGGTTTTGTAGCTACGGCTCTTAAACAAGGCCATTTTGTCTCCATGGTTACAGACTACAAAGACACTCGGCGTAGTCTGATGCTGCATTCATGTGTTAGGCTGGCCATACACATTAGATGTTCGTTAGCCGGGTGAACGACCAACCATCTACTGTATACAACAGACTTTCTAATTCTCCCCCCTCTTCTTAAGGTGGTCAAACACTTTAGATCAGCTGACTAAACATCTAACATGAATGGGGTGTCCCAACAATTGCCAGGTGGGATGAAGGATCAGACATGTTGGAACATGCCTGATCCTTTTATTCTCGAAGAAAATAAGCCCGCACCAGAGTTGTCTGGCTTATTCCCCTCTCCCCTTTGAGGACACGTCTGAGAGGATAAGGTAAGGATAGCTGTTGTCCGAACAAGCGTTTGGCTGACAGTTGTGTGGCCTCCTTTTCTCACTTACAGACAGTAGGGAAGGAGGCAGATGTAAGGTTATACATATATCTGTAGGCTACTACTACAAAGGGTAATCTGAAGACATATAGGTCTGAATTGGTTGCGTGTTCAAAATTATAGGATATTTGTAGACCATTTGCAAAGTTGCTTTGCTAAACAGTGCTTACTAAGGTTGACATAGCCTTTAAAGAGGACCTTTCACTGCTCCAGACATGTCTGTTTTAATAGCTTCATGCATTCCCCATGTAATAACAATTCTGGAGCATCTATTCTTACGGCTCTATGTTGGACCATTCCTTTATTATTTCTACTAGAAGTTATGAATGAATTGCTATTAGCCTGCAGTAAGGGTACAGAGGGGAGGTAACCAGTTGGGGGTGTGTACCTGCACAGTCTGAAAATGGCAGCACTGATTGGATAGAGTGAGTCTGTGCAGGTACAACCCCCCCCCCCCCCCCAACTGGTTACCTCCCCTCTGTACCCTTACTGCAGGCTAATAGCAATTCATTCATATCTTCTAGTAAAAATAATACAGGAATGGCACAACATAGAGCCATAAGAATAGATTCTCCAGAATAGTTATTACTTGGAGAATGCATTAAGCTATTAAAACAGGCATGTCAGGAGAGGTGACAGGTCCTCTTTAAGGCAAAGGTGCACAATCTTTTTTTGTTCTGGGTGCTGCATTGTCACATTGTCCACAAAACAAAAATGCCAATAGGCGCTTGTTTATTTTACCCTATTATACAGGCCAATGCCAACTGAATGGGGATCATGATCATCAGTCATTTCTCCCTTATTCAGTTCTATTGATTTACCCAGGTAGATGGGTATGCTGATAACCAGGCATCTTTCATTATAAAGATTCTTAAAATTTCTTTACCTTTCATGATAAAAGATGCAAATCAGCTGACAAAAGAGCGTTTGTTAATTTTTCGGCAGCACAATTATACAGGAAAGTTATCAGGAGTGAGCACTTTTTTGCCCAGAAAATCATGCAGTGTAATAGGGGCTTAAGTGACGACATTTCCTTTCATAGTCCTATTCATAAATGATCACTTTCCTTCAATGCAGAGGAAGGCGCTCAATATTATTACCACCGCCTTCTGCCCCCCATTTATAGGTTATATCTGTTTGACCGGTGCCCTGCAATAACCAATAAGCAATTGGTTAAAGGGGTTGTCCCATGAAGCAGCTGTCCTCTAAGCTGCAGCAGAAAGGATACATCCCATGAGCATCCTTCTCACATTCTAGGACAGGTTGCTGGTGGCCATTTTAAATCATTCTTGGAGAACCCATTTATTGGAACCTGAGGATTTTCAATAAATATGGGTCTTTTTTTAATTAATAAAATCTAATATCCAGGAATAAAAGTTCAGTTTAGGAAGACTGTCTGAAAAAACAATTTCAATTGTCTCGAAGCTGGTGTCTGCCCTAGTAACTTGGCTGTGAGGTTAGTGAATATGGTTTGCAATGCTCTATCTGAATCTGCGTGCCGTGGTGTAACAGGACGCTGGCTGATCGCTTCCATCAGGCGGCTCCCAGAGGAAACGACGGGATATGTTCATCCATTAACTTAAATAGAGATGACTTAAAAATGCAAGGTGCCGGTGGTTATTTCAGGCACATTGGCTTCCTGGCTTCTCAGATTCTAAGTGAATTTCGGTGGTACTGTCACAGAGGGTACTATGGATGGGGAGATACTGAGGAGTCTCGCTGAATATCCACCGTTGTGCTCTATAATATTTTCAGTAACGCACATCTATGGGGAAGGGGTTTTGAAGGTGGCCATTTTAGACATCATTTGTATCTGTTACTGCTATGCTTGGTTTTGTATATGGTTTCGGAGCTTGTATATAACCATCACGTAAGATACAAATAAACAATAATAGCAATAATTATTCACATATGACTTTGTGTACCTTAGCTGTTGTAAATTGTGACCAGAAACTCCACCCTTATGTGTACCACATACATGCGTGGTAACAATTCTTGTCCTAGTCCCACCCCTGCTTCTGGCTTCATTAGATACTAACCTGAAAGGTCCCAATTTGTAACCGGATAGTAATAATTAAAGGATAATTATACCCAACATTATTGAACTGTTCAAATGGTTTGCATTATCAAGAATGTCAAGAAAATACAGGTATTCAACATTAGGGCATATGGTTTTAATAGGGAGTACACTGGGATGCCCCTCTAGTCTCCTGCACTAACTGATTCAACATGACCTTCTACTGCATGGTCACCCAGTGGGGAAGGGGGGGGGGGGTAGAATTATAGGACCCTCGGCTAGGGATCGACCGATTTATCGGATTTACCGATATTATCGGCCGATATTCAGGATTTTGAACGTTATCGGTATCGGCATTTATTTTGCCGATATTCCGATAACGTCCTGGGAACACAGATCGCGCTGCTGACAGCGCTCTCCGTGTTCCCTCAGCAGCAGCACAGGGGAGAAGGAGCAGTGTCTCCTCCCCCTGTGCTGCTGCTGCCGCTCCAGCCAATAGGAGGACAGGGGACAAGAGGAGGGGAGGAGCTATGGCCACTGCACCACCAATGAAGCTTAATCTCACATTTATTCGTATACAGGAGGCGGGAGCTGCAGGATCACATAGCCGGCTCCCGGCCTCTATGAGCTGTAGCTGCGATCTGCGGTAGTTAACTCCTCAGGTGCCGCGGATCGCAGCTACAGCTCATAGAGGTCGGGAGCCGGCTATGTGATCCTGCAGCTCCCGCCTCCTGTATACGAATAAATGTGAGATTAAGCTTCATTGGTGGCGCAGTGCGCCCCCCCAAGCCCCCCAGTATCAGACATTGGTGGCGCAGTGCGCCCCCCCCAAGCCCCCCAGTATCAGACATTGGTGGTGCAGTGCGCCCCCCCAAGCCCCCCAGTATCAGACATTGGTGGCGCAGTGCGCCCCCCTCCCCCCCCCCAGTATTAAGCATTGGTGGCGCAGTGCGCCCCCCCTCCCCCCCAGTATTAAGCAGTGGTGCGCCCCCCTCCCCCCCCACCCCAGTCGCAGTGCGCCCCCCACAGGATTCCCTCTCCCCTGCTCCTCCGATCGGAGCCCCAGCAGTGTAATGCTGGGGCTCCGATCGGTTACCATGGCAGCCAGGACGCTATTGAAGCCCTGGCTGTCATGATAAGCTCCATGCTGCTGTGTGCACAAAGCACACAGCAGCAGGGACAGTGTGAGCTCCTATTCACCCTGATAGATCTCTATCAGGGTGAATAGGACAAGGGTTCTAGTCCCTAAGGGGGCTAAAAGTTAGTTTAAAAAAAAAAAAGTAATAAAAATAAAAACATCAAAATATTCAATATAAATGAAAAAGAAAGATTTACAAAAAAAATAAAAATACACATTAACAATAAACATTAATTTTCAGCAGATTTGTGGGAATTTTTTATTTTTTTTTTCAAAAATGAAAATTCCCAGAATATCGGTATAAATTATCGGCTATCGGCCTGAAAGTTCACAAATTATCGGTATCGGTATCGGCCCTAAAAAATCAATATCGGTCGATCCCTACCCTCGGCTATCAGCCAGGTCAGCTTCCTTCAAAGATGGGGTTGTGCCTTTTAAATAATTTTTGTTCTGTTTAGGAGCCGGTGATGCAAAAAAAAATTGGTCCCAGTGAAAAATCAGCAACCTTTCTGCTGTTTATAAGATGTGATATTTTGTATTGAGAATTTCACTTTGTCAATTTTAGTACATTGATGATTGATAGATTCGAGAGATGGGTGGATAGATTCGAGAGATGGGTGGATGGATTAAATGGATAGCTTTCTGGTGAATAAACACACGCCTTGCTTTGGATGTGCTGTAGAATTTTTTATTTTGCGATAAGTTGGTGGATCGCCTCTTCAGCCTCTGGCACTCCACTCCTACTGAAAATACTGCGGTGCTGCCCACTATAACTTTTTTTTTTGGGGGATAGACAATAGATTAGATAAGATGGATAGATTAGATAGAGAGAGAGAGATTTGATGGATCGATAAAATAGATATAGATAATCTCCACCCTTACAATGAAATTATTGGAGATCACATTCTACCTTGCTATTACGTCTCCAGCCATCTGGATGAACATTCAAGCAGCATGATTGTTCCCCATGTGGTAATTTAGAAGAACTCCTTTTACCTGATTTATCTCCAAGTATAAGCCCCGTGTCCATGTTAGAACGTGTGTCCTGCTGCTGTCAGCTAACCTATATTTCAGCAACAGGAATACACTTGAGAGACTTTTATGAGTCACGGCTGTCAAACAGACAAATTGCTCAGCTTTGTAGGAAGAGTTGATTCTCTAATTTAGAGCGCTAATGTTATGATTGTGGCTTGCCTAAGGTACTTATTAAATGGAGAGACCTGTCATTTGCCTCTCATTATGACTGCTCCTGTTAGATTGCTTCACTCTCCCAAGTGTTGAGTAAACCTGAGGAGAATGTTGCAGGTCTTGTATCTTCAGTGCGTGTGGAGACATTCCCGTAGGCTTCTGTCTACCTAGAAATATACCAAGTTTGCAGATCTATATACACCTGTTAAGGATGTTGTCATGGACGTTCCCGCGACAGGTGGCAGAAGATCGGTGAGACTGGCAACACGTGGTTTGATCTGACGTGTTTTCCGTTTGGATCAAATGACGTCTGTGTTGTTTCTGGTGCTTGCCACACCTTCTTTCCCCAGGTGTGGCTATTAGGGTCATTTTACCTTCTCTATTTATAGTTCCTTCTCCCACAATGTTGTGCGGTTTATAGCTTCTGTTTGGACCTTTGGATAGATTGTGGTTGGATCCTGGTGCTTTCATTGCTCTTTTTGAAGTTAGGTCTTTCCTTTTCCTTTTGTATTTTGTTTGGGCTCTGTGTGTTGCATTTCCCTATTGTTTGTATTAGGCCTGAAGTAGACTCCTGTTCGTCCTTCCTTTTGGAGGAACAGGTAATCTCGTTCCTGCCATTAGTACCAGTGTCCTATAGGGCTTGATAGGACTCTAGGTATGGGAGTGCATGAAAGTGCAGGAAAGAAGGAATATGCATGTAAATCCTGATTTAAATACTGAAGCAATACTGATGACCATACTTTTGGTATACTATCCGGAATAGGGACGGATTTCAATACGCTTGTGTGAAAGCGGCCAAAAGTCCATACTATTTTGTACATGCTGGGAAGTGTGAAGGGCAAAGTGAATGAAACATCTGGTAAAGCAATCAGAGCTTGAACCAGGTAACCAATGCACTTAGAAATTTGCTACTGAGTTGCAATATCTTGTGGGACCATCAATGTGAAGAATATGAGCTATGATGAGCAGATCTAAAATAAGGGGATTCATCACAGACACAATTCTCATGGTAGCTCTTCTTCGATTCAAAGGAGTTTAAGAATAATGAGCCACAATTCTAAAATAATTACAGTACACACAAATATAACGCAACAGCTCCAGTGGTCCTCCATTGGCGTCTATCGGTGATGCCAGTAGTACAATAAGTAATTATTGTGGTCACATGCTGTTGCACCTCATTATCACTGGTAGCTTTCGATAGATATATTAGATAGATAAGATAGGTAGATGCCAGATAGGGGACCTATACAGCGCAGAAGCTCCAGTGGTCCGCCATTGGCCTCTATCAGGTGATGACCAGTAGTACAGTAAGTGACCACTGGGGCCACTGATTGTGGTCACATGCTGGTCCACCTCTTGGTAGCATGTAAAGACCGGTAGGTGATTGCTGAAGCATCTGGTTTGGCAGGGTTGAAGAAGTAAATAATGTTTTTTTTTTGTTTTGTTTTTTAGAACATTTGCTGGCCCTGTTGGACAGCCCCTTTAATGTTTGTAGCTAGGGACGTAATTGCCACCACTTGGATTGCAGCTTCTGTGACCACTACTTTGTCTTTGATAAAATCTAGTTTTCATTTTACAAAAATGTAACTTATCTATGTCTTTTCTGCTCTAGATAACCATAATATTCAAATCTTACCAAGACTGCACAGATCAGAAAGTGTACCAGGCTGTGACGGATGATCTGCCTGCAGCGTTTGTGGACGGCACAACCAGTGGTGGGAATAGTGACCCCAAAACTTTGCGGATTATAGAGAAAGTCAGTGGAAAGCATGTTGAAATGCATGCCAGATACATGGGGACAACTGTCATTGTGCGACAGCTTGGAAACTACCTAACTCTAGCAATTCGAATGCCGGAGGAACTGGCTATGGCTTATGAGGAAAGCCAAGACTTGCAACTGTGCATGAATGGCTGCCCAACCAGTGAACGCATTGACGAGCGTGGACATCTACCCCTCCCTGTGACCAGTAACAATTTACCCAGCTCATCATCTGGACATTTGCGCTCAGCATACACACTGGAAAGTGCCATTGCCAAATGTCTTGAAAAGTTCCAAGTGAGGCACATCTATTTCCATTCTTGTGTTTTTGACTTGCTCACAACCAGTGATGCTAACTTTACGGCGGCAGCTCACAGTGCTTGGGAAGATGTGAAGGCCTTGCATCCCAAAAAAGAGCTTTGGATAATCTTTCCAACGAATGGAAATACGGGCAAAACCCCTGCTTTGCCTGCTATCATTTTGGGGCTTGTGTGCTTGGTTTTTGTTGCTCTTTTGTAGAAGTTTTTCTTGTGTATAAAAAAAAATAATTGTAAAATATATATTGTTATAATATATTGAGCAAGGATAACAGCATATATGTATATACCGTGTATATGAAGGGATGTTTGTCTCGGGATGCCCATGAGATTGTACATATTGTGTTCTTGTTTATACTTAAGCTGGATGTAGTATTGTTTTATTTTGTCTTGTTTTGTTCTTTTAGTTTTTTTTTTTCAGTTGTACAATGTTTTATATGTTTCTTTTAGAAAGCACTTTATTTTTTATAAGATATTTATGTGTCTATACAAGTGAGATACGATATGTGTGAATGCACACTTACTAAGCTCTTTTCCTGTATTGTGTTGATACCTAAGAAAGTTTTCTATTGTGTGACTTGGCAGGTTAGACGTAGTTTCCATGCAATGGCAGTAGGGTTGCCATGGTTTGTCATGGAATTCTTCTAATGGCTCATTGGAAAGAAACCATACGAACGGCTTTCTCTTCTGTCCTAACAGCCCACATGAAAGGTCAGTAGTGATTGATTAAACTGTATGGCACTGTTCACATAGGTATGTGTTAGACGCTCCATAGAACAAAACAAATCTAGAGCTTTCCGGTGTCGTAGTTGACCCCCTCCATCTTGTTTGCGGTTCCTAGTGTGAACAGCCCTATAAGCCATCTTCTCAAACGTGGTATAATGGAAAAGTTTTATGTGAAAAACAGAAAAACCCTTCCAATTCCAATACTGTCCTCTGTTTTACAATTGATCCTTCTCTCATGCAGGCCCCTGTCCTTACCGCTGTAAATCCTACATTCCTGTAGAAAGGAGTCTACTTTTTCCAAACACAGTTTCACTCCTCCAGTTAATTGAACTAAACTACATTGCCTGTAGAGACGAATGGGGCTATTTGTTGGGAAGAAGACCCTATGTTTTGTTATGCTTTTTAATTTTGGGTCTAAAACATATAAACCGCTAGTATTTTACAACCTAAAAGCAATGCACGATCTGTATGTCTCCTACAGATGACCATGTTTTAGTGATTTTCTTATTTATTGTCCTTTTACCATAAATAGCGGTCGACCTAATGTTGGTTATGATTCAAGTGAGATGGTGCCTTTCCCATCCTGTACCCAGAATTATAAACATTTATATTGCTGTTGTGTCCTATTAAGTCATTATTAGAAGCTGTTCATTTATACTAAGGCAGGAAGAAAATGTTCATTTTATAAATTGATTCCCTAAATTTGGCTGCCCCCCAATCCCTGCTGCCGGAGACAGATGCCTCAGATTTCCTCATTATAGGGCCACTTCTGCTCAGAAATTATATTATTTTAAGATATTTGCACAAAAATGTAATTGTGCCTATGGGTCTTTGGCATTGGAAAAACTGATTTCTAATGATTCCATTTTGAGTGTATGACCTATAGAATATATATCGGATCCCATTACAGCTGGCTGCATATTCTGTTAAGAACACATTTGGGATGTTGACTTTACTGTCTTTCCTTACTTTTCAGAACTGTGAATTAAATACAAACCTCTTGTCCGTTCTAGTTATGACCGCTTGTGTGAGCAATAAGCCTTTTTAAATATTGCTGTGAATATACTGCTATTCTGAACAGTTGCCTTTGTTTTCCCAAAAACCTGTGCACCTAAAAAGTTAAGTGTTGAACATTTGGAGTGGGAGTCATAGGTAATAGGTAACCCATATAATGACTGGCTCAAAAAATATCCCCTCCTCTGCCATTTTCCTCCAAAGATCAAGAATGTAGGATGGACTTGGTTGACTTTCCTCAAAGGATCCTCCATTATTGGGTGGACGCCTTTTTATAGTTTTGGTTATTCCCGTTGGATGTTTAAAATACTAACCATAAATAGCACAATGTCAGCGTAGTTAAAGTTTTACATTTTCTGTACGGTTTTATTAGATTTAGCAGAAAGATCCTACTTTGCTAATTTATATCGCTATACACAAGTCGCCAGTAATTCTTCATCAAAGGTCATTCACAATCTGTAAAATGGAGACAGATCACAAATAAGCTTGAACCTTCAATCAGGTTTTTGTGTTTTTTCTCTTTGCCCTTTCTATACGTTAGTCTTTATCGGAGATTTACAGTATAAAAAATCCAAAAATACCATCTGTTATACTCTTCTGTAGTATCTATTAGATGCCCTAGAAAAATGTGGGGCCCTAAAAGAACAAATTTTTCTGGCTCCCACATTTTTTTTATTTTTAAAGAAAAGTGTCTTGAAATGGGTTAAACGGTCCTTCTTATCCAATCAGCCAAGAGGGACAAGCTGTTTGACATAAAGTAAATGTCCTCTTATGGCCTTCTGCTGAGGGTACTAGCCTATTGTTATCATGGTTCCTAGTAGATACTCTTCTGTAAAGAGGTCTGTTTTTCGGTGAAAAGTATTTTTTCAGATCTCCTATGTGAATTAAAACCACAGCCGGCCTCCGATGCTGAACTGTCACACCAACCATATGACTCTTGCTGATGGATTAGTGCACATTTCTACCAAACTTCATTTTGTAATCTCATTATGGGAAAAAAAGGCAGTGACTGAATGCTCTTACGTGCCCGGAAAACTTTTAACTAACTTATACATCTTTCTCTTAGTTTAGCACTTCTTAGTTTTTTTTCACTCTTGGCCCAGTTCTGGGAATTGAGAAAATGTTTTTTGCACATGTTCTTGAAGGCTGTTGTGGCAAATAGAGCTTTAGATAATGCCAAACATATGGATATTTAGAACTTAGTGAATGCTCTCTGGGGAGAGCTCAAACCTTTGAGAGGATGTGCTCGAAATGGCTCCCCCTCTCAAGCTTGGAGAAACCCACAATGTGTCTTTTCAGAAACTTTTAGATGTGGTTCAAAGTTATGCCAATAAGTATCTGTTTGTGTAAGAGTGACTGTGCATTGTGTAAATAGTTTAACTTATTACGCTACAAGAATAAAGTTGGTTACCCTAAAGTGAAGCGTCTGAAGTGTGGTGCTGTAGCGACCTCCTCTGTGCTCGGGGCAATCAGTGGGATCTACAGGCAAGGTGAGAGGTGCTGGTGGGGTGGGTGGTTAACAAGTCCAGATAAGTTGTTACGCACCTTGCAGATATGCTGTGACTCATTTCTCAGCAATGCATGGTAATTGGAACCATGTGTGTGCTTGATAACCATGTATCTCATCATTTCTTTGACTATAACTGTGAGTTATGCCTCCCTGGTTTTGAATATGTTCAGAGCCTCACAGGCTTCGTGCTTCTTCATGCTAAAGTATTTACTTGACCATTTCTGGAACTCTGGGGAGCGCTGTAGCTGCAGCACATAAACGAATTCATGTTCTCATGTTTGGACCTGTGTTTTAGTTAAATAACTATTTCAAATAATATTTCTTTCAAAGAGTTGTACCTTTTCCATGGTAAGTTTTTCATGCTGCATTTCCTTAAAAGGGATGCCCAATGAGAAATGCAGCCAGTCATTAAAAATGACAAAAGTAGTGCATCAAAGAAATTGAGACCTTCAGTCAACCAAGTAATATTACATGACCGAGCAATCACATATTATATCCTTCTGACCAACATGCCAAGCTGAACCGGCAGATCAGGGACAGGTCTTAAAGTGTTTTTTTTTTTTTTTTGGAGTATTGATGGTCTATCCCTGCTGATCAGCTATTTGAAAAAGCTGTGGTACTCTAGTGAGTGTTGCAACCACTTTCTAGGCCAGATATGTCACATTCATTGGTGACCTAGCCTATTTGAAGATCAGTTCCATTCAAGTGAATAGGCCTGGGCTGCAATGCCAAGTACAGCCACTATACAATGTAAGGCACTGTGCTTGGTTTGCTGTGACAAGGCCGCTGCCCTCCCAAGAGTGCCACAGCCTCTTCAAAAAGCTGATCAGCGGGGGAGCCAGGTGTTGTACCCCCACTGATCATATACTGATGATATATCCTGAGGCTAGGCCATTAATATGAAACTACTAGAGAAACCAACAGCAGGAGCCCTTTTGGTGGACCATGTTGGATGAAAAGTCTATTCTGGATGCACAAACTTTAGTTCATATTTTGTAATATGTGCTTGATGCATTGGTCTCATAAGAACATCCACTTTCCATATGCCCAATTGGCAAGAGTGAAATGCTGCTGCAAACAAAGCTTCTACTTTGGTGGACTCAACTCATCTGTAACAAAAAAACGCAACTGCCGAACAAAGTATGTAGCGTAGAGGCTAAATCGACTGTCTGTGCAGCAATGGGAACCACAGTGAGAGAGCCCAGGTCAATGGCAGCATTTATTACTACAACATAGAAGTAGAGGGAACTGAACTTTGGATAGCATGAAATCACAACAGGGTCCATCATTACAGATTTCAGTATAAATACTTGCATTCTGAGTCAAATAATACTGGAGCATGTTTTCTTAGCGGCATAGCGCAATTCACAGTTCTTACAAAGAAATTGATGACTGGGTGTTACTATTTCCCTTGTCGATAGGCATATACCATTCTAATACTGGCCAGGGTGTCGGTCAAATGACATATCTACAAGAATGAGATGGATAACTAACAAATATACTGTAGTCACCAGTAAAAAAATAATTACCTTTACTCCAGTTTATATCATGTACCTTTCTAATGGGCAAGAAAATAAAAAGATTTGTGGGAGTATTCCTAATATTTGTATGTACAAAAGAGCATTGGCGTTGCAAAACCATTATGGGATAGTTTAATAAAAAAAAAAAAAAAAAAAGCATAAATAACCGCTATAAGTTATATGGTAACAATCTTTCTGTCTTGATGAAAGTTATTTTGCATGTTTGGCCACTTTACACCCTTACACAATGTATTGGAGGGGATAGTTGCAGACAAAAAACTGCTGATACTGCTGCTTCTAAAATGTTCTATTTCAGTCAGTGCTGGATTCACAGCTACACTGCTCAGTATGCTGTATAATGTCCTCAGTCTCCTTGCTGTGTATGGAAGACCTCATAGCAGCTAGTCTGAGAGAGAGCCCGGTGACAAATACACGATACAAGTACTATAATGGCCAGAAACTGTTACTCTTCATGTGCATGATAGCGTATTCTAAAAAAAAAAGTCAACTGCAATAACAGTGCGATTTTAAACATCGCTAGGTGTTTCTATTAGCAAGACAGAAATCGAAAGACCTTACTCTTTGGCCAGAGCACCAATGACCCATCTGCCTGAACAGTTAACTAGAAGAAATCCAGTGGCTGGTTATTCATGTATAATGTCATAGGATAGATTTATTGATAACCTCCGGTTACACTCAACACCAAGGGTACAAAGCTCAAACATGTTTAAATACAGCACGCCCAATTCTTGTTTCCCCAGTATTTTATAGTTGGAGGTCCAACACTCGGGGCCATGAAAACTACTTTAGCAATATTCTGCAAAAATACTGCTAGTTACTAAAAGTTGATGACATTTATGTTGGTTTTATTTATTTATTTCAGACTTTTGAAGTTGGGAATCTTTGGCTTGCACATAACTGATGTGGATATTGAAAGAGTAAAAAGCAGACAGGTTTTCTGAAGGGCATACTGAATCGATTGCAGATGTTTTTTCAAAGGTGGGGGAGGGAACATACTGGAACCGGGCTCAGCTGCTGGATTAGAAAAGGTTGTAACCCTCAGCTTCCCACGACTCTTATTTAAACATTTTTTTCATTTGAGATCTGAATGAGAATTCAAATGATGAGAAATAATTGTTGTCATTTTGTGCTGCATCTCTTCTTAGGACATGATGTACATACAACAAGCTGGGCCGACTTACCTATCCGTTATGTGGAAATTTAGTCATTGCCATTTTATTTATTAAACTTACAAGACACACAAAATGAAAGCATAAAATACTTTTTGTAAGGCTACATGCACACGACCATATGTGTTTTGCGGTCCGCACAAAAAAACGTATGCCATCAGTTTTTGTGGATCCATTGCAACAATGCCTAAAACGGACAAGAATAGGACATGTTCAATTATAACGGACATACTGATGCGGACAGCACACGGTGTGCTGTCTGAATTTTTTGCGGACCCATTGAAATAAATGGGTCCACATCCTATCCGCAAAAAAAATGGAACAAACACGGAAACAAAACCTTCGTGTGCATGTAGCCTACAAGTTACTGGTACTAAAAATGGATGCATTTTAGTTACATAAAGGTAATTCTTACTTTATTTTACTCATAAAGCACTGACATATTCCGCACCACTTTACAGACATTATCATTACTTTCTGTCTTCAACTGAAGCCCACGCAAACATGGGGAGAACATACAAACTCCATGCAGATGTTGACCTTGGTTGGATTTGAACCTAGGACCCCAGCGCTGCAAGGTCTAATTTGATAATCTGAGATTATACAATAGGCCTGTCATTCTGCCATTAAGATTCCCCAACACTTCCCCAGTGGCAGATGGGGGAAGAAAGATTTTATCCTGCTTGGGCCTTCATTCCCTCAGGAAACAGAAGGCTGAGCCTGCATGTATATGGAAGAATCTAAAGGAATAGCTGTCGCCTAACAAGCGATTGTCTGAAAGCAATTTGAAGTATATAAACATCTTTAGGCTGGTCATACACTTTAGCTCTTGGATGAGCACTCATTTAGCCAATAGCTATTTTACAGGAGAGGGTGTGGAACCACTGGGTCAACCAGCCAATTTCATTTTAGGCTACTCTTAAGGGAATTATGTTTGCATTTCTCTGGTATTCATGCTTTAACCCCCTATACAGGCATCTGGACTTTGCTGCAGAGAAACCACTGGGTTGCTACCTCCTGGAAGAGTCTTTGTATGATTAACAGATAACCCCTGGGGGGCAGAAACACCAGTGCAGACCACCAAGAAGTCATGCAAAATCGTAGGTCCAAGGTCAGGGCAGGCAGCGAAGGGTCAGAATACTTTAAATGGGCAGAAGGTTGGTACAAGTTGGCAGATGAAAGAAAAGCACACCTATGCAGAAACTAGCAAGCTATGAACCTATTTCTCAGGCTCATTCCAACAGGGGAAGGTGCCTTAAGTACCCCACGGTGGCCAGCCATTTGCTGGTTACAATTGGGGTGCAATGTGGCCAGAGGGAGGCTGCAGCCTAGGAGGGGGTAACAGAGCAGGCCCAGCGGATTTTCCGAGAAGAAGGGAACAGCAGGAGGCAGTCCTCGCTGCTGGGTACCAGGAGACTGGGGCAGGTAAGCCAAACATTGACCGCTGTGGACCACCGCAGCGACAAGCTGTCACTCCCAACCCCCTTATACATGCATGCTCAGATCACTGTGAATATAATCTGCAGAGAGGAAAGAAAGCTGCTGCCTGACACCTCTGGTGGTGGCTTGTCTCCCCTAAGAACAAAAGGCATGTGCATGTTGAACTCCAAAAGGCTGATCCTTCTCTCCTTCAATGTCCCCCCATACTCATTAAATTGTTGGCTGGCTGGTTTCACTGAAATTGGCGGGTTCAGCCAACATTAATCTTAATGTTTGAGACCAGCTATAAGGCCCTGGTAGATAGCTAGATTTTCCGCCTGCAAAAAGTGATGATTGATGGTATAATAAGTCAATAACTGCTAATTTAGCTCAATTTACATTGAGAAATCATCGGTATCTATATGTGACTGAACAAACATTAGTATGATTTTCTTCATATGCACATTTTTATTGTCGGTAGCACATCCTTGTTTACCTGAGGCTTTGTGCTGTCAACAGCCGATGATTTTTAATGTACACATGAAAGATATGATAAATGGTAGTTTGACTGTTTATCTGCTGATCACTTGACATGTTTAGATGGGGCATTAATCTTCTGACTGATGATAATATAAAAGAAATTATAACATTCAGTTTCACATGTTTTTATTTTCTTTTATGAAATTTTACATTTTTTGCACATCCGGCATTTCCATGTTGCAATCTATTTTACGTAAAAATAAATGAAAATAAAATAATGTACAATATAATTTTTTTTTTTTTTAAAGCGACTTACACCAATCAGCCACAACATAAAAACCAGGTGAAGTGCGTCACGTTGATTATTTAGTTAGAATGGCAGGTGCAGAGAACTTGTGGAGTCCATGCCTTGGCAGTTCAGAGAAAACCTACACAATACTAGGCCAGGTTTGAATACAATGCATTTGGAAAATCTTCAGACCCTTTTGCTTTTTCACATTTTGTTATGTTGTGCCTTTGTGCTAAACTAAAGAATTCCCATCAATCTGCACTCAGTACCCCATAATCGGAAAGGGAAAACAGAATTTTAGAAATGTTTGCAAATGTATTAAAAAGTAAAAATTAAAATTTTGCATGGACCTATTCAGACCCTTTGCTATGACACTTGAAATCTTTGAGATGTTTCTAAACCTTGATTGGAGTCCACTTGTAAATTCAGTTGATTGTACACGATTTGGAAAGACACAGCTGTGTCTATATAAGGTCTCACAGATGACAATGCATATCAGAGCAAAAACCAAGCCATGAGGAGGAAAGAACTGCCTGTAGAGGTCAGAGACATTATTGTTTGGAGGCACAGATATGGAGAAGGGTACAAACATTTTGCTGCACTGAAAGCGCCTAAAAGCACAGTGGCCTCTATAATTCTTAAATGGAAGACGTTTGGAACAACCAGGACCCTTCCTAGAACTGGACACCACACCAAAAATGAACGTGGAAGAAGGGCCTTTGTAAGAGAGGCTGACCTCTAAAGATCCTGTGTGTAGATGAGAGAAACTTCCAGAAGGACACAATTTGGGCTTTATGGCAGAGTAGCCAGAAAGAAGCCTTTTGTCAGTAAAACATGAGAGCCCACCTGGAGTTTACAAAAAAGCACCTAAAGGACGCTCAGGCTGTGAGAAACAAGATTATCTAGTTTGATAAATGTAAGATTGAACATTTTAGCCTCTATTCTAAGAGTCATATCTGGAGGAAACCAGACACTGCTCATCGCCATGAAGCATGGTGGTGGCAGCATCATGCTGTGGGGGTGTTTTTCAGCGGCTCAGACAGGGAAACAGGTCATGGTTGAGGGAAAGCTGAATGAAGTGAAATGTAATGCACTGCCTGTTTCTGCCTCATAACAGTAGATAGAGCAGGGGACTGACATGGGCACTACCACTTCATTCAAAGATGGAACTAGGCATGCCGGGGTTGTGGAGGGTCCAAGCAGGTGAACCTCTATGGTCTCATATTTATCTCCTGTCCTGTTCATAGGTCATAAGTCATTTTTTTTTAGGTAAACCCTTTAAGTGAATAGGGTTGTGCTGTAGTTCCCTCTGTAAGGTGACCATGACCAGTGTTTCGGGAAAAACTCTGAAGTACACACAGAGGCAAGCCAGCACTACGGCATCTTTATTCTCAGGATCAGTGGGGCACATCACTAAAAAAATTATGCCATATTTTAGCAATATAACATAACAATAATCAGATTGGGAAGGGATGCAAATGAGCTCTTAACAAGCTCTGCCTCTAATGCCACCAGATGTCAGGCAGCTATACTATAAGTCAATGTTCAGCTCTTAAAGTAAGCCTTGAGACATGACTTGGATATTAAATAAGCCAGCACCTCATCTGCAGACAGCTGTTTTGGGGTGATTGCCCCTCATCAGTGCCGAGCAGAGAGTACTAGCTTAACTGGGTAGGAGGCCTGTGTCCGAGCAAGGGGGGGGGGACTAACTCTCCTTAGGGAGAGAGCACCTTAATCAGTGTGAGGAGAGTCATAGGCCATACATGCTCCTCTGGAATTCTGGGAGGGCCTCTACACATACATTCTTGCTAGTCTAAGGTTTTATGGTGAACCTGTCTTTTTACCGGAGACCCAAAAGCATTTCTTATTCTTAGGACTGCCTAAGAAAGGAATGCTCTCACATTGTTACCGAGATGCTTGTTTTATCACAAATCATTGGAAAAGCTGAAGAAAGTCAGCAAGGTCTGTGGAGACCTATAAAGTATCTAGTGTATTTGCTAAGCAGTAGGAGGAGAATGTCTTTTTTTCACCAACAAAGCCTTAAAAGTGAAATACCAGAGTTCTCTAAGGGATAAAGTAATGAGGGCCAGCTCTCTGCAGAGAAATACTTCTGGAGAACATATTCCAGTAAGGACCAATAGAAAAAAAAAGAACTCAAGATATTTGAGGATAATGGATGGAATTGCAGCTGTTTCTACTAAAGTAAAGAAGGAAATTGAGTATATCCTACTAAAGATTTTGGAAATTGCAAATATATTGCTCTACTTGGCCTGCATGTTTCTTAAAATTTTACATTCTAAGGCTTTTAAACAGTTTTCCAAACTTTTTCATCTTTTACTGAAAAAACACTGTCTACATGACTGTAAAAATCTCCTTGTTGGTTTCCTAGCCTAGTCCGCAAAAAGTGTAACCAGTACAAAGCAAGTACAGAACAAGTATTATCCAATCCAAAAACAAATGCACCAAGTTAGATAGTTTTTAGGGTATATTAGGAGTTCTGCAGGATTTATTTTGCAGAGAATCAAAGGCATTGTAACAAGTGTGTAACAGCATCTGTAGACATAGGAGCTTAAAGGGGTTATCCATGTTACTTTTTTAATTCCGGACACTGCTTGGGGCGTGATAAATGAATATAAGCACCTACCCTCACCTTCACACCCTCCGATCCAACTCTGCTGCTCCGACCTTTCCCAGGGCTACAGCCAGACACACATTATTGTGGTTGCAATAGTGACATCCTGTATACTGCTGCAACCATTTAGAGGTGTCAGCGGTGTATATGACATGACCGTGGACAATAACATGGACAATTTCCTTCACCCATTCAGGACCTTCCAATTTTTCATTTTTGCTTTTTCATTTATTTTCTACTAAAATTATTTTGTTTTACTGTTTTTAAGTCCCCAGCCTCTCTTAATATGTCTTTTTTTCAGTAGCTACTTGTATCCCCCTTGTAATACTAATTCTGGAGCATCTACTCTTATGACTCTGAGTTGTATCTTTCCTTTATTATTGCACTATTCCTGCTAGAAGTTATGAATGAATTCCTAGCAGTCTACAATGAAGGTCCAGATGGATGTTACCAGTTGGGGATGTGTCCCTGCACAGTATAACATTATCCAATCAGTGCTGTTGGTGTAGGGACACCCTCCAACTGGTAACACCTATCTGGCTGGACCTTTATTGTAAACTGCTAGTAATTAATTCATAACGTTTACCAGGAATAATAAAGGAATGACACAGTCTTAAAAATAGATGCTCCAGAATTGTTATTACAAGGGGGATGCAAGTAGTTGCTGAAACAGACATGTCAGGAGAGGTGACAGGTCCTCTTTAAAGGGGTTCTCCAGGAATTAAGAAAATTAAACTACTTAAAGCGAACCTTTCACCTCAATTTCACTTAATAAACTAGCAACAGTACCTTATAGATCATCTTCAGTGTGTTCTTATACATCCTTGTGCCGCTTTCATGCGCTGTATATGCCTGAAAAATACGTCTTATAAAGTAATCATTTCCTGCTCCAACAGTCACGCTAGAAGTCAAGGGGGTAGCCCTTCCCTCACTTCAGGCTCTACCTCCCCTGCCCTAACCCCGCCTCTATGCACTGTAATTGACACCCGGCTCAGTCGCCGGGACCGCGCTTGTACAGGCTGAGCATGCGCCGTCCTCCTCATTCGCCGCGCGATCCCGTCTATCGCGCGGACCCAAGCGCGATCCTGTAATTCTTCAGCTGAAGATCTTATCAGATGTTTGAGGATCATAATCCCTGACAAGCTGAGCAGAGAGGAGGATGAGGCAGCTCTTTACCTCAGTGTTGTGAAGTAACTTGTCCTCCTGTGTGATTAGGACAGGTTTTGTGTGTACTAATAGGATGGCGGACATTTTTTTTTTCCCCTGATGATTGCTCCTCAGACAAAACAAGCCAACTAATGTAAGGTATTTGAGAATATATTTATAATAAAGTAATATTTAAGTATTTTAATTTTCTTATTTCCCAGAGAACCCCTTTAAGCTCTTTGTACATCATGCACTAAAGGTACAGCCAATGTTTTGTCTATATGGCACAAGCATGTTGAACACCACAGTGCCATCATGGCTTTTGTAGTGTTGTATGTGCTCCCAAATAGTGTGGAATGGATCCCTATTTTGTAATGTACAGTCCTGATCAAAAGTTTAAGACCACTTGAAAAATGGCAAAAAATCATATTTTACATTGTTGGATCTTAACCACCTCCGGACCGCCTAACGCACGGATGCGTCTGGAAGGTGGTTGATTCATTTCTCCTGGACGCATCCGTTCGTCATCTCGCTAGACGCGAGATTTCGGTCAGAGCCGGCCCGCGCATGCGCATCGCGGGCCGGCAAAAGTTAAAGGAGTATTTCGTCAGCAACCTGCCAGCCAATGATCGTCGCTGGCAGGTTGCTGATTTTAAAAAAATCTAATCAGAAGCCAGCTAACACATAATATTAGTAAATATGATGTGTTAAATGGCTTCCCTGCTCCTCTGCTGGTCCTTTTCGTCGGTTGGTCTCAGCAGAGGAGCAGGCATCACTGTGAGTACCCACCAACACTTCACTTAGCCCCCAAATCACCCTCCATCACCCCAATTAACCCCTTGATCGCCCCCTGTCAATCACCTAGTGAAAGGGAAAAAAGTGATCAGCGTAAACCGCCACTTTTTTTTCCCACTGGTATTGACTGTTAGGTTTAGGATAGTTTAGGCCCCTTGGTTAGGTAGTTTAGCGATTGTTTAGCGCCCAGCCCACCGCACCGCAGTCACTGATTCGCTGATTAGCGTATCGCTAATCAGCATTTGTACTTTTATAGTATCTGTAAGTGATCAAAACTGATCACAGTCAGATCTATAATAGTATTAGTGTCACCTTAGCTCGCCCTCCACCCAAAACGCAGTGTTTGCCCGATCAGGCCTGATCGGTCGCCCACACGTGCGTTCGCCCACGCCCGCCCCACCGCAGTGACAAAAAATTTATTTTTTTTGATCACTGCACATTCACTTTACACGCGCTGCGGCGATAAAAAAATCAGTTTTGATATTTTTTATCAACCGCAGCGGCCTCCGGTACTTCGCTAGCCTCCCGTTTGTAAGACAGGCTTGCTTTTTTTCTTGGGTAGTCTCAGGGAATACCCCTAAATTTAGTTGCCAAAATGTCAAACAGGGGGTATTCTTCTGAAGAGGCCTACAGGCTTCTGACCCAGTCAGATGAGGAATGGGAACCCTTATCTGATGAATCTAGCGGGTCAGAATATGAACCTGTAGAAAGCAGTGGCACTCTGACCCAAAGTTCGGACGAGGAGGCTGAGGTCCCTGATAGCACCAGGCGTACCCGGCCCCGTGTCGCTAGACCACAGGTTGCGCAGGATCCGCTTTAAGGGCAGCAGAGTGGGGCTGGCGCTATCGGATTACGTGGTGAGGCATACACCAGCAGCGCAGCCCATCCTGGACCTAGTACCAGCACTGCCGTACAACATGGTGAAGTGGCGAGCACCAGAAGGGCAGTTTAAGCTGGTACGGTGGCACGTGCAGTAGTTACCCCGTCGCAGCCACCGCAAAGACAGGCCCGTAGAGCCCCTAGAATCCCTGAGGTGCTGGCAAACCCTGATTGGCAGTCCCCAACTTCAGCCGCATCTGTAGTTCCCCCTTTCACCGCCCAGTCTGGAGTTCGGGTTGAGACAGCTCAG
The DNA here is from genome assembly GCF_014858855.1 of Bufo gargarizans. Classification (NCBI taxonomy): domain Eukaryota; kingdom Metazoa; phylum Chordata; class Amphibia; order Anura; family Bufonidae; genus Bufo; species Bufo gargarizans. The sequence continues at coordinate 633,597,225 of NC_058080.1, read as the reverse complement.
ATCGGTTCGGCCCTGGGATTTTTTGAGCTGTTCTTGACTGCAGAGCTCTTAGACTTAGTTGTGGCAGAAACAAATCGGTATGCCACACAATTTATAACCGCCTACCCGGGAAGCTTTTATGCCCAGCCTTTCCGGTGGAAACCAGTCCAAGTTTCCGAAATTAAAATTTTTCTGGGCCTTCTCCTCAACATGGGTCTAACTAAAAAGCATGAATTGCGGTCATATTGGTCCACGAACCCAATTCATCACATGCCCATGTTCTCTGCTGCTATGTCCAGGACACGATTTGAGACCTTCCTGCGTTTCATGCATTTTAGCGACAACACCACCTCCCGTCCCAGAGGCCACACAGCTTTTGACCGGCTCCACAAAATTCGGCCCCTCATAGACCATTTCAACCAGAAATTTGCAGATTTGTATACCCCAGAGCAAAACATCTGCATAGATGAGTCCCTAATACATTTTACCGGGCGCCTTGGCTTCAAACAATACATCCCAAGCAAGCGCGCCCGGTATGGGGTCATATTGTATAAGCTCTGTGAAAGGGCCACAGGCTATACCCACAAATTTCGTGTCTATGAGGGAAAAGATCAGACCCTGGAGCCGGTCGGTTGCCCTGACTACCTGGGGAGCAGTGGGAAGACAGTCTGGGACTTGGTGTCACCCTTATTCGGCAAGGGGTACCATCTTTATCTGGACAATTTCTACACAAGTGTGGCCCTCTTCAGGCATTTGTTTCTAGAACAGATTGGCTGCTGTGGCACCGCGCGAACTAGTCGCGCGGGCTTCCCCCAACGGCTCGTTACCACCCGTCTTGCAAGGAGGAAGAGGGCTGCCTTGTGTAACCAAGAACTGCTCGCGGTGAAATGGAGAGACAAGCGTGACGTTTACATGCTCTCCTCCATTCACGCAGACACGACAATCCAAATTGAGCGAGCAACCCGTGTCATTGAAAAGCCCCTCTCAGTCCACGACTATAACCTTCACATGGGAGGGGTGGACTTCAATGACCAGATGTTGTCTCCGTATTTAGGGTCCCGCAGAACCAGACGCTGGTATAAGAAGGTGTCTGTATATTTGATTCAATTGGCTCTGTATAATAGTTTTGTTCTCTACAGTAAGGCTGGGAGAACACGATCCTTCCTCAAATTTCAGGAAATGATCATCGAGAACCTCCTGTACCCAGGAGGTTCCGTGGCCCCATCCACCAGTGTAGTTAGCCGTCTACACGAGCGACATTTCCCCAATGTCGTTGCCGGTACCTCAACCCAACCGTCACCCCGAAAAAGATGTTGTGTCTGTAGCAGGAGTGGAATAAGGCGTGACACCCACTATTTCTGTCCTGACCACCCTGCCCTATGCTTAGGGGAGTGTTTCCGGAAGTACCACACACAGGTACACCTAGCATAGGGATCACATCTCACCAGGACAGGCACACAGGGCTATGAGGGCCCATTCACATACAGCTGCTGCAAACCTCTCCTTCCACCTGGGATAAAGTGCATAATGTACTTCGCCACATCTTTGGGCAATTTGCACTTTGCACATTGTCCCATGGGGAAGGAGAGGTTTGTCCTATAAAGGTAAAAAAAAAAAAAAAAATCACCAGTAAGCAAAAAGGTTAATGTTCAGTTCAAAAAGTTAAAGTTTATATGTTCTGTTCAAAAGTTAATAAAATTATTGCGTTGCGGCCTGGTTTTTTCTTTTTTTTTTTACCTTCCAGGTGGACCAACCGATCGACTAGCTGCAGCACTGATGTGCATTCTGACAGAAGCATTGCGCTGCTGTCAGATTACACACAAGTCGGTGTATGCGGCGCTGCAAGACGAGATTTCTCCTCTGCAGTAAAAGATACGTTTGCCGAGGCATACGAGCTGAGGAGGTGGCGGTGTTCCTATGCTTTGGCAAACACTTTGTATATAAAAAAAAGAAATCCCGGCAATGATTTAGTCATCCACATCGATTGATGTGAATGGAGAAATCTGGTTTGCCAGGGCATATGAGCTAAGTGGGTATGGATGTTGGGCGGAGCTCCTATGTCCTGGCAGACGCCTTTCCCCTCCTTTTTTTTTTTGGCAGAGATTTTTTCATCCACATTGATCGATGCGAATGAAGAAATCTGTGCCGTTCATTTTTTTCTTTCAGCCCAGAGGCTGAACGGAAAAAAAAATCTCATTACCTGTATTCTCAATATTAGGCCTCATGCACACGACCGTTGTGTGCATCCGTGGCCGTTGTGCCGTTTTCCGTTTTTTTTCACGGACCCATTGACTTTCAATGGGTCCGTGGAAAAATCGGAAAATGCACCGTTTGGCAGCCGCATCCGTGAGCCGTGTTTCCTGGCCGTGAAAAAAATATGACCTGTCCTATTTTTTTCACGGCCAACGGTTCACGGGCCCATTCAAGTCAATGGGTCCGTGAAAGAACACGGATGCACACAAGATTGGCATCCGTGTCCGTGATCCGTGGCCGTAGGTTTTAGTTTCATACAGACGGATCCGAAGATCCGTCTGCATAAAAGCTTTTTCAGAGCTGAGTTTTCACTTCGTGAAAACTCAGATCCGACAGTATATTCTAACACAGAAGCGTTCCCATGGTGATGGGACGCTTCTAGTTAGAATACACTACAAACTGTGTACCAGACTGCCCCCTGCTGCCTGGCAGCACCCGATCTCTTACAGGGGGATATGATAGTACAATTAACCCTATCATATCCCCCTGTAAGAGATCAGGGCTGCCAGGCAGCAGGGGGCAGACCCCCCCCCCCTCCCCAGTTTGAATATCATTGTGCGGCCCCCCCCCTCCCCTGTTGTTAACTCGTTGGTGGCCAGTGTGCGCACCCCCCTCCCTCCCTCTATTGTTTTAATACATTGGGGCCAGTGTGCGCGCGCCCCCCCAACCCCCCTCCCTCCCTCTATTGTTTTAATACATTGGGGCCAGTGTGCGCACACCCCCCCCCCTCCCCCTCCCTCCCTCTATTGTAATCATCATCGTTGGCAGCGGAGTAGAAGATTTTCATACTCACCTGGCTGCTGGCTGCTGCGATGTCTGCGTCCGGCCGGGAGCTCCTCCTACTGGTAAGTGACAGCAATGCGCCGCACAGACCTGTGTCACTTACCAGTAGGAGGAGCTCCCGGCCGGACACAGAGATCGCAGCAGCCAGCAGCCAGGTAAGTATGAATCTTCTACTCCGCTGCCACCGATGATCGGGGGGGGGGGGGGCACACTGGCCCCAATGCTATTATTACAATAGAGGGAGGGAGGGGGGGCGCGCACACTGGCCCCAATGCTATTATTACAATAGAGGGAGGGAGGGGGGGGGGTTTGGGGGGCGCGCACACTGGCCCCAATGCTATTATTACAATAGAGGGAGGGAGGGGGGGGGTTGGGGGGGCGCGCACTGGCCACCAACGAGTTAACAACAGGGTAGGGGGGGCCCACTGGCCACCAATGAGTTAAAAACGGGGGGGGGGGGGGGTCTGCCCCCTGCTGCCTGGCAGCACCTGCCAGGCAGCAGGGGACAGTCATGTACACAGTTTTTTTGTATATTCTAACCTGAAGCGTCTCCATCACCATGGGAACGCCTCTGTGTTAGAATATACTGTCGGAAATGAGTTTCACGATGTAGCTCATATCCGACAGTATATTCTAACATAGAGGCGTTCCCATGGTGATGGGGACGCTACAAGTTAAAATATACCATCGGATTGGAGAAAACTCCAATCCGATGGTATAACAGAACTCCAGACTTTACATTGAAAGTCAATGGGGACGGATCCGTTTGAAATGGCACCATATTGTGTCAACATCAAACGGATCCGTCCCCATTGACTTGCATTGTAATTCAGGACGGATCCGTTTGGCTCCGCACGGCCAGGCGGACACCAAAATGACTTTTTTTTCATGTCCGTGGATCCTCCAAAAATCAAGGAAGACCCACGGACGGAAAAACGGTCACGGATCACGGACCAACGGAACCCCGTTTTGCGGACCGTGAAAAAAAACGTCCGTGTGCATGAGGCCTTAGGAGAATAGCAGAAACTCCTAATGCTGGCCATACATGTAATGATTGTGGAGACCCTCAAATGCCAGGGCAGTACAAACACCCCCACAAATGACCCCATTTTGGAAAGAAGACACCCCAAGGTATTCGCTGAGGGGCATATTGAGTCCATGAAAGATTGAAATTTTTGTCCCAAGTTAGCGGAAAGTGAGACTTTGTGAGAAAAAAACAAAATAAAAAAATCAATTTCCGCTAACTTATGGCAAAAAAAAAAATTTCAATGAACTCGCCAGGCCCCTCATTGAATACCTTGGGGTGTCTTCTTTCCAAAGTTGGGTCACATGTGGGGTATTTATACTGCCCTGGCTTTTTAGGGGCCCTAAAGCGTGAGAAGAAGTCTGGGATCCAAATGTCTAAAAATGCCCTCCTAAAAGGAATTTGGGCCGCTTTGCGCATCTAGGCTGCAAAAAAGTGTCACACATGTGGTATTGCCGTACTCAGGAGAAGTTGAGGAATGTGTTTTGGGGTGTCATTTTACATATACCCATGCTGGGTGAGATAAATATCTTGGTCAAATGCCAACTTTGTATAAAAGAATGGGAAAAGTTGTCTTTTGCCAAGATATTTCTCACCCAGCATGGGTATATGTAAAATGACCCCTCAAAACACATTCCCCAACTTCTCCTGAGTACGGCAATACCAAATGTGTGACACTTTTTTGCAGCCTAGGTGGGCAAAGGGGCACACATTCCAAAGAGCACCTTTCGGATTTCACCGGTCATTTTTTACAGATTTTGATTGCAAACTACTTCTCACACATATGGGCCCCTAAAATGCCAGGGCAGTATAACTACGCCACAAGTGACCCCATTTTGGAAAGAAGACACCCCAAGGTATTCCGTGAGGGGCATGGCGAGTTCCTAGAATTATTTTTTTTTGTCGCAACTTAGTGGAATATGAGACTTTGTAAGGAAAAAAATAATATCATCATTTTCCACTAACTTGTGACAAAAAATAAAAAATTCTTGGAACTCGCCATGCCCCTCACGGAATACCTTGGGGTGTCTTCTTTCCAAAATGGGGTCACTTGTGGCGTAGTTATACTGCCCTGGCATTTTAGGGGCCCATATGTGTGAGAAGTAGTTTGCAATCAAAATGTGTAAAAAATGGCCTGTGAAATCCGAAAGGTGCTCTCTGGAATGTGTGCCCCTTTGCCCACCTTGGCTGCAAAAAAGTGTCACACATGTGGTATCACCGTACTCAGGAGAAGTTGGGGAATGTGTTTTGGGGTATCATTTTACATATACCCATGCTGGGTGAGATAAATATCTTGGTCAAATGCCAACTTTGTATAAAAAAAATGGGAAAAGTTGTCTTTTGCCAAGATATTTCTTCTCACCCAGCATGGGTATATGTAAATTGACACCCCAAAATACATTCCCCACCGTCTCCTGAGTACGGCGATACCACATGTGTGACACTTTTTTGCAGCCTAGGTGGGCAAAGGGGCACACATTCCAGAGAGCACCTTTCGGATTTCACAGGCCATTTTTTACACATTTTGATTGCAAACTACTTCTCACACATATGGGCCCCTAAAATGCCAGGGCAGTATAACTACCCTACAAGTGACCCCATTTTGGAAAGAAGACACCCCAAGGTATTTTTTGATGGGCATAGTGAGTTCATGGAAGTTTTTATTTTTTGTCACAAGTTAGTGAAATATGAGACTTTGTAAAAAAAATAAAAATCATCATTTTCCGCTAACTTGTGACAAAAAATAAAAAGTTCTATGAACTCACTATGCCCATCAGTGAATACCTTAGGGTGTCTACTTTCCGAAATGGGGTCATTTGTGGGGTGTTTCTACTGTCTGGGCATTGTAGAACCTCAGGAAACATGAGAGGTGCTCAGAAAGTCAGAGCTGCTTCAAAAAGCGAAAATTCAAATTTTTGTACCATAGTTTGTAAATGCTATGACTTTTACCCAAACCATTTTTTCTTTACCCAAACTTTTTTTTTTATCAAAGACATGTAGAACAATAAATTTAGGCTAGTTTCACACTTGCGGCAGGACGGATCCGACATGCTGTTCACCATGTCGGATCCGTCCTGCGGCTATTTCGCCGTGCTAGCGGACCGCCGCTCCGTCCCCATTGACTATAATGGGGACGGGGGCGGAGCTCCGGCGCAGCACGGCGGTGCACGGAGAAAGCCGCCGGACTAAAAAGCCTGACATGCAGTAATTTTAGTCCGGCGGCCTTTCTCCGTGCACCGCCGTGCTGCGCCGGAGCTCCGCCCCTGTCCCCATTATAGTCAATGGGGACGGAGCGGCGGTCCGCGGGCACGGCGAAATAGCCGCAGGACGGATCCGACATGGTGAACAGCATGTCGGATCCGTCCTGCCGCAAGTGTGAAAGTACCCTTAGCGAAAAATTTATATATGGATGTCTTTTTTTTTTGCAAAATTTTACAACTGAAAGTGAAAAATGTAATTTTTTTGCAAAAAAATCGTTAAATTTCGATTAATAACAAAAAAAGTTAAAATGTCAGCAGCAATGAAATACCACCAAATGAAAGCTCTATTAGTGAGAAGAAAAGGAGGTAAAATTCATTTGGTGGTACGTTGCATGACCAAGCAATAAACGGTGACTACAAAGTAGTGTAGTGCAGAAGTGTAAAAAGTGGCCTGGTCATTAAGGGGGTTTCAGCTAGCGGGGTTGAAGTGGTTAACAAGGTCCAAGTAGAGCTTCAACATGCAACATGAAGAAATCAGAGTGAGACAAAACATTTTTTGAGCATACAATTAATTGAAAATAATGATTACCATAAACTGAAACAGGCTGTTTTTCAGCTGATCCAAATTTTAGGACCACATGTCTTTAAAAGGCCAAATCTGTGCAAAGATGTGGATTCATTGTCATTTTCTGTCAGGTAGTCACACTTTGTGATGGCAAAGGCAAAAAAACTCTCCCTTTTTGAATGTGGTCGGGTTGTTGAACTGCATAAGCAGGGTCTCTCACAGCGCGCTATCGCTGCTGAGGTGGGACGCAGTAAGACAGTAATTTGGAATTTCTTAACTGATCCTGAGGGTTATGGAACAAAAAAGTCAAGTGGATGACCCCTAAAAATTTCATCAGCACTGAGCCGGAGGATCCAATTGGCTGTCCGTCAAGACACTGGACGATCCTCGACCCAAATTAAGGCCCTTACTGGTGCTTACTGCAGCCCCATAACCATCAGACGGCATCTGAGACTGAGGGACTTCAAAAACAAAAAACGTCTTCAAAGACCTCGTCTCCTTGAACGCCACAGAACTGCTCGTTTGGACTTTGAAAGAGAGCACCAAACATGGGACATTCAAAGGTGGAAGAAAGTTTTATTCTCTGATAAGAAAAAATGTAACCTTGATGGTCCTGATGGTTTCCAACGTTACTGGCATGACAAGCAGATCCCACCTGAGATGTTTTCTACGCGCGCACAGTGGAGGGGGTGCCATAATGGTCTGGGGTGCTTTTTCCTTCAGTGGAACAATGGAGCTTCAGGAAGTGCAGGGGCGTCAAACGGCCACTGGCTATGTCCCGATGTTGCAGAGAACATTCCTCATGACTGAGGGCCTTCGTCTGTGTGGTAACGACTGGGTTTTTCAACAGGACAATGCTACAGTACACAATGCCCGCAGGACAAGGGACTTCTTCCAGAAGAATAACATCACTCTTTTGGCCCATCCTGCGTGTTCTCCTGATCTAAATCCAATTGAGAACCTTTGGGGATGGATGGCAAGGGAAGTTTACAAAATGGACAACAGTTCCAGACAGTAGATGGCCTTCGTGCGGCCGTTTTCACCACTTGGAGAAATGTTCCCATTCACCTCATGGAAACGCTAAGTGATAAACAATAACGGCGGAGCTACTCATTACTGAGTTCATGTTTGGAAGTTGGATTTCTGTTTTGGGGGGTGTTTAGTTTTTTTTTTGGAGGTGTGGTCCTAAACTTTTGATCAGCTGAAAAACAGCCTGTTTCAGTTTATTCGTTGCTTTCATTAAATTGAATGCTCAAATTTTTTTTTGTCTCACTCCCATTTCTTCTTGTTGCATGTTGAAGCTCTACTTGGAACCTTGTTAAAGCAAACCTTTCACCTGCATTTCACTTAATAAACTATCAAAAGTACCTTATAGATCATCCTCATTGTGTTATCATACAGTCTTGTCCCGCTTTTCTGCCATGTATATGCATGAAAAAATCGCCTATAAAGTACTCTTCTCCAGCTCCACAGGTCACGATAGAAGTCAAGGGAGTAGCCCTTCCCTCACTCCAGGCTGTAACTCCCCTGCCCTAAACCCGCCTCTATGCAGTCTAATTGACAGTTTGACTATCTGCGCGATAGACGGGATTGCGCTGCTACTGAGGCCGACGGCGCATGCGCCGCCTGTACAAGCGCGGTCCCGGCGACTGAGCCGGGTGTCAATTAGACTGCATAGAGGCGGGGTTAGGGCAGGGGAGTTACAGCCTGGAGAGAGGGAAGGGCTACCCCCTTGACTTCTATCGTGACTTGTGGAGCTGGAGAAGAGTACTTTATAAGGCGATTTTTTTCATGCATATACATGGCAGAAAAGCGGGACAAGACTGTATGATAACACAATGAGGATGATCTATAAGGTACTTTTGATAGTTTATTAAGTGAAATGCAGGTGAAAGGTTCGCTTTAAGATCCAGCCATGCTAAATATGATTTTTTGCCATTTTTCAAGTGGTCTTAAACTTTTGATCAGGACTGTATATATCATATGCCTGTAAATGTCACCAGTGTGCAGAGCTTTACTGATCCTGATACTCAGGTGGCTAGTTTATATTCACTGTTAGAACCCGTGTCAGTAGAACATGTGTGATTGACTCGTGTGATAGTATGCTTTGTTTCAAGTGCATTAAATCAGACATTGATAGACATTTCTAAAATGGGATGATGTCCTCTCAGATTTGCACGTAATAAATACACATAGATGCATGTATATCATTTATATATACACATGGATGCAAGGGCAGAACTATCACTGGCCACAGCTACAGGGCTGGCAGTGGAAGGAGGGCCCAGGCTGTAATGGATGTATCTCATGCTTCAAGGCCTGGACCTCATTCCCCAACCTGTGCTCTCCCCAGCAGGTGAGATGCAATGACATTGTGCCTGCTGGACTGAGTAGAAGAGTCCACAGGCTGAGCATTATACCCTGGCCTGTGCCCAGCCTGTGTAGTCTCTCAGCCCAGCAGGCACAATTATGTCACTGTTCATCAGGGGAACAGGGATAGGTGCAGGGGGCACTAAGGGGACAAAACTATTGAGAAAGGGACATGCTATCATGAAGGGACATTAAGGGGCATAACTACTGTGTGGAGGCACTATGAAGCAAAAGTACTGTTAAGGGGACACTTAAGGGGGCATGCTCCTGTGAAATGGGCAGGCATAACTACTATGTGAGGGGGAACCAAGGGATCATAACTACTGTGTGAGGGCACTATGGGGTCATTCAACTGTGTGGTGGCCCTAAGAGAGCATAACTACTCTCCAGGAGACATGACAATTGTGTGGGGGCACTAAGATGGTATAATTACTGTGTGGGGGCACTAAGATGGTATAATTACTGTGTGGGGGCACTAAGAGTGTATAATTACTCTGTGGGGGCACTAAGGGGGCATAAGTACTGGGAGGGTGGAGGGTCCGATGGCAAGCCTATGTGAACTTGACTAGCCATGGGAGAGGGGTTTTGGGGGATGTTGCTCAGGGGGAGTTGGGGGGCAGTTTAAAAATTTGCTTCGGGGCTCACCCTTTTCTAGTCACACCCCTGCATGGAAGCATAGCCTTTGTTTATATCTGTGCGTACACTAATTCTATTACATTTTGCACAAGTTATGGATGTTTGAAAGGAAGGAAGTCGATGATTAGAGTAGTTGTATTTCACTAAGTAAAACAGGTGAAGTCCATTGCTTGAAGTCATTCTTGCATGGCCGAGTGTCAATCACAATTAACCTATTAGCATTCCAGACATGCTAAGGAAAATCATTCTTGTTTTGATTGAAACGAGTTTTAGTCAAGGCTTTTTCTGCACTGGGTCTCTCTGTGGACCCTTCCAGGTGGACAGAACCTGGCAATTATAATAAAATGATAAGGCTATCTTCATTTACAGCTTTTTATGGATTGCTGGCTGTTTTTATAAGATATTATAGATTTTTTTTTAACGAAAATTATCTATAAACATACATTTTAGATAAAGATACATTTATAAATAAAGTACACAGAAATAGTAGTTGTCCTAGTAAGTAGCTGTCCTAGTATTGCAGATACACTATGTGATGGGGCAGATTATCGCTAAGGCGACTTTCACACTCGCGTATGCAGATCCGTCATGGATGTGCACAGACGGATACATTCGGATAATACAACCGTCTACATCCGTTTGTATTATCTTTAACATAGCCAAGACAGATCCGTCTTGAACACCATTGAAAGTCAATGGAGGACGGATCCATTTTCTATTGTGCCAGATTGTGTCATAGAAAACGGATCTGTCCCCATTCAAAGCGGAATGGGGACGGAACGGAGGCAAACTGATGCATTCTGAGTGGATCCTTTTCTATTCAGAATGCATTGGGGCTAAACTGATCCGTTTTGGACCGCTTGCGAGAGCCCTGAAACGGATCTCACAAACAGAAAGCCAAAACGTGAGTGTGAAAGTAGCCTTACAAGCATTTGTACAGTCACTTGTTAGTGATAATCTGCCCGTGTAAAGGTGCCTTGATGAACAAATGCTCGTTCATTGGATAATACATCGTTGGTGTGATCGCTTAAGTCATTGTTTCCCGGCAGCAGTTCATGGTGCCTAAACAGCCTGCGCTGCCCGCAAACAACGGGTCTGTATGGGGACGAGCGATGGCGTTAGTGATCGCTCCTCCCCATGTATATGCAGTGGTCTCCTCAACTGTCAAGCAAGCGATTGTCAAGACGGAAATCACTTGCTACATTGGGACATGTAATGGTGACTTTAGCCGATACGTTGCAGATTTACCGTCACAGAATTGCGAGCAATATGCAGTGTACTACAGTGGAAGCAAGTAAAGGAGATTTTACAAGATGCAGAAGAAGCCTGCAGCAGAAATTGACCTGCAGTGTGGATTTTAATGTTATTCTATGCTGCGGATTTCCACCATGCTTAGGGCGGCCAAATTTGTAGACAAATTTGCAACTAATCCACTTACATCCAATTCATTGTGAATTTTTGCCAGAGAATGGGACCAAATTCTGTAACCTATGAGTCATTTCTGCATGGAGCTTGTATGTGCCCTTCCTGTCTGTGGGGGTTTCCTCTGGCTACTCCTTATAGGCTTTTTAAGGTACCTTTACATGAGCCGATTATCACGTAAATTATTGTTAAATCGAGCGAAACTGTATGATTATATTGCAGTGTAAAAGCAATCAACGACAGAGCGACAACCGTCATTTGGTAGATTTATAGTTGTTTTGATCGTTTTTGTGGTCACAAAGATCATCGTTGGACTTTAACGATTTCATACGTATAAACAGGAATCGTTCACTGCACGCCACTCAAATTTCACTTTGTGTTTGCTTTACAAACTATGGAATATGCAATTAAAATTAGGATTTTATGACTGATAATCGGCGCGTCTAAAGGGTTCACTACACAAAGAAACGACTCGTTCGTTGCTCAATCGCCTCGTGTAAAGGTACCTTTAGCAAATTGCTCCTAATTTGGGTCTGATTGAGAAAAGGTAATTAGATTACGAGCCTTAGGATTCATGGACATGTATTTTTCATCAGTGTGCTATGCAGATAGCCCACTGACCTATTCATTTGCTGTAGGGCCATGCACCAGGGTCGGACTGGCCCACCAGAGTATCAGAGGAATAGCCCAAGCTCAGATAGTAATGGACCTATAATTAAACAGGGCCCTTAAGGTCCTATATACACAGAATCATTTCCTCTAGTGGGTCCAAGGGACTTCAGTCCAACACTGACATGTACCCATTTGTGTTTTTTGCGGATCAGTGCAGCCGTTCTGAAAATATTGCAGATGGGAATAGCCCCTTCTATTGATAGGAATAAGAAAAATGCAGAATGTACATAGAAGGTATCTGAAGCCTAACTGAGGAACAGAGACAATTGGAAGTCGTCTGTGGTATATTTAGACAGCAAAGGGCCGGGTTTAAGATGCCTTAGTATAGATCATAAGACAAGTGAATGAAAACCACATGTGCAGCAGGACTATGTATCTCCACCTGAAGATCACAGACGTGAGTCATTTCTCAGTTTAACATGGTATGGTTTATAGTGTTTATGTCTTCTGTACTCCAAAAAAATTAGGACTGTGCACAATTGTCTTCCGAAAAACACGTATGAATTGCACAAAGTATGAAAAATGCCATTTTACTACGTTCCATCACTTATCATTGTCATATATCTCTAAGTTGGCCATACTCTAGAGATTTCAGGCAGCTGTAACAACTGATTTAGACCATTGCTGGTGACACCTTTTTGTGACATGAAAAAGAATGACAGACACTATAGTCAGAAATGTGTGGATTAGACAAATGGGCATAACTACCATTTCCACCGAAACATAAGGTGTAGTTAGTGGTAAAATGTATACAAGGTGCCACAGAAAATTCGAAATTTTATATCAAGACACGGAGGCTCATATTGCATTCTCTTTCTTTACTAAATTCCATAGCAGCAAAGAAGAAAAAACAAGGTAACATACAGACACCCCCCCAAGGGTAGCCCCTCCCACCAACCAGTCCATAAATAGCCCCCCTGGGTGTAATCTACCTCTTTCTTTGCTGCTCCATGGCAGATAAGTGTTTGGTTTTCTTCTCTAGCTTTATGTAAGGGGTAATAGGGTCTGGGTGACCCTGCGACTGTCTATATATATTTTTTTTCTCCACAGGTTTTTTCCCTTATTTAGTTTACCCTCGTTTTTTGTGGGTTTAGAAACAATATTTCTATTGTTTCATTTTACGTCTGTATCCCCTTGAATATTCCATCCGTTTTTCATCCCTGCCTCACTCTAGCTGCGCGCCGCTGACCCTCCCTTCCTTCCCTCCCTCCCCTCGCCTGTTATTCTCACCGGCTTCTTGTTGGTGAAGGGGAGGTGTTCGGCTCCATTTCTCCTTCTTTGCCGCCTCCGGCATCTGGTTTCTTCATTGCGCCCGTGATCTCGCGAGACAAGATTTCGGGCGCCATCTTGGGTTGCTGGCGCTCGGGATTCCTGGGCGTTTCCTTGGGCGGCACTTACTCTTACTGGTCTTCTCTCTGTGGACACCGGAGGGGACGGTGGCGGATCCGACGTTTAGCTTTTTCTAAATGGTTGCCATTGCTGCCGGGACGCTGTAGTCCTGGCAGCCATGGTAAAGTGTAGTGGGGAGCGGGGGAGCAGTATACTTACCATCCGTGCGGCTCCCGGGGCGCTTCAGAGTGACGTCAGGGCGCCCCAAGCGCATGGATCACGTGATCGCATGGCACGTCATCCATGCGCATGGGGCGCTCTGACGTCATTCTGAAGCGCACCGGGAGCCGCACGGACTGTAAGTATACCGCTCCCCCGCTCCCCACTACTACTATGGCAACCAGGACTTTAATAGCGTCCTGGCTGCCATAGTAACACTGAACGCATTTTGAAGACAGATCAGTCTTCAAATGCTTTCAGTTCACTTGCGTTTTTCCGGATCCGGCGTGTAATTCCGGCAAGTGGAGTACACGCCGGATCCGGACAACGCAAGTGTGAAAGAGGCCTTACAAAGCTAGAACCAGCCCTGTACCTCACATTGGTCCAGAGGTCTCCATATTCTTTGATCCAATTTCTCTGCTAGATTACCTTCAGTCTGGCAGCTCAGCGGGCAGGGTGTCCTTTCCCAGGTGGCATGTCTTTCTGCTGCAGCTTATGGTCCATTCACACGTCCGCAGTGTTTTACGGATCCGCAAAACACCGGGCCGGCACCCCAATAGAAATGCCTATTGTTGTCCGCAGCTGCATACAAGAATAGGACATATTCAATTTTTTTGCGGAGCTGCGGACAGGAAGTTCGGGGCCGCGGACCGGAAATGCAGATGCGGGCATCCCTATTGAAAATGAATAGGTCCGCACCCGTTCCGCATAATTGCGGAACGGTAACTGCCGCAGCTTCTAACAGAACGTATGGCTGGTGGCAGATGAAGATTTAAACTGAGCACGTTTGACCAGCTCAGTGAGACGGACAAAAAAAATAAGGAAAAGAACAACCAACAGGTGGCGCTATACAGATATGTTTTATTGAATAGCTCACTGGCTATACTACATTTTTAAATACATGCTATTACAAAAGTATTCAGTTCCAGGTGCTGGTTTGAAAAATGTGGCGTGTGTTTCGTGACACAACTCCTTTAAGTTGTCAGACAACTTGGAGCTCAGAACTCCATTCTGTCAGCTATGCCATTCTCTGTTTAGGGCTATGGGAGGGACAGATACACTTGTCCCCTGAAGCGTCTGGGGCCCCATAATCTCTACCAAGTTTATTTCATGTTCTGAATGAGTAAATTAAAGAGAAGTACATTATTTTCTTTCCCAAACACTGCTATAGACAACCCCTTTTTATGTACCCTGTTAGGGTAGTGCATTGACTAAAGGGTGATGTCCACTCATGATCCCCTTCTATTAGCTGAGGACCAAGCGCAGATGAGGACAACTGATTTTATAGAAATAGTAATGTTGCCTTGGTTTCAATGGTGGCAGGAATACTGAGCACTCATGAGGTTCCCTTTAGCACCTAATTGTGAAAGTTTCCATTCATAGAGTCCCCCCATTATTAAGGCTACCTTCACATCTGTGGTATCCTCTTCCGGCAGGAAAGCGGAGGATCTTCTGGACACAAACCGCCTCAAACCGCCGGGAGGTTCACCGCTTGTCAGCCGGATGCGAATAGAATGTCTGCCGGACGCCATTATACTTTAAGGGGGCCGGCGGTCCTAATTTTTGGGAAGCCATGTTCTAAACAGGGGCTTTCTAAACTGGACAACGCCTTTAATGAATATGGCGTCCTGGATATAGAAGAATACATGAGTGCATCTAGTATTATTAATAGAGATGAAATATCAAGAACACACTGATATTGTAAGACATTTTCAACACTTGTGGATCCATAAATGTGTTTGCAGCTTTGAAATGTATAGCTGGATATACCTGTTTCAAAGAAAATATGGTGAGGATTTCTAATCCTGAGAAGAATGTTTGGATTACTGGGGAGGATAAAGCAGACACTAACACAATCCTCTAACCGTAACAGGAGAAAACAGATGGATATTTCTAGAATTGGGCATGAAATGAGGTGACCAGAGCATTGATTTTGTGTGATTTTATATTGTTTTACAATCACTTCATTGTAGTTCTGTTTTATGTTCTCCTGTCTTTGTATGTTTCAATATATATATAGGGATATTTTCTAACTGTTAAAATTCAACAAAGAAACAGACATCGACTGGGCTATATGTTCATACACATAGCAACCTAAATTTCAGAGGCAATGGCATACCACCAATATAGGCAGACCACGCAGCTGCTATGGGGCCCGTGGCAAGGGGGGGCCCGGAGTGCATGGAGGGCCCCACCCCCTACGTCTGCAGACTCAGTTGATATATTATGATCGGGATCGCTTATTGCCGTTGGGCATTGATACAGGCCCACAGCAGGCTCGTCTTCTGTTGACTCCCTGGCCCTGCTTCCCCTCTGCTCAGGGCCCCCTCCCCCATTGTGAACAACTCACGCCGATGTTCATCCCTGTGTGACCCAGCCAGTAACATCCAGCATAGCGCTCTCTTCTGTCTGCTAGGCACTAGCCAATCAGCATTTAGCAGTGCAAAGTTAATGCTGCTGATTTGCTAGTGCATCGCTCACAGCAGGCTCAGCTGACAGAACTGTGCAGGTGGGTGCGGGCAGCAGTTGTATACCACGCTCACTAGGGTTGTTTCAGGTATCGAATTTTCGATACCCAATCGATACTCTTGTCTGGTATTTACCTCGATACCAGGATTTTCCTTTTTTCGATACTAGGCTTCGCTATTGCACAGTGTAGTATCAGAGAACATGGAGCGCGCTGCTCTCAGCGCACTCTGTGTTCTCCTCAGCAGTACAGGGGAGAAGGAAGCACTCTCTCCCTCCCCGCTGTGCCGCTGCCACCAATGAGGAGAGAGGGGCGGGCGCACTGCACCACCAATGACAGTAAATGTTTAATACAAATCCAGGAGGCGGGTCCTCGCGGGGAGCTGTGATCAGCAGCAGTTAACCCCTCAGGTGCCGCACCCGTCTCCTGTATTAAATGTTAATTATCATTGGTGGTGCAGTACGCCCCTCCCCTCCTTCTCAGTATTAAAATCATGCAGTGCGCCCCCGCCGCTCAACTCCCCGCAGTATTACAATTGTTGGTGGCGCAGTGCGCCCCCTCCCCCCAGTATTAAAATCATTGGTGGTAGTGGCCACAGGGTACCCTCCCCTCTTCCTCATTGGTGGCAGTGGGAGCTTCTGATCGGAGCCCCAGCAGTGTAATCCTGGGGCTACGATCAGTTACCATGGCAGCCATGACGCTACTGAAACCCTGGCTGCCATGGCAATCTCCCTGCTGCTGTGTGTACTATGCACAGGGCAGCAGGGACAGTGTGAAGTCCTATTTACCCTAATAGAGATCTATTAGGGTGAAAAGGACAAGGGATTAAAAGATCCCATGTTCTAGCCCCTAAGGGGGGAAATAGTTATTAAATAAAAAGTAAAATAAAAAAGTTTATAAAAACACCAAAATATTATAGTAAGTATAAACCACCCCCTTTTCCAATTTTACACATAAAATATATAAACAATAAAGAAATAAACATATTACATATTGCCACGTCCGAAAAGTCCAAACTATAAAAATATAAAAAAAAGTCCTATGCGGTAAACGCAGTAACAAAAAAAAAAAAAAGCTGCGTGATTCACCATTTGTGGTATTGAATGGTATTGAGTATTGCAATACTTGTTTATAGTATCGAAACAGAATACAAATTTTAGTATCGAAACAACCCTAGCGCTCACACACTGCTTGCCCCAGTCAGCCACCCGCCGGACTGGAGAAGAGAAAGGACTCCAACAGCCCTGCCCCAGCATCGCCGCCGCCTGCCCAGCAGGCAGCAACAGTTGCTCCTGTTGTGTGCCAGTGCAACCTGACCACAGTCAGCACAGCAGTGTGTCAGTGACTCTGTTTGAAAAAAGGTTCATGGGTGGAAGACAGAGGGCTGCAGCAAGCAGAGTTCCTGCGGGGTTGGGAGGACACTCTTCTGTGGGCTCATTATTAGGTAGAGGACAGTGTGCTCCAGCCCCCCCAATAAACTCTACTTCCTGTTGAATTGCTCATATAGAGTGTGCCCATCCCAACTCAGTGACCATGAAGTGGGGGGTGGGTCTGGTGCACACTAAGGGTGCATTCACATGACTGTGCTGTGTTTTACGGTCCGCAAATTGCGGATACGCAAAACACGGATAATGGCTATGTGCATTCCCTGGAATGTACAGGGCCGGCACTATATAGAAAATGCCTATTCTTGTCCACATTTGCGGACAAGAATAGGATATGCTTTATCTTCTTTGCGGGGCAGCAGAACAAAACAACGGATGTGGACAGCACGGCCCCATCTTTTGCTGCCCCATTGAAATTGCAAAACGGATATGGCCCCATTCATATGGTCATGTGGATAAGCCCTAAGCATCAGCAGCAAGGAGTTTAGATATGGAATGGTCCAGGGTTGGGTAGTGGGCGGAGTTAGGGGGGCCCAATTCAGATTCTTGCTATGGGGCCCAATGATTTCTATGTACGCCCCTGTTCAAAGGTATAACTTGAAGCTCCATGGCCTCAATGCAAAACTGATAACAGGGGATCTATAACTATCACTCATTTTGTTGTTTCAGTCTTCTCATAAGGAGTCCTTTTGGGTTCTTTGCACTCCATATATTTTTTGTCCTTGGTGCCTGATATTTTAGGTTGGTCAGTGACATCAGGCTCGGACTGTTCCACTAGAGTACCAGAGGATCCTCCAGTGGGTCCAGTGTCTGAAACCACAGTGGGCTCCCCAAAAAATCATATTTGGAGCTTCCTTTGGAACTAATTACTGGCCACAGTGGTCTATTTCTTGTCAATGGCATTGGGGGACACAGCACCATGGGTATATGCCCAGCTGCCACTAGAAAAATAAATATGGGCTATACCCTTTGCACAACCACTAGGCTAATCAGTTTTAGTCTAGTGTCCATAGGAGGCAGACATGACCTGCTCTTTTTTTATTTATTTTTTTATTTTGCAGGCCTCTGCCTGCTGCAGGAGGGTCTTCATTGTGGGTATCCACCTTAGTAGCACCCCCTGCGGCACGTACTCTGGTACCTCGCCGATCCCCCATTACTGCATCCTGTGGCATGCCAGCAATCCAACGTAAGTGCGAGTTTGCCGAAGGGGTGACCGTGCGGTACCTGAAGACGCCAGGCGGTGAGTATCTTCCCTTGGTGTCCCTGCCCTTCCCCATAGGGGCCCCCTAAAGTTAGGTCCCCTTTTTCTCCCCTCTTTTCCTATCTATCTTGGGGGTTCTCGTAACCAGGTTCCCCTGTACCTTCCCCCCACCCGGATGTCAGCATTTCATCAGTGGGGGTCGTTTCTTTCCCCTTCTGGGCTCCCCCTCCCTAGCCTGGCCACCGACACCCGTTTCTGGCCTCTCCTCCTAATTTAGTCCCCTGCTTTTGCTGGAACTAGGCCATAATTGTCCCTAGCTTGTTCCCGGGACCCTGGTGCGCCTTTTGCTCCGTTTCTCCCCTCCTTGTGACTCGCTTCCCCCCAGGAGACTACTTACCTGGTTTTCTTGCCTCCAGTTTTGCCACGGTGCTCTCCTCAGGCTTTTTTCTCAGCTCCTCCCCACTCCTAGGTCTCTTGGGAGGGGTCTCCTTGCCCCCCTCCCCATCTCCTTCAGTGCACACTCTGCTTGGTGGGCAGTTTGTCTTCTGGGGCCTCCATCTTTCCTGCATTTCTGAAACTCATGGGCATCTCTCCCACAGGTCTCCTGCTCCTCGTGTGGCTGCTGCATCACCTCTTCGGGGACGCAGAACCTACAGCCAGGTAGGACAGCCTCTGGCTGGGTTGTTTTTTTCATTTTCAGGCCCCTCCTTAGCCTCCATGTCCTCCTCCAAGGATGACCCCACAATGAACCCCCCTGCACTCCTCCGGGTTGCGACGCAATTAGGCATGCCCTCTGCGCTAACTATTGCCATGCAGTCAGCCTTACCCTGTTTTTGTGCAGTGCCTTGCATCCAGACCCCTCAGGTAGTCCTGACCCTTTCTGTGTTGGTCCCTCCTGAATAGAGCTCTTCCCTACCTAGGCCATAGAGAACATTGCTCGGCTGCCCACTCTATGGTGGGGATTTTGGGCCGTTTGCCTGCCCAAATTACAGCTGCCTCTGCCCTTCTCAGGACTCCTCCACTGAAGGAAGTCTGATCCAATGGAGAGATCTATGGCACACCACAGTTTCTTTTTTTTTTAAATGCTGCTTTAATACATAACGTGTAGATTCACATAAGTTTGTGTTAAATTCCACCCGGATTATATATCAATATGACTGGCCATGAGAATAGTCATCATCCTCCATTGAAGGGGCATGCTCACCTTCCGGGTTGGTTTTCATGAACCGCTGCGACCTCCGGTTGTTTCACCTAGGTCTCCCCCCCCCCCCCTCTGTGGCCTCGGGTTGCTCCTAAGACAAGTCTGAGGTTGGCGATGACTCCTATTGCGATTTTGCCGCCTCGAGGGACAACCCTGACTCAGAATCTGGATTTGAGCAGAACACGGTCCTGGCTGCGGCCATGCACTACCTTATCAGTGTACGGCCTAGGGTCTCCCCTAATAGGTCCCGCTCATCCTCTACATCCTGGTTTTTGGGGCAATATATACAGAACAGGACTAGCACTGAGGGGATGACCTCTGGTTCCTTTTGCCTAATCCACCATACAGAAGCTCTCTGGGTGGTCAAAGACAAATGTCCACTGAGGGACCTCTCCTCTATGTGGTTGGTACCCCCTTTAATGGATTCTCAGATGGGACTCCTCTGGTCGCAAAGGTAATTCCCATCCACAAAGGTAAGCCAGTTTGCCGACACACCTAATGGCCAGGCCATTAGCATGCCGACACACCTATGTGGTGCCCCAGGTACGTACAGACGTGGACAAAATTGTTGGTACCCTTTGGTCAATGAAAGAAAAAGTCACAATGGTCACAGAAATAACTTTAATCTGACAAAAGTAATAATAAATTAAAATTCTATAAATGTTAACCAATGAAAGTCAGACATTGTTTTTCAACCATGCTTCAACAGAATTATGTAAAAAAATAAACTCATGAAACAGGCATGGACAAAAATGATGGTACCCCTAACTTAATATTTTGTTGCGCAACCTTTTGAGGCAATCACTGCAATCAAACGCTTCCTGTAACTGTCAATGAGACATCTGCACCTCTCAGCAGGTATTTTGGCCCACTCCTCATGAGCAAACTGCTCCAGTTGTGTCCGGTTTGAAGGGTGCCTTTTCCAGACTGCATGTTTCAGCTCCTTCCAAAGATGCTCAATAGGATTGAGGTCAGGGCTCATAGAAGGCCACTTTAGAATAGTCCAATTTTTTCCTCTTAGCCATTCTTGGGTGTTTTTAGCGGTGTGTTTTGGGTCATTGTCCTGTTGCAAGACCCATGACCTGCGACTGAGACCAAGCTTTCTGACACTGGCTAGTACATTTCTCTCTAGAATTCCTTGATAGTCTTGAGATTTCATTGTACCCTGCACAGATTCAAGACACCCTGTGCCAGACGCAGCAAAGCAGCCCCAGAACATAACAGAGCCTCCTCCATGTTTCACAGTAGGGACAGTGTTCTTTTCTTGATATGCTTCATTTTTTCGTCTGTGAACATACAGCTGATGTGCCTTGGCAAAAACTTCGATTTTTGTCTCATCTGTCCACAGGACATTCTCCCAGAAGCTTTGTGGCTTGTCAACATGTAGTTTGGCATATTCCAGTCTTGCTTTTTTATGATTCGTTTTCAACAATGGTGTCCTCCTTGGTCGTCTCCCATGTAGTCCACTTTGGCTCAAACAACGACGGATGGTGCGATCTGACACTGATGTTCCTTGAGCATGAAGTTCACCTTGAATCTCTTTAGAAGTCTTTCTAGGCTCTTTTGTTACCATTCGGATTATCCGTCTCTTAGATTTGTCATCAATTTTCCTCCTGCGGCCACGTCCAGGGAGGTTGGCTACAGTCCCATGGATCTTAAACTTATGAATAATATGTGCAACTGTACTCACAGGAACATCTAGTTGCTTGGAGATGGTCTTATAGCCTTTACCTTTAACATGCTTGTCTATAATTTTCTTTCTGATCTCTTGAGACAGCTCTTTCCTTTGCTTCCTCTGGTCCATGTCGAGTGTGGTACACACCATATCACCAAACAACACAGTGATTACCTGGAGCCATATATATAGGCCCAATGGCTGATTACAAGGTTGTAGACACCTGTGATGCTAATTAGTGGACACACCTTGAATTAACATGTCCCTTTGGTCACATTATGTTCTGTGTTTTCTAGGGGTACCATCATTTTTGTCCATGCCTGTTTCATGAGTTTATTTTTTTACATAATTCTGTTGAAGCATGGTTGAAAAACAATGTCTGACTTTCATTGGTTAACATTTATAGAATTTTAATTTATTATTACTTTTGTCAGATTAAAGTTATTTCTGTGACCATTGTGACTTTTTCTTTCATTGACCAAAGGGTACCAACAATTTTGTCCACGTCTGTATGCCTTCCCCTTCTCAGAGGGAGGTTTTCATACCACTTCCAAATGATGTATCCGGCAGACCTTCTTGGTTGCAAGGTACCCATTCTCAGAAAGAGTAATTGCAGCAGGGGCTATATTCAATGCACATTTCTGGTCCTGGAGTGTTTCAGGCATCCCTATTACTCCCTTATCAGGCAGAGTACCTGTACCATCTCCAGTTACTGTAGCCCTGACACCATCCTGGTCCTTGTGTGCACTACGTAACCATATTATTCCTTCATCAGGTGAAGTATTCATACCATCTCCAAGCCCTGTGACCTGTTCGTGCAAACTGTGGCCTATACGGCTCTTGCAATGCTCTTCCTGGTTTTACTGCGTGCTGGACAACAGGTTGCCCCCTCTTCATGCGAGTGATTGTCCCATGACCAAATGCGGTATTCATCGCTCATTCCTGGTTCCAGTATGCATCTGGCTACCCATTACCGCCCCCCTTCAGTGGTGTACTTGTCCAAGTGCTGTATCTGACAAACCATCCCGTTGCAGTATATACCTGTAATTAAACCATTGCGGGGTAATGTACAGTACCTGTTACATCCGCGCAGTTCTGCCTGGTTCCTTTGCATTATGGGAATTCTGTATGGTAGTGCTGGCTGCCATGTCTGACAACCTGTGTGGTATTCCTGCACCAGGCCCTCTCATTGGTCCCTTCTTTTAGTGGTATTTGGTTATGTGCCCCTTCCCCCATTTAGTGGTGTATTCAGGTATATACTGGACACCGCCTGTCACATCTATCTGAGTGCACTAAGCCCTCTCATGCCCCCATGGTTTTTACTTGTTGCATGATGCATTATCTAACCAGGCTCCTGGGCCCTGATTTGCACTACTCAACCACACTTCCTTCACCTTGGGCAAGTTGTTGGCTATTTTGCTGGGCGTGTTCTTTGACAACCCTATGACGTACTGCTGTATTCCGCATGGTCACATTACCCCTTTTGATGTTGCGGTAATCGCACTGTTGTTGCTATCTTTCTGCTTTGTTTTCGCAGAGTTACAGGCTCCGGCCCTGGTGGAGTACCTGGATCATCACTGGCTGCTCTATGCGACCGGGATACGCCGCTGTGTGAGCACCAACTGCTACTGCAGTTCGCGGGTCATCGCTGGACATCTTCTCTGACATGGCTGTTGCAGGACTGGTGAGCACCATACACTTGCTTAGGTGGGGTGAGTTTCCACTGCTGGTTCCTGTATTGGACATAGTCCCTCAGTTTTTTCCAGGCTCCGGGCATCCTCTGTACTCCCTTCTGTTTTTTGAGTAGTTGTGCTACTGCCAGACGCTCCATTGGCCTTACCTTCTTGTATATTCCTAACAATCTTTTTCCCCCTCTTGGGGGTTTCACTGTGCCCTGCCAATAGCTGGTTTCTACATGTCAGTGTAGCCTCTTCTGGCTTCCGCTGGCGATTCCGGCATCCTTTTCTGCCATATGGTTGTCCGCAATTCTTTGACGACAGCCAGGGTGCTGTAGCTGTCCCTTCTAGGGAAGTGTATAAAGTATGTCAGTCACTACACTTGGCATGGTTAGTTAATTTCCCTATGGTTGCTCCATAACATTTTTCTTGATTAGCCTGGCTATTATTCTCCGGATGTGGTCCACACCTGTGGGCCCCTCTTGGGCCTCTGACTGAGTTATTTTCCTTGGGGTCCCTGCTTCTATGATCCCAGGTCCATCTAGCTGGCCGGTTCTCCTGGGGCAGTTTCCCATGGCATCTCTATATGCTCTGGGTGACAGCTATTTCTTTGGGCCCGGTTTGGTTCCTTTCTCTCCTGGATCCCCATAGGTTTGTTTCCCTCTTGCGATTCTACTCCACTTCGTATCTCCTCAGTTTCGGAGCTTAGTTCCTGGGAGCTTGTTTCTCTAGATAGCAATTTACCTTCACATTAGGGGGGGTGGCACTTTCTCGCTGTCTGGGGGCCCTTCCGCCTTAGGCTGTTCAGAGTCCTATCTTCTCTACTCCGATATCTCTCAGACGAGTATGACTCCACCCGTATTCCTGGGCCTGGTCGTGTTTGTCCTGAGCCTTCATGTGGCCAGGGTTTCCTCTGGCCTTACATTTAATAAAACATTTTTTCCTCCTTTCCTGGGGCTTGATTTTTGCCCCCTTTTTCTGGGAAGCATGCCCTTATGTACCCTCGTCCTAGCCATCGCCAAGTACTCCCTTCTCCCCAAGGGGGTGGCTGCATTCTTGGGCGGGATGGGGTCCCACCCCCTCCTTTTGTTAGGGTGTTTCTCTTCTCGCACCTGTCTTGTAGTGGAAGGAGGCTTCTCTTTTCCCATGGTGACTGTTGCTATTCTCTCTCTCTCGGTGCGTTCAGCCACCAGTGTCTCCCTGTTTCCTCTTTAGCCTGAAATCTGCTCCTGGGCCTTCGCATTGTGTTTAAAAATCTACAGCTAGGCATGTCTTTGGCCTGAGTCTGTTTAGAGTGGTTTTCCTTACCAGGTCCCATTGCTTCTGGGCTTTACGGAGTTGCCTTCCTTTTGCCACTGGGCGTTCCTCAGGCTCTTCCTTTAGCCTTCTCTCTGGGAGGTTCCTTCCTTGGGTCAGGACTACTGTCCTTTCCCCAGGCAATTTTTCCCGGTCAGGTTCTCACGCTGGTTTCCTGCAACCATCTTATTTTTCTTGTCCTCTTATAAATCCTCCTCCTGGGGCATCCTTCTCTATGCAGTTTGGCTAGGTCCCTTCCAGGAGACGCTTCCCGTGGCGCTGCTCTCCTGTTTCATTAATGGGTAGACTGGGTTTTTCCAGTTCCTTCCTGTGGCTCTCCAGTGTGCACTTGTTCACCCCTCTGTCCTTGCTCAAGACATCTTGCCCTGTTACCTTTGCTCTAGATTTTTCCTTTTTCTTATCCTTGGGTGGAGCTGGGTACATCCCTTTGCTCTTTGCTGGCTTCTGGCATTTTCTCCCAGGCACTTGTCCTCGGGATCCTGGCGGTCTCCCACACTTTTTTTCTTGGGACTTTTCCTTGTTCTGGAGCCTCTCGGCCCATTTCTGCGTTTTCCTTTCTACCATTTCATGCTATAGCTGTCATGCCATCAGCAAGTTTATTGTTAATTTATGCATAACTTTAATACATAGTTAATATGTTTTCTGTATCATTCTGTTGATTGTGTAATAGCACCATCTGGCGGCCGTTCTACATACAAGTGCAGCTATTCACACTTCAAGTTTGGTCTACTTCAGCTTCCATATCTTAGTGACATCATCATCCCTGCACATGGCAGCCATTTTCTTCATTCACAGTCATCACTGCCTGAGGAGAGCACATGGCTTGGAAGTCTTGAGTCATCCTCTACATCTAAGCTCACGGTAGCATTGCTGGTATGTCACATTACAGCCTGTTTGCATATGTATTTTGCATATCTCTCCTTTATAGCAGCTTACGGTTAGAAGCTAGGGACCGTGCTTGTTATGCAGATAGGAAACATGCTCTGGTTAGATATGCATCTGTGTTTGTATGTGCATTACTATGCGCAGAAATGTATTATATGCATTACTATATGTCAGACCCCATTAGTAAGCGCATTTATTTTTCTGTTCCCCAGTTTTACAGCGCACACTTATTTACATCCTTGCAATAAAGATAAAGTTGGACGTTACTCCATTGTCAATTCATTGCAGGGATAAGGTTTAGCTATCTGTCAAGCTATGTACCTTCACGCATAATGAGGACAGAACAGTAAAACAGCGTCTGCTTACAAGCTAGATACGAGGAACTGAGACTCCCTGACCGCAGTGAAACAATGGCTTCTTGCAAGCTAGATACTAGAAACTGTTTCCGTTAAACCCTGCGATGGTACTGAACCCTGCAAGGTGCAGCATCATCATCCACGACAATTGCAAGTGTGCAGACCTGTTCGCAGTGTCATTATGTCGTCAAGAGAGTCCGAACTGTATGAGACAAGTTCTCGCATCTCGGCTAGCTCCAGAAGTTCAAAGAGATCAGTGAGCAGCTCTATGGTCGCCATTGCCCGCCAAATGCTGAAGCCGCCAGAACCCATGCGACATTTGACGAGCAAGAAAAACAGTTAAAGGTGGAGAAGGCTTGTATGGAAATGGAGAAAGAACGCATGGAAGCAGACATGCAAGCAGCCCTGGCTGAACAACAAGCAGCTGTGGAAAAGCTGTGGAAAAGGAATCTGCAGCTGCTGTAGCAGAGGCAGAGGCGTTAGAAGAAGCAGCAAACTTCGCAAGTGATAGACCCAGCAGCAAAGTTGGGCCTGAACCTGATCATGAGGATAACTTGCAACGCACTTCAGATTATGTCATGCAGCATGCGGAGTAGGATGGCAGCCTAAATTCAAGTCCAAAGTTTCATAGGACATCAACCCCTAACGCAACCTGCATTCAGGCCTACAAATGATTGCAGTATAGTCAAATCCTTTAAGAAAGAACAAGTATATGGTGACTACTACAGCAACAATCCGCCAAACAAAGATCCAGGTATGTCTGAGTTTCTAAAATTCCTTGCCCGACGTGAGTTAATAACCAAATGGCTCTCCAAGTTTGAGGACAGACCTAAAAGCTATAGGTCATGGCGATCATCATTCAGAAATACAATCAGAGACCTAGATCTGTCTGCATGTGAAGAAATTGATCTTCTTGTCAAGTGGCTAGGAAATGAATCGGCAGAGCATGCAAAACGGATTAGAGCCATTAATATTAACTACCTAAGCACTGGGTTAAACATGATATGGGAGAGGCTTGAGGACTGTTACGGCTCACCAGAAGTGATAGAGAACTCATTCTTCAAAATAATTGAGGATTTTCCCAAGATCCAGAACAAAGGGTTCCAGAAACTGAGAAAACTGAATGACCTGCTGACAGAGCTCCAAGTTGCCAAACCTGAAGGAGATTTACAGGGTCTGCCATTCTTAGATACTGCATGTGGTGTAAACCCCATAGTGCAAAAACTACCTTATAACCTACAAGAGAAGTGGATTGCTCAAGGTTCCAGGTACAAGCAACAGCACAACGTCCCATTTCCTCCATTCTCATTCTTTGTGGACTTCGTGCACCAGCAAGCAAAGACTAGGAATGATCCTAGCTTTGACTTCTCAATGTTTGACACCACTTACCTCAAACCAGGTATTCCTGTCTTACTCCGTAACATGAAAGGTACACCTGTTGCAGTACACAAGACCAGTGTATCTTCCAAAAAACTCTCAAACAAAACCTACCGTACCTCAGAGACTGAGAAGATCTCAACAAAAGACCCATTCAGAGAATGTCCTCTACATAAAAAACCACACTCATTGCTGAAATGCAGAGGATTTAGAGGAAGACTTTTCAGGGACCGCAAAACTTTCCTCAAGGAGAACCACATTTGTTACAGGTGTTGTGCATCAACCTCTCATCTTGCAAAAAACTACCGTAAACATCAAATGCTCTGAATGCAACAATGAAGAGCAAAATACAGCCTTGCACCCTGGGCCAGCTCCATGGACTTTCACACCCTCCGGACAGGCTGTAGAGCACGGCGGGGAGGAGAGAGAGACACAGTACCTCCTGAAGTGACATCCCAGTGCCCCGAAGTCTGCAGAAAAGGTCTTAGTAACAAATCTTGCTCCAAGATCTGTCTTGTCACAGTTTACACTATTGGTCATAAAGAGAAAGCGGTAAGGTTCTATGCCATCCTTGATGATCAGAGTAAAAGATCTCTTGCTAACTCGACTTTCTTTGATATCTTCAATATTAAAGGACACAGCTCTCCATATTCACTTAAAACTTGCACAGGTGTAAGTTAAGAAAAAGGCAGAAGAGCTACTGGCTTCCAAATTGAATCCATAAATGGTGAAGCATCCCTTACCTTTACCTACTTTGATCGAATGCAATCGGATGCCAAACAATAGAGAAGAGATTCCTACACCTGATGCAGCATTACATCATGGGCATCTAAAATTCATAGCACAACTTATACCTGCACTCGACCCAGAGGCCCAAATAGTACTTCTGCTTGGAAGAGATATCATAAGAGTCCACAAGGTGAGGAAACAAATAAACGGTCCTCACGATTCTCCATATGCCCAGAAGCTTGACCTGGGGTGGGTCATTATAGGTGATGTATGCCTAGGAAATGTTCACAAGCCTACCACAGTGAATTCTCTTTACACCAATACCTTGGCGAACGGACGTCCATCCCTCTTTCAGCCTTGTCCTAACAGATTCCTTGTAAGAGAGAAGCCGGCAAGTGTACTATATCCTGACTTTTCAGAAATCGAGAACCATCCTTATGGTGAAGACAAAGACCACTTGGGGTGCAAGGTGTTCCAGAGGACAAAGGAAGACCACAAGTTAGCTCCCTCTATTGAAGATGAGGCCTTCTTAAACATAATAGAGCAAGGATTCTTCAAGGATAAAACGAACACCTGGGTTGCACCACTACCTTTCAAAACACAGAGACGCCGTCTTCCCAACAACAGAGATCAAGCCTTTAAATGCTTCTGTTCACTCCACTCACTTTCAGAAAAGACCATAAATGATGGAACATTTTTTCTTATTCATGGACAAGATATTGGAGAACAGTCATGCAAAAGTAGCTCTACCCCTAAAAGAAAAGGAAGAATGCTGGTACTTACCAATCTTTGGCGTTAACCGCCCCAAGAAGCCATGACAAATCCGAGTAGTATTTGACTCTAGTTCACAATATGAGGGAGTCTCCCTCAATGATGTTCTTTTGACAGGACCAGTCCTCAATAACACACTTGTCGGTGTCCTCATCAAATTCCGTAAAAAATCCATTGCTGTAGTTGCAGACATACAACAAATGTTCTATTGTTTCCTAGTTAAAGAACAGCACCAGAACTTCTTAAATTTCTTTTGGTTCAAGGACAATGACCCTACCCAAGACATCATAGAGTATCGCATGAGGGTACATGTTTTTGGCAACAGCCGATCTCCTGCAGTCGCTATTTATGGACAGACTTTCTGCCCAAGAAGTTGAAAAAGTCTATGGGGAGGACGTTGAGAAGTTTGTTGAAAGAGACTTCTATGTAGATGATGGCTTAAAGTCGCTTCCCTCACCAGAAGCCGCAATCGGTCTACTCAAAAGGACTCAAAGTATGCTTTCCTGTTCAAACCTCAGGCTGCATAAGATAGCAGATAGCAAAGTTGTGATGGAGGCCTTTCCTACTCAAGATCATGCCAGTAATTTGTAGGATCTAGACTTGGCAACAGACCTATTACCCATGCAGCGCAGCCTAGGGCTCAGCTGGGACCTCAAGTCTGACACCTTTACTTTTCAGGTCGATCAAGAACAGAAACCCTTCACACGACGTGGAGTCCTGTCCACCATTACCAGTCTATACGATTCACTTGGATTTGCAGCCCCTGTGATCATGTAAGGTAAGACTCTGCTTAGGGAGCTAACCACAGATATATGTGATTGTAATTCGCCACTTCCCTCAGAGAAAGAGGCACTATGGGGTAACAGGGAGAGACTCTAGAAAAGGCATTATCTAACGTGCGTATACATAGGCCATATGCCCACTTCTCTCCTGCTGAGGTTCAGTCCAAGCAGCTGTGCGTGTTTTGTGATGCCTAAGTAAAAGCAATCGCTGCAGTCGTTTACCTTAAAACTATAAACATTAAAGGCCAGGTCCAAATTGGCTTTACAATAGGCAAAGCAAAGCTGGCCCCAAGTCCTGAGCTTACCAAGATTGGAACTTTGTGCTGCTGTTCTAGCAGTAGAGCTAGCAGATCTTGTGTCTGAAATAGATGTAATTCTTGATAGTACAATATTTTATACGGACAGCAAAGTAGTGTTGGGCTACATTTACAATGAGACTAGGAGATTTTATGTCTACGTTCATAACAGAGTTCAAAGAATCAGGAGGTCTACACAGCCTACCCAGTATCACTGTGTACCAGCTGACCTCAACCCTGCAGCCCACCTTAAATATACCACATGGCTCACAGGACCACCATTCCTCTACAAACCTGTGCTTGGCACTCTTCAGAAAGACAAATTTGAACTACTGGAACCAAAAGTTGATGCAGAGATTCGTCCTCATGTTTCTGTACTCGCCATAAAAGTTTCTAACAGAGAGCTTGGATCTGAACGATTCAACAGACTTTCTATGTGGAGATCACTGAACAAAGCTATAGCTAGCTTGATCGACATAGCCCAATCTTTCAGAACCACATCCACAGGATCAGAGCACTGCAAAGGTTGGCATTGCTGTCACAAGGCTCATACAGTAGACAAGCTCACAGAGGCAAGATATGTTATCATCCGTTGTATCCAACACAAAGTTTATGCTCAAGAACTTGGACTCATCCGAAATCAAAAGGGTGTTCCTAAAGACAGTTCCCTCAGGAGACTTGGCCCCTTTATAGATGCCAATGGACTGTTGAGAGTTGGAGGACGTATTTCAAATGCAAAGCTCGAGAGTAATGAATGTACTCCTATAATATTCCCGAGCAATCATATTGCATCCTTACTTGTGCAACACGACCATGAGAAGACTAAACACCAGGGACGTTTGTTCACTGAAGGCGCTTTACGTACGGCTGGATTCTTGATAATGGGAGCCAAAACACTTGTGCGTAGTCTCATTTTCAAATGTGTCACTTGCCAAAAACAACGGGGTATGTTTCAGTCACAAAAGATGGCTAACCTCCCTGTGGACCGTCTCAGCAGGGCCGTCTTTACCAAGGGGCAAAAGGGGCAGCTGCCCCGAGCCCAGTTGCTCCTGGGGGGCCCAAGGCAGCTGCCTCTTGAGCCCTGCTAGCCACTGCCCCGGGTGTCAGGCTGTCAGCTCTACCAGGAGTCCAGGCATCGTGATCGTACTGTGTTAAAGTTGTGATTTAGGACCTTAATGACATCATCACCATGTGACCAGTAACCTAGCAATTGCTGGTCACATGGCTATGAGGTCATCACAGGTCCTGTGGAGAGTTGCAGAAGTTAACTGTGGAGCTTTTTTGTGTGAAGATTACATCAGAAAAAGGTGACACTCAGGGGCTGTTATGTTTAATATACTGTAAACTACTGTATAGTGGGGTGCTGTATACTGTGTGGGGGCTGTATACTGTGTGGGGCTGTATACTGTGTGGTGGGCTGTATACTGTGTGGTGGGCTGTATACTGTGTGGGGGCTGTATACTGTGTGGGACTGTATACTGTGTGGGACTGTATACTGTGTGGTGGACTGTATACTGTGTGGGGGCTGTATACTGTGTGGTGGGCTGTATACTGTGTGGAGCTGTATACTGTGTGGGGGCTGTATACTGTGTGGTGGTCTGTATACTGTGGGGGGCTGTATAGTGTGGGGGCAGGGCCTGTATAGTGGGGGGGGGCTATACTGCTGTACTGTAGGGGTCTGTATAATGTATACTGAGGGTGCGGTATAGTGTGGAGTGCTATACTGCTGTACTGTATAGTGTGGGGGGGCTGTATCGTGTATTGTTTGGGGGGCTGTATACTGTGAGGTGTTGTATACTGTGGGCTGCTATACTGCTCTACTATATACTGTGGGGTACTGTATAGTGTGGGGTGCTAAACTGCATACTGTGTGGTGCTGTATACTATAGGGTGCTATACTGCATACTGTGTGGTGCTGTATACTATAGGGTGCTATACTGCATACTGTGGGGTGCTGGGGTGCACTGTAACACTAGGGGGAGCCGAGCCCTGGTCTCCTTCCTGCAGAGCGGTGCCCACTTCCAGCCTGAGCCCAGCTGCCCAGAGCACTGACCCTGAGCCGCTGGAGTCTTCAGAACTGGAAGTATTTACAGTCATTCACTGTACTCTACCAGATGTGTGGATTTTGTGTGTGTGTGTTGTGGTGGAGGGTGTGATTGCCTGCTAGGGTGTGGGAAGGCGGGATCCAGGGGGCCCAAGTAAATTTTTGCCCAGGGTCCAATCAATATTAAAGACGGCCCTGCGTCTCAGTACAGAACCCCCCTTTACTAATGTTGGCCATTAAAGGCCCAGTTAAAGTTATCCACTCTGATAGGGATACCAACTTCGTTGGGGCCTACAAAGAACTGTATATCCCCTCAAACATTGACAGTGATCATGTAGAGAGATATCTTGCTGACCAAGACAGCAAATGGTCATTCAATCCACCACACTCTTGCCACATGGGAGGCTCTTGGGAGCGTATGATTGGCTTAGTTCGCCGGATCCTTGATTCTGTCTTTCAACAGCTGGGAACTTCAAAGCTCACTCATGAGACCCTCTCCCTTCATGGCCAAAGTAGTTGCGATCATACGACCAGACCTTTGACTTCAATATCCAATGACCCAGAGGATCCTTTCTTGCTCACCCCTTCCACTCTTCTTATCCAAAAGGTCGGTACAGCATCAGCTCCTCCTGGTGAGTTTAGTACTAAAGACTTGTACAAATGTCAATGGAGAAGAGTGCAAACCCTAACAGATGCCTTCTGTAATAAATGGAGGAAACAATACCTCTCCACACTACATGTCCAGAATAAATGGCAAACCAGCAAACCCAACATGGAGGTTGGTAATGTTGTCCTTGTCAAAGACCCTCAGTCGAAAAGAAATGACTGGCCTTTGAGACTGATAACCAAGGTGTTCCCAAGTGAAGATGGGAAGGTCAGAAAGGTGGAAGTTAAAGTCTGCTGGCAACATGAGCCTAAACTCTTCCTAAGACCCGTTACTGAACTGATTTTGTTGCTCTCTCCAGAAGGGACTTAATGTGGTATCCTATAGATACCAGGCGGGGAGTGTCATACCTTCAGCAAGTTTATTGTTAATTTATGCATAACTTTCACACATAGTTAATATGTTTTCTGTTTCATTCTCTGTTTATTGTGTAATAGCACCATCTGGTGGCTGTTTTACATACAGTTGCAGCTGTTCACACTTCAAGTTTGGTCTACTTCAGCTTCCATATCTTAGTGACATCATTATCCCTGCACATAGCAGCCATTTCCTTCATTCACAGTCATCACTGCCTGAGGAGAGCACATGGCTTGGAAGTCTCGAGTAATCCTCTACATCTAAGCTTACGGTAGCATCGCTGG
Organism: Bufo gargarizans; assembly: GCF_014858855.1. NCBI lineage: Eukaryota > Metazoa > Chordata > Amphibia > Anura > Bufonidae > Bufo > Bufo gargarizans. Next base: position 633,564,305 of record NC_058080.1, on the reverse strand, counting down.
TATATCACATTACAGCCTGTTTTCATATGTATTTTGCATCTCTCTCCTTTATAGCAGCTTACGGTTAGCAGCTAGGGACCATGCTTGTTATGCAGATAGGAAACATGTTCTGGTTAGATATGCATCTGTGTATGGCATTGCTATGCACAAAAATGTATTGTATGCATTACTATATGTCAGACCCCATTAGTAAGCGCATCGTTTTTTCTGTTCCCCAGTTTTACAGCGCACACTGATTTACATCCTTGCAATAAAGATAAAGTTGGACGTTACTCCATTGTCAATTCATTACAGGGATAAGGTTTAGCTGTCTGTCAAGCTATGTACCTTCATACATAAGGAGGACAGAACAATAGCCTTTACTGGTTCTGTTGGGTCACTTGGTTCTCTTGCACCTGGGCACCCAACCGTTCGCATGACTGTTCTCTTACCACCCTCGGGGACTGCTTTGGGACGTCCCATGGTGCTGTGTCCCCTAACGCCATTGACGAGAAAATTGGATCTTTGTACTTACCGTAAAATCCCTTTCTTGTTCAATGCATTGGGGGACACAGATCCCACCCTCTGTTTTCATTTTTCTTTTTCACCGGGCTGCTATTCTTGTTCCTTTCCCGGTCCAGGACATGTTGGTTATTTGCCTTTTGTTTCTCTCTCCTACTGCTTTTGGTACAAACTGATTAGCCTAGTGGCTGTGGAGAGGGCATAACCCATCTGGGCGGAGCCAACACTTTTTTCTAGTGGCAGCTGGGTATATACCCATGGTGCTGTGTCCCCCAATGCATTGAACGAGAAAGGGATTTTACAGTAAGTACAAAAATCCGATTTTCTTTGATGCAAAATCTATTAGACTTTATTGATCATATAAGGCTCGGGCCTTAAGAATAATTTCTTCTGGTGGTCCCCTTGCCACTTTCTTGAAAAGAGGGAGAGGCAGGGCCAGCGGACTTGGCAAATTTATCTTCTTTTACGCAAGTTTGCTCTGCAGCTCTGAGCTCTGATTTCAGTCTAGGCCAGGCATCCTCAAACTGCAGCTCTCCAGCTGTTGTAAAACTACTACTCCCACAATGCCCTGCTGGAGGCTGATACCTGTAGGCTGTACGGGCATGCTGGGAGTTGTAGTTTTGCAACAGCTGGAGATCCGCAGAGGATGCCTGGTCTAGGCACACAGACTGCTGGAGGATGTGCCTAATTCATGATGAGGCCTGCGCTAACCATAAATTAGCTGCATCCTCGGCAATGCAGGGGATAAAAGACTGGCTTAAAATGTTGGTCTATGATAAACTTCCCCCCACAATATTTTTTTCTGACAAAGATAAGCTTGGGTTCTGTTCACATTTCTTGGTCCATGACATTGGCAGGTCCTGCTAAGGGAGTATATAATAGTCAAATAATAATTTTTCATCAGTTGTCATACATAGCTGAAGTAATCGGATAAGTTGTAGGATGAGCATGGTTTTACATATAACAGTGGTCCTGGCATAAGTGATCTCTGAAAGAAGTGTGAAAGTGAATCTTTACTAAGCGATCCTTCTCCTACCTCATCTTTACTAAATAATTAGCATTTGTCACCCCCTAGTGGTCACATTTAGATCTTTTAGACAAGTAAAAACTGTTTTGTAAGCCTTCTTATTTGACCAGAAGTATATTAAAACTAAAAATGACATGCCTGTTTGAAAAATCATAGAGAAGTCCCTTAGTAGCCAGAGTGACTAGAACGTGTCCTTTTGGATTGGGGAGCCCAGTTCCTGCATTGCATGGACAGTCCATTGTTTTAACTCTCTACTTCCCGTGCAGTGGCGCTGCAGGGAAATGGTAACTTGCTGTCGGTAAGATATAATTAAAGGGGTTATCCAACCCATATAATGCCTCCCCAAATGCCCCTCACACAGACTGTACTTACCTCGCTCCCTGGCACCCGTGTTGCTCCTGATGCCTGCACGGCCACCATTTGGCGACTGGGGAGGGGGGCCTGTTGGACCGGTATGGCTGCTTGCTTCATGTTGTAGGTATGTATGCATTGCATGTGGTTATTGTATGTTGCTTGGGGGTTACATGCACCTTTGTTCATACTCAGTGCCACTTTCTGCTCATGTCCAGGTTTCCTTGGTGCTTCAGAGCATGTAAGAGGTCTTATTCTACCTTGATCTAACTCATTTGGTGGTCCATTGGTTCAGTGCCTACATCAGTGTTGGGCACAGACACAGTGTGTTCATGCATGCACAGGATCTAACACTGTCATGGGGTCCTTGCCCACTGCGTTGTCCAGTAGATCTGCACTGGCACTGGTTTAAAACTTTACTTTTATTTTTTAGTACTTTAAAAAACAGCACTTGCTGGTTTACTTATAAGGCTACTTTCACACTGGTGTTTCTGGGTCCGCTTGTGAGATCCGTTTCAGGCCCAAGACGGGTCAGTTCAGCCCCAATGCATTCTGAATGGATAAGGATCCGTTCAGAATGCACCACTTTTGCTGCGTTTGGTCTCCGTTGCACTTTTCAGGCGGACACTAAAACGCAGCTTGCAGTGTTTTGGTGACCGTCTGACTATGCAGAGCCTAACAGATCCGTCTAGAGCAGTGGTTCTCAACCTTTCTAAAGCAGTGACCCCTTAATACAGTTCCTCATGTTGTGGTGACCCCCAACCATTAAATTTTTTTCCTTGCTACATCATAACTAATTTTGCTACCGTTATGAATTGTAATGTATAGCATAAATACAAAATATTTGTAAACCAAATAAATAACTTTAAAATAAATAATAAACAAATACCCCCTAAAAAATAAATCAGTGGTGCGCACAGTACCCCTCAAATAAATAACTCAGTGGTGCTCACAGTACCCCCCCCCCCCAAAAAAAATATATAAATCAGTGGTGCTCATGGTACCCATCAAATAAATAAATCAGTGGTGTTTCAAGTCCCCCCCCCCCCCCAAATAAATGCTCAGGGTCCCCCAAATAAATAAATCAGCGGTGCTCAGGGTACCCCCAAATAAATAAATCAATGGTGCTCAGGGTCCCCCAAATAAATAAATCAGTGGTGCATCAGGTTTCCCCCAAATAAATAAATCAATGGTGCTCAGGGTCCCCCAAATAAATAAATCAGAAGTGCTCAGGGTCCCCCAAATAAATAAATCAGAAGTGCTTCATGTCCCCCCAAATAAATTAAGCCTTGCTCAGCCAAATAATTAAAATAAAATTAGCCAGGCTCAGCCAGGCTAAATAAAATCATTGGTGGCAGTGGTGCTCAGCGGCGGTGTCATTAACGAAAAAACTCGGACCTCAGCAGACAGGCGGCCCAACTTACCCGTCCAGACGTCAGGCTCCTTCAAGCACCGATCGACCCCCAAAGGGGTCGCGACCCCTAGGTTAAGAACTGCTGGTCTAGACTTACGATGTAAGTCAATGGGAACGGATCCGTTTTTCACTCACACAATATGGTGCAATTGAAAACGGATCCGTCCCCCATTGACTTTCAATGTAAGTCAAGACAGATCTGTTTTGACTTAACTTTTTTTTTAAATGAATAATGCAGGCTCTCAGACTTTTTTTTCTAAAATATTATTTTGTAAAAAAAAAAAAAAAAAAAAAAAAAAGGATACATATTAGGTACCGCCGCGTCCTGACAGCGTCTTCAGGGGAACATGCAGGCATGTGTGTTGGGGGCGGGGACCAGCTTTTTATAAGCTAGGTGCATGACGCCACAATAATGCAGCGTATCCCGCTGTCTCTTACTTTCATTTTCCCCCAATACATATCTAATCTCCACAGCTATTGGCTCACGTTTCTTCCACTGTCTCACTCATACAGTTTAAGTAACTCTAGCATCACCCCAACTCGCTCATGCGAGGAGTTCGCGCATGCGCGTCAACTTAGCAGTATTTTCCTTCTTCAGTTCGCTATGCGCATGTGGCAGGACTTTCTCTTACCTATGTGGCTGACAAGGTAACTTGTGCTGAGAGGTCCTATATTTCTCTCTTTATCTATAAAGGGCACAGGATCTGAGCTCGATTTATTTTGCTGCAGTGTTTGAACGTCAGTGCACCTGACAACATGCTCTTTAGGTGCATTACCTTGTGCAAGAGCACACGCAGGGCCGTTTGAAGGAATTTGGGGGCCCCAAGCAAAATAGACATAGAGGGGCCCCCCCCCCCCCCTCCCGCTGACAGCCGCTAGCGACTTTTCCCTCTGGCAGGGCAACCTGTCAATCATGTGACATCACAATACACCTGTTGTAACTGTAAACACAGCGCTCCTGTCCGTGCCCCGGTCAGTCCCTCATCCCTTCACCTACCATTCCCTCCGGGCTCTGTTGCCCCTGCACACGCCGGGCCACCTACCTGCAGTGCAGACCTCATCCCACTAGAACCCATCAATACAAGACAATTCATTGAGACGCGCCGGGCAGGTGACGTCATGTCCCCAGTAGCAGTGCCTCGTCCAATGGGCTTGCGAGCTGGGGAAGACAAGTGGATATTAACCCCTCCGCTGCCGTCAGAGATGAAGAAGGGGGGGGGGGGGTTGCCCGTTAAACCGGCTGCAACAGCACCTATTATAAAAGGTGCTGTTCCCCGGAGGCCGGGATGGAGAGCACAGGTACCGGAGCCCGGCTCCGCTCTCAGCCCGTGCACACAGCGGACTGCGGCAGCTTAGCTCAGGCAGTGCCCGGCGTTATGTACACAGTAATAACAGAGCAGAGAGTGGCGGCTGGATGACACTTACTGGGGGGAAGCCCAATGATAGGGAGCCGGCTGTCCAATGGTAACATCCAGTGCCTCGGGTCTGTCCTCTCTCTCCGGGCAGACGCAGCTCGCCGCCAGCCGCCGTGGTAACCAGGAGTGCTGCAGCCGCCTGAGGCTCTCTATAGAGCGCTCAGGCGGCTGCAGCCTTAAAGGAAGCAAAACAAGCACCGACACTCCGTAGTGCTGCCGTGGGGTTCCAAACCGTGCTTCCGTTCCACATCTCCGTGATTGCGGACTCATTCATGTGAATGGGTCTGCATCAGTGATGCGGAGTACACACGGGCCGATGCCAGTGTATTGCGGACCAGCCGTATGGCCACGGGCACACAACGTTTGTGTGCAAGAGGTCTAAGCAAAACTCACAGAACAAAAAAGATAAAAAAACAAAGAAAAACATCCTGCACGATATGACAAAAAAAAATATGCGGATGTGCATGGCTACATTTATGGAAAAAAAAATCACTGAAAACCAATAATGCACAATAGATACAAAAGTTTAGTTTTCGGAGAAAAAACTAAAAACTCATTTCGACAAAGTAGTATCTGGTATAGGCATGCACACTGAGAAGAATGGATTTTTTTGGAAGACTAGATCATGTAAAAAAATGAAGACAAGGAACTTAAAGACAATTTTTTTAATTCAATTTTATTATTTTTTGGAAGGCAATTTTAAACAATGCTGTTGAAGACAAGAAAGGGTATTTTTTAGAAAAATGTTTTGAAGACAATTTCCATCAACTTTTTAGATTTTTTTTTGCAGTTGGACAGTCCAGTACAATAACAACCAGCACTGTGGAGAAAATTACCACACAGAGCCTCCCAGCAGCAACAATCACATTTCTGCCACCTGACCTTGCCCTAGGTCTGACACAGCTTTTGAGTCTGTACCAGAGCCCACTATTTAGGGCCATTGTGACTCAGACCATTATATCAGGTTAGGTACACCAGTTTGTACTAAATATAATTTTTGCGATAAGAACAGTTTAGGGGGAAAAAAAATAAAAATGCAACCGGACAGTCTGTGGCCAAAAAAAAGGAGAAGTTTTAAAAAGTTTTTGGGGAACAAAAACACGGCACAATTGGACATCCCCTGCCAGCGACAAAAATATATACTGTTCTCGATACACTGAAATATACTCTTGCACACTTATAAACTGTAGAAGCTTTGCTAAAGGCTTTTGGGTGAAAAACAGGCACAATTGGACGTCCCCTGGGTGCCACAAAAATATACACTGCAGTTGACACACAAATATGTTTATTGCTCATTTAAAACTGTAGAAGCTTTGCAACATGTTTTTGGGAAAGAACAAGGTACTATTGTGCTACATCTGTGGCAAAATATGATTACTGAAGACGTATGGACTGTAAAAACTTTGCAACAGTTTTTTTGGGGGGAGAAAAAGGTTGGCTCCTGCACATAAAAGCAGCAGCCTGTACACGTTATCTGAACAGTTCCAGCCCTGTACTAAGGGTACCTGCAGATGTGTGCAGAAAATCTGTACAAAAATAAAAAAACAACGCACATAAACACACAATCTATTTATCACTTTTTCTATTGCTGTTTATGTTAACTCATTAAGGTCTATAGGGAAAACCATTCTATATAAGGTGTGGAATCACACCAATTGACATGCTGCAAATTTTATATTTCACCTCTGCAGTCCAAACTGTGACGTGGGTAAGTATCGCACTATAAAACCAAACAGACCGTGCTGCCGTGAACAATATGAATCTCCTTGTCACTCCACGTTGTGAGTCACTAGGAGATTCATATTGGTGTACAGCAGCGTGGTCTGTTTGATTTTATTGCTTTTATATTTGTATACTTACATATCCTATGAACTAAATGAGTTTAAAAAATAATAATCTGTATTATTAAAGAGGTTGGCCACTTTCTGGTTACTATTGACCAATGTGATTGTATGACGACTATATAATACTAATAGTCTATGTTGAAATTCTGTGCCATTTTCTATGTTTTATAAGGTATACAGTATGCAAGCTCGTTTGCCAAGTCTATTGTGCTGTCCACACAAAGGTCTTGTCCATAAAATGGCTGCTGATGGAGGGTCATGTGACCAGGAAAATAAGCTTACGGCTGTTTCACACCAGTGAGTTTATCGTGGGAATTGCACTGTGTGTGAGCGTGATCCTCCGTTCTGGACCTTACTGCCTCTGCTTGAACTTACTTCTACAGGATCATACTGACAGCTTTATGTCACTATTATCCTGTAGCACTGTGCTTGAATGGAGGAGGCTGAGTGATGTGTCTGGTCACATAACCCTCCATCAGAGGCTATCTTATAGACAGGACGTCTATACAGACATCAGAGATTTGCCTAGCAAGGGGGCATGGCTTATGAAATATAACAGCAAAAATCAACAAAGGCTAAAAGAATAAGTGCCATATTGTCATCTTACATACACATTAGTCCCAAGTAGACAAAAAGTGGCCAACCCTTTTAAGCAGCAAGAGGCTTGCCCCACTGCTCCAGAGACTCCACCTTCTCCTTGACTGACAGGACCAGACATCTTGTCTGATCCTGTCAATCTCGCACCTGCACCTTTTCTCTGGGTAGCGGCAAAAGCATAGAGGATCTGGCGCTGCTACCTGAGCAGTGCAGATAACAACTGTGCATTTATGACTCACATCTGCGGCACCCAGGTAGCAACAGATCCTCTGTGCTTGTGTTGCTACTCTGAGCAACAAGGCATGGGCGAGATTGACAGGGCCGGACTAGATCTGAGAAGACTTATTTCTGAAGGAATTTGATTAATATCAATCGATTCACTCCTCAGCAATATCCTTATTCTCTTCCCACACGTGACTGATTTTATTCTGGAGAAAAGGAGATTTTTGTATAACTTACCAGTAAAAATCCTCGCTCTTCATTGGGGGACACAGGAACTGTGGTATAGCTATGTCCTCTAGGAGGCGTTGACATTAGATAAAGGCTGTTAGCTCCTCCCCTGGCAGCTATTTCCCCTCCAGCCTGGAGAGAGAGCTTTAGTTTGTGCACAAGCAGTAGGAGAAGCAAGCCAACCAAAGAAAAAACATGGAACACCAACCATGCCAAAAGACCCAACGGGGTTCAAACCAGTACTGCCACAACTGTGGTCGAACAACAATACTGGGTGGGTGCTGTGTCCTCCAATGAAGAGTGAGAAAGAGATTTTACTGGTAAGTTATACAAAAATCTCCTTCTCTCCCCCAAATTCATTGGGGGACACAGGAACCGTGGTACATCCAAAAGCAGTCCACAGGGAGGGAAAAACCACAGACCCATGGAAGCAAGTGTCCCTGCAGGCATCTAAGAAACTGCCACCTGCAAGACCATGCAGCCCATGGCAGCGTCCGCTGATGCATAAGTATGCACCTGGTAAAATTTTGTGAAGTGTGTAAGGAGGACCAAGTAGCCGCCTTACACAACTGTGCAGCTGAAGAGTGATTCCTCTGAGCCCAAGATGCACTTGGAGTTAGCCGTGACACCTAAGGGCGGAACCCTGCCCTGGGCGCGTTAAGCCTACGCAATTGCAGCCCGAGTCCAATGTGCGATTGCCACCTTGGAGGCCGCCAATCCCTTGCAAGGACCCTCCAGAATGACAAAAAGGAAGTCCGTACGGCGGAAGGGACCGGAGGCTGCTAAATAGATCTTCATACCCCTGACAACGTCCAAATGATGTAACTCCATTTCCTTAGGGTGTGAAGAAGATGGACACAGTGAGGGAAGAACAATTTCCTCGTTAATATGGAAGTCAGAGACCACCTTCGGAAGAAAAGAAGGGACGGGCCGGAGAACCACTTTGTCCTTATGAATAACCAGGAAGGGTTCTCTGCAAGAGAGCGCCACCAACTCAGACACCCATCTGTTGGAAGTGATAGCTACAAGGAAAACTACCTTCCAGCACAGGAGCCGTAGAGAAATCTCCCGCATGGGCTCAAAGGGGGAAGCCTGGAGCACTGAGCGGTACGGAGGAATCGTATGTGCCACTCCCTGAAGAAAGGTCTATACAGGCCCCAGGGGGACCAGAGGGCGGTGGAAAAGGATAGAAAGTGCCGACACCTCACCCTTCAAAGAACTAAGGGCTAGACCGAGGTTCAACACTGATTGAAGAAAGGACAGGACCGTGGGGAGAGAAAAACGAAGTGGTGGAATATTTCGGCTTTCACAGAAACCCAGGAAGGACCTTAACAGCTGTTGCAAAACTGATCCCTGAGAAAGAAGGTAGTCTCTGAGAGGTAGTGACCAAGGGACGTCTACTAGAAGAACGAGGTCGGCGTACCACACGCGTCGAGGATAGTCGAAATGCCCTCCATCCTGATTTTCTATAGAACCCTGGGTAGGAGGGGGAAAGGGGGAAAACATGTAAAGGAGGGAGAACCCTTGCCAAGGTGAGATCAGGGAGTCCAAGCCACAGGCTTCAGGATCCCTTGCTCGGGAGAGGACGGTGGGAAGTTTCCGATTGAAGGATCGCCTCGAATACCTCCGGGTGGAGGGACCACTCGCCCGGATCTATCATGGTCCTGCTGAGGAAGTCCGCAGTCCAGTTCTCCACACCTGGGATGTAGATTGCTGAAATTCCCGGTACATTGGCCTCCACCCACCGCAAGATCTTGGCAGATTCCTGCATCACCGCGAGGCTGCGTGTCCCCCCCCCGGTGGTTGATGTACACCACAGTCGTGGCGTTGTCCGACTGGACTCTGATCGGCCGACCCCTCAGGAGGTGGGTCCAATGCCGGAGGTATAGAAGAATCGCCCTGAGCTCCAGGACATTGATCGGGAGCTTAGACTCCGACCGAGACCATGTGCCTTGGACTGTCCTGGGAGGGAACACTCCTCCCCAACCCCGCAGACTGGTGTCGGTGGTAACAACCGGATATCGGAAGGAAAGACCTTCCCAGAACTGGAACCGACAGCCACCAACAAAGCGACAACCTCACCTGAGGAGAGTGTCGGATGGGATAGTCCAGGCTCTCTAAAGATTTGTCCCAGGAGGAGGCGAATCTGTGCCGCATCAGTGTCCAGAAGTATACCCAGAAACACCAGTTGTCTGGAGGGAGTCAGAGATGACTTCTGCAGATTGACCAGCCACCCGAAAAATGTACAAGGGCTTCCAGCGTGATCCGTACGCTGCTCGACGCCTGAGCAAAAGAGGGTGCCTTAATGAGGATGTCTTCCAGATAAGGCATAAGGAAGATGCCTCTGGAACGGAGCAGGGGCCTGAATTTTTGTGAAGACCTGAGGTGCAGTTGCCAGTCCGAACGGGGGGGGGGGGGGGGGGGGGGGCAACAAACTGGTAATGATGGTCTCCTATCACAAACCTCAGGAAGCGCTGGTGACTCCGCGCAATGGGGACATGGAGGTATGCGTCCTGGATATCTACGGCCGAAAGAAATTCCCCCTGCTCCAGAGAAGCGATTACGGAACGAAGGGATTCCCTCCGAAACCGCTGGAGACGGAGGAACTTGTTCAGTAGTTTGAGGTCCAGGATTGGGCGCACTGAGCCCTCCTTTTTGGGGACCACAAAAAGGTTTGAATGGAACCCCTTGAACCTCTCTGCTGGGGAAACAGGAGAGATGACTCCCCAGTCTAAGAGGAACTGAATGGCCTGGGAGAAGGCGGCCGCCCTCTCGGGGTCCCGTGGAAGACGGGATTGAAAAAACCTGTCTGGGGGAAGGGACAGGAAAGCGTATCCCGAGGATACAATCTCGAGTGCCCAAGCGTCGGAGACGTGGGCCCCCCAGACGGAAAGAGGCGGCCCCTCACCCTGTTGGGCGGGGGCGCACCTTCAGGCTGAGGACTGCTTAGCCGCAGAAGGTCGAGCCACCTGAGGCCTGGGACGCCAGGAGGGCTGTGCCCAAAATGACGCTTTTTTGCGTAGATCCTGGGAAGTAAACCCGCCTTCCCTTAGCGGAAGAGCTTGTTGCGGGAACTAGTGAATCGATGAAAGGGCCTGCCACATGAGGAACCTCACCTAACGTGAGAGGCCCCTCTAGGCTGTGGGAGATGGGTGCTCTTGCCTGCCGTGGCCTCAGAAATAATTTCGCCCAGCCGAGAACCAAAGAGACGGATGCCGGCAAAGGGAAGTCCGACTAAAGAATGCTTGGAAGTCACGTCCGCTGCCCACACCTTCAGCCAAATCTCGCGGCGTAAGGAGACTGCAAGCGCTGAAGAGCGCGAGATGAGGCTCCAGCGTCCAAAGACACCTCGCAGAGTAACTTCCACGCCTGGATGATCAGCTGCGCCAAGGATTGGAGATCCTGAGCAGGGACCTCGGATACCAAGTCCTGGTCCAGCTGACTGCCCCACTCAGAGATCGCCTTTGCCACCCATGCGGAGGCGTACATGTGCCTAAGGGCTGACCCTGTAGCTGCAAAGACGGACTTCGTCAGGAATTCCATCCGACGATCTTCAGCGGACTGAAGGGAGGATCCATCGGCTATAGGAATAGCCGTATTTTTGGCGAGCCATGCCACTGGTGGGTCCACCTTAGAAGGGGATGCCAACGTGGAAACACAATCCGCTGGGAAAGGATATGGGATGTCCAACTTTTTTGGGGTGGAAAAATGCATGTCTGGATGATCCCAAGCCTTGAAAACCACCGCCGAAAAATCATTATGGCGAGGTAAAACACCCTTGAGGCCTGTTTTGGACAGAAGGAGGATACCCCCTGTTGGTCAGTCGGGGGGAATCATCCTGCACCTGGAAGATGTAATGGATGGCAGCAATGAGGCTACCCTCAGCTGAGGCCAACTTAGAAGGCTGCTCCGTATCCATATCCAAATTCTCAACCTCTCCTTTGACAGCACGTCCCCAGGGGAAGAAAAACCTGAGCAAGACCGTACACAATGTGGAGAGGGAGATACGTCAGAGGAAGAAATATGGGGAAGCTCTGGAGGGTGCATCTGAGGGAGGTGCAGCCTGCGCTGATGGCAGATTCTCAACCAAGCGACCCACTATAGATAGGGTGGATTGGGAGATTTTAGCAAGGTTTTCCACCACCTGGGAGTTCTGGCCCAATCGGGTAACTCGGATGCCAGAGGGGGAGGCAGCGGTATGGGCTGAAGTGGGGCCCCTTGACCAGCAGTGCAGACAGAATCCGGTTGCCTGCAAATGAATTTTGCCTGACCCATAGAGCAGGCATAATGGACAGCTATTGGAAGCAGAGAAAGAACCCCAAATGGATCAGACATGATGTATCCAGGAAGATACGCCTGAGGCTGGAGAGTATACAGTGACCTGAGGAGAGTAGCAACAGTTCCTACCAGGGCCAGGAGCAGACCCTGTCCGGAGAGGATGTCCAGAGAAGAACTGCCTAAGCGCTTTGGCCGGAAGAGAAGGCCCGCCCCCTTAGGTCCTGCATCTCCTGCTCAGTGCCACCCAGTAACCCTCGCAGTGCCAGTAAAAAGTAACCCCCGCAGCTTCTCCCTAAGCCTGCCGCTTCCGTCCCAATCTGAGCGCTGATAGGCCCCGCCCCCTCCCAACCTGATGTGCTCCTCTGTTCAGAAGTGCAAGAGCGCCGAGTAATAATAATCACCCCGCCAGCCGGTCACGCAGGAGACCGGAGAGTGCCTCTTCCAGAGAGGGAGAGGGGAGCGACGGCCTGGAGCAGGCATCACTTATCTGTCCAGCCGCCATCTTCACCCTTCCTCTTCTCCAGAAGGGTCATCCCTTCAGCTACTGGCACCGTAGTGGCAGGATGCTGGAAGAGGGACTTGGATGGGTGACCCTTCAGCTGGCGGGATGCAGGGAAGCAAGGCTGCTCTTTTTCCCCACCTGAAAAAGAGGAAAAAAATAATAAAAGAAAAAAAAAAATCCTCAGGAGCTGTCTTGCCTCCTATTGACACACACAAAAAAAAAACTGAAGCTCTCTCTCCAGGCTGGAGGGGGTATAGCTGCCAGGAGAGGAGCTAACAGCTTTATCTAGTGCCAACGCCTCCTAGAGGACATAGCTATACCACGGTTTGTGTGTCCCCCAATGAATTTGGGCAAGAAAATGATGATTACACTTACCGGTAATCGGATTTTCCTGACCCCACGACAGCACCACTGAGAGATGGCTCCTCCTCCATGGACAGGAAACCTGTAGCATAAAAAGGTGGAGCCACTCTCCCACCTCAGTGGGTTTACAGAGCATGAGAGGGACTCCCCTTTTGATTAATACCATACATATATATATACACACCTTTTTTTTTTTTTTTTTTTTTTTTTTTTGCATCACCACGTGAATTTTTTCACCCACCACCACCTTAGGGAGGGAATTAGACGGGTGCTGTCGTGGGGTCAGGAAAATCCGATTACCGGTAAGTGTAATCATCATTTTTCCCCTCCCCCACGACAGCACCACTGAGAGAGATTACATAGAATTCAAGGGAGGGTTACCACTTCTAACACCTTAGTACCAAAGAGGAGGTCAGAAACAGAGTCAAGTTGAAGCCTATAGTGCTTATAGAAAGTAGAAGGAGAAGCCCATGTGGCTGCCCTCAGGGCCGATCCTAGGGTCACAGGCGCCTGGGTGCAGAAATATTTCTGGCGCCCCTACATGGGCGTGGTTATCTTACTAACTCCTCCCCCTTTACAATGTTTCTATGGCAACAACTTCAGCCCCCAACTTCAGCCCCACCCCCTTGCAGTCTAGGGGCGGAGCCAAACCCGGAAGCACAATTGAGGGGCAGGGCCAGCCACCAGTAAGATAGGAAGGCTTCAGCCAACACACAAGCTTTGCAACAATATAGGAAGCTACAGAAAAGTCTTATAATATCCTCAGTGGATCTCAACCTCCCAATCCTCCACACCCTGTACAGGTCAGTGCCCCCGAAATTGCACTCACAGTTCTCCAGCAACTCTGGCAAATACCACCTATTCCGTACAGGGTGGGTTTACATCTGCGTTATGCAATTCCGTTATAGGTTCCGTTTCAAACGGAATATAACGGAATGGCCAGATGGAATGCAAAACGGAAACCTTTAAGGGTCCATTCACACGTCCGTTGTTTCTTTCCTGATCTGTTCCGTTTTTTGCGGAACAGATCTGGACCAGTTCTGTACCCATTCATTTTCAATGGGTCCTGAAAAAAAATCTGAAATTGAGCTGTCCGATTTTTTTCAGGACCCATTGAAAATGAATGGGTCCAGATCTGTTCCGCAAAAAACGTAACAGATCAGGAAAGAAACAACGGACGTGTGAATGGACCCTAAGAGGCATTCCGTTTTGCTCTGTCCTAATAGAAGTTTATGAGAAAGCATAACGGATCAGTCTGGGTCCCCTTATGCAAGACGGACTTTGTTTTCAGTCTTGCATAACAGGAACCAGATGGATCAGTTTTGATTCCCATAGACTTTTAAGAGGACGGAGAGCAAACGGAAAGCCTCCTGCAGAGTCTGCACTGTACGAGAGAGAGAGAGCAGTGGCTGTGAAGGGAAAAGTTCCAGAGCACAATGACAGCCCCAGAGCCTCTCTGCTGCCTGACCAACCGTATGCTGCCACAGCGCCAGCCCAGCCTGCAGGACATCAGAGAGGCCTGGGGTCCACATTATAGCACCACTACATTTACTTATTATCAAAAAGCATCATACATAACCAAGCAAAAGCCAGAATATAATAAAAGACAAAAACATTAAACTACATTTATAATAAAACAATTTACTTACAAAAGAAGCGATTCAGTCGTCTGCTGTACCGTCCTCTGCTTGCTTCCACTGATTATGTGCCCTCCTTTCTGCCTGCGCACTGTTATGGGGGATCTGTGGATGACAGTATGACACACTGTTATGGGGGATCTGTGGATGACAGTATGACGCACTGTTATGGGGGATCTGTGGATGACACTGTTATGGGGGATCTGTGGATGACGCACTGTTAGGGGGCATCTGTGGATGACGCACTGTTATGGGGGATCTGTGGATGACACACTGTTATGGGCATCAGTGGATGACGCACTGTTATGGGCATCAGTGGATGACGCACTGTTATGGGGGATCTGTGTATGACGCACTGTTATGGGGGATCTGTGGATGACGCACTGTTATGGGGGATCTGTGGATGACACACTGTTATGGGCATCAGTGGATTACACACGGTTATGGGGGCATCTGTGGATGACACTGTTATGGAACTTATGGGGACATCTGTGGGTGACACACTGTTATGGGGCATCTGTGGATGACACTGTTATAGGTGGCCGGGGGGATCTGTGGATGACACACATATATGGCAGGCAGCGCAAGCATCTTGTGCTATATAAATGTGTCATCATCCACATATCACTTCTCCTCCCCCCCCCATAACAGTGTCCCACCCTATTGTAAGACGTCCGTTCCTTTATGTAAGTGAGCTATTGAGCTTGTAAATAAACTTGTGCAAAGTATATGAGTAGTTAGTAACTACTCATATAGTTTGCAGTTTGCACAAGTTTATTTACAAGCTCAATAGCTCACTTAGGGCTCTTTCACACCTGCGTTATAGTCTTCCGGCATAGAGTTCCGTCGTCGGGGCTCTATGCCGGAAGAATACTGATCAGGATTTTCCTAATGCATTCTGAATGGACAGTCCGTCCTTCAGGATGCATCAGGATGTCTTCCGTTCCGGAACGGAACGTTTTTTGGCCGCAGCAAATAGCGCAGCATGCTGCGCTTTTTGCTCCGGCCAAAAATCCGGAACACTTGCCGCAAGGCCGGATCCGGAATGAATGCCCATTGAAAGGCATTGATCCGGATCCGGCCTTAAGCTAAACGTCGTTTCGGCGCATTGCCGGATGCGACGTTTAGCTTTTTCTCAATGGTTACCATGGCTGCCGGGACGCTAAAGTCCTGGCAGCCATGGTAAAGTGTAGGGGGGAGCGGGGAGCAGCATACTTACCGACTTACCGTCCGTGCGGCTCCCGGGGCGCTCCAGAGTGACGTCAGGGCGCCCCAAGCGCATGGATCACGTGATCGCATGTACACGTCATCCGTGCGCCTGGGGCGCTCTGACGTCATTCTGGAGCGCCCCGGGAGCCGCACGGATGGTAAGTATGCCGCTCCCCCGCTCCCCACTACTACTATGGCAACCAGGACTTTAATAGCGTCCTGGGTGCCATAGTAACACTGAAAGCATTCTGAAGACGGATCCGTCTTCAAATGCTTTAAGTACACTTGCGTTTTTCCGGATCCGGCGTGTAATTCCGGCAAGTGGAGTACACGCCGGATCCGGACAACGCAAGTGTGAAAGAGGCCTTACATAAGTTACTATCTTATCTAATATAATCTATCACTAATCATCACTATTCACTCTAACTTACTGCCTGGGACAGTCAGGAGTCAGGACTCAGTCAGGACTCAGGACTCCAAATGTATTCTCACAGTCACAGCGAACTTAGTACAAGCCAGTTGGCACTACTAGGGCGCAGGGGCGGGCACTGGCAGGCAGAAGCTGGTGGCGTGGCTGGCGTGGCACTGGCAGTGCTCCAGTCCCGCTCTTCAATATTCAAAATTGGCGCCCGGCGGCAGCGTAACTGTAACGTAACGTGACGTCACTCACTACGTTACGTCGCAGTGAGCGACGTTACGCTGCCGGCCGGAAGATGGGAGGCAGTCAGGAAGAGCACGGAGGCGGAGCACGGAGGCGGAGCACAGGACAGGAGGCAGACTCGCAGAGCACAGGAGGCGGACTACAGGAGGCGGTCTCAGTCTCACACGTGAGTCACGTCAGTATATGTGTGTGTCAGTCTGTGTGTCTGTTCTTTGTGTCACGGACTCGTCACTGTCACGGCACACCCCCGGCCCCACTCGAACCCTGAGGCGGCCCGGCCCACCGGGAGGTGGTTAAAAAAAAAAAAAAAAAAGTCCCGGCGGCTCGCTCGGCGCCTTTCGGGTGACAGCGCTGGGGTGCGGGGCACCCACTGCACCCCGTGTAGGATCGGCCCTGGCTGCCCTACAGATCTGGTCAATAGAGACATTAGATCTTTCTGCCCAGGAGGTAGACATTGCCCTGGTAGAGTGAGCCTTCAGTGACAGTGGAGGGGAAAGACCAGAACACGAGTAGGCTAGGGAAATAAGTTCTCGTATCCACCTAGCAATAGTACTCTTGGAGGCCGTATTACCTTTTCGAGCCCCAGCGTATAATACAAACAAGGAAGAGGTCTTTCTCCAATCTTTTGATTTCTCCAGATAATGGATCAGGCATCTTTTCACATCCAGTAAGTGCCATCTATCTTCTTCCTCATTTTAAGGGTCTGGAAAAAAGACTGGCAAGACAATCTCCTGCAACCTGTTAGTCTTGGAAGGTACCTTGGGAATGAACTTTGGATCTGGCCTAAGAACCACTCTATCCTTACGTATGGACATAAATGGGGAGTTGATGGACAGTGCCTGAAGCTCGCTAACTCTACGGGCTGAAGTTAATGCTATTAGCATGACTAACTTTAAAGTAAGATTTTTAATAGAACTTTCCATCATAGGCTCAAAGGGGGGACTGGTCAAGGCTTTTAAGACTAAGTTCAAATCCCAGGGGGGAAACCTAGGACCCCTAACAGGCGCAACCCTATCAACTGCCTTAAAGAACCTGACTATCCAGGGATCCATAGCCAGACTTCTACCACATAAGCCCGAGAGGGCCGAAACCTGCACCTTCAAAGTGCTCTTGGCCAAACCTAATGACAGACCTCTTTGTAGAAATTCTAAGACCTGTTTAGTGGAAACCTTCTCAGGCCAAACATCAGTGTCCCGACCTGAAAAGGAAAGAAATCTTTTCCATATCCTTGCATAAATGGTATTTGTTACCCTCTTTCTACTACTAAGAATGGTGGAGGTCAAGGCCTCAGAGAAGCCTTTCTTAATCAGGTGCACCCTCTCAATCTCTATGCCGTAAGGTGCAGGGACCCTACCTCTGGATGTATCACTGGGCCCTGCCTCAGGAGGTCCGGAATGTCGGGAAGAACCCATGGCTCCGCTATTGACATGGATCTGAGTAGAGAGAACCAGGCTCTCCTTGGCCAAAAGGGGGCGATGACTATTGGGTTCGACCTCTCTTCCCTTATCTTCCTGAGAACTCTGGGTAGGAGCTGAAGGGGGGGGGGGGGGGGGGGGAAGCATATCCCAGACAGAATCTCCAATCCAGGAGAAAGGCATCTATCCCATAAGGGGATTCGTAGGGACTGAGGGAGCAAAACCTTTCTACCTGTCTGTTCTCCCTGATAGCAAATAGATCTATATCTGGTACCCCCCATAGATCCACAATCTTTGCAAATATGGCCGGATTCAGGGACCACTCCCCCTGCTTTAAACGATGACGGCTCAGGAAGTCGGCCTGGACATTCTCTACCCCCCTTATATGTAGGGCGGATATATGGGTTAGTTCCTCCTGAAATTCTGAGAATATCATCCCTGTCTCCCTCATCAAAGATAGGGATCTGGTACCTCCCTGGCGGTTCAGATACGAAACTACTGTTCTGTTGTCTGACATTACTCTGACATGTTGGTGCTGGAGTCCTGGCCGTCAACAACACTGCCCTTAATTCCTTCCTGTTGGACGAGAACTGTCTCTGTAACGGGGACCAGATTCCCTGCCTCACTTGACCCTGGAAATGAGCCCCCCATCCCCAAGGGCTGGCATCCGTAGTGATCACCACTGGATTGGGGTAACTCCATGGAATACCCTGGTCTAAATTTCGTAACTCCAGCCACCAATTGAGGGAGATCAGAGTCCTCTGGCTGAGACATATCTGGGAGTCTAACGTTATCTCCTTTCGTTTTGTCCAATTCAATACTTCCCATTGCAATATCCTTGAATGAAACTGAGCCCAACGGACTGCTGGAATACAGGCCGTCATTAACCCTAACAAAGACATTGCTTTCCGGACTGACATTTCTGGGTTCTGCCGAGCCCTCCCGGCTTCGTTCTGGATCTTCCCTATCTTCTCTGCTGGAAGAAAAGTCCTTTGCTGTAGAGAATCCAACCGAAGTCCCAGAAATATCTGACTTGTGCTGGGTTCCAACCTGGATTTTTTGGAATTGATCATCCATCCCAGCTGTTCCAGGATCCGAATCACTGTCCGTACTGACTTCTGACATGTCTCCCGTGATTCTGCAATAATCAAGAGGTCGTCCAGGTAAGGGAGGAATAAAACATCCTCCTTTCAAATGAAGGACGCTACTTCCGCCATCACCTTGGTAAAGGTTCTCGGGGCCGTACATAGGCCAAAGGGCATGGCCTGGAACTGAAGGTGTCTGATACTGGTACCCTCCGTAACCGCCACTCTCCGGAACTTCTGAAAAAAGGGATGCATCGGGATATGTAGATATGCATCCTTTAGATCTACTACCGCCATAAAACAACCCCGGAAAACTAAATGAATCGCTGATTTTATGGTCTCCATCTTGAACTTTTTTATCTTTAGGTATCTGTTCAAATGTTTAAAATTTATAATTGTTCGGAAGGATCCGTCTGGTTTT
The DNA here is from genome assembly GCF_014858855.1 of Bufo gargarizans. Taxonomy (NCBI): domain Eukaryota; kingdom Metazoa; phylum Chordata; class Amphibia; order Anura; family Bufonidae; genus Bufo; species Bufo gargarizans. The sequence continues at coordinate 633,545,135 of NC_058080.1, read as the reverse complement.
TTTGACCAAGAACAGCGTGGAGTAGAAACCCACTCCCTGCTCTGCTCTTGGTACCGGGACTAACACACTTTTTTCTATTAGTAGATGTACCTCTTTTGATAACTGTCTGGACTCTTTTGTTACCACAAACCTCTGCGGACAATGACCCCGAAACTGCAACTTTAAGCCCTCTGTAACAATGTCGTACACCCACCTTCCTGCGACTTCTCTCCAGGCAGAGGGAAAGAACCTTAGTCTTCCCCCTACCTGTAGCCTGGCGTCACTTTTTGGAAGATTTATCTTTCTGAGAGGAAGAGGAACCTAAAGCCTCTACCTCCTGAGCCCTTTGGCCTGGGAAACTGATCTCTATCCCCCGGCTGTCTTCTTCCCTGAGATCTAGGGGCGTTCTGAAAGGGACGTCTATAAGGCCTGAACTGCGAAAAGGAAGACTCCTGAGGCATTCTCTTCTTCCTATCAGCCGCCTTCTCTAGAAGAGCATCTAACTCAGGACCGAATAAAAACTGTCCCTGACAGGGAAGGCTACTTAAGCGTTGTTTAGAGGCTATATCGCCCCCTCTCCAGTTCTTAAGCCAGAGGGCCCTAAGGGCGGAATTAGAGGTGGAAGCCGACCTGGCTGCTAGACGAACTGCCTCTACCGAGGCGTCTGATAGGAAGTCAACAGCTTTCTGTAGGGTCGGAAGTGAATTCAATATCTGGTCTCTAGGGCATTTATCCCTTAACTGACCTTCTAACCTCTCCAGCCATAATGCTAGGGACCTAGCAGTAACGGTTGCTGCAATGTTGGGCCTAAAGGAGGCAGTGGATGCTTCCCAGGTATTCCTCAGGCAAGAATCTATCTTCTCATCCAGCGGATCCTTAAAAAAACCCATGTCGTCAAACGGCAATGAAGATCTTCTGGATACTTTTGAAATGGCTACGTCCAACTTTGGCGCTTTATCCCACGAAGTAGAAGCTGCTTCCTCGAACGGGTATTTTCTTTTAAAATTTTTACTAATAAAGGCCTTCTTATCAGGTTTTTTCCACTCTTTTTCTATCAGTGCTGATACGCTCTTATGCAAGGGGAAACATCTTCTCTTTTCCCGTAATCCTTCAAAGACTACATCAGCAACCGACCTATCTTCTTTGGCGTCTTCCAGCTCTAATGTCGCTCTAATTGTTTTTAACAATTTTTCAGTATCAGATACTGGGAACAGGAATTTCTTCTCCTGTTCCTCCTCCGCGAATGATTAATCTTCCGATCTGTCATCCCCCTCATTTTCGCTAACCGACTCCGGCTCTGAGTCTGTTTTATCTACCGGCTTCGACTTTTTCGCTGTCTTAAGGGATTCCTTAACCTCTGCCTTAATGAGATTTTTAATGTCCCGCATCAGATTGGGGGATTCCTCCGCCAAGGTTCTTTCAATGCAGTCCTGACATAACTTCTTATTATAGGACGTTGACAAAGGGCATCTACACAGGGCGCACTCTTTGTTTTTTCTCTTAGATGCGGCTTTTTTAGCTGCCATCGGCTGCTTCTCTGGTTCCGTCTCCTCAGGTCTCTTTTCCTGCTCCATACTTATCCTGGAGGTATAGAGAATACTGAAATCAATATGCTGCAGGGAACAGCACCTCTCCTCTGAGAGTTCCGCATGTTCCCTGGGAGCGCCTTTAAGATGCCGCCAACCTCTCAGTCTGCTGCAGGCAAAAAAACAACTGGCAGAAGCTCTGGTAATCAGGTGAGAGCACAGCTATCCCTTCTTCCACTCCTTCCTCCGTCCTGCTGTGTTCCGATCTGCTGGAACGCATGGGTACTTACATATCCGGCCTGGAACCGGAAGTCGTCAGTGGAACGCACGTCAAAGCTGACGTCACTCCTGCGACTTCCGGTTTGGCGCTCCGACACGCTCCACTGCCCGGCCTTCGCCCGCAGTCCCCGCTGGGTGCGCATCCGGGGAAAACAGCCCTTTGGCTTGTTCCCCCTCGCCGCCTGCCTTGCGGCAGCACTCGGGCCTCTCCTTTGAGGGACCGGTGCCTTCAGCCCCAGGATCAGCAGCCGGCCCGGACCAACTCCCGTCCCTCAGTGAACCACCGGTAAGGGCTGGCGTGACCCATGGCTCTCTAGGCTCTCCTAGGATTTCCAAGCCATGGGTCCCTGAAAAGAAAACACTACAAGTCTCCTGCTCCAGGGACAGGAAACCTCACTGAGGTGGGAGAGTGGCTCCACCTTTTTATGCTACAGGTTTCCTGTCCATGGAGGAGGAGCCATCTCTCAGTGGTGCTGTCGTGGGGGAGGGGAAAATAATATTTAAAGGGGTCGTCAGCCATGCTTTCTTGAAACCGCTTGGATTACACAGTAATACAAGTCACTCACATGGCAAGAGTCCCCCACCGTTCTCTGTACATTCTGCTTGGGCAATGACAAGTCACCCCTACATCTGTCACACGTCGGCAAGGAGAGGGGTTAATAAGGAGAGTATGATTTCTTAATTTTTTTTTTTACATTCTAAGAGGTTTTTAAATGTTTTCACATGGCTAGACAACTCCTTTAAGACCAGTTAATGCTATCTTGTATAACAGGTTAGAGGTTACCGAGTCCCACTGTGGCCATCCTGGGTTTATAACATTTTAAATCTACATTTCCCTAGGATAGATCATTGGTGCCTTCTTATTGTACTCGTCTGCTGGAGTTCAAATCTGACCTGCGAAACATGGAGTCCACGTGGTCTTCATTGACTGTCAGGGGTTGTCTCACTTCAGCAAATGGCATTTATCATGTAGAGGAAGTTATTACTAATACAAGGCACTTAATGTATTGTGATTGTCCATATTGTCTCCTTTGCTGGCTTGATTCATTTTTTGTACCAAAACAAGACCTTTGCTCAATTAAAAACACAACTTTTACTAAGTTAGGCTTAAAAAATATGGGGAAACCCAGTTAAGTGCTCAAAAATAACAGTGATAGTGATTGTACGCAGTTAGGCTCGCATTGCTGTATGGATTCTTCTATGTGACAGAGTACTACATAGCCCTAAGTATGATCCCTAAACCATGTGTTAGGCAGGGTATAATAGCCCCTACCCTATCAGCAATACAGAGCATCCGCACAGATAGGGGCGACCCCGTCGGGAACCTGTCCCTATAGGGGGCCTAAATCCCTAATAGTATCCCTCTCTAATGTCCCAGCATGTTTCATCCCACTACACAGGCACTCATCAGGGGAGGTATATAATCTTAGAGAGTCACCTAGAGTGAAAATAAAAGGGAAAAACACAAAACAAAAACAGAACCAATTTGTTCTAAATATAGGGTAAAAGGATCACATGCAAATTGTTCCAACATCCACTAACCGCTATAATATGTAGTTCAGTTGAATGCTGGAGATGTCGAATAGATAGACAGGTCCATTTTTTCCAGGGACAGCTTCAGACAGTGGTCCGTGTCCCAGTGTGGTGCGGGGAAGTATTACCCAGCATCCACATCTCACTGCCTGTGTATTTTCTCAGGAGGGTAGCGCTCGGTATTGCACCGGTTTCCCTCTTTAAATACCCCGCTCTGATGCAGCCCATTAATAGCTCCACCCCCACTCCTTGTGCGCTGGAACGCATGCCGGAAGCGCACGCCCAAAGGAGAGGGGGAGGGAGGAGCGACCACGTGACAATTGGGCAGGCCGGAAGTACGTGACGTTGCGAGTACACGTCATCCATTGCTAAGCAACCGGGTGACGCGCAACTCCGCCGTCTAGTCTGATAGCTTGACTTATTCAACATACGAGCACTGTTGCTCGATCTAGGATTTTTTGGCAGACTCAGAGGCGGGTATAATTCTAGATTATTTAGCTATAATAGAAGAGCGCAATACTTATTGCTAAGAGGACATATACATATATGTACACCAAGCAGGGTGTGTTTCATAATATCAAACCGCACATATATAGTCCTTATACATGGCTACACATATCCACAAGTAGCTCAAATGAAACAGCCATAACTCAATTGGTCATTAGGATACACTGTTTTCATATAAAATATCCATTTGGCCTCGCATTGTAGCATTCTATCCATCATTTTATCCCAATTTCCTCTTCCGCCAGATTGTTTTATCAAATTAAATCCCATAAATTCTAGGGAGTCCAGTCTTCCATCATGTTCAAATCTGACATGACGGGAGACTGATGTCTCTCTCTCATTTGTAATGTCTCCAATATGTTCGCCTATTCTGCGCCTGAATTCCCTCTTAGTCTTTCCGATGTACTCTTTTCCACACTTACACGTAATTTTGTAGATGACACCCTTTAATTTACAGTTAATCATATCTCTGATGGTATACACCCTTCCTGTGACATTGCTGGCAAATGTTGTTCCAAGACGTATATATTTGCCGGAGATGCAAGCACCACATTTATAGCAGCCCATGACTGGTTTATTCAACCATGTTCTGGGTACTGGAGGTCCTACAAGTCCAAACATTTGTAGGACCTCCAGTACCCAGAACATGGTTGAATAAACCAGTCATGGGCTGCTATAAATGTGGTGCTTGCGTCTCCTGCAAATATATATGTCGTGGAACAACATTTGCGAGCAATGTCACAGGAAGGGTGTATACCATCAGAGATATGATTAACTGTAAATCAAAGGGTGTCATCTGCAAAATGACGTGTAAGTGTGGAAAAGAGTACATCGGAAAGACTAAGAGGGAATTCAGGCGCAGAATAGGTGAACATATTGGAGACATTACAAATGAGAGAGAGACATCAGACAGGTTCATGACGGTGTTGCTCCTATAGGGGCGGGTGCTCTGTATTGCTGATAGGCAGGGTATAATAGCCCCTACCCCAACACATGGTTTAGGGATCATACTTCGGGCTATGTAGTACTCTGTCCCATTGAAGAATCCATACAGCAATGCGAGCCTAACCGCGTACAATCAATCCATTTGGATTTACACAGACGGTTGTAACACGGACAGACTGACACTCTTGGATCTGGTAAGACCATTCCTTATTATAGGGACTGTCCGGTTACAGTTATTTACCGAGATACACATTTATGATATCACTGTTCTTTTTGAGCACTTAACTGGGCTTCCCCATATTTTTAAGCGCAGCTTAGTAAAAGTTATGTTTTAATTGAGCAAAGGTCTTATTTTGGTGTTTTGGTACAAGATTTGCTGAGGCCTATTAGTCGCATTACAATACAGTATACAATACTAAAACTCTCTCGATTCATTTTTCCATCACATTATACACCGCTTGTTTCCAGGGGTTATGACCACCGTACAATCCAGCAGTAGTGGTCGGGCTTGCACACTAAGAAAAAGCACCAGCCTCTGTGGACGCCAGTGGTCTCCGTCACTGGAGAGGTTGATGCCTCTTCCTATAGAGTGCAAGCACGGCCACTACTGTTGTATTACAGGGTGGTCTTAACTCCTGGAAACAAGAAGTGCATAATGTGATGGGAAAAAAAAATAAAGTCAGCAAAAAGGAGGCAATATGGACAATCACAATACATTAGTAAGAGTCTTGTATTAACTTTCTCTACATAATAAATGCCATTTGTTGAAGTGACAACCCGAGGGGTGGGCGATATATGCGATATGCACGATATGAATCTGTGCAACGATACAGATTTGTCCATATTGCCAGACCGCGATATGACCACGGAGTGGTAGTGAATTGAAGAAGCTTCTCACCGCTCCGTGACTCCGCGCTGTACTGGAGTGGCCAGGGCCTGGCGTGCACACAGCGTCGGCCCGCTGGCTGACGCTGTATGTGACGTCAGGTCACGCCCATAATGCATGCTGGGAAGAAGACGCGACACCTGCAGACTGCCGAGCACCCCACAGGAAAGTAAGTATAGCGATGTGTGTGTGTGTGTGTGTGTGTGGGTCTATTTGCAAAGGATGGCCATGGGGCTGATGGCACTGGCTCTGGGGGCCAAGGACATGTCTGATGGCAGATTATGGCAAATGCCATGGGGCTTGGGGCTGATGGCTCTGGGGGGACATGTCTGATGGCAGTTTTGTAATTTGTGTTTTTTGTATACATACAGAAGAATATAATATATTGCGATATATATCGCACATGCTTCAAATTATAATCGCAATATAGATTTTAGGCCATATTGCCCACCCCTACACAACCCTTTCAATAAAGTCATACAAACAGATCCAAATGTGTGTAAAGACATATTGCGAGCAGCTGGCGTGAATATGGATGCACTGCCACTAAAATAAGCTGGAGAAAGCAGACACTTTAGAAGTTCTTACACTTTAATTTCCATATATAGAAGAAATCTATATACAATCAGTGTGCATTTAAACAGTATATAAAGTCAATCAGTTTACTGGAATCCATACTGGCTGCATAGCACATTTGACATTATTGCCCATTTCTTAACAAAAAGGGAAAACAAATGGATTAACAATAAAATTTTGGCTGGTTTGGACAATTGAGCTGCTTGTCTGACAAGTTGCCTGGTTTTAAAACTATTTGTTATACTATCTCAGGCTGCACAGAATTTCCATAGATTTGATCACAACACTGACATTTGCTTAAAAACAAAAATAACCCTATAAAGTGTACTATACACTGCAACACTACATGACGCACAAATGGAATTTGTGTTCCCTTTCCCCCTTTTTTTACATTCTGAACATTTAATTCCATCAAAACTACTAAAAAAATAAAAAAAATATGAAATGAATATACATATATCCATACTTTATGAGAAGGCCTGAGTTGGTGGGGAAAGGAACAGTCAAAGAAAGCCTGAGGAAGGAAGAAATGTCCATTTAATAAATTTACAATAATTTACAGCAGTCTATGTATAAAAAAAATATTACAATTGATCATGTAAAAGAAAAACTGGCTATTTTACACTTTTAGGTACAGGTTTTAAATATTCAAGCATATGATGAGAAGCGGCAAGGTGGTTGCAGTGTACAATGTAAACAAATAGCTTTGGAAAGTGAACTAAGTCCTTGAGAGCATTTCCAATCACTTGTCATCATGATCACAGGTCAACAAGGAGGCCATTCATAGTTTCAAGATGATTTTTTCATTTTTTTTTTCTTTAATAAAATTCAGTTAAAATGGGCAGTGCTGAGGTCTCCGAAATAGTAAACATCTTTTAAGTTCATAAAAAAAAAAAAAAAAAAATGCCACATTTGCAGCACAGTGCAGCATATACCTTAAATACAAAAATATTCTCTGATCTGGTGTGATACTAGACCTTGCATTCAGGAAAGTAGAAAAGTCTGCCCTGGGCAGAGCCAGTCCATTTTCTTTCAAGTCATGTAAGGCAATTACTGTGATAATTTTACGGAATATGGCTAATGTCCAGGACTGAAGTCCCTCTGTTATGTTTTGCGGCCACTCCACAAATGTTCAGGAGTACTTTTATGATCCGAAGAACATTCAAAAGGTGATCTACGACCTAAAGGTGATCTAGAATCATAAGGAGACCTCTGGTCCAATGGAGATCTTGGCCCACTACTAGAAGCTCTATGGTCCAACTGCCAGTCTGAATGGTACCGGTAATCCCTGGAAGATTTGTGATGGCTGTAGTCAGAACCGGATCGGTGGTCTGAATGTAATCGGTGTTCAGAATGGGATCTGTGATCTGAAAGAGACCTGTCTTTTACATTTTCTTCAATGTTTGACCTATGATCTCTGCTTCTGTGATCATCCAATTTTCTGTGTTTGCTTTCACTGTGGTACCTAAAAAAAAATCAAAAAAAATCACTATTCTTAGTATATCAGCATACAGTACATAAAACAAAACAAAAAATATTTTGGAAGATTATAAATAGGGATGGGCGAATAGACCTCAGATGAAACATCCAAAGTTGATTTGTATAAAACTTTGTTAGAATACTGTACGGAGCAAGCACTCCATACAGTATTAGAATGCATTGGCTCAGATGAGCCAAAGTTATTACCGTATTTTTCATTTTATAAGACCACAATTTGTTCAAAACCCACAGAAATCACACCTTTTAGTTAAAAATATATTTTTTCTTATTTTCCTCCAAACCTAGGTGCATCTTATCAGGTGAGTCTTATAAAGCAAAAAATCCGGTACTTCGCAAAATTTATTTCTACTGTTAAAAACCTTTTACGAACTCTGAAGTAAGAACTTTGGTTCATCTGAGCCAATACATTCTAATACTCGCTCGGTACAGTATTCTGACAAAGTTTTATGCGAATAGACTTCAGATGTTTCTTCCGTAGTCAATTCACTCATACCTAATTATAAATCATGGCTGCTTGCTTCCAAAAACAGCACTGCACTTGTCCACACATTTTGGATTGCACTGTTCACTTAAAGGGAACCTGTCACCATGAAAATGTACAGGCTACAGGAAAAGCTACAGGCAGCAGGTTATAGAGCAGGAGGAGCGGAGCAGGTTGATATACAGTTTTGTGAGAAGAGATTAAGTGTAACTTCATTTATTTAAATTTGTGCTCATTCTGGACTTTGAAGTCAAGGAGGAGGTCCTATCAGTATTTGACAACTTTCCTTTTAAAAGAGGACCTTTCACCTGGATATCCTTAATCCAATTATTATCCTACCTTATAGTGCGGTCCTCAATGCTGTCTTGGCACTCAAGTTCTCGCGGGGCGCTCTGATTGGATGCGCTTGCAGCCAGGTAGAAGATAAACCGCGCCCAGGAGAACTACAAGTCCACGCCTAGTATAACAGAGTTGCCTCATTAGCATTGAGGCGCCAAAAGAAACGGGGACCACAGCAGACGAACGGGGAAGGGGGGGGAGGAGGGCTGTTCTTTAGAAAAAAAAAAAAAAGTGCCAAGACATCAGTGCGGGCCGCGCTATAAAAGGTAGGATAATAATTAGATTAAGGATATCCAGGTGAAACGTCCTCTTTAAGAAAGCAGCTATGTTTTCCTAATGCTGTAGCGCCCGTTTTTATTTTCAATAGTTTATTATTTCCTTTTGCTTCAGTAATGTCACACATTCTGCAGTTCTTCAGAGACAATCATCACTTTCATTACTCACTGCCCCCAATGGGGTGAAAAATGTAATTCCATACATGACAACATCATGGCAAACCAATCAACTGATGGCCTCTTTCACACCAGCTTTTCGAAATCCATCAGTATTCTGGCTCTGGATTATGGACCGATTCCTGATGTAGTCATCAGTATTGCTTCAGGATTTCCATGCGTATTATTTCCCCCATGCATTTGTTTTATACACTCCCATAGACTAATGTGGGTACTTGGGAACAAAACTCTGACACGCTGCAGATTTCAAAAACTGACGGAAATTATATGCCCATGTGAATAGCTCTATTCATTAACATTAGCAGTGGGTTCTGGAAAACCCGGGCCATAAATGGATTGCAAATACGCTTGTGTGAAAGAGGCTCATCTGTAATTCTTTTGGAGAGTGGGAGGAAATTAGATTTTTGTATTTACCGTAAAATCCCTTTCTCGTTCAATTCATTGGGGGACATGGCACCATGGGTATATGCCCAGCTACCACGAGTAGGCGACAATAGATATCAAAAGTGTAGTCTCAGCCCAGGTGGGATATACCCTCTCCACAGCCACTAGGCTAATCAGTTTGTACCAATAGCAGTAGTAGAGAAACAAAAAGCGAAGAACCAACATGTCCTGGACCAGGAAAGGAAATGAGAACAGCACCCCGTGACAGGAAAATAAGTGAAAACAGAGGGTGGGATCTGTGTGCCCCGATGAATTGAACGAGAAAGGGATTTTACGGCAAGTACATAAATCCAATTTTCTGGTTAATGTCATTGGGGGACACAGCACCATGGGACGTCCCAAAGCAGTCCCCCAGGGTGGGAAGGAAATCTCATGCAAAAAGTTAGATGCACAGGTGCTGGAGAACCTTGTGACCCAACCGGACCAGAAGAGGCCATAGCATGAAATAGTTCCAAAGGAAAAAATATAGGAGACCGTCAGGATCCCAAGGAAAAGTGCCTGTGAAAAGAGCCAAAAAAGGAATAAGGGTAAAAACATCAGGCTCCTCCAGAGGTGGGATAGGGAGCAGGGCAGATGTCGAGCAAGAACCAAGAGTTTAACAAGAGGGCACTAAAGAGGCTGACGAAGGATCTGGAAGAACCAGGGCTCCCTCTGAAGAAACAGGAGAGTAGCACAGCAACAACTGTTGGTAAAGACATAGCGATCTGCATACTGTGGGCAGAACTGTGTTTGTAAAAGTTAAGCCCTTGGAGGGGGTCATAGTCGCCCCTGATGAAGCAAACCAGGCAAAACCTAGGTCGGGCGGTTTTCTCTTAAGTGGATACATTTTATTCAATGCTTATTTTACCATCCTCATTTTGAGTATAATAAATCCTTATTTTGTAGGGCGATTCTGGCGGTACTTCACTATGTGTGCATACTTTTAAAACTTCTGCAGTAAACGGTTGTGGCGAAGATTTTCAGACCGTGGAGGATTTCGATGTCTGGCGGTGTCCAAGATAAATGGGAAAGATTGACAAATTTCTGATGTCATTGTGAATCTAGGCAGCGCGATCACCTTTACTTTTATTCCAACAAGAAAATTAAGACTATGAGGGTACCTGGCAGGAGAAAAAAAATGCCAGAAAGGAGCAGTCCTTAACCAAGGAGAAAACTTCCTGGAAACATTGGGGATCCAAATGAAGGGAGGGACACTTCCTGTAGACAGTGGAACTTAGAGACCACCTTAGGCAAAAAAGAGGGAGAATGTCTCAGTACTATCCTATCATCCTTGATGGACAGGTAGGGGGGCCTGCACGAGAAGGCCTGGATTTCCCCCACCCTTCTAGCCGTGGTGATAGCTACTAAGAAAACAGTTTTAAACGTAAATAATTTTAGTTACTGCCAGATTCTGTCAAATCTTAGATGTTACCTTTTTGCGGCTATAAAGAATTGTGGAAATTACCGCGTCCGAGAGGCCCGCGTCTGAGAGCATTCTCACTTCTTTTCCGCAGATCTCTGAGTGAAGGGCCTTCAAGGCTTCCCAGACTGCGGTTAACTCCTTCAGGTTGGAAAAGGCTAGGTTTAGATGTCCTTGCCAGCCACCCTGTACTACGGACCTGTCTGTAAAGGCTCCCCAGCTGTTTTTGCTGGCATCTGTAGCGATAGTGACTAAATGTATTTGTTGCCACGGGACGCCTGCGTTTAGATTCTTGCTGATCAACCACCAATTTAAAGAATCTCTTACATACTGAGGGACTTTTACCTTCAGCTCTAGTGAAGCTATGCTCTTGTTCCACCTTCTGAGCATGAAAGACTGATGAGTTCGCGAGTGAGCCTGGGCCCACTTCACTGCTGGGATAGGCTGAGGACATCAGACCCAAGATCTTCATTATTGACATGATTGTCACTCTCGATCTTCTGCGGAATAGAGTAAATTCCTGCTTGATAGTTTCAATCTTTTTCTGCGGGAGGAAGGTCTTCATGAGATCCGAGTCCAGCAGCATTCCTAAAAAGATCTTTCTTTTTTCGGTCCGGAGGTCTGACTTTTCCATATTTGTTAGCCACCCCAGATTTGTTAGTGAAACAAAGCCTAACTATCTGTTCTAACAGAAGACTCTCTGATCCTGCTGCTATTAGGAAGTCGTCTAAGTAAGGCACAACTAATATGCCTTTTAGATGAAGGTCTGCTATCACCTCTGCCAATCACTTTGGAGAAGACTCTTGGGGCTGATGTAATGCCGAAAGGAAGGACTTGGAATTGATAATTGTGTACCACCGAATTTTGTTGTACTGCAAATCTGAGGAATTTCTGATGTGCTCTGCAGATTGGAATATGGTACTACGTGTCGGTGAGGTCTAGGGTTGCCATAAAGATGTTTTTTTGTAATAGACTTATCGTGGATTATGCTCTCCATCTTGAATCGTTTGTCTTGAATCGTTTGTAAAGTAGATGTTGGTTTAGTCCTTTTAAGTTTATAATGGCTCTGTATGAGGGTAAAGCCGATTTTTTTGTAATTTTTGCTACCGGGGCATCCACTCTAGGACATTTGTCCCAAAAGGACATATCTTCTTCTGAAAAGGGATATTTTCTTTTCAGGACCCTAGAGACGCTCTGTCTTTTTTCCAGATCGGTCCATTCCTTACTAATTAATTTTGTAATATTAGAGTGGAGGGGAACAACCCTTTTCCTCTTTTCTCCTAAGCCTTTAAACATCAAATCCTGTATAGTTTTGGATTGTTTAGACTCCTCTAAGTTTAGGGTTGCTTTAAAGAGAACCTGTCACCTGGATTTGATGTATAGAGCTGAGGACATGGGTTGCTAGATGGCCGCTAGCACATCCGCAATACCCATTCCCCATAGCTCTGTGTGCTTTTATTGTGTAAAAAAACTGATTTGATACATATGCAAATTAACCTGAGATGAGTCCTGTACTTGAGATGAGTCAGGGACAGGACTCATCTCAGGTTAATTTGCATATGTATCAAATCAGTTTTTTTACACAATAAAAGCACACAGAGCTATGGGGACTGGATATTGCGGACGTGCTAGTGGTCATCTAGCAACCCATGTCCTCAGCTCTATACACAAAATACGGGTGACAGGTTCCCTTTAATGGCTTTCAATAATGCTTCGGTGTCCTCTATGGAACAGAGAGGCTTCCTGGATTCGTCCTCAGAGGAAAGAGGCTCCGAGGGGAGCTCCCCTTCATCCAAATCCTCTTCCTGATATTCAGACTCTAAAGTAGCAGACATCTCGGTCATGGAAGTAGAAGGTTTCTGGGACGTGGTGGCTAGTCTTTGATCCACAGTGCTGCTTACTTCCTCTTTAATTATATTTCTAATATTGTCCAATAAGGAAGGGGACTCTTCCGAAACAATTTTCTCCAAACACTTTGAACAAAGGGGTTTCTTATAACCTGACGGTAAGGCTTTTTTTTTTTACAAATGGAGCATATTTTGACTCGCTGAGATTCGGTGGATTTCTGTAGGGAAAACAAACTCCCACAGGTGAACTTCCCTGACCTATAGATATAAGTCAGAAAGCTTGTTTAACCCCTTAAGGACACAGGGCGTACAGGTACGCCCTTGTGCCCTGGTACTTAAGGACACAGGGCGTACATGTACGCCCTGTGCATTTTCGATCACTGCCGTGCGGCTGGCAGTGATCGGAACCCGGTGCCTGCTCAAATCATTGAGCAGGCACCTAGGCTAAATGCGCGGGGGGGTCCCGTGACCCCCCCATGTCGGCGATCGCGGCAAACCGCAGGTCAATTCAGACCTGCGGTTTGCTGCGATTTCTGCAGTTTCTGATCCCCGCGGTCCCTGACCGCGGGGATCAGAAACTTTTGCATTGGTAAAATATAAATGTATCCCTCCCCCCTGCACCCCTGAGTTATTCGAGCACGGTGGGAGGTGCAGGGGGAGGGTTGCGGGCTGTGCGGGCGGTGCGGTAGGCGGGATCGCGATCCCCCGCCCGCCTCCCATTGCGTAATCGTTGGCGTCTAGTGGGTTATACCAGGGTGCCAGCACATTGCTGGCACCCTGGTATAAACGGCTGACATCGGTGATGCGATGTCAGCCGTTTAACCCTTTCCATACAGCGGTCCGTACGGACCGCTGTATGGAAAAGGTTAACAGTAAGAGGGAGCTCCCTCCCTCTCCGATCGGGGGGCTGCTGTGCCTTTGCAGTCCCCCGAATGGAGAGGGAGAGAGCTTCCAGGCAGCCCCCCAAGTCCCGTCCTTACCCTTCCCCGTCTGCGCAGTTCTGGCCACTACTGAGCAGACGGGGAAGGTTCCCATGGCAACAGGACGCCTGCTCAGGCGTCCTGCTGTCCATGGTGCTGAACAGATCTGTGCTGAAAGCATAGATCTGTTCAGACAAAGTGTAAGTAAAATACAGTACAGTACAATATATATTGTACTGTACTGTATTATGCAGACATCAGACCCACTGGATCTTCAAGAACCAAGTGGGTCTGGGTCAAAAAAAAAAGTGAAAAATAAAGTAAAAATCAAAAAACACATTTATCACTGATTAAAAATGAAAAAAAAAAAAATTCCCTACACATGTTTGGTATCGCCGCGTCCGTAACGACCTGATCTATAAAACGGTCATGTTACTTTACCCGAACGGTGAACGCCATAAAAATAAAAAATTAAAAACTATGATGAAATTGGAATTTTGCCCACCTTACTTCCCAAAAAAGGTAATAAAAGTGATCAAAAAAGTTGCATCTACGCCAAAATTGTAACAATCAAACCGTTATCTCATCCCGCAAAAATCATACCCTACCCAAGATAATCGCCCAAAAACTGAAAAAGTTATGGCTCTTAGACTATGGAAACACTAAAACATGATTTCTTTTGTTTCAAAAATGAAATCATTGTGTAAAACTTACATAAATAAAAAAAAAAGTATACATATTAGGTATCGCCGCGTCCGTATTGACCGGCTCTATAAAAATATCACATGAACTAACCCCTCAGATGACCACCGTAAAAAAATTAAAATAAAAACGGTGTAAAAAAAGCCATTTTTTGTCATCTTCCGTCACAAAAAGTGTAATAGCAAGCAATTCAAAAAGTCATGTGCACCCCAAAATCGTGCCAATCAAACCGTCATCTCATCCCACAAAAAATGAGACCCTACTTAAGATAATCGCCCAAAAATTTAAAAAACTATGGCTCTTAGACTATGGAGACACTAAAACATTTTTTTTTGTTTTAAAAATGAAATTATTGTGTAAAACGTACATAAATAAAAAAAATTGTATACATATTGGGTATCACCGCGTCCGTGACAACCTGCTCTTTAAAATTACGTCATGATCTAACCTGTCAGATGAATGGTGTAAATAACAAAAAAAAAAAACGGTGCCAAAAAAGCAATTTCTTGTTACCTTGCCGCACAAAAAGTGTAATATAGAGCAACCAAAAATCATATGTACCCTAAACTTGTACCAACAAAACTGCCACCCTATCCCGTAGTTTCTAAAATGGGGTCACTTTTTTGGAGTTTCTACTCTAGGGGTGCATCAGGGGGCTTCAAATGGGACATGGTGTCAAAAAAACCAGTCCAGCAAAATCTGCCTTCCAAAAACCGTATGGCATTCCTTTCCTTCTGTGCCCTGCCATGTGCCCGTACAGCAGTTTACGACCACATATGGGGTGTTTCTGTAAACTACAGAATCAGGGCCATAAATAACGAGTTTTGTTTGGCTGTTAACCCTTGCTTTGTAACTGGAAAAAAAATATTAAAATGGAAAATCTGCCAAAAAAGTGAAATTTGGAAATTGTATCTATTTTCCATTAAATCTTGTGCAACACCTAAAGGGTTAACAAAGTTTGTAAAATCAGTTTTGTATACCTTGAGGGGAGTAGTTTCTTAGATGGGGTCACTTTTATGGAGTTTCTACTCTAGGGGTGCATCAGGGGGCTTCAAATGGGACATGGTGTCAAAAAAACTGTCCAGCAAAACATGCCTTCCAAAAACCAAACGGCGCACCTTTCACTCTACGCCCAGCTGTGTGGCCGTACAGTAGTTTACGGCCACATATGGCGTGTTTCTGTAAACGGCAGAGTCAGGGCAATAAAGATACAGTCTTGTTTGGCTGTTAACCCTTGCTTTGTTAGTGGAAAAAATGGGTTAAAATGGAAAATTAGGCAAAAAAATGAAATTCTCAAATTTCATCCCCATTTGCCAATAACTCTTGTGCAACACCTAAAGGGTTAACAAAGTTTGTAAAATCAGTTTTGAATACCTTGAGGGGTGTAGTTTATAGAATGGGGTCATTTTTGGGTGGTTTCTATTATGTAAGCCTCGCAAAGTGACTTTAGAGCTGTAGTGGTCCCTAAAAATTGGGTTTTTGTAAATTTCTGAAAAATTTCAAGATTTGCTTCTAAACTTCTAAGCCTTGTAACATCCCCAAAAAATAAAATATCATTCCCAAAATAATTCAAACATGAAGTAGACATATGGGGAATGAAAAGTCATCACAATTTTTAAGGGTATTACTATGTATTACAGAAGTAGAGAAACTGAAACTTTGAAATTTGCTAATTTTTCCCAATTTTTGGTAAATTTGACATTTTTTTATGCAAAAAAAAATATTTTTTTTAACTTTATTTTACCAGTGTCATGAAGTACAATATGTGACGAAAAAACAATCTCAGAATGGCCTGGATAAGTCAAAGTGTTTTAAAGTTATCATCACTTAAAGTGACACTGGTCAGATTTTCAAAAAATGGCCTGGTCCTAAGGTGTAAAAAGGCTGTGTCCCTAAGGGGTTAATAAAGGGGGCTGTCTAGTCTGTTAAAAAAGGGAGAGGTACAGTCCCTTATCCAGTGCAGTAAAAAAGGTAAGAATCTAACCCCTCAGTGATCACAGGCTACCCCAGGCATTTTTCATTTCCCTCCAGAGGAGGGTAGCTTGCCGGGCTTGGATGGATCCGTGGGTCTGCGCATTGCGTCCTCTCCTGATGCAGACATGTTGCAGGCTGAATCTGAGGACGCCGCCGATTCCCGCAATTTTTTTAAACTCCTATGGGAAATGACGTCACTCTTCTGTGCCTGTGAGCTTGCGCTCACGTGACCCGAGCCTTCCTCTCACGAGAACTGAGACCAGGAAGCGCTGCCCGGGGCTGCCTCCATCGGAGGACTTACGCCTGAGAGACAGGGAGGACTGCACCGCAGTCCCGCGATCCTGCTCCCCTATCCGAACTGCCGGCGGTCTTTCTGTAGGGAAAACAAGCTCCCACAGGTGAACTCCACGCTAGTCCCAGAGGGACAGGAAACAACTGGAGCAGGTAAGGGGAGTATTTAAAGATCTCCACGTTGTTTCCTGTCCCTGAGAGGCAGGGTATCCTCCTGTCTTGCCGCTGGGGGGCGTATGGAAAAAAGGACCGCAAACTCCTCAAGGCTCCGCTATGGCGATCCGAAGCCAGGATTTCAGAGCCCTGTCCCTTTCTGCAGCCGAGCGCTCCTAACGATCGCGAAAAAAAAACTGCAGCAAGTGTGCGCTCCTCACTGGCCAGGGCGAACGATGCCTCACAAATGAGCTTTCCTAAAGGGACGCCCAATCCGGCAGGGAAGGTTAGCCCAGGTTCAGGGCCCTTGTGTTGGGGGGGGAAGAAAGTCTGAGCCCATGACATCCCGGACCGCTCATGCACTGGGGTCCCTAGTACATGGGGCCCAGCGACGGCCACAGCATGCTTTTGGCCATAGGAGGAGGCAGTGGAGGAGCAGTGAGCCAGGAGGAGGGGGTGGGGGAAGGGTTCTGGAACAGCCACTCTCGCCATCCAGGAGTCTTCACCCTCTGTCCATTTCCAGCAGGGTCGCCCCTTCAGCTCCTGGGAGCTGGAGAGGGGTTTGACGAGTGGGCGACCCTTACGCTGGCGGGATGCAGGTGAGCTGGGCTGCCCTGGTCCTCCTCGTCTTCTGTGGGGGAGGCAGCAGTGCGGGTGACCGGCACTGGCGCAGCTCGACCCCGGGAGAAACAGAGGTCCAGGCGTTTCTGTTGTCCCTGTGGAAAGAAAAAAAAAAAAGAAAAAAAAAAAAAGAGAAAAACAGCCTTGCAAGCAGGGAGTGTCTTGCCTCTTGGACACCAAGCAAAAACTGGTAGTCTCTCTCTCCAGGCTGAGGGTATAGCTGCTGGAGGGGCTTAACAGTTTTCACTTAGTGTCACGCCTCCTAGGGAGTTGAGCTATACCCAAGGTTTTCTGTGTCCCCCAAGGAATTGGGTGAGAAAAACAACGCGAGTACTCCATCATGAAATGGGGTAACGCGACTGTGCAGAATACAGTAGTACTTTATAGGGTTGACAAGACAAAACAAGCATGGCAGGCAACAACCTGCACACGCGAGGAGAGTGTGAAGTAAAAATCGTGCCTAGTACAGGGGCAATGAGAAGACTTGGAGGTTCTGCACCGGGTGTCAGATCTGAAGAGGCCAGCCACATACTGGATCTAAGAATTGCAACTCAACTCCGCCCAAAAAAGAGGGAGAACATATGGTTGCCAGGTACATACTCCAACCACGATGGCCTGTCGGATACAGCGCCTTGAAATATTATATATACTAGAACCAGAAAAGGGTGATGAATACAGCGTCTGTGGATGGTACTATCACTCAGCATGAAGAAGGGTCCCACGATTACATAGTTACACAGAGCCAGGAAAATACACCCGGTATGGATTGGTACCCAGATTGTACCAATAGGGCACAGCACTTGAAGATACAATGAATACTCCGCCTGAATGGGAGTAATCTGATTGCATGGTGCACACGATAATGAGTGGAGACATAGCTACAGCATCTGGAAATGGCATAGATACTGCGCTTGAAAAGGGGTTGAATGACTGCGTGATGCATACTAGAACCAGACATGTGTAATGGCTACAGCATCTGGAGATGGTACAGGTACTCTATCTAATAATAGGTTGTGTAGTGCAGACTAAAAACCAGACAGACAGATGTAATAGCTACAGCATCTGGAGATGGTACAGGTACTTCACTTAAGAAGGAAGCAAGGTGGCTGTATGGTGCACACTAGAGCCAGACCGGTGCCATGGCTACAGCGAGTAATAAAGGAGTAATATTGTGAACCAGGGCTCTCCCAGTAATATGCTGTATGGTGCACGCTAGCCCCAGGATGGTGTATTGGCTACAGAGTCTGGAGAAGTAATACGATGGCCCGGAACACTCTCCGACTAGGAGTGTGTGTTGTATAGCCCCTGGAATAGAGAAATTCCTCCAGCTGATAAGGAGATACCTTGGAACTAGGAAAGTCTGCCGGATACAGTATTTGGCAGTGGTACGAGTACACCCCTGTGAAGGGGAAGGCGTACGTACCTGGGACACCACATAGATGTGCTGGCGTGCTAAACATAGTGACGGGTAAAGCACCATGCACTGGAGAGGTGGCAAGCTGACTTACCTGTGTGGATAATATCCTGTGCAGCCTGGGGTGTGCCATCTGATAATCCACTAAAGGGGGTACCAACCCTGGAGAGGTTCCTCAGTAGACATTGGTCTTTGACGACCCAGAGAGATTCTGTATGGTGGAAGACCGCCTGATGCTCTGTTCAGAGTCAGAATCGGTGCAGAGGTGTCCCCCAAGGAGGCGAAGATGTGGCAGAGGAGAATACATCACCAGCCTCAGACCCGTCCTGGGGGTGACACGAGGAGGAGCGGGACATAGTTGTGACAACCCGAAGTCGTTTGCGAGACCTTGTGTCTGAATGGCTGCGTGCCCTTTCCGCAGAGGAGTCCCTGGGAGGTGCAGAGGCAGCCGCAATTTGGGCAAGCAAACGGTCCCTATGGTTTGGGACAGGGAAGAGGCCTATTCAGGAGGGACAGACACAGAAGGGGTTGGTCAGGGAGACATGAAGGGCCTGGGAGCAAGGCACTGCACACAGACAGGGAAGGCTGACAGCATGGCAACTTTTTATAGCAAATCGGCGCATGTAAAATCATGGGGATCAGGAGAGAGGGATGGGAATTAGAGTCCTCTCTGGAAGAGGATATGAGGGCTGATGGGGAGCCTGAAAAAAGAAAAACAACCAGGCGAGAAAGAAACCGGTGCGTCGATGAATGACGTGGCCGGAAAAGGTGCGCCGTCGGCTGACAGGAACCACGGGAGACCGGGGGCCCTCCGGAACAGAAAAAATAAATAAATAAATTAATAAAACATAACATGGGTGAGGGGGGCTCCTGAGGGCTAAGGGAGCGGGAAAAAACAGGGCAAAAGGATCACCAGGGACCCGAGGACAGGCCGGGGAAGATGCGGCCTAGTCCCGGCAGAAGCCGGGGACTAAAGTAGAGGGAAAGGCCGGGAGAGGTATGGGTGGCCAAGGAGGTAGAGGATACACAAGGGAGGGGGGGTGAAAAAATATAAATAAATAAATAAATAAATAAATAAATAAAAAGAGGGAGAAGGAGGGACCTAACCAGGCCCCCCAAATAAAATGAATCCCATAACCTGGCCATTAAAGTGGGGCTAACCTGGGGGACCTCTTGGGGCAGGGGGACGCAGGGGAGAATACTTACCGTTCGGCATCTTCAGGCGCCCCAAGGTCACCCCTTCAGCAAACTCAACACTTACGTGGGATTGCCGGCATGCCACTGCGGATGCAGTAATGGGGGACTGGGTGACTGGCAAAGGTACTTAAAGTATGCGCCCGCAGGGGGTGCAACTAAAGTGGTAATCCACGATGGAGCCCCATCCTGCAGCAGGCCGAGACTTGCAGAAGAAAGGAAAAAAGAATAAAAATGAAAAGCAGCAAGATTGCAAAAAACAGAGCAGGTCATGTCTGCCTCCTACGGACACTAAACTAAAACCGATTAGCCTAGTGACTGTGGAGAGGGTATAGCCCACCTGAGCGGAGACAACACTTTTCTTTTCCTAGTGTCAACCTCCTAGTGGCAGCTAGGCATATACCCATGGTGCTATGTCCCCCAATGACATTAATGAGAAAATGAGATTACCCTTAAGGAAACCAATGAAAACACAGGGAGAACAAATGCCATGCTGTCTTTAATAAGATTTATATCTAGGGCCCAGTGCTGCAATTATTGATATTATGTATTGGTATTTCTTTAGCCCCTCATGACGATCTGGTGGGCACTACTCAATGTCCCCATTAGATTAGTAAGGGTGGGAGCTCAGCTGCAACACACTGGTGGGGTACCAGCCACAACTGCCGACACTACGGCTAGATACAAACCAAGCAATTTAACCCTTCTGTGGTCAATAGCAACGGTGTCATTTAAGCAGTTGGCAGAGGGAGGGGGCTCCTTCTGTCTAGACATCACCAGTGAAGCGATCATGAAGTAACAATGCATTGCCATGGCCTAAAAATTTTTTTTAAAAAAAACCAGACATGTTATCAGTATCTGCCTATAAGGCCCTGCTAGAGATCCTTTTAAGGCTGGGTTCGCACGTGACTGAAAATACAGCGTAAAAATCTGCTATTTATGTGTTTCCACAACAACAAAAATGCATGTATTACAGCGGACTTCACCCTCTCATTTGCAAAGGGTGATATCTGTTTGGGAGATTCGCAGAATGAATCCAAATGCTGCAGCTTTCAAATCCACACCTCAGAACAAGTTACACTGTTCAGTATGTACACAGCATGTGGATGAGATTCCGATACGCTTTGCTGGTAATGTACAACACTGCGGAGCTGCCACAAAAATACACAATAGCAAATCTGCAGTTTTTTAGTCATAAAAAAAAAATTACGTTTTTATTGTGCAAAGTACTAAAACTATACAAAAAATAAATACTTAATATATTAGGTACGTTTGTACTGATACCTAGAATGAAATTAAAAGCGTTGTCCTCTATATTGTTCCTTTCCTCAGGATAGGTCATGAATATTAGAGCAGTTGGGGGCTGACTTCCGACACGACCGCCAACCAGCTATTTGAAACAAGGTTGCGCTGCTGCGAGCAATGCCTTCTCTTCACTGTTTACTTGCTAGCTATTGCAAATGCGGTGCTGAGCTGTGCAATTACAAGTAAGCTGTGCCATTCACTTATATGCCTTACCCAACCGATCTAATATTGATGACCTATACTGGGGATAGGTCCTCAATATAAATAAAGCAGACAACCCCTTTACCATGTTATTTTCACCACAACACACAAAACTGTGGGAAAGAATGCTATTTTTTTTTTTAATTCCCTCTCCCTCCCAAAAATAAAATGATTGCACAAAAAGCTAATCAATAAATTGCATGCTCCCCAAAAGACAGCCATTGAAATATACAATCCATCCTGCAAGGGAAATTTTTTATTATTATTGTTATTATTTTAAATAAATACTGACAGCATCAACAGAAAAAAAAAAAAAAAAAAAGTATGGGTTTCGAAATGCAACAATGAAAAAAAATATAGTACTTCATTTTATGTGACAAACATGCCTGGTCATTATGGGGACTAACGCTGGGTTCACACCTGAGCGCTCTGTATGCGAGATTCTACAGGTGTCTCACATACGCAGCTCCTGTGCAAGCGAACGCCCATTGTCGCACGTTCCCGGAAGTCTATGTACGGGAACGCGCGACAAAACGCCCCAAAGAAGCTCCTGTACTTCTTGGGGCGTCGGGCGTTTTACAGCGCGATCATACGCGCTGTAAAATGCTCAGGTCTGAACCCAGCCTAAAAGAAAACCTACCAATCCAGTGAACAGAAAGCTTGTGACTATTAGGCTAGGCTAAGTCTACACAACGACATTTGTTGCACTAATGTCATGCAAAATTTTTATAATGATAGTCTATGGTGTCGCACTGCGACATGCTGTGATGCGACAGTCGCAAAAAAAACATTCGACACCAAAGACTATCATTATAAAAATTGTTGCGCGACATCAATGTTGCGCGACACACGTAGTCGTGTAGACCTAGCCTTACACAGTTCCTAAAGAGCAGACACCGAATAATCTGAATGACACTGACCTGTCCTGCTTGTGGTGATGATCCCAGTCTCTATGGTCTTTACCATTGCTGAAGTTAGAATAAGGTCTTTTCCGTGAATCACTCTTCTTATAAGCATCACTGTGGTGTCTGTCCTTGTGATGGTGATCATGATATTGTGACAGATGGCGGTCAGAGGAATAACTATCTCTGCTGCTATCATCATGGTTTGTGTTTTCTTTTAACCTTTCAACATCTGAAAAGAACAGAGAAAAAATGTCTTCTGTACAGTCATCTATCCAGAGTTTGCTAAAGACGTGTAATCTTTAAGATGTAAAGGCAAGTATGTGGAAGATGCTCCCTCCAAGGATTTGGAACAATACAGTGGCGAAAATATATCACCGGTCTACACGTATAGACAATATGGCAATTAGAAATATTTACCTGGATGTCGAACGATTGTGTTCATGCTGCTGCTGGCATTCTGGTCATTGTGCTGTTGGGAGGTTAGAAAAATTATGAGTGAACTGACAGGAATCAGCAGCCAACAGATTGCCATTAAAAGGGATTCGGTCACCTCTTTTTACCCTAGAGATGTGGACATGCACGGCTAGATCGCCGCTAGCATGTCCGCAATATACCTGTCCCATATCTGAGTGGTTTTAGCAAGTGTAAAAAATGACATAGATAGATAGATATATATATATATATATCAACCTGGTAAGCTCGCGCAGTTCCTTCCCTGAGGCCGATGCAAGTACATGAAATGAACACTATGCCGGCACTGCGCAGCGCGAGATTACGGCGATCTGACTTTGTGAGCAAGGAGGAGATTGCTGGTTACAGGCGGCGCTGGGCTCCTTCACAGGGGGGCGTGGCTGGGCTCCAGAACTGTTAGTGCAGCCCCTTGGGCTCCTTACCAGGCTGATTTACTTACATACATACACACACACTATATATATATATATATATATATATATATATATATATATATATATATATATATATATATATATATATATATATATATATATATATATAATCATTTTTTACACTTGCTAAAACCACTCAGATATGGGACAGGTATATTGCGGACATGCTAGCGGTGATCTAGCCGTGCATGTCCACATCTCTATAGGGTAAAAAGAGGTGACAGAATCCCTTTAAGTAGTCAAGAAACACAACTGTGATTGGCATTTTTGAATGCTGGATGATTACCTGAGATTCCTGACGTTTCTTGATAGCATGTTTGTACAGTTTGTGCAGTTTACGGGCATCAAATTCAGTAAACTTGGATACAAATATCCATAAGTTTCTAAAGAGACCCAAAATAACATGTTTACAGTCAACAAAGTTATAAAAAAAACATTAATGGGAAATGAGCAGAAATATTCTACTTGTCTACCATGATACAGTACATCATTCACGCCAAAGGAATGTCCTCCTGCTCACTGTGGCCAAGTGGAATAAGGAAAATGAAACCATAACTTAGAGGATTTCCAACTAGAAACTAAATATGGCCACATGCTAGTACATCACAAGTCTCTGTTCATATGATCATTCGGCCCCTTTCACACGAGCGAGTTTTCCGCAAGGGTACAATGTGTGATGCGAACGCATTGCGCCCACATGGAATCCAGACCCATTCATTTCAATAGGGCTGTGTACATGTGCGTTGGTTTTCACGCATCACTTGTGCATTGCATGAAAATCGCAGCAGGTTCTATATTCAGCGATTTTCACACAACGGTGGCCACAGAGAAGCGAATAGAGCTGCGTGACAATCGCATCCGCAAGCAAGTGCAGATGCAATGCGTTTTTCATGACCTTTCCTCATGCATTTTTCATGGATGGATGGTTGCTAAGAGATGTTGATTGTATATATTCAGTTTATCATCACATGCGTGCAGCATATTCAGTTTGTCATCACGTGCGTGCAGCATCAACGCATTGCACCCATGCAATAAAAACTGAACGCGATCACAGGCAAAACTGAATGACTTTGCCTGCAAAATCACGCATTTTCCACTGAACGCATTTGCAACGCATCCGGACATGCTCATCTGCAAGGGGCCTTAGGGTATACGTCAGGAGTATACACAACATATGCCATTAAGCATAGCTTTCAGAAACCTAAAATTAGAGCAATAGCTCCAATAAACATGCATTCTGCATAAGGTGCAACTGGAAAAAGGAGATTTTTGTATAACTTACCAGTTAAATCTCTTTCTCGCTCTTCCTTGGGGGACACAGACCTTGGGTATAGCTCAGCTCCCTAGGAGGCGTGACACTAAGTAAAACTGTTAAGCCCCTCCTCCATCAGCTATACCCTCAGCCTGGAGATAGAGGCTACCAGTTGCGTGTCCAAGTAGTGAAAGGATAACAACCAATAACGGAAACAACCAGCCAGCAACCCAACGGGGCGCCAGACCATAACCCTGTAACCAAACACAGAAGGGTGGGTGCTGTGTCCCCCAAGGAAGAGCGAGAAAGAGATTTAACTGGTAAGTTATACAAAAATCTCCTTTTCTCGCCCATTTTCCTTGGGGGACACAGACCTTGGGACGTTCAAGAGCAGTCCAAGAAGGGAGGGACCACAAACCCAAGGCGGAACACCACCAGAGCATCAGGAAACCGCTGCCTGCAAAACCAGGCGGCCCAAAGCAGCATCCGCTGATGCATGCGTATGCACCCTATAGAACTTTGTGAAAGTGTGCAGAGAGGACCAAGTGGCTGCTTTGCACAACTGTTCAGCCGAGGCCCGATGCCTCTGCGCCCAGGAAGCTCCGACTGCTCTGGTGGAATGAGCAGTGACGCCGAAAGGCGGAGGTCTGCCCTTGGCTCGATAAGCCTCAGACACCGCCAGTTTAATGAAACGGGCAATAGCCACCTTGGAGACCGCCAACCCTTTGCGCGAACCCTCCGGAACCACAAACAGGGAGTCCGTGCGCCGAAAGGACCCGGTGACCTCCAAGTAAATCCTCAACGCCCTGACCACATCCAGACGGTGCAGTTCCCGTTCTCTGGGGTGGGAAGGAGAGGGACAGAGCGACGGAAGGACGATGTCCTCATTGATGTGAAAGGCGGAGACCACCTTTGGCAGGAAAGTCGGGACAGGCCGAAGCACAACCTTATCCTGGTGGAAGATCAGGAAAGGTTCGGAGCAAGAAAGAGCCGCTAACTCCGACACCCGTCGGAGAGACGTGACGGCCACAAGAAAGATGACCTTGCAGGACAGAAGGCGAAGGGAGACCTCCCGTAAAGGCTCGAAGGGGGCTGATTGGAGCGCCGAGAGCACCACATTCAGGTCCCAGGAAGGAACTGGAGGGCGGTACGGCGGAACAGAGTGAGCCACCCCTTGTAAAAAGGTCTTAATTGGCCCTAGAGGGGCCAGGGGACGCTGGAGAAGAATAGACAGCGCCGAAATCTGACCCTTCAGAGAACTGAGGCACAGCCCCAGGTCCAGACCCGACTGGAGGAAGGACAGGATTGTGGGAAGAGAAAACCGGAGAGGTGGGATGCTCCGGGACTCACAGAACCCCAGATAGGACCTCCAAACCCGATAGTAGATCCTAGAGGATACGGGCTTACGAGCCCGGATCATGGTGCGGACTACGTCCGCGGAGAAACCCCGTCGCGTTAAGACGGCGGTCTCAATAGCCACGCCGTCAAACGTAGCGAGCCTAAATGCTTGTGGAAGATCGGTCCCTGAGAGAGAAGGTCTTCCCTGGAGGGCAGTGGCCATGGTGCGTCTGCCAACAGCAACATTAGGTCGGCGTACCAAGACCGGCGGGGCCAATCCGGGGCAATTAGAATCGCGGGGACGCCCTCTGCCGCGATCCTCCGAAGAACCCGTGGCAGGAGGGGAAAAGGAGGAAAGACGTACAGAAGGGAGAATTCGCGCCACGGAAGGACGAGCGCGTCGGCGCCGTATGCCTTCGGGTCCCGTGCCCTGGCCAGGTATAGGGGGACCTTGTGGTTGAATTTGGAGGCCATGAGGTCCACGTCGGGGCGACCCCAGCGAAGACAAAGGGCTTCGAACACCTCTGGGTGCAGGGACCATTCTCCCGGGTCGATGGTGGACCGGCTGAGGAAATCCGCCGCCCAGTTGTCCACCCCCGGGATGTAAATCGCAGATAAGGCCGGCACGTGCGTCTCCGCCCAGAGGAGAATGAGGGTCACCTCTTGCATCGCTGCGAGTGCCTCCCTGATGGTTTATGTATGCCACAGCCGTGGCATTGTCCGATTGGATCCGAACAGGGTGGCCCCTCAGCAGATGGGTCCAGTGTCTGAGGGACAGAAGAATCGCCCTCAGTTCCAGAATATTGATTGGAAGTCTGGACTCCGATAGAGACCAAACGCCCTGGACGGACCGGGGAGGGAAAACCCCCCCCCACCCCCGTAAGCTGGCATCTGTGGTAATCACCAGCCAGTTCAGTGGAAGGAAGGACTTCCCCCTTAGAGGGATATGCAACCACCAGCCGAGGGAAGCCCGAGCCAGGGGAGGCAGAAGAAAGGTCCTGTCCAGACTCCTCGGTGATTTGTCCCAGGCCGACAGAATTGCCCTCTGAAAGGTGCGGGATCGGAATTGTGCGAACGGCACCGCTTCGAAACAGGCAACCATCTTTCCCAACAACCGCATGCTGGATCTGAGGGAAGGGCGGTGATGACGGAGGAGACTGCGAACCGACCCGCGAAGGGCCAGACGCTTGTCCGACGGAAGGCGGACCTCCGCCAACTCTGTATCCAGGAGCATCCCCAGGAAGATCAGCCGTCTGGAGGGGGTAAGGGAAGATTTGGGGTGGTTGATAATCCAACCGAACCGCGTCAGGGTCTCCAGAGTGAGTTCCACACTGCGGGATGTCTGAGAGAAGGAGGGTGCCTTGACCAGGATGTCGTCCAAGTATGGGAGAAGAAAAACACTTCTTGAACGTAGAAGGGCCAAGACAGGGGCCAGGACCTTGGTGAACACTCGAGGAGCCGTCGCCAGACCAAAGGGAAGGGCGACGAATTGGAAGTGATCGTCCCCCACCGCGAAGCGCAGGAAGCGGTGATGACATGGAGCAACCGGAACGTGGAGGTATGCATCCTGAATGTCGATTGAGGCCATGAAATCCCCTCTTTCCAGGGAGGCCACTGCGGACCTGAGAGACTCCATCCGGAATCTCTGCAGTCGGAGAAAACGGTTCAGGCATTTTAGGTCCAAGATCGGACGCACTGAGCCTTCCTTCTTGGGAACCACAAAGAGGTTCGAGTAGAACCCCCTGAACCTTTCCGTCGGAGGCACGGGGGCGACGACACCCTTGTCCATTAGAGAGTGAATGGCCGCGAAGAAGGCGGCCACTCGTACGGGATCTCGCGGAGGACGGGATCGGAAGAAACGGTCTGGCGGAATGGACGCAAATTCGATTTTGTATCCGCCCATGCGTCTGAGATGTGGGCCCGCCATACGTTCCTGAATAGGAGAAGGCGGCCCCCCACCCAGGTGGGTGGGGGCGCACCTTCAGGCAGAGGGCTGCTGGCCTGTGGGAGCCCGTGCAGGCTGGGACTTGCGCCAGGTAGGTTGCGTCCGAAAAAACGGCTTCTTGCGTCTATCCTGGGCTGGGCCAGAGGAAGAAGAACTGGCCGCGGGTCTAGACCCGGTGGGCTTGCGAAAGGACCGAAAACGGGACGAACCAGCGCGACCACGGGGGGCGCCCATTGGCCTGGGGGAGGTGAGTACTCTTCCCACCCGTGGCCTCTGATATAAGTTCGTCCAGACGGGTTCCGAACAGGCGGGAACCCGTGAATGGTAGGCCGGCCAAAGAGCGTTTGGAAGCGGCGTCCGCCGCCCAAACCTTCAGCCAGAGTTCCCTCCTGACAGAAACTGCCAGGGCAGAGGAACGGGCAATGAGGGCACCCGCATCAAGGGAGGCCTCACAGACGAATTTTCCGGCCTGAACAATTAGTTGGGCTAAGGAACGGAGGTCCTGAACAGGGACGTCCGACCCTAACTCCCGTTCCAGTTGCAAACCCCATTCAGAGACCGCTTTGCCAACCCAGGCGGAGGCAAAGACCGGTCTAAGGGCCGAACCAGAGGCAGTAAATATGGCCTTGGAGAGGGATTCCGTACGACGGTCCTCAACAGACTGGAGGGAAGATCCGTCCTGTACAGGAATAGTAGTGCTTTTGGACAGGCGAGCCACGGGAGGATCAACCTTAGGCGGGGATGTCCACGTGGTCACAGAATCCGCTGGAAAGGGATAACAAATGTCCAGCTTTTTGGGTGTAATAAAGCGGACATTAGGCCGAGTCCAAGCCTTGGATACCACAGAAGAAAAATCAGCGTGTATGGGAAAAACCTTGGAGGCCTGTTTGGGGCGGAGAAAGGACACGCCGGCCTGTTCAGAGCTGGGGGGGGTCATCGTGTAGCTGAAAGGTATCACGGATGCTAGTGACAAGATGCCCCACCGCGGACGCCAATTTGGACGGAAGCTCTGAGTCCATGTCCACGTCCGAATCCGCCAGTTCTCCCTCAGAAAGCGTATCCCTTTGAGAGGATAGACTTGACTGAGCTCGCACGCATGGCGGAGAGAGCGAAGCATCTGGAGAAGATGTGCGCTCAACCCTTGAACGTTTCTGAGTATGCCGGGCCCTGGAAGATTCCTGGGAGGCAGGGAACCAGTGGGGGCGGCAGAAACGGTAGTCCCAGCGGGTGCGACAGGGATTGTGGCAGCCTGCGGGAGAGGCGGTCTATCCACGAGACGGCCCACTACGTGTGTAAGGCTTTCCACCGCCTGAGACAGAGACCTAGCCCAGTCAGGGGGTTCAGAGGCACCGGGGGGCGCAGCGGGAAGCGGGCCCTGCACCGGGGCCTGACATGCAAGGCAATGCGGCTCAGATTGCCCACGCGGAAAAAGTTCCTTACAGGCGGTACAGGCATGGTACCAGGGTTTGGGGGCACCTGTGGGATCTGACATGCTGAAGTGTGGTTGTACTCTAATATAGAGACCACAAAGAGTTATAGCAGCTATGACCAGGAGGGTTAGGAGAGGGTTAACTGTCCTACCAGTGCCTCAGAAGAACGTCAGGAGATGGCCCAGATCAGCAGCAGCAGAGAAGCAGTGAACAGCAGAGAGCAGCAGAGAGCGCCCACAGAAGCCGAGCGATGTACACAGGAGGTTAGAGTCCCCCACCGTGTCCCAGCTTCCTGTCAGGAGTGAGGAAGCGCGGGAAACCTCAGCAGAAAGCGCGGGGAACAAGCTCCGCCCCCTCCAGCGCTTGAAATGTCTCCTGTGAAGGAGAACGTAGCTCCGCCCCCAAAATGACGCGCACGTAAGCCCCGCCCCCTGCCGGGCCCGCTAAGCCCCGCCCCCCGTTCTCGGCGGGAAGGGGGGGGAGAGAGAAGAGAAAAATGGAGTCAGCCCCGAATGAGGGGGAGGGGGGAGGGGGGAGAAAGATAGCAGCGTGGGGGGGGGGGGAAACGGCGTGGGGGTGCTGAGGATGCTGCTGTGCTGCATTGTCCTGCAGATGAGCGCTCAGAATGAGCGACCACGGGTGCCCCCCTTACCCAGAGGGGTAGATGCAGATAGGGACGGGGTATGGGCTGGAATAGCCATCTCACCGTCCGACGTCTTCACCCTCAGTCCCTTCCAGCAGGGTCGCCCCTTCAGCCACTGGCACCGCAGTGGCAGGAAGCTGGAAGAGGGGCTTGGCGTGCGGGCGACCCCCTAGCTGGCGGGATGTAGGGGAGCCATTGCTGCCCAGATCCTCCTATTGCTTCTGTGGGGGAGGCAGCAGTGCAGATAAGTTGGCACTGGCGCAGCTCAACCCCGGGAGAGCAGAGAGGTCTAATGCGTCTCTGGTATCCCTAGGAAAAAATAAAATAACAAAATTAGAAGAAAAAGTAAAAATAACAAGGAGAAAACAGCCCTGCAGTAGCAGGGAGTGTCTTGCCTCCTTGGACACTAAGCTAAAACTGGTAGCCTCTATCTCCAGGCTGAGGGTATAGCTGATGGAGGAGGGGCTTAACAGTTTTACTTAGTGTCACGCCTCCTAGGGAGCTGAGCTATACCCAAGGTCTGTGTCCCCCAAGGAAAATGGGCGAGAAAAGATATATAAAGCTTTACAATAACTATTTTCTGGGGGGGAAAAAATTGAAACGCATTCTACTCACTTCCTCCACTGTTTTATTTGTTCTGGGTTTGCATATTCTTTCAAGCATTCTGTTATGTGATCTCCAATTTTAATCAGGCACTGCCGGGTGTGCTCAAGCTGTTCACGCTCAGAGAGCCCTTTTTCTGGTCGATCCAACTGTTTTAATGCAGCCTTCACTGGTCTCATTCTCTCTTTACACTGTAAGAGAAAAATGTATTTTATTGTACACTCAAATTCTAAAACCAAAGAATTGTCCATTGTCCTCTAGCACTTGAGAAAGAGCTGCTCACTTGTAAAAGTTTTATCATACGAGAACGATATTCTTATTAGGGTTGTCACGATACCAAAATTTTGATTCGATTTCGATACCATAAAAAATAAAAAAAAAATAAAAAACACACACACACACACACACACAAAAAGCTGCGTGCATTCCACATTTTATGGAACATTCTGCCCATAATTGAACAGCCCTATCCTATTTTTTGGGGGGACAAGGTGAGAAGAAAAAAAAAAAAAACGCGACTTGGGCAGTTTAAAAAATAAAAATAAAATTGTGTTCGACGTTCACAGCATAGGAAATTTTTTAAATATTTTAATAGTTTGGACTTTTCAGACATGGCGATATGCAATATGTATGTATTTATTGTTTATATATAAAATTGGGAAAGGGGGTGATCTATACTTAATATTTTTTTTTTAAATTTAAACTTTTTATTTATTAACTATTTCCCCCCTTAGGGGCTAGGAACCTGGACTCTTTTAATCCCTCTCCTATTCACCGTAAAATAGTTCTGGTGCCCTGTGCAGACAGCAGCAGGGAGCTTACCATGGCAGCGAAGGCTTCAGTAGTGGACCGGAAGAGACATATGAAGCCGGCCGCCTTTAAAACATGCAGCACACACCACAGTGCTGGGACATCATCCTTCAAAGCGCCCCCCCCCCCTGGCAGCCGCACTTTTGGTAAGCTCCCACTGATCACCAACACTATATTATTTTATTCTTATGTGTTATTTGCGCAATCAGTCTGCCATCTGGGATATGTGTTAAATGCTTACTTGACTATAACTCCACATTCATAGTAGACACAATTTATATCCCAGACGGCAGTCTCATTCTACCTTAGATTCTTTGTAACTATTGACCATTATATTACCTCTGACTATGGTGTCTTGCTCTATTCACATGGGACTCTTACTGTGTATAATTCACACTTGTATGTTCATATAGACATAATGTCTTTTTATTATTATATTGCCGTCATTGTAAAATTTCATTATATCTGAGAAGAAATCACTTGTGACGACAGTGGAAATTGAACTAGACTTATATGTAATATTATGCCATCACTTATGTTTAAATATGTTGTTTAGGCCGTGCTCAAGGTCTAGGATAGAGCAAAACGTTGGCCAATGGCTCCATGTTAAATTTATTTTGGATGGAATAAAGAAAATTTTATTTCACGTTTGAGTGCAGTGGTTCAACTTGATTTTTAGGGCTTCAGTAGTGTCCTGGCTGCCATGGCAACCTATCGGAGCCCCGCGATTACACTACTGGAGCTCCTATCAAAACTGCCACTGCACCATTAATGAAGAGGAGGTCGCACTACATTTTTTCCGGAAGAGTAAAAATACTCCTTAATTTTGAGTAGTATTTTAGCCAAGGATGAGAACAAATTTTGCAGTAATACAAGGCTGATATTTCTGCAGGGAGATCATTGATAGTCTCCCATGCAGAAATAAATGTAGACAATTTTACATTTATCCAACATCATACAATACTGCTGCCATACACTGCGCCCCCCTGATGCTGCCATACACATATTACATACACAGCTCTACCACATGCCCATTACACAGATAGTTTAATAAAAAATAAAAAAAATTATATTATATATATATATATTTTTTGTTTTTTTTGTTTTTATCTTGCACACACAGCTCTGCTATATGTCCATTACACAGAACTACTGTGTGCACATAACACACAGAAAGCTGTACAATAGACTAGGGTTGTTTCAGGTATTGAATTTTCGATACCTAATCAATACTTTTGTTCCGGTATCGATACAATACTGGGATTTGCCTTTTATCGATACTAGGCTGTGCTACTGCACAACCCAGTATCAGAGAACATGGACCCCGCTGCTCTCAGCACGGCCATTTTCCCTCAGCAGCACGGGGAGAAGGAAGAGCCACCAATAATAAACAACGGTTTAATACATATACAGCCAGCGGCAGAAACACATTGCCGACACCCGACCTCTGACAGGGCGCTGCATCCGCGGCAATTAACCCCTCAGGTGCTGCACCTGAGGGGTTAACTGCTGCTGATCGCAGCTCCCCGTCATAGAGGTCGGGTGCCGGCAATGTGTTTCTGCCGCTGGCTCTATATGTATTAAACGTTAATTATCATTGGTGGCGCAGTGCGCCCTCCCAAGTATTTAAAATCATTGGCCACAGAGTCCCCTCACCTCCTCTCGTTGGTGGCGGAGATAGGAGCACCAGCAGTGTTATCGGGCTCCGATCGGTTACCATGGCAGCCAGGACACTACTGAAGCCCTGGTTGCCATAGTCAGCTCCCTGCTGCTGTGTGCACTAGGCACAAGGCAGCGGGGAGTATGTAAGATCCTATTCACCCTAATAGAGATCTATTAGGGTGAATAGGACAAGGGATTAAAAGATCCCAGGTTCTAGCCCCTAAGAAGGAAAAATAGTTATACAAATTTTTTATAAAAATCTCCTATGCAGTGAATTACGTGAAAGAAAAAAAAAAAAAAAAAAAAAAAAAGAAGAAGGGGGGGGGGGGGGGGCGATTTAGTATATATATATTTTTTTCACCTTGTCCACCCAAAAAAAAAAAAAAAAAAAAAAAAAATAGGACAGGACTGTTTGATTATGGGCCGGACATTCCATAAAATGCGAAATGCACGTGGCTTTTTTGGGTTTTTTTTTTTTGGCATTGTATCAAAACTGAATCAAAATTTTGGTATCGAAACAATCCTACAATAGACTGGTTACACTGACATAGCCCTGCTTTATACACACCTCCCATAAAGTACCTGTGTATTCTCCATCAGCACAGTCCTACATGGAGCCTGTGTTCCCCTAACTCCTCCCACACACATGGCTACAATGTAGTCTGGAGCTGCTCCTGGTGAGAGATGTCCGTGATGGGCAGGGCTTCTTGGGAGAGGGGTAGGACTTCATGTGTGCTGGCCCTAGCAGCACTGCACCACCAATGTAAGGGTGGGAAGGCGCACTGCGCCTGAATGAAGATCGCTAACTGCCGTTGATCGCAGCGCCTTGTCATAGACTCTGGCTATGTGATTCTGCCGCTGGCACCCACACAGTCCCTACCCTCCTCCTCTCATTGGTGGCAGCACAGGGGGGGGGGAGGGAGAGACTGCTTCCTCCTCTCCTGTGCTTCTGAGAGAACATGGTGCGCGCTGAGAGCAGCGCGCTCCATGTTCTGTGATACTAGGCTGCGCTATCGGTAAAAGGCAAATCCCGGTATCGATAATTCGATACCCAGTGCAACTCTAATTCTTATAGAGAGCAAGTGTTTGTCTATAAGCTGCTGTTCTCCCTGGGAAAAAGTATCCCAATCAACTCTCCTCCAGAAGGGAAAACTGTCTCTCTACTGCCACCTATTGGTAGCTTCGCAGTAAGTCAATTTCCAACCCGTTAAAGAGTTTTAAACCATGTGGAGCCTACACAGAGATTTGAGCACTGAACACACGCTGACTGGGTGAAAGTGGCCAAATCTGCATACTACCATATTATGAAAGCCAGAAACATGACAACAGTTCTACTTCGTTTTGTAGTAAAGTCTCAAGAGATATACAAATAGAAGTTGGTTCCAGTATGTAATCACCAAGTCAGTCTTTAAGTACTTTCATGAATGTCATTAAACTACAGACCAATTGTAAGGTAAGTAGTTAGACGGGGTCGTACAGAGATCTGAGTCCCATAGCAAAACTTAGACCGAGTTCACATTTCCATTTAGGAGATTTGGCTGCCTGATGTGGCTCAAAACGGCATTTATGCCAGAAATTGGCCAGATGACTGCCAGACCCGCATTGCAGTCAATGCGGATCTGGCATTGAAAATTAAAAATCCGAAGCCAAACTCGGCTTAGTCAATGAGGCAGAAAGCAGAGTTCAGCTTTCGATTTTGAAACTGTAATGTCTGCAATGAGACGAAGCAAGTCTCCCGTTATTTGCCACAAGTTCGCAAAGACCTCCAACAGAGCCCATACATCTTATGGTAGGACGGAGGCTTTATAGTTAAAGTTTCAAAAGAATAGGGTTGGGATACAGCAGTCCGAACCTGAAGTCGCTCAATACTAGTTGAGACCTCAGATCACTTTTCAGCAGTCATTTAATTATTATTACAGGTAGTATTACAATGCCAGATAACACCCATATATACATAACACAGGATCCACCATTCACAATAGTTGCTATAATTGCTTATCTACTCCCCCCTGACCTCTGTACAGGTCACTGAGCAAGTCTAGACATTCTCTCAGAAGTCAATGGGGGAGAGGAACACTGACTTAGTTGCCCATGGCAACCAGATTGCATCTTTCATTTTCCAAAAGGAGCTCAGAAAAATGAAAGGTGGAATCTGATTGGTTATCATGGGCATCTAAGCCAGTTTTCCTTACCACCAGTTTGGATTAATCTCCCCCAATGAAGTCAGCTCCTGTCCATTATGTCTATGGCCCGTGGTGGCTGCTGTAAAGCATATCTCTAAATGCTGTTTGCAGGTAGGGCAAGATGGCTGCCCCCCATAACCATGACCAAGGAAATAGAAAAAAAATATAAATAAAAAATAACTATAAATCAGAAAATAAAAATAGAATACAAAAAAGGATGAGTCACTATCTAGTAAAAATAAATGTAGGCGATACGTTCCCTGTAGGTAGAGGCAAAACAAACTTACAACACTGAACGTCTTCTGATCAAGTTCCTCTGCCTCTTCAGAGATTGGAATTGGATCGCTGCTTGCGGTTATGTGAACAGGGGTTTCAGCAGAAATATTTTTCTTTGCTTTCTCTTTTTCAGGTTTCACATCATTAACCTATGCATCAAAAGGAAGTCACAAGAGTGGAGTGTCAGTATTCATTTGTAGCAGCAGACACAAGTGAATTAGAATATACCATTCACCAAGTGCACAAAACGTGACTTTACCTTTTCTTCTTTAATTTCTTTGACTGGCTCTTTTGTTTTTGTTTCCTTTTTGTCCTTTTCTTCTTTCTTTTCATCACGATCTTTCCTTTCTTTCTTTACCTCTTTTTTGCTCTCCTTTACTTCCTTCTTGTCTTCAGGCTCCTTTTTCAAAGGCCCTTCTGGCTCAGTTTGCTGCTCATTCTCTTTCTCAGCTTTAATTTTTTTACTGTTTGTTTTCACAGAAGCATCTTCTTCCTGCAGCAAAACAAAACTGTCACTTTAACACCTTAAGAACATTGCAATTTTTAACCTTAAAGGGGTTCTGCAGTTTGTTTAAACGGATGATCTATACTCGGGATAGATCTTCAGCATCTGACCGGTGGGGCTCCAACACCTGGGACCCCCGTTGATCAGCTGTTTCACCCCCATTGTAAACTGCTGTACGGGCACATGGCAGGACACAGAAGGAAAGGAACGCCATATGGTTTTAGGAGGGCAGATTTGATGATAGATTATATATATATATATATATATATATATATATATATATATATATATATATATATATATCTATCTATCTATCTATCTCTCTCTATCTATATATCTATATATCTATATATCTATATATATATCTCTATATCTCTCTATCTTGATTGCTCTTTATTACGCTTTCTGTGAGGCTCAGGCAAGGCAAAAAAAAAAAAAAAAAAAAAAATGAAATGGCTTTCAGAAACTGGAGACTAAATATTTTTTCTTTGTTTCAAAATGCTTTTATTGTTTAACCGCCTCCGGACCGCCTAACGCAGGATCGTGTTCCGCAGGTGGCTGTCCCAGGCACAGTCACGCATATATGCGTGATCTTGCGAGACTTCCTGTGAACGTGCGTGCACACAGGATCGGAAGGTAAGCGAGTGGATCTACAGCATGCCAGCGGCGATCGTTCGCTGCCAGGCTGTAGATAAGATTTTTTTTAACCCCTAACAGGTATATTAGACGCCGTTTTGATAGCATCTAATATACCTGCTACCTGGTCCTCTGGTGGTCCCTTTTGCTTGGATCAACCACCAGAGGACACAGATAGCTCTGTAAAGTAGCACCAAACACCACTACGCTACACTACACCCCCCCCCCCTTCCCTGTCACTTATTAACCCCTGATCACCCCATAGAGACTCCCTGATCACTCCCTGTCATTGATCACCCCCCTGTAAGGCTCCATTCAGATGTCCGTATGTGTTTTACGGATCCACGCATCCATGGATAGGATCCGCAAAACACATACGGATGTCTGAATGGAGCCTTACAGGGGGGTGATCACCCCATATACACTCCCTAATCACCCCCTGTCATTGATCACCCCCCCCTGTAAGGCTCCATTCAGACGTCCGTATGTGTTTTACGGATCCATGGAGTAAAAAAATAAAATCTCACATGAACTCCCCATACCCCTCACGGAATCCAAATGCGTAAAATTTTTTTGACATTTATATTCCAGACTTCTCAAGCTTTACGGCCCCTAAAATTCCAGGGCAGTATAAATACCCCACATGTGACCCAATTTCGGAAAGAAGACACCCTAAGGTATTCCGTGAGGGGCATATTGAGCCCATGAAAGATTGACATTTTTGTCCCAAGTTAGCGGAAAGGGAGACTGTGAGGAAAAACAAAAATAAATAAATAAATAAAAAATTTCCGCTAACTTGTGCCCAAAAAAAAAGTTTCAATTAACTCGCCATGCCCCTCATTGAATACCTTGGGGTGTCTTCTTTCCAAAATGGGGTCACGTGGGGTATTTATACTGCCTTGGCATTTTAGTGGGCCTAAAGCGTGAGAAAAAGTCTGGGATCCAAATGTCTAAAAATGCCCTCCTAAAAGGAATTTGGGCCCCTTTGCGCATCTAGGCTGCAAAAAAGTGTCACACATGTGGTATCGCCGTACTCAGAAGTTGGGGAATGTGTTTTGGGGTGTCATTTTACATATACCCATGCTGAGCGAGATAAATATCTTGGTCCAATGCCAACTTTGTATAAAAAAAATGGGAATAGTTGTCTTTTGCCGAGATATTTCTCTCACCCAGCATGGGTATATGTAAAATGACACCCCAAAACACATTTCCCAACTTCTCCTGAGTACGGCGATACCACATGTGTGACACTTTTTGCAGACTAGGTGGGCAAATGGGCCCACATTCCAAAGAGCACCTTTCGGATTTCACAGGCCATTTTTTACAGATTTTGATTTCAAACTACTTCGCACGCATTTGGGCCCCTAAAATGCCAGGGCAGTATAACTACCCCACAAGTGACCCCATTTTGGAAAGAAGACACCCCAAGGTATTTCATGATGGGCATAGTGAGTTCATGGAAGTTTTTATTTTTTGGCACAAGTTAGTGGAATATGAGACTTTGTAAGGAAAAAAAAAATAAAGAAAAAATATTAATCATTTTCCGCTAACTTGTGACAAAAAATAAAAAGTTCTATGAACTCACTATGCCCATCAGCGAATACCTAAGGGTGTCTACTTTCCAAAATGGTGTTATTTGTGGGGGGTTTCTACTGTCTGGGCATTGTAGAACCTCAGGAAACATGACAGGTGCTCAGAAAGTCAGAGCTGCTTCAAAAAGCGGAAATTCAAATTTTTGTACCATAGTTTGTAAACGCTATAACTGTTACCCAAACCATTTTTATTTTTAATCAAAGACATGTAGAACAATAAATTTAGAGAAAAATGTATATATAGATGTCATTTAAAAAAAATAAATAAAAAAATTACAACTGAAAGTGAAAAAATGTATTTTTTGCAAAAAATTCGTTAAATTTCGATTAATAATAAAAAAAAAGTAAAAATGTCAGCAGCAATGAAATATCACCAAATGAAAGCTCTATTAGTGAGAAGAAAAGGAGGTAAAATTCATTTGGGTGGCAAGTTGCATGACCGAGCAATAAACGGTGAAAGTAGTGTAGTGCAGAAGTGTAAAAAGTGGCCTGGTCATTAAGGGTGTTTAAGCTAGGCTAGGGGGGGCTGAGGTGGTTAAAACAAAAAATAAATAAAAATTATATTATAATATATATATATATATATATATATATATATATATATATATATATATATATATATATATATATATATATATATATATATATACACACACACATATACATGCATATATACATATACTTATCACTGCGTCCGTAATGACCTGTTCTATAAAATAAAAAAAATAAAAACACACACGAGCTAACTTTTTTTTTTTTTACGGATCATGGGATATTTTCATAGAGCAGGTTGATACCTAATGTGTTTTTTTTAAAACAAATGTTAGATGTTTTTTTTACGGGGAAGGGGCTTTTTTTATTGAAAGTAAAAATAAAAAAAATATGAATTGTTAAAAAACTTATTTCACTTTTATTTTTGTCCCACTATGGGACTTCAACATTTCAGAGTCTGATCCCCGTTTCAATACACTGCAATACATCTGTATTGCGCTTTATTGAACTGTCAGTGTCTTACACTGTAAGATGCTGACAGTTGCCAAGGAGACCCAGCACTGGGGCTGGATCTCCTGGGCTTCCGTAGCTGGCAGTCCCGATGCCTGTTCAAGGCACCGGGGCTGCCATAGCAACCATCGGGTCCCCGTCACCACAGCACAGGGAACTGATGGGGATGTACAAGCTGCTGTAAACTCCCTGTATGCCGTGGCCGCCGTGACCACCAGAATCAGTTTTCACCGATGCTGGCGGATAAAGCAGGGGCCCAGCTGTCCGTATCAGCTGGGCCGCTGCTGCTTATCGCGGCAGCGCGTGTGGGGTTAACCCTAGGAAGAGAATGCTTGTCCTAAGGAGTTAAGTACCAGCCAGTTACTTAGGAAAAGTATTCTTATTTGGTATAGTCACGGCCATAACAACCTGCTCTATAGAAAAATAGCACATGATCTAACCTGTCAGATGGACATTATAAATAAAAAAAATAAAAACTGTGCCAAAACTGCTATTTTTAGTGTCTTTATATTCTGAAAGCCATATTTATTTTTTGGGCGACTGTCTTAAGTAGGGTCTCTTTTGCGGGATAAGATGACGGTTTGATTGGTACTATTTTAGGGTGCATGTGACTTTTTGATCACTTGGTATTACCCTTTTTGTAATGTAAGGCGACAAAAAAAAATTGCTTTTTTGGCACAGAATTTATTTTTACTTGAAAAATGTAATTATTTTATTACTTTTTTTTTGTCCCACTCTAGGACTTCAACTTTTGGGGTCTGATCCCCTCTGCATTGCATTACAATACAACCTGTATTGTAATACATTGGCAGTCAGCTTTTATGCCGACAGCCTGCCTGTGAGACCCAGCCTAAGGGGTAGAAAGCATCAAGCTGCCTTCTCTGCGATCGGCTCCACGTCACTGCAGCGTGGGGACCCAATGGGGTAGCGGAGGGCATACAAGGGGTTAATACGCCAGCATCTGCGTTTTCACTGATGCCGGTGTATTCAGCAGGGGCCCAGCTGTCAGTGACTGCCGGGTCCGAGCCGCTGATCAGGCAGGTGCAGCTCCTGCACCTACCCAATCAGCCTGCCGTACATGTACAGCGCTGGTCCTCTATGGGTTAATGGAGACATCCCCGTTCATAATAAAAACGTATCCCAAT
The DNA here is from genome assembly GCF_014858855.1 of Bufo gargarizans. NCBI lineage: Eukaryota > Metazoa > Chordata > Amphibia > Anura > Bufonidae > Bufo > Bufo gargarizans. The sequence goes on along the minus strand of NC_058080.1, from coordinate 633,504,835 downwards.
AACCACATAAGACATATTTAAAATGCCTAATGCCATTTCAATCTTTCTGGGCTGGTTCATCTGACTCTTTTTTTCCCTGCAAATTAGCCACCAGATTCTCAGACTATGGCCTCTTTCACATGGCCGGTATTTTGCATCAGTATTTGGTCAGTGTTTGTAAGCCAACCCACATTAGAACATATAGAGAAAAGGTATAAATATCGCGTCTACTTCCTCTGACTTAATAAAGGGAGGACAAAAACAGGGTGGAGAGCCACCTGTTTAACTGAGGAAGGCATTATTTGTTTTACCTCGTGACATACATACAAAATACATGTATATGTAAAATCTTGTATGCTACTGAAGCCGCCATGCGAGTATTGTTGCACGCATTATATTTATATTTTATATGTGGTAATAAATATTCGACAATGTTTTCAATAAGATTGCAAGGTGTGACCATAGAAGGGTAAAATCTATTTCTATACATCAAATTGAAAAGTACAAAATGAGAGGAGTGTTGTAACTGTAAAAATGCTAAAGCAGACCAGGAGAAAAATCCACTAATAAAAATACATTGGTTCTTTTCTAAGATTTAAGCCCGATGGATATCGGGACAAACAACATATTTTTTTTTTTTAACGCACAATATGGCCACTCGGCAACAGAGAAAGTAGATGTATCGGAGAATACTGTTACCACATTGGATCTAGTTAATTTGTCTAGCCATGTACTTACTGAGGATCACAAACAAGTGTTAATGTTTGGTTTAAATTTCGTGCCGACTTTGACCTGTTTTCCACTATTGTTGATATTAACCAATTTGTCAGAAACCTGACCGTTAAGCGACATTTTGATGTTGCCAATAGCCGTAAAGAGCAGACAGCCTTGAGCAATGCTATTGTTGAAAATGAATATATGCATTTGTCTTTTATAGAACAGGTGTCTTTAGTGTGCCTTACGAATCTTCAGGCTGAAAGTAATAACTATGTAGAATTACCGATTTAAAATTGTAAAACCACGAATCCACATTTTTAACCTTTCAAAATCACACACACCTAGCATGGACACCTTTCAAAAGGTTTTGGAGAAGGAGTGTACCGCTATTTATAATAAAACTTCACAGGTAATAAATATAATAATCTTGCCTATAAACAAAAGAAGGCCCTTGAAACGTTAGAAAAAAACTGATGATTGTTATAAAAATGGCGGATAAAAGGGGGGGGGGGGGGCAGTGGTGGTTCTTGATAGGGAAATTTACTATCAGCAAATGATGGCAATTGTCTCGGATGAATCCACGTATCAAAGATTGGAAAGAAATCAGATATCTGAATACCAACAGGAATATATTGATGTATTATGTAAAGGTAGAGATCTATTTTAATATTATATTTTTACACATAAGGAATTTACCTTTCTTAACGTGGATGCACCCGTTACACCCATCATGCATGCCCTACCTAAGATTCATAATAATCTTAACACCCCCCCCCCCCCCTAATATCGGGCGTAGGTTCCCTTATGGAAAAACTAGGTGAATGGTTGGATGCGATACTTCAACCATTAGTAAAACGTGTTCCGGGGTATATTAAGGACACAGGAGAAGTACTAAGGTCTTTTTTATAACAAAGCATGGAAAAACAGAATTCACATGGTTAACTACTGATGTCATTTCCCTATATCCGTCGATCCCTCATGATTTTGCACTCCTGGCTCTCGAATTTCATTTACATAAATACAGCAGACACACTACACTATTTATTGATTGCATATTAGAGGCTACAACATTTTTATTAACCCATAATTATTTTTCATTTCACCAAGCAAGGAATTGTTAAGTGGGGAAAATTGGCTTCTACCTCACATATTTTTTTTTTTTGCCTTTTGCCTTCCTCTGGATCAACTTGCAGGATAACAGGCTGAACTGGATGAACAGATGTCTTTTTTTCAGCCTTATATACTATGTTACCAAAAGGTTTTTGTTAAACAGGGAGGCTAAACTTTCACCTTCCCTTGCCAATTTATCGATGTCTTATTATGAGGAGTGTTCTATTTTCTGTGAGGACAACCCATTTCCTGGAGACATCGAGTGGTATGGCAGATACATCGATGATTTGTTCCTTATTTGGAGGGGCGATTTGTCTGCCATACCCTCTTTCATGCTGTAACTTAACAATAACTCTTACAATTTGCGCTTTGTTAGTTCCTTTGATAGGACCGAAATTCATTTTTGGGATATAACAGTTACAGGTGTTGCTGACGTATATATAAAAACATGAACATATATTGTAAATTAACAGCAGGTAACAATTAGGGCAAATAGTCACCACCCTATTCACACTATAAAAGAGATTCCGGTGGGTGAATACATACGAGCCAAGAGGAATTGCAGTAGTGATTCTGCCTTTTTTTTGTGACTGTCAATCCCGTTTGTTACAAAGAGGTTATTGTCAGTGGATGCTCTCAAAAGCCCTTAATATTGTTAAAAACAAATCCAGACAAGATTTCTTGAATAAAAATATAAAAAACTAAAATCCAAATAAACAAAATTACAAAGCAAATCTTTCTGAACAACCAACTTTAGTACTCGCCTATAGCAGACAATTTGCGCAAACCCAACAGGCCATCACTAATTGCTCATCTATCCTTTATGAAGACGATGTCTAATATGAGTTGTAGAATGGTTTCTCGATGCCCACCCACACTTGCCAATTCCCTTTCGCCCTCTTTTTCATGTGTCAGAGCCGCATCTAATACTTTTAATGGGATACATGGGTTTCACAAAATGTGGAAGCCATCCTTGTAAACCATGCGGCTTTGCGATATCCGTGAAAAGGTTTTATAATTCTGACAACACAGAGGTTTTTCCCATTAAATCATATCAACTGCAATTCAATAGGAGTAATCTATATTATTAAATGTACTGAATGCAAATTATATGTGGGTAGTACCGCAAGAAAATTTAAAACCAGAATTCTTGAACACAAATTATATAGCTAATCCCTCTTGCACATTCATTTCAAATGCAGCTACACATTTTATTCAACATGGCCGATCATTGAAAAAGCTTCCAAAGTTATGCTATTGAAAAGTTGACCGCTCCCCCTAGAGGTGGAGATATAAAGAAAGTGATTTAAATACACGATTCGGGCTTAAAACTTAGAAAAGAACCAATGTATTTTTATTAGTGGATTTTTCTCCCTGTCTGCTTCTGCATTTTTGCTGTTACAACACGCCTCTCATTTTGTACTTTTCAATTTGATGTATAGAAATTATGATTTTACCTTTCTACGTTCACACCTTGTGATCTTGTTGAAAACATTGTGGAATATTTATTACCATATATAAAATATAAATATAATGTGTGCAACAATACTCGCATGGTGGCTTAAGTAGCATACAAGATTTTACATATACATGTATTTTGTATGTATGTCACGAGGTGAAACAAATAATACCTTCCTCAGTTAAACAGGTGTCTCTCCACCCTGTTTTTCTCCTCCCTTTATTAAGTCAGAGAAAGTAGACGCCACGTATATATACCATTTTTTTTTTTTTATCAGTTATGACTAAGGACGGTTTGGCCAAAACGCATTAAGGCTACTTTCACACTTGCGTTTGATCGGATCCGTTCTGAACGGATCCGATCATATTAATGCAGACGGAGGCTCCGTTCAGTACGGATCCGTCTGCATTAATAACTTAGAAAAATTTCTAAGTGCGAAAGTAGCCTGAGCGGATCCGTTCAGACTTTCAATGTAAAGTCAATGGGGGACGGATCCGCTTGAAGATTGAGCCATATGGTGTCATCTTCAAGCGGATCCGTTCCCATTGACTTACATTGTAAGTCTGGACGGATCCGCACGCCTCCGCACGGCCAGCTAAACGCTGCAAGCAGCGTTCAGCTGTCCGCGCGGAGGCGAGCCGAGCGGAGGCTGAACGCCGCCAGACTGATGCAGTCTGAGCGGATCCGCATCCATTCAGACTGCATCAGGGCTGGACGGAAGCGTTCTGCTCCGCTCGCGAGCTCCTTCAAACGGAGCTCACGAGCGGACAGCAGAACGCTAGTGTGAAAGTAGCCTTAACTGGTGTTGGAGTGTTTGGATTTTTCTACATGTTGTAAATAGGTTACCATAATGAAGACGAAATTGAAACTCAAGTGCTCAAACTATGTTTATTTCTTCTATTACCAAAGTTCTTACCTGACTTGCTCTGTGCACTGGGGGTTAATGACTATTACCAGGTGAGCTGAAATTCAACTATAAACACTCTCCCCCCACTCATCTGGTCAATCCAAAATCCTGAGAAGCTGCCATATTACATCAATGAAGAGGGGGTTGGGAATTGGAAGAACCATGCCAGAAAAGGTTTAAAAAGGAGGAGACCAGTTCTTTAACTATGCATTTTTTTTAATCATGAACCAGGAAAGGGTGATTGCTTCAAGATTGTGTAAAAGTTCTTCACGTTCACTGGTAAACAAAAGGCTCTTTATTTTTTTCAATAGGCAGCACAGTATGACGTGCCACTGGTATAAAATATCTGAAGATTCTCTGAATAACACGTTAGTATTCATTCGTTAAACTTACCTTGTCTTCATCATCCTCATCTTCCTCCTCCTCTTCTTCCTCTGACTTTTCTGAAGTTGGCGGTGAAGATTCACTTTTAACTTCTTCAATTTTCACAGGCTTCACAGTTTTACTCTTTTTTGCTCGTGCTTTTCTCCGTTTTGAATTTCCCTAGGGTACAGATTACATGTTAAAACTATCAGAGGAATTTTCTATACAACTTTTCTTTCATGCGCAAAGGCACTAAAAACAAATGGGGTCATTTATCAAACTGGTATAAAGTACAACTGGCCTAGTTGCCCACAGCAACCAATTAGATTACAACTTTCATTTTTGTTAAATATATATGTTCTCACAAACCCTATAGCATCTTAAATAATTTCTTCTTTTACACACTTACTCCTGAAAGTCGCTGTGCTTCTTTTTTAGCAAGGTCCTTGCTCAGGAGTTTAATGAGGTAGTCTGCTCTGGTCTGTAATTGCTTAGCCTGGGGCTTCTTATCTGGATCATCTGGCAATATCTAAAAACAGAATTATGGATATCTAGTAACTTATATATGCAACCAAATCATTTTGGCACATTGTCAAGAATGCAAAACTCACAAATAAAATTCTCAATACTTTACAGTCTACATGGAAAAAAAATGTGGATTGAAATTGTCACTATCAATTCCCACATCTCTGCATTAATCAACAATACAGGGAAATAAGAAACTTTGCAACATACACCATCAGAAAAATACCTGTTCTCCAGTTATCAGCCTCCTTTCCCCTTCCTAAACATTCTCTCTGTATTCTGCGATAATTTGATTTTTCTACTTACCGTAAAATCCCTTTCTTGTTCAATTCATTGGGGGGACAAAGCACCATTGGTATATGGCCAGCTACCACTAGGAGGCGACACTAGATATCAAAAAGGTTGGCTCTGCCCAGGTGGAATATACCCTCTCCACGGCCACTTGGCTAATCAGTTTGTACCAAAAGCAGTAGAAGAGAGAAGCAAAAGTGAAGAACCAAACATGTCCTGGACCAGGAAAGGAAACAAGAACAGCAGCCCGGTGACAGCAAAAGAAATAAAAAGAAAGGGTGGGATCTGTGTCCCCCAATGAATTGAATGAGAAAGGGATGTTACGGTAAGTACAAAAATCCAATTTTATCACTAATGTCATTGGGGGACACAGCACCATTGGACGTCCCAAAGCAGTCCCCGAGGGTGGGAAGGAAATCTCATGCAAAAAGTTAGACACACAGGTGCTGGAGAACCCTGTGACCCAACCGGACCAAGAGTGGCCATAGCATGAAATGGTTCCAAAAGAAAAATAATATAGGAGACCGTCAGGATTCCAAGGACAAGTGCCTGGGAAAAGAGCCTAAGAAGGAACAAGGGGAAACACCCGGTTCCTCCAGAGGTGGCATAGGGAGCAAGGCAGATGTACTGAGCAAGAACAAAGAGTTGAACAAGTGTGCACTAAAGAGCCTGAGGAAGGATCTGGAAGAACCAGGGCTCCTCCTGAAGAAACAGGAGAGTAGTAGCACAGCAACATCTGTTAGTAACGACCTAGCGCTCTGCATATGGAAGGAAGCTCCAGGAGGAGAATCCATAAGAGGACAGACCCAACAAGAAAATTAGACTATGAGGGTACCTGGCAGGAGGAAAATGCCTGGAAAAAAGGGACGGAGCAGTCCTTAACCAAGGAGAAAAACTTTATGGAAACAAGCTAAGACCCTGTGGACCGCCTCTTGGCAAAAGGAAGGTGCTTCTATAAGGCCTGGAAGCAAAGGAACCCGGCCAGAGAGGACCCAGCAAGGAAAAAACTAACTTGTCTCGGACCAAAAACATGTTTTGTCTGTGGCCAACCTCCTGTATAGGCCAGGGTAGAGGGGAACCATTGGAAGGGAGCGAGCCTCCTTCCGCAGCAAGACATGTGGGCAAAAAGAAACACCCTGTGAGAAGGTGGAAACCCCATCCTGCTGAAAGCAGCCAACCCCTAGGGGAGGAGGGTTTCCTAGGTAATGGCCAGGAGAAGGGAACATAAAGACCTGCTTCCCATAAAAAAAAGAGACTAGGATCGAGCCTCCGAAAAACTAAATATCGCTATGAAAAGTAAGACCAGAGATATCCCTGGCAACATGAAGTCTCAGGGAAAAGGGAAACAGTAGCAGGCCCTGGTAATACAAGCGTAGACACACGTCAGAGATATTTGAGTAGAAGGGAGAGGACTCCAAACAGCCTAAGGAGGAACAGTTCTCAAAATGAGGGAAAGCTTCATCCCGGAAAATGACCAATATGATCCAAATTGCCAACCGTAGCATTAAACTCCCAGATACCAGGTACTTGACCTGGGGACACGGGAAGAGACTATGGGGACCCAGGAGAGAAAATAACCAAACCGGGCCCAAAGAAGCTGCTGTCATACAGAGCATGTGTGGTCAAGAGATGTCACGAGTAGGATTACCCAGAAGGAACCGGCCAGCTAGATGGTCAAAGAATCATTGGGGAAGAGACTCCAAGCAAGATTACCCAGACAGAGGCTCAAGTAGGGTCCACAGAACTGGACCACTGAGGACAATAATAGCCAGATTATCAAGGGAAAAATGAAATGTATCCACCATAGGGGGGGAAAAACATCAGCCATGGTTAACCAACCATCCCGAGTGTAGTAACTAGCATACTGTATAACACTGCCCCAGAATGGGAAAGTACCACAGCCTGGATTTTGTAAAAGAAAGGCCAGATATCCATATGTCAGAAGAGGATGCAGAATTCGCAAAGGGAAGCCAGGAGAGACTACACTGACATGTAGAAACCAGCTACCAGCAAAGCACAATAAACCCCCAAGGAAGAAGGAATAAACGGACAGGTGTAGAAACAGCAAGGACCAAGGGGACGGCAGTACTGTCATGTAGCGCTACTAATTTGCAAATCTAAGGGCGTACAAGAACGCACGGACCATGGAAGAACTACAGGACCATATACGATACCAGGGGGAGCAGTGGAAAATCCCACCCACCAAGTAGGTGTGTGGGGCTCACTTGTCTAGTCACAGCCATATCAGCGAGGACGTCCAGCGATGACCCGAAAACTGCAGTAGCAGCTGGTGCTCACAATGCTCCGTATCCCTGCAGGATAGAGCATTCAGTGGAGATCGATGAACATTGTAAGGACTGGACCACGTAACTTTGTGAAAAAGCAGAAAAGCAATAATAAAAAAAAAACAAAAAACACGCAAGTACTCCATCATGAAAACGCAACGTGCGGAATACAGTAGTACTTCACAGGGTTGAAAGTCTAGCTCGACAACCAACAACCTGCGCAAGAGAGGGGAGTGTGGTTGTCTGGTGCAAGCAATAAAGTAAAAATCATGCCTAGTACAGGGGCAATGAGAAGACTTTGAGGTACTGCACCGGGTGTCAGATCTTAAGAGGCCAGCCATATACTGGATAAAAGAATTGCAACTCTGCTCTGTTCAGAGTCAGAATCGGTGCAGAGGTGTCCCCCGAGGAGGCATAAAATGGGAAGAATACGTCACCAGCCTCAGAACAGTCCTGGGGTTGACCCGAAGATGAGGAGGAGCGAGACTTAGTTGTGACAACCCGAGGTCGTTTGCGGGACCTGGTGTCTGAATGTGAGCGTGCCCCATCCGCGGAGGAGTCCCTGGGAGGGGCAGAGGCGGCTGCAATTTGGGCAGGCAAGCGGTCCAGCGACTCCACCATGGATTGGGAGAGTCGGACAAGGTTCCCTATGGCTTCGGACAGGGAAGAGGCCCATTCAGGAGGGACTGGCACAGAAGGGGTGGTCAGGGAAAGGGCCTGGGAGCATGGTACTGCACACAAACAGGGAAGGCTGACCACACGGCAACTTTTTATCACAACAGGCGCATGTAAAATACATGGTGACCAGAAGCGGGGGCTGCAAATAAGAGTCCTCTCTGGAGGAGGCTATGGGGGCCAATAGGGAGCCTGAAAAAAGAAAAACAGCCAGGCAGAGGCTGTCCTACCGAACCCCAGGTGCCGTGTCCCCGAAGAAGTGCTGCAGAAACAGGTGAGGGGGACTCCTGAGGAGAAGCGACGCTCAGGTAGGGTAAAAACTAGGCAAAGGGAGCACCAGGGGCCCGGGGAAGATGCTGCCTAGTCCCGGCAGAAGCCGGGGACTAAAAAGTGGAGGAAAAGGCCGGGAGAGGCATGGGTGGCCAGGGAGGTGAAGAAAAAGGGGAAGGGGGGACCTAACCTATCCTAAAACAGGATAGGCTGCCTGCTCACTGAAGGATCAGCTTACATCATCAGATAGAAGTCTATGGAGAGGCAGTCATGATTCACAGGCTAATATTAAGTGATACACTCCAAGTGTTTTATTCATATCTATACTGCTCAGTACTTCTTAATATGTCATATATGTGGCTTCTGAGAGAGCCTTAGGAGTACTCTATGGGCAGACATCATTACAGCTAGTATCCACACACCAACTCAGGGGCAACTGGAGCAAAGGGAAAACTGCTGAAAAATGCCAGATACAAGTGATATAATGGTCAGATATAGTGCCAACACTCCCGTATTACACATATGGCAGCCTATGGCATTGTTCACATTTGCACTGCAGGCTCCTTTTGGGGCCTCAGTCGCAGATTTACCAAAAAGAGAAGACAAAATAGTCCTGCATACAACCAGTTGTTCTGCTCCTTCAACGAAGCAGAATGGAAATAACTAGTGGTGATGAGAATGATTATTCTTTTCAGAATAAGGACAATGTGGAACAGTAACAAATCAGCAAGCAGATTCTGCATCTTTTATCACTGTCCATAAAAATTAGTCATATTTAGGTTTTCTTCAGTTACATACTAATTTTTATGCAGACTGACTGCATAGGTTTCCTGGGCCAAGAGAGTCTTATTCTTGACATCAGCAGACATCCGAGCACCCATACACCCACCAAGTTTTTTTTATATGAATCATCAAAATGCGAAAAACAAAACATTTTAATAACCATTTTCTTACTGATGTGCACTTGTTTACTTTTACGTTTTTCCTAAAGATTTTTCTCATGATATGTCCTTTTAACCCAGTGCATAGGAAAATCTATTGTAATACAAGAAACCTACCAAATAAATTTATAACTGACATAAAAATGGGTAAGCAGGAAACAATTGTGAACTTTTAAAATACTCTTAGTATGGGAAACAGGTCAATAGTAGTAAGCAAAGAACATGTCAAATTCCTCTGGATTGGAAGTACACAAAAACAAAACAGTAATATAACTACTAAGAGCAGAATTGTTCCAAAGCTAAAGCATGGAGGTTTGTGGGGAAATCGAATCCTGTGAACAGTCAAATAGTTCATAACTTGGTGCCATAAGCAAAGAGGGAATACGATTTCTGAGGCACTCCTGCTACGTGAAAGTGTTTTGGGGAATTGGTAAGGATCCAGTTACTTTTTATTAGTCGAAAACAATAAATCATCAGTTTTACCTTTTGTGTTAAGTTGAGGTCAGGATCCATTTTTATCATTTCCCAACTGCCGTAACCATATTCATAGATTCCAATCAAAAGATTTGAGTCATCTTCTTTGCTCCAGTCAATATCAAAGTGTGCTGCTTTTGTGTGGCATGGAATAACATATCTAAAACAGAGGAACAAAATATGACAGTTAAAAATAATACCCATAAAAATGGCTAATATAAAAATAAATCATAGTCTACTCAAATATTAATATGCAGTATTACAGTACAGGGGATACGAGTCCCAGAAGTCTGTGCTGGAACATACATTACCCACAAATACTCAGCTTTTCTTTGGATTAGGCCCCATGCACACGACCGTTTTTTTTTTTTTACGGTCCGCAAAAACGGGGTCCGTAGGTCCGTGACCGTTTTTTCGTCCGTGGGTCTTCCTTGATTTTTGGAGGATCCACGGACATGAAAAAAAAAGTCGTTTTGGTGTCCGCCTGGCCGTGCGGAGCCAAACGGATCCGTCCTGAATTACAATGCAAGTCAATGGCACTGGCCACCAATGAAATTTAAACTGGGGAGGGAGGGGGGTCTGCCCCCTGCTGCCTGGCAGCCCCGGATCTCTTACAGGGGGCTATGATAGCACTATTAACCCCTTCAGGTGCAGCACCTGAGGGGTTAATTGTACGGATCACAGCCCCCTGTAAGAGATCGGGTGCTGCCAGGCAGCAGGGGGCAGTCATGTACACAGTTCGTTGTATATTCTAACTAGAAGCGTCCCCATCACCATGGGAACGCCTCTGTGTTAGAATATACTGTCGGAAATGAGTTTTCACAAAGTGAAAACTCAGCTATGAAAAAGCTTTTATGCAGACGGATCTTCGGATCCGTCTGTATGAAAGTAACCTACAGCCACGGATCACGGATGCCAATCTTGTGTGCATCCGTGTTCTTTCACGGACCCATTGACTTGAATGGGTCCGTGAACTGTTGTCAGTCAAAAAAATTGGACAGGTCATATTTTTTTGACGGCCAGGATACACGGATCACGGTCTCGGCTGCAAAACGGTGCATTTTTTCGATTTTTTCACGGACCCATTGAAAGTCAATGGGTCCGCGAAAAAAAAAACAGAAAACGGCACAACGGCCACGGATGCACACAACGGTCGTGTGCATGAGGCCTAAAGCATAGACGTTGAAACCGAAGAGTGTTCACCTCTGCTCCCAAGTATATTTTATGATCAAACAGTACAGGAAGGCTATGGAAACAGTACCTGCCATGACCATGCCCTATGCCATGTCACACACCTTTTTCTATCCTCAGGATCTGAAGGAATAGATTTATGCAACGGAATCAGCTCTTCTTCATGAGAACTGACCAGCTTTGCATTAACTTGTACTCCTGAGATACGAAACGTTGGTCCTTTCATTTTTCCTCTTCTTCCACCTAGGATGAAGGAGCATTTAACATGCCATACTTCAAATTCATACCCATTATCAACTATAACAAGTGTAAAACGTTTTACCAGCAAAAATCGAATTTACAATCAACAAAAATGAACCTCTTCCCCAACATCCACCACATATATATAGTGGGAGTATAAATATGTTGTGGGCTCAGGAGCTGAGCTGGCACCAAAGACGGCGGGTGACTATTGTCATTTACAGCAGACCCCTGAGGTCAGTGTCTAACAGAAGACAACTAACAGAGGTCATTTAAAGTCAGGGGGTCCCATCCCTTCCCTGCAACAAAATTACAGGAGCATGATCGGTAACTGTGGCGGCTGAAAGCCATGTGCGCTCACAGTACTGCCATTGTAAAGTTCCTATTAAGTCCTGTCTCAGGACAGGGCTTTATAGCAACTCAACGTTTTTTCAATAGAGACTGCAATAGTATACTATTATAGTCTATTGTATAAGCCTACAGTAAAGGATTAAAAAAAAAAAGAAAAAATATGTCTAAATTGCCTTTTTTCATCACTTAAGCTGCTTTTTTAAAGCAGTAAAACAAAAAGACTATATTCATTTTGTACAGCTGTAAAAGTAGATTGCCATTTTTGCTGCAAAGTGAACCAAAAAACAAAAACCTTTTACAAGAAGTAATTCCGCTATATGAAAATTGCCATAGAAACAAATTCCTAAAATATATGCAAAAGATCAAAACCAAAAGCTTCCACTATAAACTTTACAATAGACTGACATTTCACATACCTGCCCTTTCACTGCTAGAACTATCCTTCAGAGCTTTGATACAGCCATTGTGCACCAATTCTCCAAGTCTACGAAGGTCAGTTTCTGATTTATCCACCAACTCTGCGTCGCGAGCTATAGCATCTAACCTGAAATAAAAGTTTGAGAAAAAGGTTTACTCTGTAACAAAAAAATTAATAAATTCCTATTTCTCTCTTAAAAGGGAGTCTGTCAGCACATTTACCCCTTTTTAACAGTTCCCATAGCGCTGTAGCCGCAACACAGATGATTAAAACTGTACCTTTATATGCTTTTGTGGACTTTTAAAAATGTCAAAAACGAACTTTGATGCATATGTAAATGAGGGCTCGCAAGTGCCCAGGGCGGCGTCCACCGCGTTGGAGCCCAGGCAGCTCTGCCTCTTCGGCTCTTATCCCCGCCCAGCCTCTTCCTCTGCCCGCCCATCTGTTTTCTCTCCCCCCTCAGCGAGATCCCGTGCCTACGCGATTACTTCCTTGGTCGGGACATGCGCATAAGCTACTGCGATGCCGTGCCAGCAATGGGCATCGCAGCGCGCATGCCCCGGCCAAGGAAGTTATCGCGTAGGCGCGGGATCTCGTTGAGGGGGAAGAGAAAACAGATGGGCGGGCAGAGGAAGAGGCTGGGCGGGGATAAGAGCCGAAGAGGCAGAGCTGCCTGGGCTCCAACACGGTGGACGCCGCCCTGGACACTTGCGAGCCCTCATTTACATATGCAAAGTTCGTTTTTGGCAGTTTTAAAAGTCCACAAAAACCTATAAAGGTACCGTTTTAATCATCTGTGTTGCGGCTACAGCGCTATGGGAACTGTTAAAAAGGGGTAAATGTGCTGACAGACTCCCTTTAAACTGTAAAAGCAATCTCCTTTACTGGAACAATTCACAAATGGTTTTAAAAAGTTACATCACTAACTATGTACATGGCAAACGACAACAAATTTCCGAATTCCAACAAATTTGGAGCCCTTAGATTAACTTTCAAATCAGCAACACATGTCTAGATCCGCTAACCCAAGGCATTAAAGGCTGGGACCGCATGTCGACTTTGGCTGCAGCACACACAGCAGAGCACTGCCCACATTGCTAGTAACTGAAACTAATGTACATGAACGGAGCTGCACTGCTATGCTCAAGAGGACTGGTTTTCTTGTGGCTGCTATTTGATGGCAACTTGCGGGTCACAAAGTAAACCTTATTCGCAAACATTAGTTACGGTTATGTGTGATGTAGGTGGTGCTACACTGCAATCTTTGGATGTAAGGCCCCAGCTTAAGGCCTCATGCACACGACCGTTGTTTTGGTCCGCATCCGAGAAGCAGTTTTTGCTGATTGGATGCGGACAGCACTCCGTGTGCTTTTCGCATCCGTTGCTCCGTTCCGTGGTCTGCCCCCCCCCAAAAAAAAAAAAAAAACGAGATTTTTGTAAAACTTACCAGTAAAATCTCTTTCTCGCTCTTCATTGGGGGACACAGACCATGGGTATAACTATGTCCTCTAGGAAGCGTTGACACTAGTAAAAGCTGTTAGCTCCTCCCCTGGCAGCTACATCCCCTGCAGCCTGGAGAGAGAGCTTCAGTTTCTGAGAAGCAGTAGTAGAAGCAAGTAAACCAATGAAAAAACGTGTAACAGCAACAATGCCAAGAACCGAACCAGGTTCTAACCAGCAACAGCCACAACTGTGGCCAAACAACAATACTGGGCGGGTGCAGTGTCCCCCAATGAAGAGGGAGAAAGAGAGTTTACTGGTAAGTTTTACAAAAATCTTGTTTTCTTGCCCATATTCATTGGGGGACACAGAGACCGTGGGACGTCTGAGAGCAGTCCACAGGGAAAACTACAGACCCATGGAGCAGGCCCTTGCAAGTAACTAAGAACTGCCGCCTGCAAGACCATGTGGTCCAAAGGCTGCACCCGCCGATGCATAAATATGCATCTGGCAAAATGTTGTGAATGTGCATAAGGACAGTAGCCGCCCTGCACAACTGCGCGGCCGAACCTTGAATCCTCCGAGCCCAAGAGAGCCCACCGCTCTGTTGGAGTGAGCCGTGACGCCGAAGGGTGGGACCCTGCCCCGGGTGCAGTACGCTTAAGCAAATGCAGGCGTACAATTGCCACCCTGGAGGCCACCAATGCCTTGCGAGGACCCTCCGGGGTGACAAAAAAGGAGAGTCCCCTATACCGGAAGGAACTGGAGGCTGGCAATAAATTGTCAAATGACCCAACTCCCTTTCCTTAGGGGGTGAAGGGGAGGGACACAGTGATGGAAGGAAAGTTCCTTCATTGAAATGAAAATCAGAGACCACCGTCGGAGAATGGAATGAACGGCCGGGGAATCGCTTATCCCTGTCAGAACCAGGAGGTTCTCTGCAAGAGAGCGCCCCAACCCGGACACCCGTCTGATGGATGTGATAGCTACAAAAAAAAAACACATACCTTCCAGGACAAGAGTCTGAGTGACATCTCCTGCAAGGGGAGAATTCCGGAGCGCTGAAAGAACTAAGGGCAGATCCCAAGGCGGTAAAGGAGGACGGTATGGAGGAACCGTATGTGCCATTCCCTGAAGGAAGGTATAATGGATCCACCCCTGCTAAAGGGAAGCGCGTCACGTAAACGGTAAGTGGTCCACCAATGTCCGCCGAGCCGAAAAGGCTTGTGGGGAGACTGAGAAGCTGGCTGATAAACTACAGAGAAAGGAACGTCTGAATGGAGGCATGTCCAACCGCAAGCCAAGGAAACACATTGGATAGGTAAAAGTAGATGACGATACGAGAATCACCGGCGATTGAGTTCAGTCAACGACCGTGTAGTGACGAAGTAGCAACACTGCTCGACGGACATTTCGACCAGACCAAGATGAGAGAAAAAACTCCTTCCTCGAGGAGGAAGAATAGAAGGGGTGTTCCGTTCCAGGAACGAAACTCCATCAACAGTCGTGACAGCACCCCTGCTCAGCCTGGCGTGGCAAGTCTTGTAGTCTAGCCACGGAACGTGCAGTGAAAAGGCATGACTACGTTGGACTGACATGGCAGTCACTATTCAAGTCCTGAGAGAGGTAGTTGTAGATACGGGTAGTACACCCAGGACCAACGGGTAGGAGTTGGAAGAAACGTCACAGCCCAACAGTCGGTCCAGAACAGGACTTAGAAAAAATAAAATAAAACACAGAACTAATACCCTGCATCAACATAGATGTGGGGAAGTAGTAACGTAGGAGCTACCAAGGTTTGCGGAGTGGCCGTGAACCCTGAGCCAGAGAAGGAAAGGAAAAAAAAGGAAGGAAAAAGTGGCAGGGCGAAGCCCATTCCCCATCTGAGACTGGCACTACACAGAAGTAGCCACCGGATGATAGTGGCGGTGCCATACTCCGCCTAAAGAGGAGGCCATGCACCGTATGCCACCGAATTTAACATTCGAAGAATTCGTCACCTGACGAAGGAGCCGTGCAGGAACAGCCAGAGTAGGTAATGGCTACTCCAGGACTCCCGTACTGTAGTATCCGCAGCGTGCCCGCCAGCACAAACTGAGGGGCAAACTAGAGGGATTCGGTAGAGGCCATGGTACCATACTGCCTCAGGAAGGAGAGCTAACCTTAAACACTCCACCTGGGAAGGGCGTTGGACAGGAACAACCGCCAAGCCAGCATCAGGGTAGAACCCCCACCTGAGGGATTTCCCCACTGCAGTGACTGCGAACACTAGAACTAGCGTAAAAATCCGCACCAGCGGAGAACACGCTGCAATGCTAAACCAGAGTGCCAGCACCACCACTTCCCACATCAGGAATGGTGGATAGGGAATATAGAGTCAGTGTAACACTCGACTTGCTGGAAAGTAATTACAATATTGCGTGCCAAGGTGTAAGCACTACATATTGTTGAAGACACATATTGGGACAGTGGAGGACCATGGATATAGGGGACTCTAGTACACATGAGGGACGCTGGATGACCCCCTGAGAATAGGGGTCGTCATACTCATTCCCCAAAACGGCACCAAGGACAAAGACACAACATGGAAACAGCCACAGTATCTCTGGCGGCACCGAAATACCATAAGAGAAGAGTACAAGGCACCAGCGTGAATCGATACTCGCAACTTGTAGAAGAAGCTAAGGCATCTATAACCGTGGCGTAGTTGAAGTGCAACATCCAAGATGTGTACTCATTCCCCACGGTAGTGGATCAGTCGTGGAAGGGGCAATGTTGCAATTACCCCACCATTTAAAGGGGGTAATGCTTACGGCAAGCACTACACTAGTGGTAGTGCAAATACTCCACCATGAAGGGTGGTAATGCAGGAATGCATCTAGCATGAACTGAATCCAAGTAGAGAGAATACGCCTCTTACGGAAAGGGCAAGGCATAAGGAGAGCCCCGTCACAATACCCCACCTACGTAAGGGGGTAAGACATACAGTAAACACTGAACCAGGGACAATGCCATAGTGTCACCTATGCAAGAGGCTAATGCATACCGTAAGTACTGTCCCCAGTGGGAAAACAGTTTCCGCCACCTAATAAAAGGGGGAACGCCTACTGCCGGCACAAAAACAGTGCTAGTGCGGTTAGACCCCAATAGAGGAAGGTAATAACCAAGGGAGTACTGCAGTAGTAATGCAAATACTCCGCCTAAGGAAGGAGGTAATGCATACGACAAGTACTGTGGTCTACCTCGGACGCCATCTTGGAAGATCGCAACGGAATCACGGCAGAAACCGAACCACCGATCCGCCCTTCGGACTGAACCTCTCCAGGGAGAGGAGGGTGCGACTGAGCGTGACCCTAGGGAGGAAGGGTGGGGGTGTGGAGGTGACTGAGGAGGAATATATCCTGCTCGGGCCCGTTGTGTGCAATGCTGCCTCTCAAGAACTCTCCCATGGCAGCTGGAGACTGCGTCGGTGGAAACCAACAACCAACTACCTGGAATGGCAACTTCTAGAGGTTCACTCACCGGATTGCGCAGGAGGTGCTTTATCAACCTGGAGGGTGATTGGGAAGATCCAGAGGTACACCATTGGATCTTGCAGGTGAAGGATTATCAACTAGACAACCCAGGAGGATGGAATGGGAACTTCAGAGGGTATGGGCTGCATGGCGCAGGTGGATTCTATCAACCAGACGACCCCGGAGGGTGGAATGGGAACTTCAGAGGGTCTGTGCCGCATGGTGGCGGTGGATTCTATCAACCAGACGACCCCGGAGGGTGGAATGGGAATTTTCAGAGGTTCTGCAATGGATCGCGCTGGTGGCGAATTATCGACCAAACTGCCCCGGAGGGTGGATTCGGAATTTCAGAGGTCCTCAACTGCACCGGTGGAAAATAATCTATCTATATATTTTTTTTTTCAAACTGGCCTGCCTAGCCTCAAGTGGATAAGAGGCAGGAAGGGGTTAACAGTGCAATAAGCAATTTGCACAGGCCAACTAGCCCCTGATAATCCGGTGCTGGCCTAATAGAAGTGGCTGACCAGGAAGGGTTAAACAAAAGGACTTGAAGTCCAGGGGCGGTGCTGATGGGGGCGGGGCAGCGGCAGCTAGACAGGAAGAATTCGCGCTAGCCCGCCTCCCTCCCCCTCACATACTTGGGATGGGTTGCGGAAGCCAGGGCCTAAAGTTCCGATGCTCGGCAACCCCGGACCCTCCGCCTCTGTACTGTAAGTCAGCCGGAGGGTAGAGGGACCCGGAGCAGAGCGCGACATACACATTCCGTCCGGAGATACCCCACGGCCGGGATGACAACCTATAGGCCCCACTTGAAGCCGGGGCCTAAATTTTCTGCGGTGCCCGGAATGTTCACCCCGCGGCCGGAACTCGTGACAGCTGGAGTTCCATGCTAAGTGCCTCGCGCACGAGACTCCCGCAAGGGGTCAGGCGTCCGTGATCGGACAGAGGCATTAACCCTTTCGGAGCTGCGCGCTTGACGCCCGCTCCCGAAAGAGTAATATGGAGAATACTGCCGCCAGAAATAGCTAGTGGAAGTCGCCCTGCGCTCCCGTCTTTCTGGAGGCGCCCGGGGAGAAGATACATTAACCCTCTATGAGCCGGAAAGCCGCCGGCCTAGAGGGGAAGTGAGGGGCGTGTCGTTGGTGGCGCATGGCGCCCGCCGGATTAACCCCTTCTCTCTTTAGGGGTCTGTTTCTTAGCTGAATAAAGTCCTGGCCATTAACCTTAGGGTGACTCAGATTTTCAAAGAGGGAGGGAGGGGGAAGAGGGTTTCATACTCACCTAGTCCCATGGACTCACCTCATCTTTATCCTCTTCTCTTCACCCTCCCTAAGTGGGCCCATAAGGTACCTTCTCCAGCAGGGTCACCTCCTCAGCAGCTGGCACCGGAGTGGCATGAGTCTGGTATGGAGGGAGGGTCTTCTCTTTGGCGGACCTAGGTGACCCCATGGCTGGCGGGATGCAGGGGAGCGAGGCTGCCCTGGTCCACCTGGTCTTCTGTGGAGGAGGCAGCAGTGCGGATGAGCGGCACTGGCGCAACTTGACCCCGGGAGAACAGGGAGGCGAGGCGTCCACAATAAACTAAAATAAAAAAAATCTCCAGGTCTTGCCTCCTATTGACACTAGAAAAAACTGAAGCTCTCTCTCCAGGCTGGAGGGGGTATAGCTGCCAGGGGAGGAGCTAACAACTTTTACTAGTGTCAACACCTCCTAGAGGACATAGCTATACCCACGGTCTCTGTGTCCCCCAATGAATATGGGCGAGAAATATAACCTGTCCTATTCTTGTCCATTTTGCGGACAAGAATAAGCAGTTAGATTAATGGCTGTCCGCGACGTTCCGCAAATTGCGGAACGCACACGGACGCCACCCGCGTTTTAACTCCTTAGTGACCAGTCTGTTTTGGGCCTTACTAACCAAGCATTTTTCCTCCTTTTTCGTATTCGCATTCCAAGAGCTAAAACTTTTTTTATTTTTCCTTCCATACATCTGTATGATGGCTAGTTTTTTGCAGGACAAGTTGTAGTTTTTAATGGTGCCATTTTACTACTTTTGTACAATAAAACCCTTCTTTTTTTTAAAAAAAGGATGAAAACCTTTTTGCATTGCCGCTTCGCCACAAAGCAACCTCACTGTGCAGCAAAGCCCCCTGGGCCCCATCACTCCACTAGCACAGCACAAAAGCAACAACGGCCACAGTCCAGTACCGCATAATGTAAACAGGTGCGAAGAGATCACCTGTTCACCTTTTAGGGACACCAATCTGGATCGCACATCCTCATTACTATGCTTTTGATATAACTGTTTACTGCACAGGGCCTAGGTTTGATATAACAACTGTTTACTGCACAGTGAGGTTGCTTTGTGGCTGCTGGTTCCCGTTGCCTGCTGGAGCAGTGCGGGGGCACGATGGTCGCCGCACAGTGCCGCGCCAAAGTTAGAGTAGGTCCCCTCTTGATAGAGGCAACCTTGTCGTGGTAAGTGGGCCTATGCTCTTTGATCAAACTGTATACTAATGCCTCCTAGTGCATAGCAATATATTGATAATAGTGCTGTATAGCAATGTTTCATCATGCTTACATTGTAAACAGTTGTTATATCAAAAGCATAGTAATGAGGATGTGCGATCCAGATTCTCTCTCCCATATTGAATACAAGAATAAATTTGCAATTGTCTTTTTTTTTTATATATTGTTTACCGTAGGGGATAATTTACATGATATTTATGCAGGTCATTATGGATGCGGTGAATCAAACATATGGGGGGGGGGGGGGGGGGAGAGATTTTTTTTTTGCATTTTTCAATGGGGGAAAATGTTATTTTTTTACAGATTTTTAAAAAAAAAATATTTAATTCTCCTCTCCCCCACACTTAATAGTCCCACAGGAGGACTAAAACAAGATTTTGAATGCTTTTAAAATACAATGCACTATCGCTATAGTACATTGCATTTTAATGTGAGTGCTTTACTGACACTGACTAGCAGACTGCACCAGAGAGGCACAGCCTGCTGGAAAATACTCACCCCAACCATCCTTTACACACATTGGCACCCTGCAAACGCATTTGAGTCAGGAGTCATCTCGCTCTGTCACGGCTTTACATGCAGCGGGCCCATGGCAAGTAAAGGGGTAAACAACCTGGATCTGCACTCCTTTCAGTCCGGGCTGTTAGAGCAGGAGCAAGGCTCTTATGTGAGAGCCAAGCGTCTGCTCCCTGCAGGACCAATGCAGCTCTTAGACTGGGTCGGCAAGAAAAGCGGCTGCCCAGCCTAAGGTTCCTTAGTGACAGTCGTAAAAAGACGTATTGGTGGTCACTAAAGGGTTAATGTTTGACTTGATCTACAAACGGCACCACTCATTCACGCACAGAGCTTCTGGTATTGTAGCTCAGTCTCTTATGGCCAGATTTAGCACCAGGACTTAACTGACCCTGCACTAAAGTTCAAAGCTTTATGTTAATATCCAGTGTGGCCCATTGAAACAAACGAATCAGAGTAAGCCTTTACCTTTCCAGAGGTCCACCAAATTTTTTATAACTTTTAATAAACCTAGGGGATACAAACAAGGTAAAGATTAGCAAACATTTGTAATAACTGAGCAGTGCAATACTGTAATGCTTTAAGATAAAAATGTCACCTTTGGATTAGGATACTGGATACAACAGGAAATTAATTCATCATCCCAGAAGCTGCTAGTATTGTTTTTATATTTGTTACCATAAACATGTCAAGTCAGCTGAAACAAATGACTGTTTCTCCATTAATACCATCTGTCAACCATCTTATAGCTAGTTGAAGTCTTATGTCTCTAACTGGCTTTATCATAACATCTACGCACTGTGTAGACAGAAGAATCGTACCTCCGTATCTCGGCATCACTAAAACCTTTAATGTTTTCCCTCGGTATGGTTCTTGGTCGTCCTCGTTTCTTGGGTCGTTTTGTATCAGAGTCTGAATCTTCAGAGTCTTCAGAGCCAGAATACCTTCTATTCCGACTTCTTCTACCTTCGCTTCCATTAAAGCTTGCCTAAAATTCAGAAACACTTCTTAAAAGAACAAACTAATCTAGGCTACTGACACGTAGTCATAGATATATAGATAGATATATAGATATATAGATAGATATATAGAGATATAGATAGATATATAGAGACGATATATATATATATATATATATATATATATATTTTTTTTTTTTTTTTTTTTCCTAGACACTAAACCACATTATTAAATCAGATTCTTACCTGCTTTGCACAGTTTCTCATCCTGGGAAGCAAATAGATTTCTTGTAGCTCCCGTTGTCTTTCCTCTTCCTCCATTCTTCTTCTCTGGTCTGAGGGAATAATGTCTTCCCAGGACTTGGAATTACGTTCAGGCTCCACAATATCATCCTCCTCCATTGTTGAAAAGTTGGCAACCTTATAAACAAATAAATGACGGTATGTTTGTTACATAAAATACTTAAACACTTGAAAACATAAGTTGATGCATAAGTGAGAATATTCTGATACTAATATGTATTATACTGTGAATAAATGTCCCAAAGGCAAGCTAACCTTTTATACAGCATTTTCCATCAACATTTCTCACCTATCCTCTGGATAGGTGAGAAATGTATGATCAATAGAGATTCAGACTTCAGTCAGTGGGGTTCCCAGTGGCTGGGCCCCCAGCAAACATACATCTCTGCCACATCCACAGGATAGGCGACAAATGTTCATCGGGGAAGAACCCCTAAGCACTAGAGTTGGTGATAATCAGACTTTAACAATAGAAAATACCTTAAACTGTGAAAGTAGCTCATCGCCCACAGTTAATGGTCCGACCTCATTTTCACGGGTCTCTGCTCTGTTCAAGATTTCCTCAATATCCATTTCCTTGATTTAATGTAAAACACTGGTTTAGTATGTAACCCGAACAGGATACACAACATATAAAAGATAATTGTAAATAATTATACACATACCTGAGGTTCTTCCTCCTCTCCTTCTGGTTCCTTGAAAAGTTCTTCAGCACCAAACTTTAAAATAGCAGCAAGCTCTTCTTTGTTAAATGGTGTAGCGCTTTAACAATAGAAAAGTCACCATGTTTACTTGATATGAAGACAGGCAGGGAAGTTTAGGGAGAGATGGATCTTATCGGACATTAGAAATTTCTCGAACATATGCAAGACAATATTACATACTCTGTTCCCACTTATTTTAATATTTATTTAATTTATACCTTTCCACTCCCCCTCACTGCACCCTTCTGAAAGGGCAACTCTGTTGTGCAGCTCTAAGCCCAAAAACTATACTTCATAAGATTCTCCCGATTCTTTACTTCCAGACTCTCAGTATGAACACCATCCCTCCTCTGCTTTAACTTCATCCTCAGCCTAAATTAAGCCCCCCGCCCACCTATATGCAAACTTACAGTAACTAAACCTTTACATACACTTTTAATATGTTATCCCTAATAAAACTCTCTCTAATATACTTTATTAAACAATTTTCTATCTTAACGACACTTTTTCCCTGCCTAAAGCGCATCAAACTGTTCACCGCTGACCTCTCAGCGATGTACTGAGTACATTTTATCAATGGGGCCGCAGGAGCGCTGCGAGTACGGGTAGAAGCGCATATTGCTGCTCAGACTCCACGGAGGGTTACTAACTCCTGGCACAGCACACCCTGTACCAATGTACTATGCCATGATTAGCTGAGCGGGCTCCTGCCTGCTCCGCTAAGCCAAGAGAAATGACATGCAGTTAGACATGCGGAGTAGGCAGAAGCAGGAGCCCGCACCGCATGACTAACTAGAAATCACGGGCAGGAGCAGCAATATACGCTCCTGCCCGTACTCCCTGCGCTGCTGTGGCCCCATTGATTGTGTACTCCGTACACCGCTGAGCTGTCAGCGGTGTACAGATAACAGAGTTTTAAGCGCACAGGAAAAAAAGTGCGCTTTAGGCAGGGAATAATGTAGTAAAAATAGAAAATTAGATTAAGTACATGATATCTGTAAAGAATAAATCAAGGCAACTGTACGTACTGTAGATTTCTTGAAAACGTTTCACTCATTCTTCCAACAAGCTTTCTCAATTCTGAGTGACTGTACAAGATGTTGATTCAGGTACATATTTATTCCCAGAGAATTCTTGTACAGTCACTCAGAATTCAGAAAGCTCGTTGGAAGAACGAGTGAAATGTTTTCAAGAAATCTACAGTAAGTCTAGTTGCCTTGATTTATTCTTTACAGATATACCATGACCTGGATAAATGAGAACCTTCACAGACACAGTACATTAGAGATAGTTTTATTAGGGCATTAGGAACAACATATTAGAAGTTTATGACATTAGAAATGGTCTATTGACATGTCACATTTAATTCTGGGTACAGCATACACCAAAGAGGAAAGTTACGTGATCAGTCAAATTTCTTATTCTTAGTGCTTGGAAAATCAGCCACTGACTAGAATACCAATGATTGACTGGGAGAAACACAGTGGGGGACGGTCTCATGACTGAATTAATACACTGGGGAAACTGTGAATCTTGGGAGACAAACATTTGAGCGAGTGCTAGAAAGAGTGGCTGACTGAATTAAAAGGTACTTTTTTAGAAACTGGATAATCCCTTTCCAACAACTGGCAGACCGTGCACTGTAATACCTAGATGGTGTTGATCCAGTGTGTAAAACAGTCTTGCCAGTGGTGTCCATTCTTTGAATTACAAGGTGATCCAGCACCATCTTCTTCTTCGCTCTTTCAATAATTTCTTCCTCTACAGAGCTTTTGGTGACCAGGCGATATATATTGACCTAAACATGAAAGATTTGATACATTTGTGAATATTGCACATAGTTGTCTGGGTTCTAGATCCTGATTACCTATTCTTAGGACAAGTAATCATCATCAGATCAGAAATGGCGCAGTGAATGGGAGTGCCACATATTGATGATCTTAGGGCTAGGTCAAATATCCAGAACCCAGACAGCCCCTTTAAAGCAGTTATGTCACAAAAAGGATACCTATGCAATGAATAAGACAATGCAAATTAAGTATTACTGCAAAATGCATACAATAAAAATATCGGGGGAGATTTATAAAGGCTTGTATGGCATGCCATATCTGCGCAATAATTTGCAACTTTTTGCACTTCTCACTATTATAAAGTAGCAAGGAAAGGGAGCATGCCTTAGCTGAGGAGGTAGACCCGCCCGCAGCCCACTGGTTTTATTATAATTTACAACAGAACCTGGCATAAATTATAGCTCAAGTCTACATCATCCCTTAGCTAGTACAGTTTTGAGTTTCTGGTACACAGAAGGCCAGAAATAAGACTGATTCATTGTAAGAGACATGCCTCTTAATAAAATTACACACATCTCAGTCCAGAGCACCGGAGAACAAGACTGGAGCAGGAAATGATAGTCTTGCTAAATCTGCCATAGTGTTCTTTTTTTCTGTACATCACAATTCCCTCTCTGGTATCGCCCCCTGATGTTTATCCTTTCTGGTCCACCTTCTCCTGCAATCAGTGGAGGATTAACATGCTAAAGAGCCACACTGAACAGCTGATAACAGCACTACAGGGCAAAGTAAAAGGAGGGGCACGGAAGCCCTCATGTGCTTAAGATGGCTCTGTAAAGCCATCACATATGACAGTCCATCACTCCTAGCAGTGACATGAGGGACAGTAGCAGCTCAGCGATATGTGCAGGACACCCTGCGGCCACGTGCATTGCCTCTCACTGTTATCCCGGCATTTTTCAGCTTGGCCACACATAGCAAAGGTCTCCCAGGAATGTCTCCACCAGCTTGCAGCACTTCCTTGGCCTACCAGTCAAGCATTTTTACGGGACCAGTTTGGACACTAGCTCCAGCAACCTATGTATGTGCAGAATCTACAGACCCAGATGCAAGATCAATGTGCCACAGGATACCATACTGACCCGGTATGTCTCCATGCCCAACCAGATCTCATCTAGTCTCCAACCTTGAGACAGCCCAACAGGGTACTAGAGGCTCCTTTCAGTTGTACAGTTTTCCCCAATATCCTTTTGTACCAATATTGTAATCATGTACATATATATCATTATTACATTTACACACGTTTTACTAGATTCCAACAAATTCCTAGTGCGTTTTTTTTGTTTTTTGTCAATGAGTGTATAGCGATTATGTTCGCATATACATCAGGCAATTCCTGCAGCCAATCACTGACCTTAGCAGGCATGTTCCATATACTACTGAGGCCAGAGAATGACTGCAGTGGTGTCTGGGTTATATGGGCATGTTATAACTGCAGCCAAAAAGATGTATTCATGACTACAGCAGTAGGGGCATCAAAGCAATAGCATTGGCAGTGCCTTGGGTAATGACTTCTAATAACTCTGAAAACCACTTAAGAGGATTTGGTGTGCGCTTATGCAAATAGTCTAACAATATGGTTTGAGGTAGACTCTCGCCCGATTGATCTTCCATCTGCTATTTCTTGTTGCTAACAATACTGTCCACAGGTAAAGAACAGAGAGTGTACAAGACTATTCATTTTTTATTTTGGATGCACTGGAACAAGAAAAAAAAAAAAGACAGACACACACACACACACACACAACTATTACCTGTTTCTTTTGTCCTATTCGATGAGCTCTTGCTTGGGCCTGAAGGTCATTTTGGGGATTCCAATCAGAATCAAAAATGACTACTGTATCAGCTGAAGCAAGGTTAATTCCAAGACCCCCAGCACGGGTAGAAAGCAGAAAGCAAAAGTCCTGTTTGAAAGGGTAAAAAGGTAATTTTTTCTTCTCCAATTCATGTAGCAGAGAAGTAAAACAAGGCCACATGACAAGGGGAAAAGTAGGTTTTCACTTATGCAAAACCTATTTGAAACTGCTGTAGCAGAAAACAGACTTCTAATACATTCTTACCTCTGATCCTTCCGCATTAAAATGGTCCAGTGCCTGCTTTCTTATTTCTCCTTTGATTGACCCATCTAATCTCTAAAAAGAAGAAAAAGGAGATTTTTGTATAACTTACCAGTTAAATCTCTTTCTCGCTCTTCCTTGGGGGACACAGACCTTGGGTATAGCTCAGCTCCCTAGGAGGCGTGACACTAAGTAAAACTGTTAAGCCCCTCCTCCATCAGCTATACCCTCAGCCTGGAGATAGAGGCTACCAGTTGCGTGTCCAAGTAGTGAAAGGATAACAACCAATAACGGAAACAACCAGCCAGCAACCCAACGGGGCGCCAGACCATAACCCTGTAACCAAACACAGAAGGGTGGGTGCTGTGTCCCCCAAGGAAGAGCGAGAAAGAGATTTAACTGGTAAGTTATACAAAAATCTCCTTTTCTCGCCCATTTTCCTTGGGGGACACAGACCTTGGGACGTTCAAGAGCAGTCCAAGAAGGGAGGGACCACAAACCCAAGGCGGAACACCACCAGAGCATCAGGAAACCGCTGCCTGCAAAACCAGGCGGCCCAACGCAGCATCCGCTGATGCATGCGTATGCACCCTATAGAACTTTGTGAAAGTGTGCAGAGAGGACCAAGTGGCTGCTTTGCACAACTGTTCAGCCGAGGCCCGATGCCTCTGCGCCCAGGAAGCTCCGACTGCTCTGGTGGAATGAGCAGTGACGCCAAAAGGCGGAGGTCTGCCCTTGGCTCGATAAGCCTCAGACACCGCCAGTTTAATGAAACGGGCAATAGCCACCTTGGAGACCGCCAACCCTTTGCGCGAACCCTCCGGAACCACAAACAGGGAGTCCGTGCGCCGAAAGGACCCGGTGACCTCCAAGTAAATCCTCAACGCCCTGACCACATCCAGACGGTGCAGTTCCCGTTCTCTGGGGTGGGAAGGAGAGGGACAGAGCGACGGAAGGACGATGTCCTCATTGATGTGAAAGGCGGAGACCACCTTTGGCAGGAAAGTCGGGACAGGCCGAAGCACAACCTTATCCTGGTGGAAGATCAGGAAAGGTTCGGAGCAAGAAAGAGCCGCTAACTCCGACACCCGTCGGAGAGACGTGACGGCCACAAGAAAGATGACCTTGCAGGACAGAAGGCGAAGGGAGACCTCCCGTAAAGGCTCGAAGGGGGCTGATTGGAGCGCCGAGAGCACCACATTCAGGTCCCAGGAAGGAACTGGAGGGCGGTACGGCGGAACAGAGTGAGCCACCCCTTGTAAAAAGGTCTTAATTGGCCCTAGAGGGGCCAGGGGACGCTGGAGAAGAATAGACAGCGCCGAAATCTGACCCTTCAGAGAACTGAGGCACAGCCCCAGGTCCAGACCCGACTGGAGGAAGGACAGGATTGTGGGAAGAGAAAACCGGAGAGGTGGGATGCTCCGGGACTCACAGAACCCCAGATAGGACCTCCAAACCCGATAGTAGATCCTAGAGGATACGGGCTTACGAGCCCGGATCATGGTGCGGACTACGTCCGCGGAGAAACCCCGTCGCGTTAAGACGGCGGTCTCAATAGCCACGCCGTCAAACGTAGCGAGCCTAAATGCTCGTGGAAGATCGGTCCCTAAGAGAGAAGGTCTTCCCTGGAGGGCAGTGGCCACGGTGCGTCTGCCAACAGCAACATTAGGTCGGCGTACCAAGACCGGCGGGGCCAATCCGGGGCGATTAGAATCGCGGGGACGCCCTCTGCCGCGATCCTCCGAAGAACCCGTGGCAGGAGGGGAAAAGGAGGAAAGACGTACAGAAGGGAGAATTCGCGCCACGGAAGGACGAGCGCGTCAGCGCCGTATGCCTTCGGGTCCCGTGCCCTGTCCAGGTATAGGGGGACCTTGTGGTTGAATTTGGAGGCCATGAGGTCCACGTCGGGGCGACCCCAGCGAAGACAAAGGGCTTCGAACACCTCTGGGTGCAGGGACCATTCTCCCGGGTCGATGGTGGACCGGCTGAGGAAATCCGCCGCCCAGTTGTCCACCCCCGGGATGTAAATCGCAGATAAGGCCGGCACGTGCGTCTCCGCCCAGAGGAGAATGAGGGTCACCTCTTGCATCGCTGCAGCGCTGCGAGTGCCTCCCTGATGGTTTATGTATGCCACAGCCGTGGCATTGTCCGATTGGATCCGAACAGGGTGGCCCTCAGCAGATGGGTCCAGTGTCTGAGGGACAGAAGAATCGCCCTCAGTTCCAGAATATTGATTGGAAGTCTGGACTCCGATAGAGACCAAACGCCCTGGACGGACCGGGGAGGGAAAACCCCCCCCCCACCCCCGTAAGCTGGCATCTGTGGTAATCACCAGCCAGTTCAGTGGAAGGAAGGACTTCCCCCTTAGAGGGATATGCAACCACCAGCCGAGGGAAGCTCGAGCCAGGGGAGGCAGAAGAAAGGTCCTGTCCAGACTCCTCAGTGATTTGTCCCAGGCCGACAGAATTGCCCTCTGAAAGGTGCGGGATCGGAATTGTGCGAACGGCACCGCTTCGAAACAGGCAACCATCTTTCCCAACAACCGCATGCTGGATCTGAGGGAAGGACGGTGATGACGGAGGAGACTGCGAACCGACCCGCGAAGGGCCAGACGCTTGTCCGACGGAAGGCGGACCTCCGCCAACTCTGTCCAGGAGCATCCCCAGGAAGATCAGCCGTCTGGAGGGGGTAAGGGAAGATTTGGGGTGGTTGATAATCCAACCGAACCGCGTCAGGGTCTCCAGAGTGAGTTCCACACTGCGGGATGTCTGAGAGAAGGAGGGTGCCTTGACCAGGATGTCGTCCAAGTATGGGAGAAGAAAAACACTTCTTGAACGTAGAAGGGCCAAGACAGGGGCCAGGACCTTGGTGAACACTCGAGGAGCAGTCGCCAGACCAAAGGGAAGGGCGACGAATTGGAAGTGATCGTCCCCCACCGCAAAGCGCAGGAAGCGGTGATGACATGGAGCAACCGGAACGTGGAGGTATGCATCCTGAATGTCGATTGAGGCCATGAAATCCCCTCTTTCCAGGGAGGCCACTGCGGACCTGAGAGACTCCATCCGGAATCTCTGCAGTCGGAGAAAACGGTTCAGGCGTTTTAGGTCCAAGATCGGACGCACTGAGCCTTCCTTCTTGGGAACCACAAAGAGGTTCGAGTAGAACCCCCTGAACCTTTCCGTCGGAGGCACGGGGGCGACGACACCCTTGTCCATTAGAGAGTGAATGGCCGCGAAGAAGGCGGCCACTCGTACGGGATCTCGCGGAGGACGGGATCGGAAGAAACGGTCTGGCGGAATGGACGCAAATTCGATTTTGTATCCGCAAGATACAATCTCGAGCGCCCATGCGTCTGAGATGTGGGCCCGCCATACGTTCCTGAATAGGAGAAGGAGGCCCCCCACCCGGGTGGGTGGGGGCGCACCTTCAGGCAGAGGGCTGCTGGCCTGTGGGAGCCCGTGCAGGCTGGGACTTGCGCCAGGTAGGTTGCGTCCGAAAAAACGGCTTCTTGCGTCTATCCTGGGCTGGGCCAGAGGAAGAAGAACTGGCCGCGGGTCTAGACCCGGTGGGCTTGCGAAAGGACCGAAAACGGGACGAACCAGCGCGACCACGGGGGGCGCCCATTGGCCTGGACTGGGGGAGGCGAGTACTCTTCCCACCCGTGGCCTCTGATATAAGTTCGTCCAGACGGCTTCCGAACAGGCGGGAACCCGTGAATGGTAGGCCGGCCAAAGAGCGTTTGGAAGCGGCGTCCGCCGCCCAAACCTTCAGCCAGAGTTCCCTCCTGACAGAAACTGCCAGGGCAGAGGAACGGGCAATGAGGGCACCCGCATCAAGGGAGGCCTCACAGACGAATTTTCCGGCCTGAACAATTAGTTGGGCTAAGGAACGGAGGTCCTGAACAGGGACGTCCGACCCTAACTCCCGTTCCAGTTGCAAACCCCATTCAGAGACCGCTTTGCCAACCCAGGCGGAGGCAAAGACCGGTCTAAGGGCCGAACCAGAGGCAGTAAATATGGCCTTGGAGAGGGATTCCGTACGACGGTCCTCAGACTGGAGGGAAGATCCGTCCTGTACAGGAATAGTAGTGCTTTTGGACAGGCGAGCCACGGGAGGATCAACCTTAGGCGGGGATGTCCACGTGGTCACAGAATCCGCTGGAAAGGGATAACAAATGTCCAGCTTTTTGGGTGTAATAAAGCGGACGTTAGGCCGAGTCCAAGCCTTGGATACCACAGAAGAAAAATCAGCGTGTATGGGAAAAACCTTGGAGGCCTGTTTGGGGCGGAGAAAGGACACGCCGGCCTGTTCAGAGCTGGGGGGGTCATCGTGTAGCTGAAAGGTATCACGGATGCTAGTGACAAGATGCCCCACCACGGACGCCAATTTGGACGGAAGCTCTGAGTCCATGTCCACGTCCGAATCCGCCAGTTCTCCCTCAGAAAGCGTATCCCTTTGAGAGGATAGACTTGACTGAGCTCGCACGCATGGCGGAGAGAGCGAAGCATCTGGAGAAGATGTGCGCTCAACCCTTGAACGTTTCTGAGTATGCCGGGCCCTGGAAGATTCGCTGGGAGGCAGGGAACCAGTGGGGGCGGCAGAAACGGTAGTCCCAGCGGGTGCGACAGGGATTGTGGCAGCCTGCGGGAGAGGCGGTCTATCCACGAGACGGCCCACTACGTGTGTAAGGCTTTCCACCGCCTGAGACAGAGACCTAGCCCAGTCAGGGGGTTCAGAGGCACCGGGGGGCGCAGCGGGAAGCGGGCCCTGCACCGGGGCCTGACATGCAAGGCAATGCGGCTCAGATTGCCCACGCGGAAAAAGTTCCTTACAGGCGGTACAGGCATGGTACCAGGGTTTGGGGGCACCTGTGGGATCTGACATGCTGAAGTGTGGTTGTACTCTAATATAGAGACCACAAAGGGTTATAGCAGCTATGACCAGGAGGGTTAGGAGAGGGTTAACTGTCCTACCAGTGCCTCAGAAGAACGTCAGGAGATGGCCCAGATCAGCAGCAGCAGAGAAGCAGTGAACAGCAGTGAGCAGCAGAGAGCAGCAGAGAGCGCCCACA
Source organism: Bufo gargarizans (assembly GCF_014858855.1). Lineage (NCBI taxonomy): Eukaryota > Metazoa > Chordata > Amphibia > Anura > Bufonidae > Bufo > Bufo gargarizans. The sequence goes on along the minus strand of NC_058080.1, from coordinate 633,473,698 downwards.
GAAGCCGAGCGATGTACACAGGAGGTTAGAGTCCCCCACCGTGTCCCAGCTTCCTGTCAGGAGTGAGGAAGCGCGGGAAACCTCAGCAGAAAGCGCGGGGAACAAGCTCCGCCCCCTCCAGCGCTTGAAATGTCTCCTGTGAAGGAGAACGTAGCTCCGCCCCCAAAATGACGCGCGGAAGCCCCGCCCCCTGCCGGGACCGCTAAGCCCCGCCCCCCGTTCTCGGCGGGAAGGGGGAGAGAGAGAAGAGAAAAATGGAGTCAGCCCCGATGAGGGGGAGGGGGGGGGAGAAAGATAGCAGCGTGGGGGGGAAAAGCGTGGGGGTGCTGAGGATGCTGCTGTGCTGCATTGTCCTGCAGATGAGCGCTCAGAATGAGCGACCACGGGTGCCCCCCTTACCCAGAGGGGTAGATGCTGCAGATAGGGACGGGGTATGGGCTGGAATAGCCATCTCACCGTGCGACGTCTTCACCCTCAGTCCTTTCCAGCAGGGTCGCCCCTTCAGCCACTGGCACCGCAGTGGCAGGAAGCTGGAAGAGGGGCTTGGCGTGCGGGCGACCCCCTAGCTGGCGGGATGTAGGGGAGCCATTGCTGCCCAGATCCTCCTATTGCTTCTGTGGGGGAGGCAGCAGTGCAGATAAGTTGGCACTGGCGCAGCTCAACCCCGGGAGAGCAGAGAGGTCAAATGCGTCTCTGGTATCCCTAGGAAAAAATAAAATAACAAAATTAGAAGAAAAAGTAAAAATAACAAGGAGAAAACAGCCCTGCAGTAGCAGGGAGTGTCTTGCCTCCTTGGACACTAAGCTAAAACTGGTAGCCTCTATCTCCAGGCTGAGGGTATAGCTGATGGAGGAGGGGCTTAACAGTTTTACTTAGTGTCACGCCTCCTAGGGAGCTGAGCTATACCCAAGGTCTGTGTCCCCCAAGGAAAATGGGCGAGAAATCAAAATCAGTAACTACAAAATATATGCAAAACACAACAGCTCTATAAATGTCACGCCAAAAACCAAGCTCAAAAACTTACCTGAAAAGGAAACTGCCGTGCCTTCAAATATTCTGCAAGGATGTCCAGCATCCGAACCATTTGAGAAAAAATCAAGACTCGGTTACCACGTTCTCTCAGACGTACTAACAACTTGTCCAGAAGAATTAGTTTCCCGCTACTCCGAATTAAGTGCTTGAGAAAATTTTTTATACAAAAAGAATACATTAGTTACAGCAAATCAAGATCCAAAATTTACATAGCAGTTTAGATGTAGCTATACATTAACATGCTCATGTGCAAAATAAATCATTTTCGAGCTGCTGACAATCTACGGCTACATGAACACTACAGTTGTTTTGGTCCGCATCCGAGCCGCAGTTTTTGCGGCTCAGATGCGGACCCATTCACTTCAATGCAAAAGATGGGGACAGCACTCCGTATGCTGTCTGCAGTCATTGCTCCGTTCTGTGGCCCAGAAAAAAACAAAACATATAACCTGTCCTATTCTTGTCTATTTTGCGCACAAGAATAGGCAGTTATATCAACGACGGTCTGTGCCGTTCCGAAAATTGCGGAATGCACACGGACGCCATCCGTGTTTAGCTGATCTGCAATTTTCAGACCGCAAAACACACAACGGTCGTGTGCATGTAGCCCAATGTGCATTGACATGTATCACCAGCACATCTGAATCACAACTGCTGAGTGAGAGGGATTTACTTCCCGTATGGAGTGCTCTTTCCCGTACATAAGACCAACAACTGCTTCTTGGAACCAAAACACACTGCCATGCTTAAGCAGCCTAATGTATGAAGCCCCCTATGGATCTCTGGATTTTTGTGAAGACCCGCCTGGCAGTCGCTAGCCCGAACGGGAGTGTGACAAACTGGTAATGATAGTCTCCAACTGCAAACCTCAGGAAGCGCTGATGACTCCGCGCGATGGGGACATGAAGGTATGTGTCCTGCATATCTACGGCCGAAAGGAATTTTTTCAAAACTTTAGCGAAAGAGCTAGATCATTTAAAAAATGTGACCCAATGCTTTGCAGAAATCTTGGGGCATGCAATTAAAACTAGTAAGAGAATCCCAAGTGAAGGGTTGATATTTGTGTCCTACCTGTAAAGCTTCTTGTCTGTTATAGAATTCATTATCTTCAGGTGGTTTAATGAGGTAGCAATGGTTACAACACTTTTTAAGCTCCATCATGATGTTTAAAAATCCTGAGGTACTTCCTTTTGAACCTTTGCTCAAGGCCTTGTAATTCCGTGTTAAGATCCACCTGAGGAAAGCACAGCAATGAATATGAAATACACCTCAGCACCCATGTACACATCATATTCAAAACTGGTATTACATGTACCCAGAATAACCTGTTAAAAGGGGTTATCCAACACGAACAAATGATCCCTCATACGCCAGGCCCCTCACACTAATTCTACTTCAATGGCTCCCCCCACCGCCGCAGCTGCTTCTTCCTGTGCACGGATGAAAACATCTGGAGTCGTGAGGGAGCAGCTAATGGCAGGCGGTGACAGACAACCCAACCGGATGTTTTCATCGGCGCAAGGGGAGAAGCAGCTGCAGCGGTGTGGGGACCAGGAGCGGCGCGGGGAGGCAGGTGATTGGTTACGCCATATTACAGGCCAAAATTCTAGTTGCATTCTTTACAAGACCATCTCTTACTAGTTTTTAGAGCATCTTGAAAATTCCATGGAGCGAATACTTACTTATAGTACTGTTTCTGCACAGCACTCATCTCAACCCTCAAAATCTGTTCTACTTTTGCTGGTAAAGACTTTTCCACATCTTTCTTAACTCTTCTTAGAAGGAATGGCTCAAGTTCTTTGTGAAGACTGGCATAGCCATATTCTCTGCCTTTACCATGTTCCTCTTCAAAGTGCTCCCAAGAGGAAAACCTATCAAATATAAAATGAAAAATATATTTTTGAGTCTTATTTTGCTCTATAGCAGATCCAAAGTACCCCATCAAACTGCAGAATCGTCAAGATAATAAGGGATCATATGGTTTTAAGCCAGTTTCATATGAGTTAGTGCAGTGTGGGGGGGGGGGAGGGACTGTCTGCATGACCACCACATTTCTCAGACTAATAGTCACTCGGCAGACCCACACTTACTGCATTATAGTGATCTATGATGCTGTCAATTCCAAACTGACCGCAGATCTACTGTCCCATACTTACAGCAACATTTGAGAATATGACAGTAGACCCACAGTCATGCTGGAACTCACAGCACCATAAATCACTATGGAAAGTGTGGCTATCACCAGAGCCCTTCCCCCCATGACCAAACACACTCATACGAAACTGGCCTTAGTTGAAATACTCCTAAAAAGGTATATAAAGTTACCTTTTCCAGTAAAAAGCTAAAACAAAAAAAGTCCTACTAAAATTTGTTTCAGACGAAGTTGTGCGAGACTTTGGTGAATGAATCTGGTAATCATTTGTGTCTTTAAAACATTTTAAAATAGCAATCCGAAATTGGGTTTGGTATTGAGGTGCTAAATTTTCAATGTTTTGAATAGATGCAGAAATGAATACCAAATTAATTCACAGAAGTCTTGCAAGACTACGACTGAAACAATTTTTGCCTACACAGAGGCAATACATTTTAATGCTGTACGGAGACAGCAATAAAACAAAGTGTTTGAACAAATCGACTCTAGATTTATGATCTGAAGCTCGATTCGTTCAAGCCTAGTCAGCATATTTGTACCTATGAAACCAGCTGACCTATTGCGTGTGCACTTGGTAGCTGAAAGCATCGGTGTTGGGCCCGTGTTCATATGTGCCCACATTACTCAATTTTTTATTTTATTTTTTATATCTGCAAATGAGCCTCTAGGAGCAACGGGGGCATTGCCATGACACCTAGAGGCTCAGCTCTCTCTGCAGTGAAATCATAATGTATGCCACCGCAAAAGTGCAGAGGGTGTGGCAGTTGCACAGTGCTGAGCCTCTAGGTGTAACAGCAATGCCCCTGTTGCTCCTAGAGGCTCATTACATATGTTAAAACAATATTTTCTCGGCAGTATGGGCACATGTGAACATGCGACCAACACAGATGCCTTCAGCTTCACATGTAACAGGTCAGCCAGTTTCATAGGTACAAATCTGCTGACAGATTAAGAAATGACCTTTAACTTCTATGTATTAATTTAAAATTCTTACTTTTCTGGCATAATGAAGTGAAGCAAAGACCATAATTCTTTAAGAGAATTCTGCAAAGGCGTTCCAGTGATGAGAAGACGATGATTTGACTTAAAGTCTATCAGGGTCTTGTACAGCAGGGAATCATCATTTTTCAGCCGATGAGCTTCATCAACTCCTATGAAAGCCCAATTAAGACCACCTAGAAAAGACTGAGGGGACACATTTTTAATACTATTTTCTGTACATGAATATGACAGCCTCAGCTGCTGCTAACATCATTTAGAAATACTTTTCAGCAGGCACATGGACCACAGGACACAACAGAACAGGTGACTCACAGATTTTTATGGAATATATTTTATGAATGCTGTGATGTGTGCAGAAGTCAGTGTGGGAAAGGGAGTAGATGAGCTGTGACCATCACCTACTGTAAATGGTGGATAATGCATTATCTATATATAGGTGTTAACTTTCATTGTAATCCTGTGATAAGATGTCTGCTGAAAAGCAATTTCTACAGAACATGAAGTGTCTGCATTAGGCCTCTTTCACATGGGCGTTGCGGGAAAATGTGCGGGTGCGGAACACGCACAATTTTTCCGCGCGAGTGCAAAACATTGTAATGCGTTTTGCATTCACGTGAGAAAAATCACGCATGTTTGGTACCCAAACCCGAACTTCACAGAAGTTCGGGCTTGGGATCGGTGTTCTGTAGATTGCTATTATTTTCCCTTATAACATGGTTATAAGAGAAAATAATAGCATTCTGAATACAGAATGCATAGTACAATAGTGCTGGTTAAAAAAAAAAAAAAAAAAAAAAAAACTCACCTTCGTCCACTTGATCGCGAAGCCGGCATCTCCTTCTGTCTTCATCTTAGCTGTGTGGAGGAACAGGACCTGTGGTGACGTCACTCCAGTCATCACATGATCTTTTACCATGGTGATGGATCATGTGACGACCGGAGTGACGTCACCACAGGTCCGGTTCCTCCACACAGCTAAGGCTACTTTCACACTTGCGCTTGATCGGATCCGTTCTGAACGGATCCGATCATATTAAATGCAGACGGAGGCTCCGTTCAGTACGGATCCGTCTGCATTAATAACTTAGAAAAATTTCTAAGTTCGCAAGTAGCCTGAGCGGATTCGTTCAGACTTTCAATGTAAAGTCAATGGGGGACGGATCCGCTTGAAGATTGAGCCATATGGGCTCATCTTCAAGCGGATCAGTTCCCATTGACTTACATTGTAAGTCTGAACGGATCCGCACGCCTCCGCACGGCCAGGCGGACAGCTGAACGCTGCAACATCTACCTTGCTATTCCTATTGTTAACTGATTCACATATATTTGGCCATGTGGTGTATTGACAGCCAGAAGATGGCAGATGGTAAGACACCATAAAAGTTCAAACATCTGCTATGGTGACATATGCTGGGACAGATGGCATTTATATGCAAACTGGACTGATCAATAGAAAATACCCCACTTTTCTTTCAAAATGGCTCAATAACTTTTATACTGCAAAAACTATCACCATTATCTATGGGCTTACTTGACAACTGAGGCTACTTTCCCACCTGCGTTTGGTGCCGATACGTCATGGGTCTGCACAGACAGATCCGTTCAGATAATACAACCATCTGCATCCGTTCAGAACGGATCCATTTGTATCATCTTTAATATAGCCAAGATGGATCAGTTTTCTATTGTGCCAGATTGTGTCAGAAAACGGATCCGTCCCCAATGACTTACATTGTGTGCCAGGACGGATCCATTTGGCTCCGCATCTTCAGTGCTTTGGTGTCCGCCTCGGAATGGAGACAGAACGGAGGCGAACTGATGCATTCTGAGCAGATCCTTTTCCATTCAGAATGCATTAGGGCAAAACTGATCCCTTTCGGACCGCTTGTGAGAGCCCTGAACGGATCTCAAACGGAAAGCCAAAATGCCAGTGTCAAAGAAGCCTTATTTATACTGTGAAGGAAGTCAATGTGCACTAAATCAGTACCTTCCAATATTGTACTAATCATACTTTAAACATATTTATGTCAGTAACCTTTAACCCCCTTAAGGACCCTGCCATTTTTCACCTTATGTCAGTTTATGTGGTGATAACTTTAAAATGCTTTTACTTATCCAAGCCATTCTAAAATGGTTTTCTCGTCACATATTGTACTTCATGATAGTGGTAAATTTGAGTCAAAATATTTCATTTTTATTTATAAAAAAAAAAAAAGGCATAGAAGTTTAGAAGCAAATCTTTAAATTTTCCGAAAATTTCCAAAACCCACTTTTTAAGGACCAGTTCAGGTCTGAAGTCACTTTGTGGGGCTTACATAATAGAAAACACCCAAAAATGCCCCCATTTTAGAAACTACACCCCTCAAGGTATTCGAAACTGATTTTACTAACTTTGTTAACCCTTAAGGTGTTCCACAAGAATTAAAGGAAAATGGAGATGAAATTTCAGAATTTCACTTTTTTGGCAGATTTTCCATTTTAATCCATATTTTCCAGTAACAAAGCAAGGGTTAACTGCCAAACAAAACTCAATATTTATTACCCTGATTCTGTAGTTTACAGAAACACCCCATTTGGGATTGTAAACTGCTGTACAGGCACACAGCAGGGCGCAGAAGGAAAGGAGCGGCATATTGTTTTTAGAAGGCAGATTTCACTGGGATAATTTTAAGTTGCCATATCACATTTGAAGACTCCCTGATGCACCCCTAGAGTAGAAACTTAAAAATAAAATAAATAAATGACCCCATTTTGGAAACTACGGGATAAGGTGGCAGTTTTGTTGGTACCATTTTAGGGTACATATGATTCTTGGTTGCTCTATATTACACTTTTTGTGAGGCAAGGTAACAAAAATAAATAAAATAGCTGTTTTGGCACAGTTTTTATTTTTTGTTATTTACAATGTTCATCTGACAGGTTACATCATGTGGTATTTTCATAGAGCAGGTTGTTACGGACACGACAATACCAAATAATAAAGTATTTTAGGGTCTCCATATTCTGAAAGCCATATAGTTTTTTTTTTTGGGTGACTTATGTAGGGGCTAATTTTTTTCTGGAATGAGATGACGATTTGATTGGTACTATTTCAGGGTGCATATGACCTTTTGATCGCTTTTTGTGATGTAAGGTGACAATAAATGGCATTTAGCAGTTTTTCGAAAGTTTTTTTTACGGTGTTGACCAGACAGGGTGGATCATGTGATATTTTTAGAGCAGGCTGTTACGCACGCGGTGATACCCAATGTCTGTTTTTTATTTTAATTTTTATTTTTTCACAATTTTATATCTCTTTATGGGAAAGTTTTTTTTTTTTTTTAAATTGCAACTTTTATTTTTTTATTGCTAAAAACACTTTTTCACTTATTATGACTTTTTGATCTTTGTCCTACTAGGGGACTTAAACATTACAGGGTCTGATCCCTGTTTCAATGCAGCATAATACATCTGTATTGTACTGCATTGACTATTAGTGTATTACAGTGTAATACACTGATAGTTTGCCTATGAGACCCAGCCTGGGGCCCTAAGGACTTGTAATGGCTTGGGGCTGCCATGGCAACCATTGGGTCCCCGCCACCACAGCGCGTGGACCCGATGGTTAAGGAAAGGGAGAGCAAACCTCCCATATGCCGCTGTCAGTGCTTACCGCGGCATATGAGGAGGTTATCCGAGTTATTTTTTTGTTCTATGTTCCTAACTAAGCAAATGTAACAGCTTTCCAATTCACTCACTTTATCTCCAGTGGCTGGTTTCTCAGATTTCACTGAGGGTCACATAAGGCCTCTTTCACACTTGCGTTGTCCGGATCCGGCGTGTACTCCACTTGCCGGAATTACACGCCGGATCCGGCGCAAGTGTACTGAAAGCATTTGAAGACGGATACGTCTTCAAAATGTTTTCAGTGTTACTATGGCAACCAGGACGCTATTAAAGTCCTGGTTGCCATAGTAGTAGTGGGGAGCGGGGGAGAAGTATACTTACCATCCGTGCGGCTCCCGGGGCGCTCCAGAGTGACGTCAGAGCGCCCGATGCGCATGGATGACGTGCCATGCGATCACATCATCCATGCGCCTGGGGCGCCCTGACGTCACTCTGGAGCGCCCCGGGAGCCGCACGGATGGTAAGTATGCTGCTCCCCCGCTCCCCTTTACCATGGCTGCCAGGACTTTAGCGTGCCGGCAGCCATGGTATCCACTCTAAAAAAGCTAAACGTCGGATCCGGCAATGCGCCGAAACGACGTTTAGCTTAAGGCCGGATCCGGATCAATGCCTTTCAATGGGCATTCATTCCGGATGGGGCCTTGCAGCAAGTCTTCAGTTTTTTGGGCCGGTGCAAAAAGCGCAGCATGCTGCGGTATTTTCTCCGGCCAAAAAACGTTCCGTTCCGGAACTGAAGACATCCTAATGCATCCTGAACGGATTTCACTCCGTTCAGAATGCATTAGGATAATCCTGATCAGGATTCTTCCGGCATAGAGCCCCGACGACGGAACTCTATGCCGGAAGACAATAATGCAGGTGTGAAAGAGCCCTAACCTGTGATGTCAGCTTCTCTCCCTGCTCTGATAAAGGTAGTTTACAAGCCTGTAAACGAGTCACTGTGCTGGCCACGCGCCCCCACCCCCCCTTCACTGCCGTCTACTCTATGCTAGGATTCCTAACCCCTTCAGCTGCACAGCTCTGCAGGCAGTGAAGAGATAATGCTGGGCACTGGAGTTGATATACTAGAGAGAGCATTGCACAAGAAGGTAGGGGGAAGATCCTGTATGTATTAGAAGTGTCATTATACAGGTGGGACATGTAGTTCTACACATACAACATGCTGCAGAGTCTCCCAGCAGGCAGACATGTCACTCAGGGCAGCACTTGTATTCACTTTGTAGAGCAGGGGGAGGGGCAGAGATTGTTTTTATTGCATGTAAACAAAGGGCCAGAAAAGAACCAGGGAAATTAGGAAAAATATATATATTTTTTGTGCATAAAACTTGCTTAGCTCAGTTATATATCAGATTTTCAGTGCTATATTATTTTTTTTCATAACTCGGACAACCCCTTTAATCCACCGGCATTAGTGTCATCACAGTCGGATCCGTGCTGCTGATCGTGGCACCGCACATGTAGGATTTAAATGCTTGTCCTGGGGTGCAAAGTACAACTATGGGGAATGGAAAGGCGAGGGGTGTGAATGAGGGCATTGAGCAGATTTAAATGTTTTACCAGGTAACAGCTGAACCAAGAAAGTTGTAATAAAGCCATGTATATGGTTAGGTGGCTTTCACATCTGCGATAGGTCTCCTGTCGGAGCTTTTTGGAACTAGCATAGATGAAGCTCTCTGGATCTGCCACAGCTGGATCCAGAGAGCTTTGGCATGCTGTCCTCTGCTGAAACAGCCTGCTCAAGATCATAAAAGGGTATTCCGGCAGGTACAAGTTATCCCCTATCCACAGAATAGGGAATAACTATCAGATTGGTAGGTCCTACCGCTGGGAACCCCACGGATCACTAAAACAGGGGGCTGTACCCCCTGCTGCTCCCTTAAAATGAAATTAACGTGCGACTGGCTACTCCGGTCATTTTAGGGGAGCAGCGGGGGGGCCCCCCACCGATCTGACAGTAATCTCCTATATAATGGATAGGGGATAACCTGTACCTACCAGAATACTCCTTTAACAGTACTGTGAAACTATCCTTAGCAATGTTCAGTATCTTCTAACAAATGTCCACTTTACCACTGTTAAGATCAATAGTTATGCAAAAACAGTGTAAAACATTTAACAGAAAATTAAACTTACTTTGTCCTTAAGAAGGATTTCGTATGTTGTTAATAAAATATTGAACTTTAACCTCTTTGTCTGAGGGTGCATCCACTCGTGTGTCCTGATCTGAAACAAGGAGACATATGGAATAAATAACAGAAAAAAAAACTTCTAAAGTTCTAAAGAACCAAAACAAAATTTTCTGCTCTCAGCTCTCCCCTATGATGGTCATCGTGACAACATGAAAGTTAGCCAAGATCAGAAGACACAGTCCAGGATTAAAGGGTCTGATTTCATTCACTTGAACCTCTAATACTAGACAAAGTCCTTGGATGAGGGCTGCATTGTTTCTGCAGGGAAAAAAAAAAAAAAAAAAAAAAAAAAAAAAAAAAGGGCACACGCTATAATCTGGAGGAATTTAAGTTAATCCAATTATTTTTTCAATCAAATAATTTTTATTGAAGTTTTAAATTTTATACTTACATAAAACGAGATTTTTGTATAACTTGCCAGTAAAATATCTTTCTCGCTCTTCCTTGGGGGTATAGCTCAACTCCCTAGGAGGCGTGACACTAAGCGAAAAACTGTTAAGCCCCTCCTCCAGCAGCTATACCCTCAGCCTGGAGAGAGAGACTACCAGTTGCGTGTCCAAGTAGTGAAAAAAAGGCAATGACCAACCATGTAAAACTAAACAAGTCAACTACCCGACAGGGGCAACCAAACCGAAACGGTAAGCCAGAACAATTGGGTGGGTGCTGTGTCCCCAAGGAAGAGCGAGAGAGATTTTACTGGCAAGTTATACATAAATCTAGTTTTCTCGCCCAATTCCTTGGAGGACACAGGAAACTTGGGACGTTCAAGAGCAGTCCAAGAGGGGAGGGACTACAGCCCAAGGCGAAAAACACCGGAGGAATCAAGAAACCGCCGCCTGCAAGACCAGGCGGCCCAAAGCAGCATCCGCAATAGCCATCTTGATGAAGCGGGCAATAGACACCCTGGACTCCGCCAACCCCTTGCGCGGACCTTCCGGAACCACAAAGAGTCCGTACGCCGAAAGGGTCCGGTGACTTCCAGGTACAGTCATGTGAAAAAATTAGGACACCCTTTGAAAGCATGTGGTTTTTTTGTAACATTTTTAATAAAAGGTTATTTCATCTCCGTTTCAACAATACAGAGAGATTAAAGTAATCCAACTAAACAAAGAAAACTGAAGAAAAGTCTTTTCAAGATCTTCTGTAAATGTCATTCTACAAAAATGCCTATTCTAACTGAGGAAAAAGATAGGACACCCTTGCCCCTAATAGCGAGTGTTACCTCCTTTGGCTGAAATAACTGCAGTGAGACGGTTCTTGTAGCCATCTACCAGTCTTCAACATCGGTCTGAGGAAATTTTACCCCACTCCTCAATGCAGAACTTTTTCAGCTGTGAGATGTTTGAGGGGTTTCTTGCACGTACAGCCCTTTTCAAGTCACCCCACAGCATCTCAATGGGATTCAAATCTGGACTTTGACTTGGCCATTCCAGGACTCTCCATTTCTTCTTTTTCAGCCAATCTTTGGTTGATTTACTAGTATGTTTTGGGTCATTGTCATGTTGCATGGTCCAGTTCCGCTTCAGCTTTAATTTTCTAACTGATGGTCTCACATGTTCTTCAAGCACCTTCTGATACACAGTAGAATTCATCGTGGATTCTATGATGGTGAGCTGACCAGGTCCTGCTGCAGCAAAGCAGCCCCAAACCATGACACTTCCACCTCCATTCTTCACAGTTGGTATGAGGTTCTTTTCTTGGAATGCTGTGTTTGGTTTACGCCAAACATGTCCTCTGCTGTTGTGTCCAAATAATTCAATTTTGGACTCATCTGTCCAAAGAACATTATTCCAGAAGTCCTGGTCTTTGTCAACTTTATCTCTGGCAAATGTCAGTCTGGCCTCGATGTTTCTCTTGGAAAGCAAAGGTTTCCTCCTTGCACACCTCCCATGCAAGTTAAACTTGTACAGTCTCTTTCTGATTGTAGAGGCATGTACTTCTACATCAACAGTAGCCAGAGCCTGCTGTAGTTCTCGAGATGACACTTTAGGGTTTTTGGAGACCTCTTTTAGCATCTTGCGGTCTGCTCTTGGGGTGAACTTGCTGGGGCGACCAGTCCTGGGCATGTTGGCAGTTGTTTTGAAAGCCCTCCACTTGTAGACTATCTTCCGGACAGTGGAATGGCTGATTTCAAAATCTTTTGAGATCTTTTTAAATCCCTTCCCAGACTCATAGGCTGCTACAATCTTTTTTCTGAAGTCCTCTGACAGCTCTTTTGCTCTCACCATGGTGCTCACTCTCACTTCAACAGTCAGGAGCACACCAAACTAAATGTCTGAGGTTTAAATAGGGCAAGCCTCATTCAACATGCAGAGTAACGATCTACTAATTATGTGCACCTGGTGTGATATACCTGTGTGAGATCTGAGCCAATTTAAGAGGGAATACATGTGAGGGTGTCCTATCTTTTTCCTCAGTTAGAATAGGCATTTTTGTAGAATGACATTTACAGAAGATCTTGAAAAGACTTTTCTTCAGTTTTCTTTGTTTAGTTGGATTACTTTAATCTCTCTGTATTGTTGAAACGGAGATGAAATAACCTTTTATTAAAAATGTTACAAAAAACCACATGCTTTCAAAGGGTGTCCTAATTTTTTCACATGACTGTAAATCTTCAGAGCCCTAACAACATCCAGGCGGTGAAGCTCCCGTTCTCGAGGATGAGAAGGGGACAGACAAAGGGAAGGGAGGACGATGTCCTCATTTAGGTGAAAAGTGGAGACCACCTTCGGGAGAAAGGAAGGAACCGGACGGAGAACTGCCTTATCCTGGTGGAAGACCAAAAGGGGTTCCGTGCAATAAAGTGCCACCAATTCAGACACCTGTCGAAGGGGCGTGACGGCTACAAGGAAAATAACCTTGCAGGACAAAAGGCGAAGAGAGACCTTCCATATCAGCTCGAACGGAGAGGACTGGAGCGCCGAGAGCACAACATTAAGATCCCAGTGTGGAATGGGAGAACGATACGGGGGAACTGAGTGAGCGACCTCCTGGATAAAGGTCTTGACGGGTCCGAGAGGAGCCAAAGGACGCTGGAAGAGGATGGAAAGCGCCTAGACCTGACCCTTCAACGAGCTAAGACCCAGGACCAGGCCAGACTAAGGACATGATCGTGGGAAGGGAAAAACAAAGAGGATGAACATTCAGATGTTCGCAAAAGCCTAGGTAAGACCACCAAGTCCGGTAGTAAATCCTGGACGAGGCCGGCTTCCGTGCACGGATCATGGTACGAACCACATCCGCCGAGAAACCTCGTTGCGTTAAAACTGCGGTCTCAACAGCCACGCCGTTAAACGTAGCGACTCTAAATGCTGGTGGAAGATCGGCCCTTGAGAGAGAACGTCTTCTCTTAGAGGCAGTGGCCAAGGCGCGTCTCCCAGGAGCAGCATTAGGTCGGCGTACCAAGGTCGACGAGGCCAATATGGGGGATACCAGGATCGTACGCATGCCCTCTGACACGATCTTTCGGAGAACCCGCGGCAGAAGGGGGAGAGGCGGAAACACGTACAGGAGAGAAAAAAATCCCGTCCACGGAAGAACGAGAGCATCGGCGCCGTACGCCCTCGGGTCCTTGGACCTGGACAGGAAGGTGGGGAGCTTGTGGTTGAACCTGGAGGCCATGAGATCCACATCCGGACGACCCCAACGGAGGCAAATGGACTCGAACACCTCGGGATGCAGAGACCACTCGCCCGGGTCGATCATAGTCTGGCTGAGGAAATCCGCTGCCCAGTTGTCCACCCCCAGAATGTAAATTGCAGACAGGGCCGGAACATGAGTTTCAGCCCAGTGGAGGATGTGAGACACTTCCCGCATCGCCCCTGCGCTGCGAGTGCCCCCTGATTTATGTACACCACAGCCGTGGCGTTGTCCGACTGGACCCGGACGGGACGGCCCCGGAGCAGGGGAGTCCAGTGCCGGAGCAAGAGGAGAATCGCCCTCAGTTCCAGAATATTTAAATCGTCAGCTTGGACTCCGATGGAGACCAAGTGCCCTGGACAGACCTGGGAGGACACCCCCCCCCCCCCCAAGCTGGCGTCGGTGGTGACCACCAACCAGGTCATCGGCAGAAAGGATCTTCTCTGAAGGGCGGTCCGTAACCACCAGAGTGGGGGGGGGGGGGGGGGGGGGTAGAGTGAAGGGCCAGTCCAGACTCTCCTGGGACTTGTCCCAGGCAGACAGGATCGCCGTCTGGAAGATGCAGGAGTGATGTTGCGCGAAAGGAATAGCTTCAAAGCAGGACACCATCTGTCCCAATACCCGCATGCTGGACCAGAAGGATGGGCTGCGGAGGAGAAGGGTCCGAACCGAACTGTGAAGGTTCAGATGGTTTTCCGGTGGGAGCCGAACCTCCGCCGTTTCTGTATCCAGCAGCATCTCCAGGAAGACGAGTTGTCTGGAAGCGGTAAGCGAAGACTTGGAGAGGTTGATAATCCAACCGAACCGCTCCAGGGTTTGCAGTGTGAGGTCCACACTGGCGGACATCTGGGAAAAGGAGGGTGCCTTGATAAGCAGATCGTCCAAGTAGGGAAGTAGAAAAACACCCCTGGAAAGGAGCAAGGCCAGGACAGGGGCCAAGATCTTGGTGAACAACCGAGGAGCCGTCGCCAGGCCGAAGAGGAGGGCGAGAAATTGATAGTGGTCGATCCCTACCACAAAGCGAAGGAAACGCTGGTGACACCGAGCAATCGGGACGTGGAGGTATGCATCCTGGATGTTGATAGACGACAAAAACTCCCCTTTTTTCAGAGCTGCCACCACGGATTGGAGGGACTCCATCCTGAACGGAGAAACCGGTTTAGGTCCAAAAATCGGTCTCACCGAGCCTTCCTTTTTGGAACTACAAAAAGGTTTGAGTAGAACCCCTTGAATCGGTCCCTTAGAAGAACGGGAGTGATCACTCCTTTGTCCAGAAGGGTGCGAATGGCCTTGGAGAAGGCGGCCACACACTGGGGGTCCCTCGGGACACGGGAGCGAAAAAAGTGGTTTGGAGGGAGGGACACAAATTCGATTTTGTATCCGGATGACACAACCTCGAGAGCCCAGGCGTCAGAGACGTGTGCCTGCCAGATGTCCTTGAAAAGGAGGAGGTGGCCCCCCACCCGGGAGGGTGGGGGCGCACCTTCAGGCGGGGGTCTGCTTGGTCGAGGGGGGGGGTGAGCTAGCTGGGACTTGCGCCAGCAGAGTTGGGTCCGAAAAAAGGGCTTTTTGCGCCTATCCCGGGAGGAAGAAGCGGACGGACCGGACGCGGGTCGAGGGCCGGAGGACCTGCGGGAAGACCTAAAGCGAGAGAAACCAGGACGGCCTCGAGTGGCGCTCTTGGTCCTAGGCTGGGGAAGATGGGTGCTCGTCCAAGCAGGTCCGAATAAACGGGAACCCGCGAAGGAAAGGTCAGCAAGCGACTGTTTTGAAGAAGCGTCCGCTGTCCAAACTTTTAGCCAAAAGTTCTCTCCTGGCTGAGACCGCCAGAGCAGAGGAACGGGCAATGGAGGCCTCACAAATGAATTTCCCTGCCTGAATAACGAGCTGGGCTAAAGAACGGAGGTCCTGAATGGAGATGTCTGAATTAAGTTCCTTGTCCAGCTGGGAAGCCTATTCCGAGACAGCCTTGCCGGCCCAAGCTGAAGCAAAGACTGGCCTGAGGGCTGAACCTGAGGCAGCAAATATGGCTTTTGTAAGGGATTCCAGGCGATGGTCCTCAGTGGACTGAAGAGAGGAACCGTCCGCCACAGGAATGGCCGTGCTTTTAGACAAGCGGGCCAACCTTAGGCCTTAGGTGGAGATGCAATCCGCTGGGAAGGGATAACAGATATCCAACTTCTTAGGGGGGGGGGGGGTAAAGAGGGCATCCGGGCGAGACCAAGCCTTTGAGACCACCAACGAGAAATCAGCGTGGAGGGGAAAAACAGTGGATGCCTGCTTGGGGCGGAAAAAGGACACACTGGCCTTGTCAGTGCTGGGTGGGTCGTCGCAAATCTTAAAAGGAGTCACGAATATTGGTGATGAGATGACCCACAGCAGAGGCTAACTTGGACGGCAATGCCGAGTCCATGTCCCAATCCGCATCCACCAGTTCTCCCTCAGAGGGCACGTTCTGTGAGGAGGGGGGAGCCGACTGAGTCCGTACCCGCGGAGGAGACATGGACGCATCTGAGGAAGCTGGGGCACTTCTGGATGTGCCTGGCCCTGGAGGTATCACTGGGAGTGAGGGACCCAGACGGATGGGCAGGGGTAGCGGACCCGGAGGGTACGACAGAGGGCGTAGCAGACTGTGTGTCTACAAAGCGGCCCACAACATGAGTGAGACTTTCCATGGCCTGGGATAGGGATCTTGCCCAATCAGGTGGATCCACAGGAACAGGGGGCGGCACAGTAGGTGGTGGACCCTGTATTGGGGATTGGGGCCTGGCATGCAGAGCAATGCGGGTCCGATTGCCCCCGTGGAAAGGGTGCTTCACAGGCAGTGCAGGCGTGATACAAGGGCCTAGAGGCCCCTGAGGGGTCAGACATGTTGGTGAAGATAGGTTGGCAGAAAAAAAAAAAAAGGAGGGAGGGGGAGAACTGTCCAGGCTAAGGGCTGGTGACAGGAGGGGTTAACAGACGACGGAACTGCTTGCCGAATCACTCTGCCGCAAGTGTAAAAATAGCCTTAGGGTACTTTCACACTAGCGTTTTTCTTTTCCGGCGCTGAGTTCCGTCCTAGGGGCTCAAATCCGGAAAAGAACTGATCAGTTTTATGCTAATGCATTCTGAATGGAGAGTCAGTCCTTCAGGATGCATCAGGATGTCTTCTGTTCAGTCTTTTTGACTGATCAGGCTTTTCAGAAAAACGTAGCATGCAGTATTTTTACCTCCGGCCAAAAAGCCTGAACACTTTGACTGAACGCCTGATCAGGCTTTTTTCCCATTGACTTGCATTAACGCCGGATCCGGCCCTGTGTGTTCAGTCAAAACGGATCCGGCTTTTGCATGTTAAACCCGAAAAATGTGAAAAAAAAGTTAAAGTCCATAAATGGCGGATCCGTTTTTTCCAATGCATTTTTCCATTGTGATCGAAAGCCTGATCAGGATTCAAATGTAATCCGTTTTCACACGTTTTTCCGGATCCGGCGGGCAGTTCTAGTGTCGGAATTGAACGCCGGATTAAAACAACGCTAGTGTGAAAGTAGCCTTAGGGCTGTTTCACACGAGCGAGTCCATTGCGGGAATCATGCTCTGTGTGTGAGTGTGATCCTCCGCTCCAGACTTGCAGGAGCGCACGGCATTATTATGATTTATAATGCTGTATGTCTATGCTTGGCCTTTTTTCCACAGAATCCTAGTGATAATGCGCGAGGTGAACGCATTGCACCCGCACTGAATCCGGACCCATTCACTTCTATGGGGCTGTGCACATGAGAGGTGATTTTCACGCATCACTTGTGCGTTGTGTGAAAAATCGCAGCATGCTCCATGTTGTGCATTTTTAACGCAACGCAGGGCCCATAGAAGTTAATAAGGCTGTGTGAAAATCGCAAGCATCCGCAAGCAAGTGCGGATGTGGTGCTATTTTCACGCATGGTTGCTAGGATGAAAGTCTATTCACTATTATTTTCCCTTATAACATGGTTATAAGGGAAAATAATAGCATTCTTTAATACAGAATGCTCAGTAGAAGGTCAATATAATAAACATTATAAACACCCCAGTATAACAAACATTGGTGGCGCAGTACCCCCCCCCCAGTATAATGAACATTGGTGGCGCAGTGCCCCCCTCAACATAATAAACATTGGTGGCGCAGTGGACAGTACCGATGAGGGTTAAAAATATATAAATTAACTCAACTTCTCCAATTGATCGCGTAGCAGCCGGTCTCCTGTTCTTTCTTCAGGACCTGTCAAAGTACCTGTGGTGACATCACTGTGCTAATCACATGGTACAATAAATGATCCATCACCATGGTAATGGACCATGTGATGAGCTCAGTGACGTCACCACAGGTCCTGAGGAAAGAACAGGAGACAGGCAGCTACGCGATCAATTGGAGGAGGCGAGTTAATTTAAAAAAATATATATTTAACCCTCATTGGCACTGCCCACTGCGCCACTAATGTTTATTATACTGGGGTGTTGGGGGGGGGCGCACTGCACCACCAATGAAAAGAACTGACCTGTTAATACAAATACAGGAGGAGGGTGCTGGAATCAAATAGCCAGCACCCGACCTCTATGACGGAGCTGCGATCCGCTGCAGTTAACCCCTCAGGTACCGCGCCTAAAGGGTTAACTGCGGCTGATCGCAGCTCCCTGTCAGAGGTCGGGTGTCTGCTATTTGATTCCGGCACCCATCTTCTGTATTTGTATTAACAGGTCAGTTGTCTTCATTGGTGGCGCAGTGGCCAAAGCCCCTCCCCTCCTCCTCCCATCTCTCTACTCATTGGCAACGGCAGCAGCACAGGGGGAGGGAGAGACTCCTCCACTGCGCTGCTGAGCAGAACATCGGCGGCGGGGCAGAGATCTATCATCTCCTGTGCCTGCCGCTGTATTCAACTGCAGAGCTGCGGCGGCACCATTTGTAAATTCTAAGTCGCATTGGCGACCATTTTGGTCGCCATCTGGAGCCCTGAGATGGTTCCGCAAAAACGGAACGGATACAGGAGACATACGGATTTTTTTTGCGGACCCAACGACTTGAATGGAGCCACGGAACGTGATTTGCGGGCAATAATAAGACATGTTCCATCTTTCAACGGAACGCAAAAATGGAATGCAATCACAGTACATTACGTTTTTTTTTGCAGAACCATTGAAATGAATGGTTCCGTATATTGACCGTATACAGAACGCAAAAAATGGCCCGTAAATGGGAAAAAAAATAAAAAAATGTTGTGCGAAAGAGGCCTTATTGGGAGAGAGTGGCAGCAAAAAGGACACACCCCTTGAGCTGCAGCTTCAAATTAATCTAGCACATGAAGAGAAGCAATGAATGGGGAGATCTGTGGATCCATGTGAGTTACAGGGCTGGTTTTAGCATTCTTAGGAGATGATCATGTCCTATATGATATCAGATTTTCATTTTTTACATTGATCTTTCATTTAAATGGCTGTGGGGACAATCTGAAAATACAGGAAAAGCTGGAGACAAAACCCATTTTATGTTGACAAAGTTTAGTTTTTGAGAAATATAAAAATTGATATGAATCCTCAATATAAATATAATGTGTAACTTACCATATTTCTACTACCAATGTCCCCCAGGTAAACCACAGCGTTCATTAAGGGAGCCCAAATCAGAATTTCTCTTTGCCAGGAGGTTAAAGTAGACAGGGGAACCACAATCATAAATGGTCCATAAAGTTGATGTTCATGGAACAAATAATTCAAGAATGAAATGGTCTGAATTGTTTTTCCCAATCCCATTTCATCAGCCAGAATACAACTGTTGCCTCTGGAGAAAGAAATACACAATTTCAATCACTTTGTGCAGTCCCATAACAGTATCATTGAGGTTGCAGTACATTTGAGGGACATCAATAAAGGCCTCGTGTTACTCTGAAATTCTTGTGTACTAAAATTTCACCCAAAAGCAGGGAGCTGTGCCCATGTGATCTCATTCAGGCTGCTGCTGCCTCCCTGCTCCTCACATCAGCTGCCGTTTATAAGCTCAAGATTAGTCAATGTATGAAGAACTGACTTATAGTACAGCAAGCAGAGAATGAGTGTAAAGTACAGTGAGAAAATGCTAAATATCAGAAAACTAACTAGGAAAATTAGGTTTTAGTAAGGAGTGACTGCAGTTACCTTACGCAAATCATTTTCTTACAATTACAAAAGACAATATGATGAAATAGAGCAGAGCTTACTTGCACCATGAGTGTGCCAGCCAGTTTAAGCCATTTAGTTGATAGTCTCTTAACTCCATTGTCTCATTCGCGCCAATGTAGGGCGGCTGCTTCTTCAGAGCTACAAACCGCGGCCTCTGTTTTAAGACCTATGAAAATATTACAACAGTTACTCTAGTCAACATGTAGTGTACATGGGAGAATCATACTAATACCAATTAGTAGATCATGTAACACTACTGATTTCTATAAAGACACAGAACAAACATGGTGCACTACACACTCAAATTATACCCACTTAGCCCTGTAATCCCGTGCATGTGCTAGTGAATGCGCAGTTTAGATCTCAGCATGCACCTATTTAAAATACTGCGTCTCATGCGCAGGATTACTGGGACAGCAAGAAGACAGTGAGGATGCCTGGCCCTGTCACTTAAAAGGAAGGGAAGTAGCTGAGGTGGGGCGGCAGAGGTTAAAGGAAACCTGTCACCGGGATTTTGTGTATAGAGCCGAGGACATAGGTTGCTAGATGGCTCCTAGCACATCCACAATACCCAGCCCCCATAGTTCTGTGTGCTTTTATTGTGTGTATAAAAAAAAAAAAAAAAAAAAGATTTGATACACATGCAAATTAACCTGAGATGAGTCGTGTCCCTGACTCATCTCAGGTCAATTTGCATATGTATCAAATCGTTTTTTTATTTTTACACAATAAAAGCACACAGAGCTATGGGGACTGAGTAGTGCGGATGTGCTAGCGGCCATCTAGCAACCCATGTCCTCAGCTCTATACACAAAATCCCGGTGACAGGTTCAAGTGCCACGCGGTGCACTATAGACCCTATTAGCATATTCAATAAAATGCAGAAGAAAAAAAAAAAAAAAAGTCGCAGTAACAATGCATAGTGATAGAGTAAATCTTTTGTTATACTCAATAACACTTACCTTACATTCCCTAAAAGGAATTGTTTTGGACTGATTCCTACTGAAGTATTCATCAATGTGTGCCTGAAATTTTCTACCAATAAGTGCACCGTCTTCCCAACTGCACTCTAAATACGGAAGCCCCTGCCACTTGCAAAAATAATCCGGGTATCCTGCTGCAGATTTCTGATTGGAATGAGCTAAGGGGAAAAATACATAAAAATATAGATATGAACGTGAAAGAACAGCAAGAAATACCCATTACTGAACCGCACAGAGGGAGTACGGTAATTATGTTAATACACTTTATACAGGAGAACATATTCCTCAACACTTAAAAGTGATGAACATTCAAAATGAGAGAGACTGGAAGGTGACTTATGCAGCTCTGGAAAAGGGAAACAGATACAGGGGAAGAAGTTGAGTTCTACCATTTATAGGGGGTTATATGATTTTGAGCAGGATACCCGAGTAAAAAACGAGATTTTTGTATAACTTACCAGTAAAATCTCTTTCTTGCTCTTCCTTGGGGGACACAGGAACTCTTGGGTATAGCTTATCTCCATAGGAGGCGTGACACTAAGTAAAAGACTGTTAAGCCCCTCCTCCAGCAGCTATACCCTCAGCCTGGAGAGAGAGACTTCCAGTTATGTGCCCAAGTAGTGCAAGACAAAGGCAAGGAGTAACCAAACCAATACCAACAAGTCAGAAAAAAACACCCGAAGGCCAACAAAAAACAATGGGTGGGCGCTGTGTCCCCCAAGGAAGAGCGAGAAAGAGATTTTACTGGTAAGTTATACAAAAATCTCGTTTTCTCGCCCAATTCCTTGGGGGACACAGGAACTCTTGGGACGTTCAAAAGCAGTCCACAAACAGGGAGGGACCACAACCAAAAGCGAACCAGGCACCGTAAACATTAAGGCACCGCCGCCTGCAAGACCAAGCGGCCCAAAGCAGCATCCGCCGATGCATAAGTGTTCACCCTGTAAAACTTGGTGAACGTGTGCAAAGACGACCAGGTGGCCACCTTGCACAGTTGTTCAGCCGAGGCACGATTACGCTGAGCCCAGGAAGCCCCGACCGCTCTGGTAGAATGAGCGGTAACACCAAAGGGCGGATCCCTGCCCCGAGCACGGTAAGCCTCAACGATAGCCATCTTGAGGAAGCGGGCAACAACCACCTTAGACGCCGCCAGCCCCCTGCGCGGACCCTCCGGAATCACAAACAGAGAATCCGAGCGTCGAAAGGGTCTGGTCACATCCAGGTAGATCCTGAGAGCCCGAACAACATCCAGACGGTGAAGCTCCCGGGGATGCGACGGGGACGGACACAGAGAAGGAAGGACAATATCCTCATTCAGGTGAAAGGCGGACACCACCTTCGGAAGAAATTCCGGAACAGGGCGGAGAACCACCTTGTCCTGGTGAAAAACCAAGAAGGGCTCCACTGAAGAAAGAGCCGCCAACTCAGACACACGCCGAAGAGACGTGATAGCGACGAGAAAGAAAACTTTGCAAGACAACAAGCGAGGGGAAACCTTGCGCAGAGGCTCGAAAGGGGAAGATTGGAGAGCCGCCAACACAACGTTAAGATCCCAAGCAGGAACGGGAGGGCGATAGGGGGGAGCACAGTGAGCAACCCCCTGAAGAAAGGTCTTAACCGGACCGAGCGGAGCCAGAGGACGCTGAAAAAGGACCGAAAGAGCCGAAATCTGACCCTTCAGGGTACTGAGACCCAAGCCCAGAGCCAGACCAGACTGCAAAAAGGATAAAACCGTAGGAAGGGAAAACCTCAGAGGGGGAGTCCCCAAGGCCTCACAGAAAGCCAAATAGGCCCGCCAGGTACGATAATAAATCCTGGCCGAGGCCGGTTTTCGTGCACGAATCATGGTACGGACCACGTCAGCCGAAAACCCCCGCCGCGTCAGGACCGCGGTTTCAATAGCCACGCCGTCAAACGTAGCGACCCTAAATGCTGGTGGAAGATCGGCCCCTGAGAGAGGAGGTCTTCTCTGAGAGGCAGAGGCAAGGGAGCGTCTGCCAGAAGCAACATAAGGTCGGCGTACCACGGACGACGCGGCCAGTCCGGGGCGATTAGGATTGCTGGCGTGCCCTCCGCCGCAATCTTCCGAAGGACACGCGGAAGAAGAGGCAGGGGCGGAAACACGTAGAGGAGCGAAAACTCCGTCCAGGGGAGGACGAGCGCGTCCGCGCCGTAAGCGTCCGGATCCTTGGCCCTGGCCACGTAGATGGGAAGTTTGTAGTTGAATCTGGAGGCCATGAGATCCACGTCCGGACGACCCCAGCGGAGACAAAGAGACTCGAAGACGTCGGGGTGCAGAGACCACTCCCCCGGGTCGATCGTCGTCCGGCTGAGGAAATCCGCCGCCCAATTGTCCACCCCCGGAATGTAAATGGCCGAAAGGGCCGGAACATGAACCTCCGCCCAGCGAAGGATCAGAGACACCTCTCTCATCGCCGCCGCGCTGCGAGTGCCCCCCTGGTGATTTATGTACGCCACAGCCGTGGCATTGTCCGACTGGACCCGAACAGGGCGACCCTGAAGCAACGAAGTCCAGTGTCGGAGCGAGAGGAGGATGGCCCTCAGCTCCAGAACATTGATCGGCAGTCTGGACTCCGATGGAGACCAAGTGCCCTGGACGGACCGAGGAGGAAACACTCCCCCCCAACCCCGCAGACTGGCATCGGTGGTAATCACCAGCCAAGTCATTGGCAGGAAAGACTTCCCCTGAAGAGGGGTCCGCAGCCACCAGAGGAGAGAGGAACGAACCTGGGGGGAAAGGGGAAAATGCCGATCCAGACTCTCCTGGGACTTGTCCCAGGCGGACAGAATGGCCGTCTGAAAGGTGCGGGAGTGGTACTGTGCGTAAGGAATCGCCTCGAAGCAGGACACCATCTGACCCAGGACCCGCATGCTGAACCGGAAGAAGGACGGCGGTGGGACAGAAGGCTCTGAACCGACCGATGGAGGAGCAGGCGCTTTTCCAACGGAAGTCGAACCACCGCTGAATCCGTATCCAGCAGCATCCCCAGAAAGACCAATTGCCGGGAAGGAACAAGAGAGGATTTGGGTAGGTTGATAACCCAACCGAACCGGCGCAAGGTCTGCAGCGAGAGATCCACGCTGGCTGAAGTCAGTGACAGAGAAGGCGCCTTGATTAGGAGGTCGTCTAGATATGGAAGCAGAAAAACTCCCCTGGAACGAAGCAAGGCGAGGACCGGGGCCAGGACCTTCGTGAAAACACGAGGGGCCGTCGCCAGCCCGAAGGGAAGGGCAACGAACTGGTAGTGGTCGGACCCCACTGCAAAACGCAGAAAGCACTGATGACACCGTGCGATTGGAATGTGAAGGTAGGCGTCCTGGATGTCGATGGAGGCCAGGAACTCCCCCTGTTCCAGAGAGGCCACCACCGACCTGAGAGACTCCATCCGGAAACGCTGAAGACGAAGGAAGCGGTTCAGCCGTTTTAGATCCAGAATGGGTCGCACCGAACCCTCCTTCTTGGGGACCACAAAAAGGTTCGAATAGAACCCCTTGAACCTGTCTCCCATAGGAACCGGGGTGATGACTCCTTTGTCTAGAAGAGTCTGAACGGCAGCAAAGAAATCAGCCGCCCCTCGGGAATCCCGGGGAACCCGAGAGCGAAAGAACCGAACTGGGGGAAGGGACGCAAGCTCGAGTTTGTACCCGGAAGACACAACTTCGAGAGCCCAGGCGTCGGAGACGTGCGCCTGCCAGAAGTCCCTGAACAGGAGGAGACATCCCCCCACCCGGGTGGGTGGGGGCGCACCTTCAGGCGGGGGCCTGCTTGGTCGCGGGAGCGCGAGCAGGTTGAGATTTGCGCCAGGAGGGCTGGGTCCGAAAAAAGGGTTTCTTACGCCTGTCCTGGACAGGGTTAGCGGACGGACCTGAGGCGGAGCGAGGAGCGGAAGCCCTACGAGAAGACCTGAAACGGGAGAAGGTGGGACGACCACGAGTGGAGCTCCTAGCCTTGGATTGGGGAAGATGGGTACTCTTCCCCCCCGTGGCTTCAGAGATGATTTCATCCAAACGGGTCCCGAACAAACGAGCACCAGAGAAAGGAAGGCTAGTAAGAGACCGCTTTGACGCGGCGTCCGCCGACCAAACCTTTAACCAAAGCTCCCTCCTAGCCGACACGGCCAGGGCAGACGAACGGGCAATAAGAGCCCCTGCATCCAGGGATGCTTCACATACAAATTTTCCAGCCTGAACGATAAGCTGAGCCAGGGCACGGAGGTCTTGAATAGGGACGTCGGATTCAAGCTCCAGATCCAGCTGAGACGCCCATTCTGAAACCGCTTTACCAGCCCAAGCGGAGGCAAAGACTGGCCTAAGCGCGGATCCGGAGGCCGAAAAGATACCCTTTGTAAGGGCCTCTATACGGCGATCCTCAGTGGATTGTAAGGAAGAACCATCTGCGACGGGAATAGCCGTGCTCTTGGACAAACGGGCCACAGGGGGGGTCGACCTTAGGAGGAGACGCCCAGTTTGTGATGCAATCCGCCGGAAACGGATAACAAACATCTAACTTTTTCGGCGGGGTAAACCGTGCATCAGGACGGGCCCAGGCCTTAGAAACCACTGACGAAAAGTCAGCATGGAGGGGAAAAACCGCAGAAGCCTGCTTCTGGCGAAAAAAGGAAACACTGGTTTTCTCAGGATCAGGAGGATCATCGCGAATTTTAAAGGTATCACGGATATTGTTTATAAGGTGGCCCACAGCGGAAGCCAGCTTTGAAGGCAGCGCCGAATCCATATCCCAATCGGAATCAACCAGCTCCCCTTCAGAGGGCAAATCCTGCAAGGAGGAAGGACCCGACTGAGAACGCACCCTTGGGGGGGGGATACCGAAGCATCCGAGGATGACCGGTGATCCGCCCTTGACCGCTTCTGGGATTGGCGGGCTCTGGAGGAATCGCCTGCAGAGAGAGACTCAGACGGGTCGGCCAGGACAGCGGACCCGGAGGGCCCAGCAGGGGAATCATCCGGCTGCGACAAGGGCAACACATCTGCAAGTCGGCCCACAACGCTAGTGAGACTAACCACAGCCTGGGAGAGGGATCTAGCCCAGTCAGGGGGATCCAAGAGGCCAGGGGGTGACACAACAGATGGCGGACCCTGCGATGGGTCTTTGCAAAGCGAGCAATGCGGGTCAGACTGCCCTTGAGGAAAGGGCGCCTTACATGCGGTGCAGGTATGATACCAAGGTCCCACAGGCACTAAGGGGTCAGACATGTTGGTAGGAGCAATAGAAAAAAAACCAGAGTCCAGGCCAGGGGGCTACAGTGAGGAAGGGTCAACAGTCCTACCAGGTCACAGAGGAAGCAGAACGGCAGCAGAAGAACGGCGGCGGCAACTAGAGCAATGGTCCGTCCTGCAGTGAGTTCCCAGAAGCACGCAGGCACGAGAGTGGGCGGGACTAAAGAGGCGCGGGAAGAAAGGCGTCCGGCCCCTGACTGAAGACCAAGCAAGACGCTGGGCCGGTCCGAAACTCCGCCCCCCACCGAAAACATTATCGCGCGCGCGCGCGATTCAAATCCCGCTCTGAACTATCACAGGTCTCCCCAATGGCCTCCGCCGCAGCGGAAGCGAGAGGTAGGAAGCCGAAAGAGGAGGACCGGGTGTAGGCGTCCTGCAATGCAACGGCACAGCGGTCGCATACCCGGCCGCCCCCAAACAAGCCTCCCCCATGAGCGCCGCTCAGCTCTCCTGGGACTTGTCCCAGGCGGTACAAACAGGGCGCCAGGCCGCCTCCGAATCGAGCAACGAGGCCATCAGCAAAGGGGAGCCTAGAATGGAACGGAGAGGAGGGGAAAGGAAGGGAGGGGGAGGGGAGCGGAACGGCTGCACTAGCCACCTCACCTGCGACGTCTTCACCCTCTAGTCCATCCAGCTGGGACGCCCCTTCAGCCACTGGCACAAGAGTGACAGTAGCTGGAGAGGGGCTTGCAGGTGGGCGACCCAGAGCTGGCGGGATGCAGGGGAGCATGAGCTGCCCTGGTCCTCCTTTTCTTTTGTGGGGGAGGCAGCAGGGCGGATAACCGGCCCTGGTGCAGCTCAACCCCGGGAAAACAGAGAAGTCTACTGCGACTCTGTTGTCCCTGTGGAAAAATCCAAGTGGAAAAATTAAAATTAAAAATTAAAAACTCTAAAATCTTCTCAAGACAACTCTGCAGTGCAGAGAGTGTCTTGCCTCCTTGACACTAAGCAAAAAACTGGAAGTCTCTCTCTCTCTCCAGGCTGAGGGTATAGCTGCTGGAGGAGGGGCTTAACAGTCTTTTACTTAGTGTCACGCCTCCTATGGAGATAAGCTATACCCAAGAGTTCCTGTGTCCCCCAAGGAATTGGGCGAGAAAAGGGATCAACTGATATTGATTTTTCAGAGCCGATAGCGATAACCTGTGAACTTTCAGGCCAATAGCTGATAACTTATACCGATATTCTGTGCATTTTCATTTAAAAAAAAAAAAAAAAAAAAAAAAAAAAAAAAGGGGGAAAAATGTCTGTTACGGCGTTCACCGCATATGTTTATTTCTTGTTTATATGTTTTATATTTAAAATTGGGAAAGGGGCGATTTATACTTAATATTTGTGTTTTTTTTTTACTTTTTATTTAAAAGGATAACGGTCACACTTAGACCCTAATTTCAATTTTCATATATGTAGTTACTAATAACATGATATTCCAGAATCAGTTACTATTAGACTGACTCACCCCATATTTAATAAGATTCAGCCCTTAGCAACAAGTCTGCATAAAACTGCAATTTCACTATTCAGTTAAGATGGCCGCCACTGCCCTCACCCTGAGGCTAATCCCGCCTGCCCTCACTAGCCAGTAACAATAGCCCCCCCAAAAGTGTCAGTAACCACAGCCCTTCCCCTAAAGGGTTAATCTCCTGCAGCACAAAGGGGTCCTCTTACCACATGTTTCATTTATACACTGAGCAGACGGCAGATCTCCCTTCCCTGGTCTGCGCTGCTTCAACTCTGCATTCTCCAGCTCTGCTGAGTGAGGGAGCGTCTGCCAAGTGCAGGGACAGGGAGAAGTGCACACAGCCCAGGCACTGTTGTCAGCTGCTGGGGAGGACCTGGCTTTAATCATTTACTTACAGTCCCTGGCTGTCTGTAATCTGACCTTGCACGCTGCCTGCTTCGTCCTTCAACACAGAGGACGGACCCTGCATAGCTACCCGATTTTAAGCACAGGTAAAAATAGGCAGTACAGGGAACAAAACTGTGGCATTAAGTGGTAACTGGAATACACAGTGAAAAGTTTAAATAGGGCCACCAAGGAGATATTAATCACCACAATCCAATACTCCAAAAAAATATATATTTGACGACAGATGACAGTTACACTTTAATAACTATTTCCCCCCTTAGGGGCTAGAACCTGGGATATTTTAATCACTTGTCCTATTCACCCTAATAGAGCTCTATTAAGCCTCATGCAGACATCTGTGTAACACGGTCCGTGAGATACCAAACTGGCACTGCAGGAGTGCACGGAGTCATTGGTTGCTATGACGCCATGCGCTCCTCCAATGCCAGTCCAGTATCTCATAGACACCTGCATGAGGCTTTAGGGTGAATAGGATTTCACACTCTCCCTGCTGCCCTGTGCACAAGGCAGCAGGGAGCTTACTATGGCAGGCAGGGCAAGCTGGACGCATTATCGGCAAGGTTAGATGCAGATAACTTTGAAAAATCATGACTATCGGCCGATAACATGGGTAAATCCGATAATCGGTCGATCCCTAGAGAAAACCCTGCCTTGCTAAAATATTCACCATCCAGCATTTTGTTGCATTACATTCAGGAATTAAAATGGATTTCTGGGGGTTTGTACCATTTCATTTACACAAAATGTCTCCTACTGAGAAGATGCTAAATATATTTGTTATTGTGACACGCAATATTTAAGACAAAATTTAATGTGCATAAAGTATTCACCCCATGAAATTCAATACCTTGTGGTGGCACATTTTTCTGCAATTACAGATAGGGTATGTCTCTATTAGCTTAGTAAATCTAGACACTGGGACCTTTGCTCTTTCTTTTAGGGAAAGCTCCTTTAAGTTAGACGAGTTTGGTTTACAGCAGTCTTAAAACATGCCACAGATTCTGAGCTGGAATGAAGTCTGGGCTTTGACCGTGTTCCCCCTATATCCATCCCAGTGTAGCTTTAGAGTCATTGTCCTGCTGGAAAGTGAAACTCCACATGTTTTTCTCAAGAACTGCGCTGTATTTAATGCCAACTCTCTCTCCTTCAATTCTAATCAGCTTTTCAATGGCTGCCATATTTATGGCCCCGATTCTGTAGTTTACAGAAACACCCCATATGTGGTCATAAACTGCTGTACGGGCACACGGCAGGACACAGAAGGAAAGGAATGCAATACGGTTTTTGGAAGGCAGATATGGCTGGACAGTTTTTTTGACACCATGTCCCATTTGAAGCCCCCCTGATGCACCCCTAGAGTATAAACTCCATAAAAGTGACCCCATTTTAGAAACTACGGGAGAGGGTGAAAGTTTTGTGGGTACTAGTTTAGGGTACATATTTTTGGTTGCTCTATATTACACTTTTTGTGAGGCAAGGTAACAAGAAATTGCTGTTTTGGCAGTGTTTTTTTTATTTTTTTTTGTTATTTACAACATTCATTTGACAGGTTAGATCATGTGGTACTTTATAGAGCAGGTTGTCACGGACGCGGCAATACCTAATATGGACCGTATTTTTCGCCCTATAAGACGCACCGGCCCATAAATCGCACCTAGGTTTTTGAGGAGGAAAATGAGGGAAATTTTTTTTTGAACTAATGGTGGTCTGTGGGTGACACTGGTATGGGGGATCTGTGGGGGGCTCTTATTGGGGTTTATGGATGGCACTGCTATGGGGGGGAAGATCTGTGGATGACACATATATAGCATCTTATGCTATGTGTCATCCACAGATCCCCCCCCCCCCCCATAATAGTGTCCCTGCGGTGTGAATGACCCCCAATACAGGGGGTGGTGGTCGCATCTGGTTTTATAATGACAGCGGGGCCCGTGCAGTGACTGTATTCTACTACATAGGCCCCGCTCACTGTATATAATCTTATCTATAATTGTAGGCATTGCTAATATATAAAATACAGGGTAATCAGCGCCTGTATACCGTACTTACAAGCGCTCGTAGCAGAGAGGAGGGAGGAGGCAGGCCGGTCGCTGGCAGCGTGAGTCACTACGTCAGGCGCCCACGCCGCCTGCTTCATTCATAAAGTGGACGCTGCCAGCGTCCGTCCTCCCGCCTCTCTGCTGATTACCCTGAACTTTTATATACTAACAATGCCTACAATTATAGATAAGATTATATACAGTGAGCGGGGCCCGTGTAGTAGAATACAGTCACTGCACGGGCCCCGCTGTCATAAAACCAGATGCCGTCCCCCAGCCCCTCCTCCCTCTCAGCTGATACACCCGCCGCGCGGCATCGCAGCGTATCATAGAAAATTCGGAAAAATGCAGCATTCGCCCCATAAGACGCACTGCTATTCTCCCCCCCCCCCCCCCCCCCACTTCTGGGGGGGAAACTGTGTCTTATAGGGTGAAAAATCCGGTATACCATTTTTTTTAAATTTATGTTAAGTTGATCACAATGATTTCATTTTTGAAACAAAAAAATCATGTTTTAGTGACTCCATAGTCTGAGAGCCATAGTTTTTTCAGTTTTTGGGCGATTATCTTAATTTTTTGCGGGATTAGATGACGGTTCGATTGGCACTATTTTTGGGTGCATATGACTTTTTGTGATGCAAGATGACAAAAAAAAAGGCTTTTTTTTTTTACGGTGTTCATCTGAGGGGTTAGGTCATGTGATATTTTGATAGAGCCGGTCGATACGGACACGGCGATACCCAATATGTATACTTTTTTTTATTTACTTAAGTTTTACACAATAACATTTTTAAAACAAAAATAAATTGTTTTAGTGTCTCCATATTCTGAGCCATAGTTTTTTTTATTTTTTGGGCGATTGTCTCAGGTAGGGGCTAATTTTTTGCGGGATGAGGCCTTTTTGATCGCTTACTGTTGTACTTTTTGTGATGCAAGGTGAAAATTGTTTATTTAGGATAGTTTATTTTTTTTATGGTGTTCATCTGAGGGGTTAGGTCATGTGATATGTTTATAGAGCCGGTCGATATGGACGCGGCGATACCTAATATGTCTACTCCCCCCCCCTCCCTATTTTTTACCAATTTTTTTAATTTTGAGGAAAATGACGTTTTTGTTTATTTTTTACTCAAAACGTAATTATAATTTTTTTTTGGGGGGGGGGGGGGGGGAGGAGACTTTATTTTTGTCCCACTTTGGGACTTCAACTTTTGGGGATCTAATCCCTTTTACAATGCATTTCAATACTTCTGTATTGGAATGCATTGGCTGTATAAGTAATACAGTGTGTATTACTCATACAGCTTACGGCCTGTGAGATCCAGGCCGCATAAGGTAAAACCGCAGGTCTGAATTCCCTGTGTCCTTAAGGACCGGAAAAAGGAGATTTTTGTATAACTTACCAGTTAAATCTCTTTCTCGCTCTTCCTTGGGGGGACAAAGACCTTGGGTATAGCTCAGCTCCCTAGGAGGCGTGACACTAAGTAAAACTGTTAAGCCCCTCCTCCATCAGCTATACCCTCAGCCTGGAGATAGAGGCTACCAGTTGCGTGTCCAAGTAGTGAAAGGATAACAACCAACAATGGAAACAACAGCCAGCAACCCAACGGGGCGCCAGACCATAACCCTACAACCAAAACACAGAAGGGTGGGTGCTGTGTCCCCCAAGGAAGAGCGAGAAAGAGATTTAACTGGTAAGTTATACAAAAATCTCCTTTTCTCGCCCATTTTCCTTGGGGGACACAGACCTTGGGACGTTCAAGAGCAGTCCAAGAAGGGAGGGACCACAACCCAAGGCGGAGCACCACCGGAGCATCAGGAAACCGCAGCCTGCAAAACCAGGCGGCCCAAAGCAGCATCCGCTGATGCATGCGTATGCACTCTATAGAACCTCGTGAAAGTGTGCAGCGAGGACCAAGTGGCTGCTTTGCACAACTGCTCAGCCGAGGCCCGATGCCTCTGCGCCCAGGAAGCCCCGACTGCTCTGGTGGAATGAGCAGTGACGCCGAAAGGCGGAGCCCTGCCCTTGGATCGATAAGCCTCAGACACCGCCAGTTTAATGAAACGGGCAATGGCCACCTTGGAGACCGCCAAACCCTTGCGCGAACCCTCCGGAACCACAAACAGGGAATCCGTGCGCCGAAAGAATCCGGTGACCTCCAAGTAAATTCTCAACGCCCTGACCACGTCCAGACGGTGCAGTTCCCGTTCTCTGGGGTGGGAAGGAGAGGGACAGAGCGACGGAAGGACGATGTCCTCATTGATGTGAAAGGCGGAGACCACCTTTGGCAGGAAGGTCGGGACAGGCCGAAGCACAACCTTATCCTGGTGGAAGACCAGGAAGGGATCGGAGCAAGAAAGAGCCGCTAACTCGACACCCGTCGGAGAGAGGTGATGGCCACAAGAAAGATGACCTTGCAGGACAGAAGGCGAAGGGAGACCTCCCGCAAAGGCTCGAAGGGGGCAGATTGGAGAGCCGAGAGCACCACATTCAGGTCCCAGGAAGGAAACTGAGGGCGGTACGGCGGAACAGAGTGAGCTACCCCTTGCAAAAAGGTCTTAATTGGCCCTAGAGGGGCCAGGGGACGCTGGAGAAGAATAGACAGCGCCGAAATCTGTCCCTTCAGAGAACTGAGGCCCAGCCCCAGGTCCAGACCCGACTGGAGGAAGGACAGGACCGTGGGAAGAGAAAACCGGAGAGGTGGGATACTCCGGGACTCACAGAACCCCAGATAAGACCTCCAAACCCGATAGTAGATTCTAGAGGATACGGGCTTACGAGCAGGGATCATGGTGCGGACAACGTCCGCGGAGAAACCCCATCGCGTTAAGATGGCGGTCTCAACAGCCACGCCGTCAAACGTAGCGAGCCTAAATGCTCGTGGAAGATCGGACCCTGAGAGAGAAGGTCTTCCCTGGAGGGCAGTGGCCACGGTTCGTCTGCCAACAGCAACATGAGGTCGGCGTACCAGGACCGGCGGGGCCAATCCGGGGCGATTAGAATCGCGGGAACGCCCTCTGCCGCGATCCTCCGAAGAACCCGTGGCAGGAAAGGAAAAGGAGGAAAGACGTACAGAAGGGAGAATTCGCGCCACGGAAGGACGAGCGCGTCGGCGCCGTATGCCTTCGGGTCCCGTGCCCTGGCCAGGTATAGGGGAACCTTGTGGTTGAATTTGGAGGCCATGAGGTCCACGTCGGGGCGACCCCAGCGAAGACAAAGGGCCTCGAACACCTCTGGGTGCAGAGACCATTCTCCCGGGTCGATGGTGGACCGGCTGAGGAAATCCGCCGCCCAGTTGTCCACCCCCGGGATGTAAATCGCAGACAAGGCTGGCACGGAGGAGACACCTCTTGCATCGAGAATGAGGGACACCTCTTGCATCGCCGCAGCGCTGCGGGTGCCTCCCTGATGGTTTATGTATGCCACAGCCGTGGCATTGTCCGATTGGATCCGAACAGGGTGGCCCCTCAGTAGATGGGTCCAGTGTCTGAGGGACAAAAGAACCGCCCTCAGTTCCAGAATGTTGATTGGAAGTCTGGACTCCGATAGAGACCAAACGCCCTGGACGGATCGGGGAGGGAAACCCCCCCCCCCCCCCACCCCCGTAAGCTGGCATCGGTGGTAATCACCAGCCAGTTCAGTGGAAGGAAGGACCTCCCCCTTAGAGGGATATGCAACCACCAGCTGAGGGAAGCCCGAGCCAGGGGAGGCAGAAGAAAGGTCCTGTCCAGACTCCTCGGTGATTTGTCCCAGGCCGACAGAATCGCCCTCTGAAATGTGCGGGATCGGAATTGTGCGAACGGCACCGCTTCGAAACAGGCAACCATCTTCCCCAGCAACCGCATGCTGGATCTGAGGGAAGGACGGCGAAGACGGAGGAGACTGCGAACCGACCCGCGAAGGGCCAGACGCTTGTCCAACGGAAGGCGGACCTCCGCCAGATCCGTATCCAGGAGCATCCCCAGGAAGATCAGCCGTCTGGAGGGGGTAAGGGAAGACTTGGGGTGGTTGATAATCCAACCAAACCGCGTCAGGGTCTCCAGAGTGAGATCCACACTGCCGGATGCCTGAGAAAAGGAGGGTGCCTTGACCAAGATGTCGTCCAAGTACGGAAGAAGAAAAACACTTCTTGAACGTAGAAGGGCCAAGACAGGGGCCAGGACCTTGGTGAACACCCGAGGAGCCGTCGCCAGACCAAAGGGAAGGGCGACGAATTGGAAGTGATCGTCCCCCACCGCGAAGCGCAGGAAGCGGTGATGACATGGAGCAACCGGAACGTGGAGGTATGCATCCTGAACGTCGATTGAGGCCATGAAATCCCCCTGTTCCAGGGAGGCCACTGCGGACCGGAGAGACTCCATCCGGAATCTCTGCAGACGGAGAAAACGGTTCAGGCGCTTTAGGTCCAAGATCGGCCGCACCGAGCCTTCCTTCTTGGGGACCACAAAGAGGTTCGAATAGAACCCCCTGAACCTTTCCGTCGGAGGTACAGGGGCGACGACACCCTTGTCCATTAGCGAGCGAACGGCCGCGAAGAAGGCGGCCGCTCGTACGGGATCCCGCGGGGGACGGGACCAGAACAAACGGTCTGACGGAATGGACGCAAATTCGATCTTGTACCCGCAAGATACAATCTCGAGCGCCCATGCGTCTGAGATGTGGGCCCGCCAAACGTTCCTGAACAGGAGAAGGCGGCCCCCCACCCGGGTGGGTGGGGGCGCACCTTCAGGCAGAGGGCTGCTGGCCTGTGGGAGCCCGTGCAGGCTGGGCCTTGCGCCAGGTAGGTTGCGCCCGAAAAAACGGCTTCTTGCGTCTGTCCTGGGCTGGGCCAGAGGAAGAAGAACCGGCTGCGGGTCTAGACCCGGTGGGCTTACGAAAGGACCGAAACCGGGACGAACCAGCGCGACCACGGGGGGCGCCCTTTGGCCTGGACTGGGGGAGGCGAGTACTCTTCCCACCCGTGGCCTCTGATATAAGTTCGTCCAGACGGGTCCCGAACAAGCGGGAACCCGTGAATGGTAGGCCGGCCAAAGAGCGTTTGGAAGCGGCGTCCGCCGCCCAAACCTTCAGCCAGAGTTCCCTCCTGACAGAAACTGCCAGGGCCGAGGAACGGGCAATGAGGGCACCCGCATCAAGGGAGGCCTCACAGATAAAGTTTCCGGCCTGAATAATTAGCTGAGCTAAGGAACGGAGGTCCGACCCTAACTCCTGCTCCAGTTGCAAACCCCATTCAGAGACCGCTTTACCAACCGAGGCGGAGGCAAAGACCAGCCGAACCAGAGGCAGTGAATATGGCCTTGGAGAGGGATTCCGTACGACGGTCCTCAGCAGACTGGAGGGAAGATCCGTCCTGTACAGGAATAGCAGTGCTTTTGGACAGGCGAGCCACGGGAGGATCAACCTTAGGCGGGGATGTCCACGTGGTTACAGAATCCGCTGGAAAGGGATAACAAATGTCCAGCTTTTTGGGGGTAATAAAGCGGACGTTAGGCCGAGTCCAAGCCTTGGATACCACAGAAGAAAAAGCGTGTATGGGAAAAACCTTGGAGGCCTGTTTGGGGCGGAGGAAGGACACGCCGGCCTGCTCAGAACTGGGGGGGGGGGTGTCATCGTGTATCTGAAAGGTATCACGGATGCTAGTGATAAGATGCCCCACCGCGGACGACAATTTGGACGGAAGCTCTGAGTCCATGTCCACGTCCGAATCCGCCAGTTCTCCCTCAGAAGGCGTATCCCTGTGAGAGGATAGACTTGACTGAGCTCGCACGCACGGCGGAGAGAGCGAAGCATCTGGAGAAGATGTGCGCTCAACCCTTGAACGTTTCTGGGTAAGCCGGGCCCTGGGAGATTCGCTGGGAGGCAGGGAACCAGTGGGGGCGGCAGAAACGGTATTCCCAGCGGGTGCGACAGGGATTGTGGCAGCCTGCGGGAGAGGCGGTCTATCCACGAGACGGCCCACTACGTTTGTGAGGCTTTCCACTGCCCGAGACAGAGACCTAGCCCAATCAGGGGGTTCAGAGGCACCGGGAGGCGCAGCGGGAAGCGGGCCCTGCACTGGGGCCTGACATGCAAGGCAATGCGGCTCAGATTGCCCACACGGAAAAAGTTCCTTGCAGGCGGTACAGGCATGGTACCAGGGTTTGGGGGCACCCGTGGGATCTGACATGCTGAAATGTTGGACGCACTCCAATATAGAGACCACAAGGGCTATAGCAGCTGAACAGGAGGGTTAGGAGAGGGTTAACTGTCCTACCAGTGCCCCAGAAGAACGTCAGTAGTAAGGTCCGGATCAGCAGGAGCCGAGAGCAGCAAACAGCAGTGCCGAGCGATGTCCACAGGAGTTAAGAGTCTCCCACCGCGTCCCCGCTTCCTGAGCAGTGAGGGAGCGCGGGAAAAAACTCAGCAGAAGCGCGGGGAACAGGCTCTGCCCCCTCCAGCGCTTGAAATGTCTCCTGTGAAGGAGAACGTAACTCCGCCCCCAAATGACGCGCGCGTGTAAGACGCGCCCCATGCTGCCGAAAACTCGCAGTGTTAAGAGAAAACATGCCAGAAATAAAAGGCCCGCAGGCCCTTAAAACGCGGCGATATGTCCAGGTGGGTGACCTTACTGCCACCATGTCCCGAGCCCTGCCGAGCCCGATCAGCCTGATGTCGGGCTAAGCCCCGCCCCCCGTTCAGGAACGGAGCGGCGGCAGCAGGAAGGGAGAGAGAACACGTGCAGGCTGGTGCCCTGATAGAAACAGCGTGGGGGTGATATACACCTGAGGAGCTTCCTGTCAGGGAGCTGGGGAGAGTCTCTAGAACGCTCAGAACGAGCGACCACGGGTGCCCCCCATACCCAGAGGGGTAGATGCTGTCAGATAGGGACGGGGTATGGGCTGGAATAGCCATCTTACCACCGACGTCTTCACCCTCGGTTCCTTCCAGCAGGGTCGCCCCTTCAGCCACTGGCACCGCAGTGGCAGGAAGCTGGAAGAGGGGCTTGGCGTGCGGGCGACCCCCTAGCTGGCGGGATGTAGGGGAGCCATTGCTGCCCAGATCCTCCTATTGCTTCTGAGGGGGAGGCAGCAGTGCAGATAAATTGGCACTGGCGCAGCTCAACCCCGGGAGAGCAGAGAGGTCGAATGCGTCTCTGGTATCCCTAGGAAAAATAAAATAACAAAATTAGAAGAAAATAAATAAATAAATAAATAAACAACAAGGAGAAAACAGCCCTGCAGTAGCAGGGGGTGTCTTGCCTCCTTGGACACTAAGCTAAAACTGGTAGCCTCTATCTCCAGGCTGAGGGTATAGCTGATGGAGGAGGGGCTTAACAGTTTTACTTAGTGTCACGCCTCCTAGGGAGCTGAGCTATACCCAAGGTCTGTGTCCCCCAAGGAAAATGGGCGAGAAATCAGGGCGTACCGCTACGCCCCATGTGCTAAACAGGTTAAGCAATAAACTTTTTCTGGCCGCCCCTCCATAAAGTCCCAGTCTGGAGAGTTTACAGCTTATAAGGGTCGCATGGACAGATCCTTCCAGCACCGCTGTGGATATTCGGAGCTCCCGCAGTGTTAGAATTGGTGTCTTTGTTGATTCTCTGATTAATGCCCTCCTTGCCGAGTCTGAGTTTTGGTGGGCGGCCATCTTTTGTCAGATTGGTAGTTGGGCCATATTCGTTCCATTATAAAGGATTTAATGGTGCCCCATAGTACTACACAACCTTTTCTCTGAATCACTCCTTGGTCTTCATGTTGCTGGTTGATAGTGTTGCAGACTCATCATGCGACACTGATTCCATAGAGGGAGAGGTTATTCAACTAATTATATGACTTCTGAAGTTAAAGAGGTTATGAGCGAAATATTAATTTCATGCCCTCAGAATCGGTCATCATTGTCACATTGATGGGCGGGGGGGGGGGGTCAGAGTCCTGGCACCCCGCCAATCAGCTGTTTCGGGAAGTTGCAGCTCTCACACAACAGCCTCCCTCAAATTGACCAAGCACAGCACCGTGCTGTGGATTGCAGTTCAGCCCCACTATCTTCAATGGGACTGAGCTGCAACTAGGCCATGTGACCAATGTACAGTTGACGTCAATGGCCTCTTAACAGCTGATCGATGGGGGTCCCAGGTGTTGGACCCCATCCAATCTGATATTGACACCCTATCCCGAGGAGAGATTAGCAATATTAAATCCCCAATAACTACTTTTATTGATTAGACCAGACTTTGTTATGGCTCTTATAGCAAAGCGGGTGAATACATATTTTTTTTGTCTTATTTTAAAGGTAGTTTTTCTTTTCTTTACACTCCCAAGTAACAATTAGGACTGTCAGGTTTATTACATGAAATGTATATTAAAATCAATTTTAAATTCCAGGTTGTGATGAAATAAAACACAGAGGGTGAATACTTTCACAAGGCACTGTATGTCTACACAGTTGAATATATCTGCGATTCCATGCCTGCTGCTACACATTTTTATTTGCATACAGTTGTACAGAAAAGCAGTGGTGAATTCACCATTCAGTATGGTCCAGGCAAAGATACAATAGGGATCATTTATCATGACGGCATTTCTTACACCAGTCTTAATAACCCCCTTAGCCGGTGGAGGGTGCACTTATTTTATGACGAGGTGCATGCCTCGTCAAAAATTAAGTGCAACCTCCGGAAGTCTGTATGCCTTGATGGAAATCTATGTTAGCTCATAGCTGACAGACTGCAGTCATCATTTACACCACAAAACTGGTGTAAAATTATAAATTAGCTGGGGAAGTAGGCTCCGCCACCTTTTGGAAAGTGGCGAGGACAGCACAATAGTAAATGACCCCTTGCATATGCATGAATGCCAGCCAAATACATGCCAAAAGAGCATTTTTCTATGCATAAAGGTGGGTGCTCGAGACTGACCTATAATTCTTTCCACAATTTGATACTGTTTATGGAGGTCATCAGTAAGTTCCTGTTGACAGTTATAATACTCTATATCTTCAGGAGAAGCAGATTTCAACCTGCAAAATACATAAGGCACACAGTTTAGTTCTGCGGTCATGAACAAATTTGTCATAAAAAATAATATATATCTGTAAGAAGCCCAAAAAGTTCACTAAAACTAGAAGATGAATCAATATTATACAACACACAAGCTGTAGACTTCGCCATTACCATCTTTTTTTTTCCTGCTCCTTTTTCTTGTAATTGTCCAGTTTCTTCATGCCTTTCACATTTTGTTGCTTTAGAGTTTCTTCAGTTTCCCAAGTATTATGGATATGGGACCAACCTTTCCATTTAATTAAATACTGCGTCTCACCAGCTTCCTTGGTTTTGTCGAAATTGGCATTGGGATCACCATCAGCCTCAATAGCATAAATAGTTGTGGTGCCACCAGTAACTGCCAAAGGATATAAAAAAAAAAATTAAAAATATTTACACACACACACACACACACACACACACACACACACACTAAAAAAGAAATGACCCAAAAAAAAAAACACAACATCTGTATAAAACAAGATTCTCTCTCCCCCCCCCCCCCCCCCCCCCCGAAAGCCATGACAATATTACAATCATGGCTTCAGCAACCCAGTGGAATACAAAGCCTGTCCCAAGGCTTTCACTACAACCTATCCTGCTGAATTCTACAGCTGGATCTTGAGGAGGACACTTTTCTGCAGAGTATGTGTCTGAAGATTTTCCTCATTCATTGTGGCTAATCCACAGCTTTACTATGTGAAATCCATGAGAAGAATGAGCATGTTAATTCCGCTTGCAGATTTTTTTTGCCCCAAACTTCAAATACAAATCTGTGTTCATTTTTCAGAAGCATGTGAACTTGTCTTTATGTTGCTTGTTTTGTATTGATACAGAATTGGGGCTTTTCACTGGATGCAGAATCCATGTGCCACCATATAGCATGTGTGCATGAGCCTAGTCACATTTTCATGCAATCTGATTTATTTTATTTATAAATCTGTATGTATACTTCCCAACATTAGAACAAATGGTCTGATAAGGGATCCACATCTAATAATAAATGCATTCAACCACCAAATAAATAAAAAATGCAGAGCCACTGACACAGCATTCTCTACATTGTCAAATGCAAATTCTGTCTAGTCATAGGTGGTTAATGACTGAAAGAGTCATGAGCTAGTTAGGGCCCAAGCACACGAATATGTATTTCTCGCCCATTTTCCTTGGGGGACACAGACCTTGGGTATAGCTCAGCTCCCTAGGAGGCGTGACACTAAGTAAAACTGTTAAGCCCCTCCTCCATCAGCTATACCCTCAGCCTGGAGATAGAGGCTACCAGTTTTAGCTTAGTGTCCAAGGAGGCAAGACACTCCCTGCTACTGCAGGGCTGTTTTCTCCTTGTTATTTTTACTTTTTCTTCTAATTTTGTTATTTTATTTTTTCCTAGGGATACCAGAGACGCATTAGACCTCTCTGCTCTCCCGGGGTTGAGCTGCGCCAGTGCCAACTTATCTGCACTGCTGCCTCCCCCACAGAAGCAATAGGAGGATCTGGGCAGCAATGGCTCCCCTACATCCCGCCAGCTAGGGGGTCGCCCGCACGCCAAGCCCCTCTTCCAGCTTCCTGCCACTGCGGTGCCAGTGGCTGAAGGGGCGACCCTGCTGGAAAGGACTGAGGGTGAAGACGGCGGACGGTGAGATGGCTATTCCAGCCCATACCCCGTCCCTATCTGCAGCACCTACCCCTCTGGGTAAGGGGGGCACCCGTGGTCGCTCATTCTGAGCGCTCATCTGCAGGACAATGCAGCACAGCAGCATCCTCAGAACCCCCACGCCGTTCCCCCCCACGCTGCTATCTTTCTCCCCCCCTCCCCCTCATTCGGGGTTGACTCCATTTTTCTCTTCTCTCTCCCCCCCTTCCCGCCGAGAACGGGGGGCGGGGCTTAGCGGTCCCGGCAGGGGGCGGGGCTTACGCGCGCGTCATTTTGGGGGCGGAGCTACGTTCTCCTTCACAGGAGACATTTCAAGCGCTGGAGGGGGCGGAGCTTGTTCCCCGCGCTTTCTGCTGAGGTTTCCCGCGCTTCCTCACTCCTGACAGGAAGCTGGGACACGGTGGGGGACTCTAACCTCCTGTGGGCGCTCTCTGCTGCTCTCTGCTGCTCACTGCTGTTCACTGCTTCTCTGCTGCTGCTGATCTGGGCCATCTCCTGACGTTCTTCTGAGGCACTGGTAGGACAGTTAACCCTCTCCTAACCCTCCTGGTCATAGCTGCTATAACCCTTTGTGGTCTCTATATTAGAGTACAACCACACTTCAGCATGTCAGATCCCACAGGTGCCCCCAAACCCTGGTACCATGCCTGTACCGCCTGTAAGGAACTTTTTCCGCGTGGGCAATCTGAGCCGCATTGCCTTGCATGTCAGGCCCCGGTGCAGGGCCCGCTTCCCGCTGCGCCCCCCGGTGCCTCTGAACCCCCTGACTGGGCTAGGTCTCTGTCTCAGGCGGTGGAAAGCCTTACACACGTAGTGGGCCGTCTCGTGGATAGACCGCCTCTCCCGCAGGCTGCCACAATCCCTGTCGCACCCGCTGGGACTACCGTTTCTGCCGCCCCCACTGGTTCCCTGCCTCCCAGCGAATCTTCCAGGGCCCGGCATACTCAGAAACGTTCAAGGGTTGAGCGCACATCTTCTCCAGATGCTTCGCTCTCTCCGCCATGCGTGCGAGCTCAGTCAAGTCTATCCTCTCAAAGGGATACGCTTTCTGAGGGAGAACTGGCGGATTCGGACTTGGACATGGACTCAGAGCTTCCGTCCAAATTGCCGTCCGCGGTGGGGCATCTTGTCACTAGCATCCGTGATACCTTTCAGCTACACGATGACCCCCCCAGCTCTGAACAGGCCGGCGTGTCCTTTCTCCGCCCCAAACAGGCCTCCAAGGTTTTTCCCATACACGCTGATTTTTCTTCTGTGGTATCCAAGGCTTGGACTCGGCCTAACGTCCGCTTTATTACACCCAAAAAGCTGGACATTTGTTATCCCTTTCCAGCGGATTCTGTGACCACGTGGACATCCCCGCCTAAGGTTGATCCTCCCGTGGCTCGCCTGTCCAAAAGCACTACTATTCCTGTACAGGACGGATCTTCCCTCCAGTCTGTTGAGGACCGTCGTACGGAATCCCTCTCCAAGGCCATATTTACTGCCTCTGGTTCGGCCCTTAGACCGGTCTTTGCCTCCGCCTGGGTTGGCAAAGCGGTCTCTGAATGGGGTTTGCAACTGGAACGGGAGTTAGGGTCGGACGTCCCTGTTCAGGACCTCCGTTCCTTAGCCCAACTAATTGTTCAGGCCGGAAAATTCGTCTGTGAGGCCTCCCTTGATGCGGGTGCCCTCATTGCCCGTTCCTCTGCCCTGGCAGTTTCTGTCAGGAGGGAACTCTGGCTGAAGGTTTGGGCAGCGGACGCCGCTTCCAAACGCTCTTTGGCCGGCCTACCATTCAC
This sequence comes from Bufo gargarizans, assembly GCF_014858855.1. Taxonomy (NCBI): domain Eukaryota; kingdom Metazoa; phylum Chordata; class Amphibia; order Anura; family Bufonidae; genus Bufo; species Bufo gargarizans. The sequence goes on along the minus strand of NC_058080.1, from coordinate 633,431,253 downwards.
GGGTTCCCGCCTGTTCGGAACCCGTCTGGACGAACTTATATCAGAGGCCACGGGTGGGAAGAGTACTCACCTCCCCCAGTCCAGGCCAATGGGCGCCCCCCGTGGTCGCGCTGGTTCGTCCCGTTTTCGGTCCTTTCGCAAGCCCACCGGGTCTAGACCCGCGGCCAGTTCTTCTTCCTCTGGCCCAGCCCAGGATAGACGCAAGAAGCCGTTTTTTCGGACGCAACCTACCTGGCGCAAGTCCCAGCCTGCACGGGCTCCCACAGGCCAGCAGCCCTCTGCCTGAAGGTGCGCCCCCACCCACCCGGGTGGGGGGCCGCCTTCTCCTATTCAGGAACGTATGGCGGGCCCACATCTCAGACGCATAGGCGCTCGAGATTGTATCTTGCGGATACAAAATCGAATTTGCGTCCATTCCGCCAGACCGTTTCTTCCGATCCCGTCCTCCGCGAGATCCCGTACGAGTGGCCGCCTTCTTCGCGGCCATTCACTCTCTAATGGACAAGGGTGTTGTCGCCCCCGTGCCTCCGACGGAAAGGTTCAGGGGGTTCTACTCGAACCTCTTTGTGGTTCCCAAGAAGGAAGGCTCAGTGCGTCCGATCTTGGACCTAAAACGCCTGAACCGTTTTCTCCGACTGCAGAGATTCCGGATGGAGTCTCTCAGGTCCGCAGTGGCCTCCCTGGAAAGAGGGGATTTCATGGCCTCAATCGACATTCAGGATGCATACCTCCACGTTCCGGTTGCTCCATGTCATCACCGCTTCCTGCGCTTCGCGGTGGGGGACGATCACTTCCAATTCGTCGCCCTTCCCTTTGGTCTGGCGACGGCTCCTCGAGTGTTCACCAAGGTCCTGGCCCCTGTCTTGGCCCTTCTACGTTCAAGAAGTGTTTTTCTTCTCCCATACTTGGACGACATCCTGGTCAAGGCACCCTCCTTCTCTCAGACATCCCGCAGTGTGGAACTCACTCTGGAGACCCTGACGCGGTTCGGTTGGATTATCAACCACCCCAAATCTTCCCTTACCCCCCTCCAGACGGCTGATCTTCCTGGGGATGCTCCTGGATACAGAGTTGGCGGAGGTCCGCCTTCCGTCGGACAAGCGTCTGGCCCTTCGCGGGTCGGTTCGCAGTCTCCTCCGTCATCACCGCCCTTCCCTCAGATCCAGCATGCGGTTGTTGGGAAAGATGGTTGCCTGTTTCGAAGCGGTGCCGTTCGCACAATTCCGATCCCGCACCTTTCAGAGGGCAATTCTGTCGGCCTGGGACAAATCACCGAGGAGTCTGGACAGGACCTTTCTTCTGCCTCCCCTGGCTCGGGCTTCCCTCGGCTGGTGGTTGCATATCCCTCTAAGGGGGAAGTCCTTCCTTCCACTGAACTGGCTGGTGATTACCACAGATGCCAGCTTACGGGGGTGGGGGGGGGGGGTTTTCCCTCCCCGGTCCGTCCAGGGCGTTTGGTCTCTATCGGAGTCCAGACTTCCAATCAATATTCTGGAACTGAGGGCGATTCTTCTGTCCCTCAGACACTGGACCCATCTGCTGAGGGGCCACCCTGTTCGGATCCAATCGGACAATGCCACGGCTGTGGCATACATAAACCATCAGGGAGGCACTCGCAGCGATGCAAGAGGTGACCCTCATTCTCCTCTGGGCGGAGACGCACGTGCCGGCCTTATCTGCGATTTACATCCCGGGGGTGGACAACTGGGCGGCGGATTTCCTCAGCCGGTCCACCATCGACCCGGGAGAATGGTCCCTGCACCCAGAGGTGTTCGAAGCCCTTTGTCTTCGCTGGGGTCGCCCCGACGTGGACCTCATGGCCTCCAAATTCAACCACAAGGTCCCCCTATACCTGGCCAGGGCACGGGACCCGAAGGCATACGGCGCCGACGCGCTCGTCCTTCCGTGGCGCGAATTCTCCCTTCTGTACGTCTTTCCTCCTTTTCCCCTCCTGCCACGGGTTCTTCGGAGGATCGCGGCAGAGGGCGTCCCCGCGATTCTAATCGCCCCGGATTGGCCCCGCCGGTCTTGGTACGCCGACCTAATGTTGCTGTTGGCAGACGCACCGTGGCCACTGCCCTCCAGGGAAGACCTTCTCTCTCAGGGACCGATCTTCCACGAGCATTTAGGCTCGCTACGTTTGACGGCGTGGCTATTGAGACCGCCGTCTTAACGCGACGGGGTTTCTCCGCGGACGTAGTCCGCACCATGATCCGGGCTCGTAAGCCCGTATCCTCTAGGATCTACTATCGGGTTTGGAGGTCCTATCTGGGGTTCTGTGAGTCCCGGAGCATCCCACCTCTCCGGTTTTCTCTTCCCACAATCCTGTCCTTCCTCCAGTCGGGTCTGGACCTGGGGCTGTGCCTCAGTTCTCTGAAGGGTCAGATTTCGGCGCTGTCTATTCTTCGCCAGCGTCCCCTGGCCCCTCTAGGGCCAATTAAGACCTTTTTACAAGGGGTGGCTCACTCTGTTCCGCCGTACCGCCCTCCAGTTCCTTCCTGGGACCTGAATGTGGTGCTCTCGGCGCTCCAATCAGCCCCCTTCGAGCCTTTACGGGAGGTCTCCCTTCGCCTTCTGTCCTGCAAGGTCATCTTTCTTGTGGCCGTCACGTCTCTCCGACGGGTGTCGGAGTTAGCGGCTCTTTCTTGCTCCGAACCTTTCCTGATCTTCCACCAGGATAAGGTTGTGCTTCGGCCTGTCCCGACTTTCCTGCCAAAGGTGGTCTCCGCCTTTCACATCAATGAGGACATCGTCCTTCCGTCGCTCTGTCCCTCTCCTTCCCACCCCAGAGAACGGGAACTGCACCGTCCGGATGTGGTCAGGGCGTTGAGGATTTACTTGGAGGTCACCGGGTCCTTTCGGCGCACGGACTCCCTGTTTGTGGTTCCGGAGGGTTCGCGCAGAGGGTTGGCGGTCTCCAAGGTGGCTATTGCCCGTTTCATTAAACTGGCGGTGTCTGAGGCTTATCGAGCCAAGGGCAGACCTCCGCCTTTCGGCATCACTGCTCATTCCACCAGAGCAGTCGGAGCTTCCTGGGCGCAGAGGCATCGGGCCTCGGCTGAACAGTTGTGCAAAGCAGCCACTTGGTCCTCTCTGCACACTTTCACAAAGTTCTATAGGGTGCATACGCATGCATCAGCGGATGCTGCTTTGGGCCGCCTGGTTTTGCAGGCAGCGGTTTCCTGATGTTCTGGTGGTGTTCCGCCTTGGGTTTGTGGTCCCTCCCTTCTTGGACTGCTCTTGAACGTCCCAAGGTCTGTGTCCCCCAAGGAAAATGGGCGAGAAAAGGAGATTTTTGTATAACTTACCAGTTAAATCTCTTTCTCGCTCTTCCTTGGGGGACACAGCACCCACCCTTCTGTGTTTGGTTACAGGGTTATGGTCTGGCGCCCCGTTGGGTTGCTGGCTGGTTGTTTCCGTTATTGGTTGTTATCCTTTCACTACTTGGACACGCAACTGGTAGCCTCTATCTCCAGGCTGAGGGTATAGCTGATGGAGGAGGGGCTTAACAGTTTTACTTAGTGTCACGCCTCCTAGGGAGCTGAGCTATACCCAAGGTCTGTGTCCCCCAAGGAAGAGCGAGAAAGAGATTTAACTGGTAAGTTATACAAAAATCTCCTTTTTGCGGTCCGCAAAACACGGATCCACCAAAAATATGGATGACGTCCGGGTGCATTCCGTATTTTGCGGAACAGCTGGCCCCTAATAGAACAGTCCTACCCTTGTACATAATGCAGACAATAATAGGACATGTTCAATTTTTTGGGGGGCAAAAACGGACATGAAAACTGAATACACACGGAGTAACTACCGTGTTTTATTTTTTGCAGACACATTGAATGAATGATTGGTTCTGCATGTAGGTCTGCTTTTTCACACAAGGGGATGCTGTACGTGCAATCCACTGCGTGAATGGCAGAGACACTGAGCATTAACATGATTGATAATGCTCCGTGCCTCTGTGAGCTTTTTGCTACAAAATCACAGCGAGATAAAGTGGTCACTGTGATTTTGTAACAAAAAGACCACAGAGAGGCATGGAGCATTATCAATCATGTAAACGTTCCCTGTCTCTGCTGTCCAGTGTTGGGCTTGGCTGTCATTCACGCAGCGGATGAATCGCACGGCTTACGCCTGCGTGAAAGAGCCCTTAGACTTAAATCACAGCCATGTTTTTTAATATACTAAACCTTACAATAACAGACAATAGTTCATTAAAAATTTACCTCCTTTGCGACCAAACCGTGAATCCATTACTCTTTCAATTGTTTCAAACTCATCTTCCTCTGGTTGTGGGACATCTTCCCCACACACTTCCAACAAGTCATCAGAGTCCGTTTTCATTTCCTCATCTTCTTTGTAGCTTACATTTACTGTGGCCTGCCGCCGTGATCCTCTCTTATCAAAGTCCTCATCAGAGGAATCTGCCCCCATTTTCGACTGGCCAGTATTTTTCTTCCCATTTTTAGCTTTGGACCTGAAATGAAAATAAATCACTTGGTAAACAAATAAATTGTATAATATAATGCGCATATCCAATACACCAGGTACATTTTTTTTAAAGAGTTCATCTAAAACAATCTTTTAAATAGATCTGTCTATTTAATGAAGTGAACCACCCCGGCTCCACTGAAATTGATAAATGACCACAGGATCTTTGGTGATCTAATTCCAGGTAATAGAACTGCAGGAGGTCAGTAATTGTGCCCATAGTATGAACACTAAAATGCAGCCACAAAAGACACAGCTGTTTGACAGTGCCTTATCAGAAGACTCTTGCACGAGACCAACCAACTACTGTCACACGTCTACTCAACAAGATCAAAAGGAATAACATCATCCTCCCGCTGCAGCTAGTAGAAAACAGGGAATGCCAAGTTCGCATCTGGTAGACACCAATACTGCTTCACAAGTATCATCTACCAAGCAATACCAATGTCGTCTACCAAGATGGGTCCAGTATTCAGAAGATGGGGGTTATGTGTCCCTTGTTTGACTAGAGCAGCAGTTGGGAGTTTACACCGATGCTCCATAATACTCTAAGACTGACACAGTCAAGCTCTGTACTCTAAATGTAATAACAGTGTGCATGCTCAACAGCTGCTCTATGCAAAAAGAAGTTATGGCACCCATGTTCTGTGAATATCCCTTTAAATGGCACTGTGTATTCTGCTAACAGTATCAAGTTCAGCTTAAAGGAGTTTTCCGGGATTTTTTAACTAATGACCTATTCTCTGCATAGGTTACCCGTATTTGATTGGTGGAGGCCAAAAACATGGGACATCTGCTAATCAGCTGTTGGAGAAGGCACTGTTACTCGCAGTAGCGCCGCAGCCTTCTCACAGCTTTGCCTGGGCTCCTTGAAGTGAATGGGGCTGAGCTGTGATACCAAGCACAGCGGCTATACAATGTACGACTGTGCTTGTCGAGCTGAGAAAAGGCTGTGGTGCTACCGTGGGCACTGGTGCCTTATTAAACAGCTGATCGGCAGGGTTTCCAGGTGTCATCTGTATAAAAATCTCAGAAAAAACCTTTAAGAAATATTTCTGAGATCAGAAGTCTATTAGGCATTTGCTACATGTGCAATTCTCTAAATGTGACTTTCACCAAAAGTCAAAGGGAATTACCATACTTCTTGTGCTCTATGGATAATGAAAGCGACTCCATAACACTGAATATAAAGCTGCACGTGACTCAAATCAGGGATGTATTTTTTGTCATTTGCTCTATAAACAGATTTCCACTTTCCAGAAGAAGAATCAGAGCAAAAACACCTATCCAACAGAAAAATATATGTCCGCTTCATCCATGTGCTGATGTATTTTCATTAGGATTAAAGTGAATCACACAATAGAAGATTTTTCACATTTCTTAAAGCAGATGCTACTAATGTCTGCATGGTAGCCCTGAAGGTGACCACTTGTGCAGAAATTACTTAACGTTAAAAGAAGACGAACATTAGAGTCTAGCCCTTACCTGTTTTGAGATTTCTTGTTTTTTACTTTATGGCTCGGTTCATAATCAGATTCGCTGTCCCTACTGCTGCTTTTCTGTCTATCCCCCCCTGTGTCGGAATCTGAACTGGAACTGGCCGATGATGAGGAACTACCAGAACCTGAGCTGGACATCTGCCAATCTTCACTGGATATATTGAGAGGGTGGAAATGATGAAAAGTTACAACATGCATGCTTGCCTCACAAACAAAACCCTACAACATGGGAGCATCACCCCACTGAAAAGGCCCCCCACCCTTTAAATGTCCTCATCTGCCATTTGAAACAATACGCAATTAAAACCCACATACAGTATCTACAGCATTAGTTGTGAAAATCAACAAACATTATAAACCAACATATTTTTACTTTTCTATCACAAAAGAATGGCACATAACGGAATCACATACTATATACTGAGAAGCAGAACAAGACATACACTGCAAGAAGCCGCTACAATATTATCCAGAGTAATGCAAGCACAATCGGTGGTTAGGACTGGCAGAACAAAGACTGGGACAGAGAAGCTGCAATACCAGAGAAATACATAAGCAAGAAACTTGTGACAAGCACCAGACATCCACTAAGAGACAAAGTCAACTGCCTCCCTCCATCCAATTACTCCCATAATGGTGGAAAGATTCATTTGATCCACATAAGGCAAGTCAGCATCTAGCCAACTGAGAATGTATGGACACAGTTTAGAGGGCGAGGATAAACAAGTACTAAATTCGGAGGCGAACAAACTCCTTGGAAAAAGCAATGAAAATAACACCAGCACCAAGAAGCATTGAAACGACAGACAAGGCATTGGCACACATGCACTATAGGAGCAATCGCAGAACACAAAACTTACTCTTTGGGTTGCTTCTTTTTATTATCACTTGAGGAATTCTCATCTGAGTCTTCATCACTGCTGGAGGATTCCTGGAAAAAATAAAAAATAAATTAAAATTGGGCCTCATGCACACGGCCGTGGCCATATTGCAGCCCACAGACAGCGGGTCCGCAATGTGCGGGCACACAGGTAGTGTGCTCCCCGCATCACGGATGCGGACCCATTAACTTAAATGGGTCTGCAATCCGGAGCTGCTGTGCAGAACAAAGCACTACAGAGTGCTTCTAATGCATTTCTGTCCGTGCCTTCGCACCGCAAAAAAAATACAACATGTTCTATCCTTTTGCGGTGCGGACAGATCACGAACCCATTCAAATTAAACTGGTCTCGATCCGCCCCGGTCGCCGCACGGACATTGCCCATGCATTGGGGACCGCAAATTGTAGCCCCCAATGCACAGAACTGCCGCACAAAGGCCGTGTGCATGAGGACTTAGAGTGATCCTTTCATACACGAGTAATTTCAAAGTTTAATACACTATGGACTGGCAAATGCATTAAAGGGGTTGTTCACCCCTGGGGAACTTTTCTGAAGAATGCACAGCATAGTCACACCTGCGGTGGTAATCATACTTACCTGATCCCCACTGCAGGGTTTTGGCTCTATCGCTCCCTGGGCACCACAGCTCTCAGGTCTCCCTGTGTCAATATCCGGCTTCATGCGGGTCACCTGGCCGCAGCAGTGACATGTCACACCACCGCACGTTACAAATATTTTTATAGGTTAACACCTTGGACACTTCCTGACATGGGGATACCAATTATAGTTAATTTTTTTATTTAACATTTTTTAATATGTAAAACTTGGAAAGGGGGGGGGGGGGGGGGGGGGGGTTGAATTCTTTTTATATTTGCGCTTTTTTCTATTTTTAAAGTATTTTTATTTTATTTAAATGTTTAGTCCCCTTAGCGTGCTGCCACTTTCAGGTCTTCTGATGCAGTTTCTGAAGTCAAAATCAGGCATAACAGGAGAGGAAACTATTAAAGGGGTTGTCTCACTTCAGCCAATAGCATTTATTATGTAAATAAGGTTAATACAAGCCACTTACTAATGTACTGCAATTCTCTATATTGCTTCTTTTGCTTGCTTGATGAATTTTTCAATGACATAACACTGCTCGTTTCCACAGTTATGGGCATCCTGTCATTCAGGAGTGGTTGCCCTTGCACGCTATAGGAAAAAGCACCAGCATCTATGGTGGCCAGAATCATGGAAGCATGCATAGGCACGCACACGCAGCAGCTCCCTTACCAGACACCTCATACCTGGTTTTGAACCAAATATGTGGCCACACCCATAGGGAACTTCAACACGTGATCCTCTGACTGCTTATAGAATAGAATGCAACAGTAGCCCAATTGCGATCTACAGGAAATTTATTAGCCGCTTATTAAGCCCTGCAGCAGGTAGAGCTTGACAGGCAGTTTCCTATGGCAGGCCTGCACAAGGTCCAGGAAAGCCATAGTAACTGAGTGGAACCCCACAATTTTATCACGGGGTACTGAACAGAGGACAAACAGAACTTCCTCCCTCTGACTATGCCAGTCACACAATAATCAATTAGCTGCAGCTTGCAACCAGTGTCTGATATAAAGGTGGGCCCGTGCACATGAGTGTAATAGCTCAGTGCCCGTTATGCAGACTGTATGCGCACACAGTGACTTTAATGGGGCCGCATCTGCTAGATACGACTTCATCATCGTTTGTAAACGGCATGTACACAGACTCTACCCGTGGATTGCAGACCGCAATTTATGGTCCACAGGCATGGGGCACACATGCTCGTGTGAATTAGTCTTAAGGGTCAGCACAAGATTAGCAAAGCATAACTGCCTTTTAAAAAAAAAAAAAAAAAAAAAAAATGCACCACACCAGTCTATACATTGTCTTTGGTATTGCAGCTCATCTCCATCAAACTGAATGGGGCGGTGTACAATCAAAAGTTAGTTTACTTAAGAATTCTCTTAGTGAAGCATTGCTTCAAGTGGAAAACTTCTCAAATACGGAACCACACAGAGACATATGCAGTCTGTATGCTTACATGCGATCTCATACTTTGCATTTTCATGTGCATGAGGCCTTATGGCAAAACATTTTCTGCAGGAATGTGTGTGGTTAGAGCTAGATTTGATGAAGTGTCTGCAGCAATGACAGGGTAAATAAGCAGTGATGTTTGCCCAATGTGTAGACACAGGTAAAAAAAACTTCTACATTTTGGAAAGCAGACATTATCTTTATCAACACAATATAATATACATGCCTCATCTGAGCCGCTGTTTGAAGATGCTGGGGGCCTCTGCTGCAATTGCTGCTGTTGTTGCAGTTGCTGTTTTCTCAACATTGCAGATCTCTGTACAGCTAAAATGCTGGGATTGGATTTCCAGAACTGCAAAAAGGAATGCGAAAAAAATACATCAATATAAGTATCTAATAATCCATACCTAAAAAGCAACCACTGTGTGCCACAGTGTTGTAGAAATTACAGGAGATTAATGCATGGCTTTAGACTAGCTTCCTATTCCACATCACACTTACCTCTGCTCCATCCATTCTCAGTGGCTTTGATGGCACAACTTTCTTTTCTTTTGAGGTGTCAGACTCTGATTCCGATTGGCTGCCCGATTCTGATCCGCTATCGGAGTCACTGCTTCCAGATCGACTACTGCTTCCATCACTGCTGCTCCCTGAACTAGAACCAGATCCCGACCCAGAATCATCATCTGATCGGCTATTGAGAAAGGAAAGAATATATAACACAACCTAAGCTTTGCATCAAATAAGAGACTATCAATGGCAGTAGGGTTGTCACGATACCAAAATTTTGATTAGATTTTGATACCATAAAAAAAGTATTGCGATACTCTATATACCATGCAAAAAAAAAAAAAAAAAAAACAACCCACACACACAACACCACCAAAAAAGCTGCGTGCATTTCGCATTTTACACTCATAATTGAACCGTCCTGTCCTATTTTTCGGGGGGACAAGGTGACTAAAAAGAAAATGTATAATCCCGCGGTTCCCCCCACCACATTTTTTTATTTTTTTATAATTTAATGGTTTGGAATTTTGGGACATGGCTATATATATGGTTTTTCTTTTTATATATATATATATATATATATATATATATATATATATATATATATATATATATATATATATATATATATATACATATATACATATATACATATATACACACACACATACTCCTGGCACTCTGGGAGTAATTACTTGGAGTCGGGTTCCCACCCCGTATAGTAATAAAATAGAAAACGCCAGTCATATTTTTGTCAATTTGACGTGCGGGTTCAAAGTGACGTTTCGGCCCAGAAAGCCTTTATCAAACTGTGTGAAAATACCAATAGAGAAGTGACAATTACAATCTTGTGGACATATATACCAACACATGGTCTACACAATTCTACTTGGTATCCATAGGACAATTACTCATACACAGATTCAATCATACATGTGTATACAGTATTAGGATTAAGCAGGAGCTTAGTATAATATACAAGAAGCAAGGAAAAAAGGGGCAAAAAATTAAGAAAAAGATACATTAAATTAAAGAAGGGCATAAGAAAAAGAATTAGCATTATACTTAAATCAGCATCGCCAGTTATGGAAGTATATGGAAGCATATATGTTAAGGAGAAGCAATCAGTATTCTTGACCATGGTCTAAAATTAATTTCAAATGTGGGTCCTATCTATAGGGGACACATGGAGGAGAGAAAGGATCAGTTTCTATATCAACCTAACACAGATGGGTTATGGTGTGTCAAGAGGAATGGGTAGAATGGACCTGATGTATCTGTAAGCAGTCCTGATAGCAATGTCATATGGAGAGACTTACCCTCTGCCGCTGTGGGGAGCTGTGTAAATGTTTGCTGTGCAAGGCTTGGTGATAGCGTTAGTCCACACGCCTCTCTGGGGGATGCGCTCTACTTGCTGCTCAGAGCGTCTTTAAATAGCATAGGGGGGGGGGGGGGGCGTGTCGCTGTGTGCCGGGAGCGTGCGGTCCAAAGGTCACATGGTGAGGCGGATGTGGCGTGACCGGAAGTGCCCCGCGTTCCAGGGGAATCCGAAGTGGTGCGTTCCACTACTAGCGTCCGGGTCTAGCCTTAGGTACGGATTACTGGCAATATGTTGGATGTATGAACTAATCACGATTAGGCCTAGCTTGATAGAGTACTATGGGATAGATATAGATATAGATATATATATATATATATATATATATATATATATATATATATATATATATATATATAAATATAATGTCTCCGATTGGATGGAAGTGTATGTTCGGAAACCAATCACAGGGTCTATTTACAGAATAGGGTGGGGCTTCTAGTTCTATGTCAGAAAAAGGATATCCAGCCATATGTCGTAGCCCGACATATGGCTGGATACTGACCGCAGTACTACCAGCAGATGAATTCCAACAACTACATACCAGGATTGAATCCACCTTACAGAACCACAAGAAGGAAGTCGAGTCCACGAAACGCAAACAAGTTTCTACGCGACACCGAGGATTACAGACTCAATAGGGTCTACAAATGGCCCGATTCCACCACCTCCACCAACAGTCGCTACAGATTCCGTTCCCAATCAAGGGACTCATCACACTCAGGCTCAGAAGGTGATCCCTACGCTCAACAGGACAACCACACTCAACATCCCTTCAGAGGCCGACGCAGAAACCAGGGACGACCAGCAGCGACGACACGGAGACCAACCAACATGACGAGATCCCAGGTACCGTCTTTAGTCGTTAATATCTCATCACACTCACTAGGACCTGCGGAGATATCCCTCCTTGAGATGGGATTATCGTTCTGTCCGTCTAACCAAGTGTACACCTTCCAATTGGATTTAGACCTACACAGACTTTACAGGAACATTCACCTCAAGGCACATTTTTCTGAATTACAGGAACATAACAGGACCACTTCTTGTAATCCTAGCCCACAGGTTTCCATCGGGGATTTGGGACTAAGAAACAAGAGTCACTATATGCCACCCAAAACGAAACCGGTTATAGAGACCTTCATCTCCCTGGTCCAAAAAGATATGACCCAATTTAGGAAGAATCTTCACATGGGCAGATATAAATACCAAAATAATCTTGATAATGTCCAAAAACAGGCCCTCCTCTCCTTAACAAAAAGGAAAGACCTCATTATAAAACCAGCAGATAAAGGGGGAACACTGGTACTAATGGACAAAACCGAGTACAAAACAGAGATTTACCGTCAATTACAAGACACAACCATTTATCGTAAACTCACTACAGATCCCACCTCACAGATTAGGGATAAAATACACAAGATCTTACAGCAATATCAGACGCTAAACATCATTGACAATGCCACTGCCACATTCCTATCCAACAACCATCCGGTCATCCCAGTTCTATATACTACTTTCACACTTGCGTTCAGAGTGGATCCGTCTCAGACGGATCCGCTCATATAATGCAGACGGTGGCTCCATTCAGTACGGATCCGTCTGCATTATATTGTTAAAATATTTCTAAGTGTGAAAATAGCCTCAGACGAATCAGTCAAGACTTTTAATGTAAAGTCAATGGGGGACGGATCAGTTTGAAGATTGAGCCATAGTGTGTCATCTTCAAACGGATCCGTCCCCATTGACTTACATTGTAAGTCTGGACGGATCCGCACGCCTCGGCGGACACCCGAACGCTGCAAGCAGCGTTCAGGTGTCCGCCTGCTGAGCGGAGCGGAGGCTGAACGCTGCCAGACTGATGCATTCTGAGCGGATCCGCGTCCACTCAGAATGCATTAGTGCTGGACGGAAGCGTTCGGGTCCGCTTGTGAGCCCCTTCAAATGGAGCTCACAAGCGGACACCCGAACGCTAGTGTGAAAGTAGCCTTACTTTGACAATTCTGACACCATATTCTACATGGACATACTGGAACTTGTTCTCACTAATAATTTTTTTCTGTTTGACGACACCTTTTATCTACAGTGCCAGGGGACCGCAATGGGGTCCAACGTAGCCCCTCCATATGCAAATTGTTACATGGCCGAGTTCGAGGAATCCTTTATCTACCCTGACAGCCGCTTTTCGTAGACACAACAGTCACCAAAACTCAGTCAGACACCCTCTCCACAGACCTATATCGGAAACCAACAGACCGCAACAACCTGTTACATTACAAAAGTTTCCACGCACTGAATACCAAAAAATCTCTCCCTACCTCCCAATATAAAAGGATCAAACGTATTGTCACGTCTAGCAACCAACTACAAACCCGCCTCACAGAGATGAAAGATAGATTTAAAGAGAGAGGGTATCCAGAACATCTTAGGGACGAGACCACCACCACTAGGAAACCAAAAACCAAACTCAACCGTATACCATTTGTGCACACCTACCATCCCACCAATAAAAAAATGTTGAACAGTATCAAAAATCATTGGTCCATCTTACAAAAAGCCTTCCCCACAGTAGAAGAATTTAGGAATCCCATTTTAGCCTGCACACGTAGACCCAATAACCTAAGAGATCTTCTAGTCAAGGTGGATATTGGCCCCACACAAACCATTCCAAGACAAAGGTTCCTCACAACACAAAGAACAGGTACCTTCCCATGTATCCATTGCCAACAATGTAGCAATGTCCTAAAAGGGACTCATTTCCATCACCCCCAATCAGGAAAAAGCTTTCCCGTAAAAGGCTTTTTCACATGTGATTCAGCCTTTGTGGTATACTTGCTGAAGTGCCCATGCGGTAAAATCTACATAGGAGAAACGACCCAAAAAATACGGGACCGCATATGTCAGCACAAATCTTCGGTTAGACGCAAAAATCTCTTACTCCCAGTACCGTCCCATTTTTAAACTGCCGGGCACCACCTGTCACAACTCAAATACCAGGTTATTGAACAAATTTTACCCCACAGGAGAGGATACGATCGCGTCACACAATTAAAAAAACGGGAAGCTTTCTGGATCCACAAAATGGATTGTTTGGAACCTAAGGGACTTAACAGACTATGAAATACAATGTTTCACATGAAATCCCGATTTGTTCTATGGAGGGTTTAACTTATGACATAACAAGATTGATAATGTATGTCTAATCATATATCTTCTCCTTTTTCGTAGGTTGCATAATGAATGTCGGGCTACGACATATGGCTGGATATTCTTTTTCTGGCATAGAACTAGAAGCCCCACCCTATTCTGTAAATAGACCCTGTGATTGGTTTCCGAACATACACTTCCATCCACTCGGATATCTAATATATATAACCCATAGTACTCTGTCAAGCTAGGCCTAATCGCGATTAGTTCATACATCCAACATATTGCCAGTAATCAGTACCTAAGGCTAGACCCGGACGCTAGTAGTGGAACGCACCACTTCTCGGATTCCCCTGGAGCGCAGGGCACTTCCGGTCACACGTCACGCCACATCCGCCTCACCATGTGACCTTTGGACCGCACGCTCCCGGCACACAGCGACACCCCCCCCCCCCCCCCCCCAATGCTATTTAAAGACGCTCTGAGCAGCAAGTAGAGCGCATCCCCCAGAGAGGCGTGTGGACTAACGCTATCACCAAGCCTTGCAGAGCAAACATTGACACAGCTCCCCACAGCGGCAGAGGGTAAGTCTCTCCATATGACATTGCTATCAGGACTGCTTACAGATACATCAGGTCCATTCTACCCATTCCTCTTGACACACCATAACCCATCTGTGTTAGGTTGATATAGAAACTGATCCTTTCTCTCCTCCATGTGTCCCCTATAGATAGGACCCACATTTGAAATTAATTTTAGACCATGGTCAAGAATACTGATTGCTTCTCCTTAACATATATGCTTCCATACTTCCATAACTGGCGATGCTGATTTAAGTATAATGCTAATTCTTTTTCTTATGCCCTTCTTTAATTTAATGTATCTTTTTCTTAATTTTTTGCCCCTTTTTTCCTTGCTTCTTGTATATTATACTAAGCTCCTGCTTAATCCTAATACTGTATACACATGTATGATTGAATCTGTGTATGAGTAATTGTCCTATGGATACCAAGTAGAATTGTGTAGACCATGTGTTGGTATATATGTCCACAAGATTGTAATTGTCACTTCTCTATTGGTATTTTCACACAGTTTGATAAAGGCCTTCTGGGCCGAAACGTCACGACTGGCGTTTATTTTTATATATATATATATATATATATATATATATATATATATATATATATATATATATATATATATATATATATATATATATATATATATATATGTGATTTACACTTTTAATTTTTATTTAATAACCATTTCCCCCCTTAGGGGCTAGAACCTGGGTTCTTTTCATCCTTTGTCCTATTCACCCTAACAGAGCTCTATGAGGGTGAATAGGATCTCACACTTCCCCTGCTGCCCTGTGCCTAGTACACACAGCAGCAGGGAGATTACCATGGAGGGCTTCAGTAGCGTCCTGGCTGCCATGGTAACCGACCGGAACCCGAGGATTACCGGATTACACTGCTGGGGCTCCGATCACAACTGCCACTGTAGCACACTGCGCTACCATTGTTTTTAATACTGTTAAGATAATTAACATTTAAATACAGATACAGGAGGCCGGTAGGTGCCGGCGACAGAATCACATAACCAGCACCTGCCTGCTGTATCTGCATTAAACGTTAACTATCTTCATTGGTGGCGCAGTGGCCACAGTCCCTCCCCTCCTCATCTGTGGCAGTGGCACAAGGGGGAGGGATAGACTGCTTCCTTGTCCCCTGTGCTGCTGACGGAACATGGTGTGCGCCGAGAGCAACGTGTGCCATGTTCTGTAATACTTGGCTGTGCAGTAGTATAGGCAGCCTAGTATCGGTAAAAGGCAAATCCCGTTATCGAATCGATACCGGTACAAAAGTATCGATTGGGTAATAATAATTCGATACCCGATGCAACCCTAAATGGCAGTGCCAGAAAGCAGCATAAGAAATAACTGCAGGACAATAGTTATTGAAAGATAGAACGGTTGGTATTTTATATTTATTTGCGTTATCCGTGTTGCCTGCTTTTAGGCCTCATCTACACATCCTTTGCTTCAGTCCACATTTTTTGCAACGGATGCAGACCCATTCATTTCCGCATCCTTATATCCTTTCTGCAGCCCCCCCAAAAAAATGATAGAACATGTGCTATTCTTTCATGTTTAGTGGAGAAGAATAGACATTTGTAACATGCTGCGGGACAATGTAGGATGCAGACAGCCGGTATCCACGTTTTGCAGACCACAAAAACAGATACGTCATGTGCATGAGGCATGAAGCTCTGCTCCTTAAAGAGGCTCTCCCCGCCGAATGAAGAGGTTGCAGCTCTTTATGAGCACTTAGGCCTCTTCCTAGGACTGTGATGGCTAACCTTCAGCACTCCAGCTGTGGTAAAACTACGACTCCAATGATGCCTCCTTACTTGTCTGTTCTCAGAACTCCATAGAAATGAATGGAGCATGCTGGGAGTCGTAGTCTTACCACAGCTGCAGTGCCGGAGGTTAGCCATCACTGTCCTAGGACATGTCATCTTCAGCAGTCACATGGCCTAGAAACAGTCCAGGAGGTTAGGAGCGTGCATGTACTTATTTATATTACTCACATATATAGCGCTGACATATTCTGCAGCGCATTATCACTCGCAGTCTAAATTGCCAGTAAGTCTTTGGAGTGTGGACAGGAACCCAAGCAAACACGGGGAGAATATACAGATTCCAAGCAGATGTTGTCCTTGATCAGATTTGAACTTAGGACCCCAGCGCTCAGCCACCATGCTGCCAGTATGTGAGGCTTATTACTGTACTAATCTAGTCTAACCTTTTTTCTGCCGATCACTGCCTGAGAGAAAGCATTTATTCTCTATACTTCAGAGCAGATTATCTGCAGAAATTTTCAATTTTGCAACGGTCACAAAGCGACAGCTTGACATCTATAAATACAGCTGATGTAACAAAGTAAACCTCACCTCGAGTTTGCACTGCCATTGCTTTCTTCATCACTCTTCCCGTTCATTGTCAAATGCTCTCAGGTTAAAATCAAATTCAAGATGGGCGAGCTGTTAATACTTCAACATTAAGCTTCCGATTCTTTAAAACACTAACAAAACGTGGCCTGAAAAAGAAGAAAAAGACATTAGTAAATTACCATAACAGTAAATATACAGCAAAGGGTACATGGCTGCAAAAATGCAGGAAACACTTTTAAAGGGGTTATCCTGCCATATATTGAGGACCTATCGTCAGGATAGGTCATCAATATCTGATTGGCGGGGGTCCGACATCTGACTGAAGAGGAGGGGGCGCTCCATCCTGTTCATTACACTGCCCGTCTTCTCGGCAGTGCAGTGTAATGAAGAAGAAGCAGCTCTCCACTTTAGATCAGCCCAAGGCTAGGTTCACATCAGTTTTAGAGGCTGTGTTGGGGGCTCCAGTAACTGAGAAATACCCAAGGGTACACCATTATAGTCAATGGGGTGCACTGGGCGCTACTGGGGTCCGGCACATTTTATTTTATTCTTTTTTCATTTTTATGTTCCAATACGGGAATAAAAAACTGAAAATGAGCTGTAGCTGTGACCCCACCCCAAGAGGTTTATTCAGACAGTCCGGTCCCAGGACCTTGGGGCATAAGTCAGGTCCCACAGATGTCTAGGGGTGCAACATAATGGCTCCAGACGACTGGGAGGTCACAATGCCTCAGCGGGTCCATGGGCAGGGAGCCTGCATCTATAGTGGGCAGCACTGTACACACACACACACACACGACACGTCCATGGGCAGACATTGGACCTGCAGCTATCAGAGGCGGAGGGCATATTCTGTAGATATGCCAGAAATGTCTGAGATGAGAATAGACATTTATTTTGATGCTATGGAAACTTGACACCCCCACACCCCAAGTACCAATATCGGGACAAATCCACTTTAATAACCCATTTCTGCTTCGCTCGTTCACCTGGCAGACGACCTAATATTTGTCACTAATACTGGGAAAGGACGACTCAGGCATACGTCACCTTTACCTTTCTTCAGGACTGAGAAATGCATCCTAGTGAGGTCGCATCTGCAGGCGCACTCAGAGGGCATTACTAGAGCTACAGTCGGGGCAGACCGTGCGTGACATGCAAATACACATCTATTTCCGGATTCAAAAGGCAGTGAACGTCTAGCGAAGTAAAGACATAGATATAGGTACAATCATCTTGTGTGCTCCGAAGGAATAATCACCTCTGGAAATGGCCGACACTACAGGACATAAAGGGGCACTCTGCATTTAAAGGGACGTCCAAATTAAATAAAACTCCCTTGCGGCAACAGTAAAAGTGATACATCTGCGTTTTCCTTTCCGGTTTTGAGATCCGGCTACGGACACAACGGGGCGGGATGCACCAGAATGCATTCCATGACGTTTTGTAGCCTTCCCATGCCGCATGTGAAAGTCAAAGGTGCCAGATCCGGGTTTTTTTCATGTCGGCCAGCACCCATCGACAATGGTTTTAGTGCCGGTTCGGTTACGTTTATTTTCGATATAATACGTTCTAAACGGACGCAGACGGTTGTATTACCCAAACGGATGCGTTTTGAGATCCCATGCCGGAACTCCATAGCCATAGAAAGACAAGCAAGTGATACCAGTTAACCCCCTCCCAATTCCAGCACTGCGCTCTGGTCATTCAGCGCCGCCGTCCCATATGCAGCCGTTCCCTGGCCTCATCTGTATACGGCATATGACTGTGATGCAAGTGATTGGCGGCAGTGGTGACGTGGTGTGAATTGGACGTCACCGCTGCACCAAGGTGAACAAACCAGCAGCACGGCAAACATGCCGAGAGGCAGCCGGAATAAAACTACGACATGTCACAGCCATGTCAGGGCCTCAAATTTTACTCAGTCACTTATATTTATTTTACTTAAACCGTGAACCGCGGATCTGCAAAATACGGGCACCGGCGGTGTGCACCCGGCATCATGGTGCGGACCCACTGACCTATCTTTTGTGGTGTGGAGACACAGACCCAGTACTGTCAAATATTACACAGCAGGGTTCTGTAAAGTCCAGTACATGTCACTATCATATCTGGTACAGTAGGACAGACTGGTGGTTCTGTCAGGTCCAGTACAGGTCACTGTCATACATGGTACAGCAGGATAGACTGGTGGTTCTGTCAGGTCCAGTACAGCAGGATAGATGGGAGGTTCTGTCAGGTCTGGTACATGTCACTGTCATACATGGTACAGCAGGATAGACTGGCGGTTCTGTCAAGTCCAGTACAGCAGGACAGACTGGCAGTTCTGTCAGGTCTGGTACATGTCACTGTCATACATGGTACAGCAGGACAGACTGGCGGTTCTGTCAGGTCCAGTACATGTCACTGTCATACATGGTATAGCAGGGTAGACTGGCGGTTCTGTCAGGTCCAGTATATGTCACTGTCACACATGATACAGCAGGACAGACTAGCAGTTCTGTCAAGTACATGTCACTGTCATACATGGTATAGCAGTATAGACAGGAGGTTCTGTCAGGTACAGTACAGCAGCACAGGCTGGAGGTTCCGTCAGGTCCAATACAGCAGGATAGACTAGCAGTTCTGTCAGGTCCAGTACATGTCACTGTCACACATGGTATAGCAGGATAGACTGGAGGTTCTGTCAGGTCCAGTAGAGCAGCACAGGCTGGAAGTTCCGTCAGGTCCAATACAGCAGGATAGACTAGCAGTTCTGTCAGGTCCAGTACATGTCACTGTCACACATGGTATAGCAGGATAGAGTAGCAGTTCTGTCAGGTCCAGTACATGTCATACATGGTACAGCAGGATAGACGGGAGGTTCTGTCAGGTCCAGTACAGCAGGATAGACTAGCAGTTGTCAGGTCCAGTACATGTCACTGTCACACATGGTATAGCAGGATAGACTGGAGGTTCTGTCAGGTCCAGTAGAGCAGCACAGGCTGGAAGTTCCGTCAGGTCCAATACAGCAGGATAGACTAGCAGTTCTGTCAGGTCCAGTACATGTCACTGTCACACATGGTATAGCAGGATAGAGTAGCAGTTCTGTCAGGTCCAGTACATGTCATACATGGTACAGCAGGATAGACGGGAGGTTCTGTCAGGTCCAGTACATGTCACTGTCATACATGATATAGCAGGATAGACGGGAGGTTCCGTCAGGTCCAGTACAGCAGGACAGGCTGGAGGTTCCGTCAGGTCCAGTACATGTCACACCGTACAGTCATGGAGGTCACACAAGGCTGCGGAGGTGTCCTGGACATGGCGCACGGATTGCACAACCATGAGGCGGGCAGCCGGCACTCTAGGCCCCAGGACTCCAGCCGCCCGCATTCCGGTGTGCTGGGAGAAGTCATTCCCCCGAGGCCCTACCCCACTGTCCGCACCGGAGCCGCGCTCTTACCTCACAAGCCTCCAGTCAGTGACCGCCGCGGGGGGACATAGGCCGCTACGTGCGCGCTGCCCTGCGGCCTCCTTCCGGATCTCCCTCCAATCCCCGCTCAAGGAGAGTTACCGTGCTTTTGTTTACAGGACGCCTGAGCGGGCCGGCCTCGCGCCGCTGCCACCAGCACTCGGCGGGTTTTCACCGAATAAAAAGACGGAAGGACGGTCGAGGTTACCGCAGATTCTACGCCGGTTCGCTCCCACCTTCTTCCTATCTCCTGGCAGCCGCCATGACGCCGCCGAGCTCCTCCGAAACTCACGATGGATGGAAACCCCAGGCGTGACGTCACGGTAAAGCCTAGAATGTATTGGCTTCTTTGAGGGCATGACGTCATGAGATCATGTGACTGCTTTTTCCCGCCCCATACAAGAGCTGTGGGAGCTTTCACACACACGCAGGGACTAAAAATCCGTTCCTTGAACAGGGCTGCGGGCGCATGGATTTCTGCAAGCCCCATTAATGAACAGAGCAGGGAGAGTGCAGGCTGTGGTCTGTGATTTCTGGTGAGGGGTCCTAGGGTACTTTCACACTTGTGTTGTTGGATTCTGGCAGGCAGTTCCGTCGCCGGAAATCCATATGCAAACGGATACCATTTGTAGACTAATGCGGATCTGTCTCACAGATGTATTGCAATACCCGCGTCTTTCCAGTTGTCATCCAGAAAAACGGATCCAGTATTTATCTTTTTCACATGCGCAGACCGTAAAACCGGATCCGTCTCACAGATGTATTGCAATACCCGCGTCTTTCCAGTTGTCATCCAGAAAAACGGAGCCAGTATTTATCTTTTTCACATGCTCAGACCGTAAAACCGGATCCGTTTTTCCGGAGCACTTGGGCCTGGATCTGGCATTAATGCATTTCATTGGAAAATAATGCCGGATCTGGCATACGGGCAAGTGTTCTAGAATTTTGGCATGCTGCTGTATTTTCTCCGTCCAAAAAACGTACAGTGACTAAACTGAAGACATCCTGATGCATCCTGATCGGATTGCTCTCCATTCAGAATGCATGGGGATATGACTGATCAGTTTTTTCACTGTATTGAGCTTACAGGACGGAACTCACGGTCTGATAGCTGCTGTGAGTGCTTATAGTCACCTTACACTTGTCACCATACATCACCTTATAAGGTATTTTTAAGTCCTTTGTGCCCTCTCCACACCGTGGTTTTGCCTTCTTTGAGCCCCCTCCACTCGGTGGTTTTGCCTCCCACCGTGCCCCCTCCACACATTGGTTTTGCCTCCTCTGTGCCCCCTCCACACATTGGTTTTGCCTCCTCTGTGCCCCCTCCACACATTGGTTTGGCCTCCTCTGTGCCCCTCCACACGGTTTTGCCACCTCTGTGCCCCTCCACACGGTTTTGCCACCTCTGTGCCCCTCCACACGGTTTTGCCACCTCTGTGCCCCCTTCACACGGTTTTGCCACCTCTGTGCCCCCTCCGCATGGTGCTTTTGCCTCCTCTGTGCCCCCTCCACACATTGGTTTTGCCTGCTCTGTGCCCTCTCCACACATTGGTTTTACCTGCTCTGTGCCCTCTCCACACATTGGTTTGGCCTCCTCTGTGCCCCCTCCACACATTGGTTTGGCCTCCTCTGTGCCCCCTCCACACATTGGTTTGGCCTCCTCTGTGCCCCCTCCACACATTGGTTTGGCCTCCTCTGTGCCCCCTCCACACATTGGTTTGGCCTCCTCTGTGCCCCCTCCACACATTGGTTTGGCCTCCTTTGTGCACCCTCCACACATTGGTTTTGACTCCTCATTGCCATCTCCACACGTTCTTTTGCCTCCTCTGTGCCCCCTCCACACAGTGGTTTTGCGCTGCAGGGCACGTAGCTCAGGCCGTAGAATCACACAAAAAGCTCTAGTTTTGCCCCTTGCCCGGCAACCGCGTGTTTGTTGTCACCCAGTGGTGTGGCCAGTTGACGATTGTACATGGGCGGGGTTTACAAAGGGGCAGTGTCAATGGGTCTAATCCTAGACAGTGACAGCCAGGCTTGACGTAGTGCTGTTCTACCGATGGCTGCGTCCTACCTATGTGAGGAAGTTCTGCTTGGCTGGCTGCTGCTCAGCCGCTGAGACACTGGCAGGAAGTTGGTAGTGTCACTGCTAGAAAGGATTACGCCTTCGAGAAATGTGCATTTCAGTCCCTGCTTGTGCTGTCTCTTGGAGCGTCAGACCTTGACTGTGCTTGTAGTAATTGAGGTGGTCATACCAAGTTCATACCAGCAGGAGGGGACAAGCAGTCTGCAGGCCTGTCTGCTCTCCTTGGGCAGCTTAGGCATTTGTTTCTCCATTATTCCTCCTAGAAATTTCCAACTAAATTGACACCTGGACGTTCCTGCACAGTATGATATGACAGTGTAGACTACGTAGGGACACAGCCTCAACTGATAACAGTTTTCTCTATGTCATTGGGGGACACAGCACCTGGGGTATACGCCCAGCTGCCACTAGGAGGCGACACTATATATATATATATATATATATATATATATATATATACACACACACAGTACAGACCAAAAGTTTGGACACACCTTCTCATTCAAAGAGTTTTCTTTATTTTCATGACTATGAAAATTGTAGACTCACACTGAAGGCATCAAAACTATGAATTAACACATGTGGAATTATATACATAACAAAAAAGTGTGAAACAACTAAAAATATGTCATATTCTAGGTTCTTCAAAGTAGCCACCTTTTGCTTTGATTACTGCTTTGCACACTCTTTGGCATTCTCTTGATGAGCTTCAAGAGGTAGTCACCTGAAATGAATGGTTTTCCAACAGTTTTGAAGGAGTTCCCAGAGATGCTTAGCACTTGTTGGCCCTTTTGCCTTCACTCTGTGGTCCAGCTCACCCCAAACCATCTCGATTGGGTTCAGGTCCGGTGACTGTGGAGGCCAGATCATCTGGCGCAGCACCCCATCACTCTCCTTCATGGTCAAATAGCCCTTGCACAGCCTGGAGGTGTGTTTGGGGTCATTGTCCTGTTGAAAAATAAATGATGGTCCAACTAAACGCAAACCGGATGGAATAGCATGCCGCTGCAAGATGCTGTGGTAGCCATGCTGGTTCAGTATGCCTTCAATTTTGAATAAATCCCCAACAGTGTCACCAGCAAAGCACCCCCACACCATCACACCTCCTCCTCCATGCTTCACGGTGGGAACCAGGCATGTAGAGTCCATCCGTTCACCTTTTCTGCGTCGCACAAAGAGACGGTGGTTGGAACCAAAGATCTCAAATTTGGACTCATCAGACCAAAGCACAGATTTCCACTGGTCTAATGTCCATTCATTGTGTTCTTTAGCCCAAACAAGTCTCTTCTGCTTGTTGCCTGTCCTTAGCAGTGGTTTCCTAGCAGATATTCTACCATGAAGGCCTGATTCACACATTCTCCTCTGAACAGTTGTTCTAGAGATGTGTCTGCTGCTAGAACTCTGTGTGGCATTGACCTGGTCTCTATTCTGAGCTGCTGTTAACCTGCGATTTCTGAGGCTGGTGACTCGGATGAACTTATCCTCCACAGCAGAGGTGACTCTTGGTCTTCCTTTCCTGGGGAGGTCCGCATGTGAGCCAGTTTCTTTGTAGCGCTTAATGGTTTTTGTGACTGCACTTGGGGACACTTTCAGTTTTCCCAATTTTTCAGACTGACTGACCTTCTTTTCTTAAAGTAATGATGGCCACTTGTTTTTCTTTACTTAGCTGCTTTTTTCTTGCCATAATACAAATTCTAACAGTCTATTCAGTAGGACTATCAGCTGTGTATCCACCTGACTTCTCCACAAGGCAACTGATGGTCCCAACCCCATTTATAAGGCAAGAAATCCCACTTATTAAACCTGACAGGGCACACCTGTGAAGTGAAAACCATTTCAGGTGACTACCTCTTGAAGCTCATCAAGAGAATGCCAAGAGTGTGCAAAGCAGTAATCAAAGCAAAGGGTGGCTACTTTGAAGAACCTAGAAGTAGAATATGACATATTTTCAGTTGTTTCACACTTTTATGTTATGTATATAATTAAAAGGATTAGCATTAATGCAGCTTAAAATTAGAATATTGTGAAAAGGTTCAATATTCTAGGCTCAAAGTGTCACACTCTAGTCAGCTAATTAATCCATACCCCCTGAGCAAAGGGGACCATAAAATTGTGACTTTGGGGTTTCATAAACTAAGCCATAATCATCCAAATTATAACAAATAAAGGCTTGAAATATCTTGCTTTGCATGTAATG
Organism: Bufo gargarizans; assembly: GCF_014858855.1. NCBI lineage: Eukaryota > Metazoa > Chordata > Amphibia > Anura > Bufonidae > Bufo > Bufo gargarizans. The sequence continues at coordinate 633,406,606 of NC_058080.1, read as the reverse complement.
AGTCTCATATGTTAGTTTTACCTTTTAATTTGCATTACTGAAATAAATGAACTTTGCACGATATTCTAATTTTTCGAGTTTTACCTGTATTGTGAGGCAGTGACAGGCCTCATAGCTCCTAGGGGAGATTCATGGCAGGAGTTTCCATGTCTTCCACATCAGTCATCAGGTCTGAGGCAGCACCAGACTGTCAGAGAGAGAGAGAGTCTTTGTGTAACAGAGTCCTGCTGTAGGCTCTGTACGAGTGGCCTCAGCCGGGCTGGCTGAGGAGCCACGGGGCTAGGTGCTAGCCAGCCGGAACATTGGGTGACGCCTGGGAACAAGGGTCCTGAGGCCAGAGTCGGGAGGACTACTGGGCCACAATCCCCCAGAAGGATCACCTGAACTGTATGGCTGGAGAAAGCTCCACATGTGAACAGCGCTCGATCTAGGTCAGTCAGGACTTGTGTTTTTGTATTAGCAAGTGCCTAGACGGGCAGGTGTTTGTTTTGTTTAATTTATGTTTTGTTGCTGTAAAAATAAACCTCACGTTTGGACCTGCAATCCGGCTGTTGTGAAGATAATTGTGAGAATGTCCCCCGAAAAAGAGCTAATCCCTCACAATATATATATATATATATATAGGCTAATCCGTTTTAGTCCAGTGTCTGTAGGAGGCAGACATGACCTGTTTTTTTTTTTATGTAGGTTTTACTGTGATTTTTCTTTAATTTCTTTCCCTTTCCCTTCTTTCTCATGATAGGTTCTCTCTCTTACTCTTTTATAGATCCTCCTCCTAGGGCGTCCTCCTCTATCCAGTCTGGCTAGGTCATCCCCGTAGGATGTTTGTTCACTGGAGAAGCCTGGGTCTTCCAGACTCCTTCCCCTAGCTCTCCAGTAGGCACTGTTCTTGTCCAAGACATCTTCATTGTCCTCCTTTTCCTCAGCTGTGGGTAGAGCTGGGTGCTTTCCTTTGATCTTTTCTTTTGCTTGTCCTTGGTATCTTTGTGGTCTCCCACAATTATTTGGGTTCTTCCCAGTCCTGGAGCCTCACGGCCCATTTCCTTAGTTTTTCCTTTCTGCCTTATCCATTCTGTGCTTTCTACCAGTCTTCTTGGGTCACATGGTTCTTCTAGCAGCTCTGCGCTAAACTGTTTTCATGGCTGTTTTCTTTCCACCCTTTGGGACATTCCACGGTGCTGTGTCCCCCAGTTACATTAAAGGGGTTATCCCATGAATAATGTAAGAAATGAAAATCAGACATCACACAGTACATGGCAATCTCTTTCTAACAAAGCTAGAACCAGCCCTGCATTTCACATGGATCCAGAGATCTCCCCATTCATAGCTCTGATAGATTTGTATCAAGCTGGCAGCTAAAGGGCAATGTCTTTTCTGCTGCAGCTAAAGGGGTGTGTCTCAGCTCTCCCCATCACAGCTCAGGAGGCAGTTGAGAGATTAAACTGAGCATGTGCGGCCATCTTAATGCGTCGGTCAAAGAAATGAGAAATTAAGTGGCACTAGACAGATACATTTTATTGAATAACTAGGCTATACAACATTTTTTTTCATTACATGCAATTGCAAAAGTATTCAGATCCAGGTGCTGGTTTGAAAACTGTAGAATATTTTTCGTGGGATAACCCCTTTAACCACTTCAGCCCCGCTAGGTGAAACCCCCTTCATGACCAGAGCACTTTTTACACTTCGGCACTACACTCCTTTCACCGTTTATCGCTCGGTCATGCAACTTACCACCCAAATGAATTTTACCTCCTTTTCTTCTCACTAATGGAGCTTTCATTTGGTGGTATTTTATTGCTGCTGAAATTTTTACTTTTTTTGTTATTAATCAAAATGTAACGATTTTTTTGCAAAAAAATGACATTTTTCACTTTCAGCTGTGAAATTTTGCAAAAAAAACGACATCCATATATAAATTTATACAAATTTTTCGCTAAATTTATAGTTCTACATGTCTTTGATAAAAAAAAATGTTTGGGCAAAAAAAAAATGGTTTGGGTAAAAGTTATAGCATTTACAAACTATGGTACAAAAATGTGAATTTCCGCTTTTTGAAACGGCTCTGATTTTCTGAGCACCTGTCATGTTTCCTGAGGTTCTACAATGCCCAAACAGTAGAAAAACCCCACAAATGACCCCATTTCGGAAAGTAGACACCCTAAGGTATTCGCTGATGGGCATAGTGAGTTCATAGAACTTTTTATTTTTTGTCACAAGTTAGCGGAAAATGATGATGATTTTATTTTTTATTTTTTTTCTTACAAAGTCTCATATTCCACTAACTTGCGACAAAAAATAAAAAATTCTAGGAACTCACCATGCCCCTCACGGAATACCTTGGGGTGTCTTCTTTCCAAAATGGGGTCACTTGTGGGGTAGTTATACTGCCCTGGCAATTTAGGGGCCCAAATGTGTGAGAAGAACTTTGCAATCAAAATGTGTAAGAAATGACCGGTGAAATCCGAAAGGTGCACTTTGGAATATGCGCCCCTTTGCCCACCTTGGCAGCAAAAAAGTGTCACACATGTGGTATCGCCGTACTCAGGAGAAGTTGGGGAATGTGTTTTGGGGTGTCATTTTACATATACCCATGCTGGGTGAGAGAAATATCTTGGCAAAAGACAACTTTTCCCATTTTTTTATACAAAGTTGGCATCTGACCAAGATATTTTTCTCACCCAGCATGGGTATATGTAAAATGACACCCCAAAACACATTCCCCAACTTCTCCTGAGTACGGCGATACCAGATGTGTCACACTTTTTTGCTGCCAAGGTGGGCAAAGGGGCACATATTCCAAAGTGCACCTTTCGGATTTTGCAGGGCATTTTTTACACATTTTGATTGCAAGGTACTTCTCACACATTTGGGCCCCTAAATTGCCAGGGCAGTATAACTACGCCACAAGTGACCCCATTTTGGAAAGAAGACACCCTAAGGTATTCCGTGAGGGGCATGGCGAGTTCCTCGAATTTTTTATTTTTTGTCACAAGTTAGCGGAAAATGATGATTTTTTTTTTTTCTCTTTTTTCCTTACAAAGTCTCATATTCCACTAACTTGCGTCAAAAAAAAAAAAATTCTAGGAACTCGCCATGCCCCTCACGGAATACCTTGGGGTGTCTTCTTTCCAAAATGGGGTCACTTGTGGCGTAGATATACTGCCCTGGCAATTTAGGGGCCCAAATGTGTGAGAAGAACTTTGCAATCAAAATGTGTAAAAAATGACCGGTGAAATCCGAAAGGTGCACTTTGGAATATGTGCCCCTTTGCCCACCTTGGCATCAAAAAAGTGTCACACATCTGGTATCGCCGTACTCAGGAGAAGTTGGGGAATGTGTTTTGGGCTGTCATTTTACATATACCCATGCTGGGTGAGAGAAATATCTTGGCAAAAGACAACTTTTCCCATTTTTTTATACAAAGTTGGCATTTGACCAAGATATTTTTCTCACCCAGCATGGGTATATGTAAAATGACACCCCAAAACACATTCCCCAACTTCTCCTGAGTACGGCGATACCAGATGTGTCACACTTTTTTGCTGCCAAGGTGGGCAAAGGGGCACATATTCCAAAGTGCACCTTTTGGATTTCACCGGTCATTTTTTACACATTTTGATTGCAAAGTTCTTCTCACACATTTGGGCCCCTAAATTGCCAGGGCAGTATAACTACCCCACAAGTGACCCCATTTTGGAAAGAAGACACCCTAAGGTATTCCGTGAGGGGCATGGCAAGTTCCTAGAATTTTTTATTTTTTGTCGCAAGTTAGTGGAATATGAGACTTTGTAAGAAAAAAAAAAAAAAAAAAAATCATCATCATTTTCCGCTAACTTGTGACAAAAAAATAAAACGTTCTATGAACTCACTATGCCCATCAGCGAATACCTTAGGGTGTCTACTTTCCGAAATGGGGTCATTTGTGGGGGGTTTCTACTGTTTGGGCATTGTAGAACCTCAGGAATCATGACAGGTGCTCAGAAAGTCAGAGCTGTTTCAAAAAGCGGAAATTCACATTTTTGTACCATAGTTTGTAAATGCTATAACTTTTACCCAAACCATTTTTTTTTTTGCCCTCCTAAAAGGAATTTGGGCCCCTTTGCGCATCTAGGCTGCAAAAAAGTGTCACACATGTGTTATCGGCGTACTCAGGAGAAGTTGGGGAATGTGTTTTGGGGTGTCATTTTACATATACCCATGCTGGGTGAGAAAAATATCTTGGTCAAATGCCAACTTTGTATAAAAAAAATGGGAAAAGTTGTCTTTTGCCAAGATATTTCTCTCACCCAGCATGGGTATATGTAAAATGACCCCCCAAAACACATTGCCCAACTTCTCCTGAGTACGGCGATACCACATGTGTGACACTTTTTTGCAGCCAAGGTGGGCAAAGGGGCACATATTCCAAAGTGCACCTTTCGGATTTCGCAGGCCATTTTTTACACATTTTGATTGCAAGGTACTTCTTACACATTTGGGCCCCTAAATTGCCAGGGCAGTATAACTACGCCACAAGTGACCCCATTTTGGAAAGAAGACACCCCAAGGTATTCCGTGAGGGGCACGGCGAGTTCCTAGAATTTTTTATTTTTTGTCACAAGTTAGCAGAAAATGATGATTTTTCTTTTTTTTTCTTTTTTCCTTACAAAGTCTCATATTCCACTAACCCGAAAGGTGCACTTTGGAATATGTGCCCCTTTGCCCACCTTGGCTGCAAAAAAGTGTCACACATGTGGTATCGCCGTACTCAGGAGAAGTTGTGCAATGTGTTTTGGGGGGTCATTTTACATATACCCATGCTGGGTGAGAGAAATATCTTGGCAAAAGACAACTTTTCCCATTTTTTTTATACAAAGTTGGCATTTGACCAAGATATTTTTCTCACCCAGCATGGGTATATGTAAAATGACACCCCAAAACACATTCCCCAACTTCTCCTGAGTACGCCGATAACACATGTGTGACACTTTTTTGCAGCCTAGATGCGCAAAGGGGCCCAAATTCCTTTTAGGAGGGCTCTTTTTAGACATTTGGATCCCAGACTTCTTTTCACACTTTCGGGCCCCTAAAAAGCCAGGGCAGTATAAATACCCCACATGTGACCCCACTTTGGAAAGAAGACACCCCAAGGTATTCAATGAGGGGCCTGGCGAGTTCCTAGAATTTTTTATTTTTTTTGCATAAGTTAGCGGATATTGATTTTTTTTTGTTTTTTTCTCACAAAGTCTCACTTTCCGCTAACTTAGGACAAAAATTTCAATCTTTCATGGACTCAATATGCCCCTCACGGAATACCTTGGGGTGTCTTCTTTCCGAAATGGGGTCACATGTGGGGTATTTATACTGCCCTGGCTTTTTAGGGGCCCTAAAGCGTGAGAAGAAGTCTGGAATATAAATGTCAAAAAATGTTTACGCATTTGGATTCCGTGAGGGGTATGGTGCGTCCATGTGAGATTTTATTTTTTGACACAAGTTAGTGGAATATGAGACAGTAAGAAAAAACAAAAACAAACAAAAAATTTCCGCTAACTTGTGCCAAAAAAAATGTCTGAATGGAGCCTTACCAGGGGGGGGTGATCAATGACAGGGGGGTGATCAATGACAGGGGGGTGATCACCCATATAGACTCCCTGATCACCCCCCTGTCATTGATCACCCCCCTGTAAGGCTCCATTCAGACGTCCGTATGCTTTTTGCGGATCCGATCCATGTATCCGTGGATCCGTAAAAATCATACGGACGTCTGAACGGAGCCTGACAGGGGGGTGATCAATGACAGGGCGGTGATCAATGACAGGGGGTTGATCAGGGAGTTTATATGGGGTGATCATGGGTGATCAGGGGTTTATAAGGGGTTAATAAGTGACGGGGGGGGGGGGGGTGTAGTGTAGTGTAGTGTTTGGTGCGACTGTACTGACCTACCTGAGTCCTCTGGTGGTCGATCCTAACAAAAGGGACCACCAGAGGACCAGGTAGGAGGTATATTAGACGCTGTTATGAAAACAGCGTCTAATATACCTGTTAGGGGTTAAAAAATTCGGATCTCCAGCCTGCCAGCGAGCGATCGCCGCTGGCAGGCTGGAGATCCACTCGCTTACCTTCCGTTCCTGTGAGTGCGCGCGCCTGTGTGCGCGCGTTCACAGGAAATCCCGGCCCTCGCGAGATGATGCGTATATGCGTCGTTGAGCGCAGGGCTGCCACCTCCGGACCGCACATCTGCGTTAGGCGGTCCGGAGGTGGTTAAAGAGAAAATTTGAATTTTGTACTTTCTGTAAAATCCATTTCTCGTTCAGTTCAGATCCCACCCCCTGTTTTCCTTTTGTTTTCCTGTCCCTGGGTTGTTCTATTTGCCTCAGGACAAGACATGTTGGTTCTTAGCTCTCGTTTCTCTCTACTACTGCTATCAGTAGAAACTAATTAGCATAGTGTCTGTGGAGAGGGCATAGCCAACCTTTTTATTTTATATCTAGTGTCTCCTCCTAGTGGCAGCTGGGTGTATACACATAGTGTTCTGTCCTATGTCAATGTTTACTTTCTGTTCTGCACTTGGGGGCAATCACTGCTGAACAGCTGCCTTCAGATGAGGTGCTGGCTTAGTTATTATCCAAGTCTTGTCTCAAGGCCCATTTAAAGGGTCTAACATTGAGTTATAGGATACCTGCCTTACATCTGGTGGCATTATAAAGGCAGAGCTTGTTAAGAGCTCATTTGCATCCCTTTCTTCCCAGAAAACAGATTAAAAATGTTTCAGGCCCCATTGCACAATTATGGAGACCTTGAGCTGCCAAAAGGATAGAGAACCCCAGAAATTACCCCATTTTGAAAACTATACCCATTAAACTATTCATCTAGGAGTGTAGTGAGTATTTTACCCTACAGTTTGTGATTAATGGGAAGCAAGTATCAAAAATTCAAATTAGCTTTTTTTTCATGTCATTTTTATGATTTTTTTTATTTTTTATATGATTTTTTTTATTCCTTTCGTAATACAAACTTAAAATTAAATTTGACAATACAAAATCTGAGTTTATTAATATACACACTGCAAAAACAGTCATCATAATACATTATATATCACTATAAACAGAGACAGTACCAAAGTAAATAATCTATTCTATTTTGGGGGACTCCCCTCTCAGCCTCATATTGATTATACTCAGACCTCTCATTGTCTATTCAGATTATCCCCCACCTTAGATCAGCCACTCCCCCAATCCCCCCACCCCATGATGGTTGTCTCAGTGAGCACCGTAAACAGTCCCCCCTAAATGGGTATGCATTATTTTTTCATCTCTTTCTCTCTCCTAACCCCCCGGCTGGGACGGCAGCCCATCAGCGACTATTCATACTTCTTATTGCATATTCTTCAAACCTCTCAATCTTTACCAATAGGTTTTTCCACTCAATAATATAGGGCGCTCTTTGAGAGCCCCATTCTCTTGCGATAATAACTCTTGCCGCCATAAGACCTCTTATCCAGACTCTTTTTTCTTTTCTTCCCTAATTGATGATAGTATACTGCCCAAGACATCCACTTCCGGTTTCAATGAGAGGGATACTAGGGAGTCTGCACTTAGGAGATCAAAAACCTCTCTCCAAAAGGATTGCATCTTTGAACAACTCCATATCATATGCATATAATCGGCAGCCTCTTCTCTACATTTCCAGTAGTTTGATTTTCGTTCTTTGTAGATCTTACTTAGCAGTAATAGAGTCATATATATTCTTTGGATAATATTAAAATAAATTATCCTAAAGTTACTAGAAATCGTTGCCCTTTTTATATTTTTATATATATTCCCCCATTCTAATGTGTTTAATCCTATATCCTCTGCCCATTTTTTTCTCACTATTAAACTTTATTTTTTCCCAGCCCCTTCCTTATTACCCTATACACTTGAGAAATAGTGACCCTAGTTGTCGTACGTTGATAACAAAAATCTATAAATTCATGTTTTGTTGTGATAAAATATTCCCTAGTTTGTGTAACTTCAAAAGCGTGTTTTAGTTGGTGATACCGAAACCAACTGAGTCTAAATTTATTCCCGGGCATAACTCTTGTAGTGCTCTTATTTCCCCATTCTTAACTAACTGTGATACATAAATGATGCCATATTTTCCCCAATACTTGTATTCTGAAATTAATAGAAATTCTCTCATATTACTATTACACCACAAAGGTGAAAAATGTGAAGTGTTCAAGATTCCTAGTATTCTTTAGATTTTTTCCCAAGCCAAATCAACCATTCAACATATTGGGCACTTTTTCCCTTTATTTTTTTATAAATCCTGTCTCCAATATGCTAAATATATTATATTTTTGGCCCTTAAAGCCCCTTTCTAGATATTCTTTTATATTATTCCCCGTGGACTATAACCACTGGACTTGAGAGGCCAAATAATATCCCTGAAAAAAAGGGAACCGATAACCCTCCATCCTTTTCCGTTAACCAAAGATATTTTTGTTTTAGTCTTACCCTTTTTCTTCCCCAGATTGTCATTCAGCAGCCGTTCCAGGTGGTTGAAGAAACAGTCCTCTATCCAAACTGGACAAACTGACAAAATCTAGGGAAGTAACACCATTTTTAATAATGCACTTCTATCCGCTTGTCCTATCGATAACTTCTGCCAAACACTTTTTTTACTTTTACATCTAGTCAGCAAGGGAGAAACATTTGATTTCACAAAGTATAGAATACTGGCACTCATCTTTACACCCAAATATTCAAAGGATTCCATAGGTTTTAATACCCTGATTTCTGTAGGGTTCGATAAGGGTGCCTGATCAAGCGGTAACCATGCTGATTTGGCCCAGTTAATTTTATATCCCGAGATATCACTAAACTTATTTATTAGTTCCATAAGATGAGACAACTGAGATGTTGGATTCTCCAAGAAAATTAAAATATTATCTGCGTACATACTTATCTTATCGGAGGTCCCATTCATACCAAAACCTTTAATAGTTTCATCCAATCTAATTTTAGCTGCCAGCAGTTCTATAAATAGAGCAATCAGTAAAGGGGACAGGGGGCATCCCTGTCTTGTTCCTCTATACAACTCTATTTGCTCAGACCATACACCATTAATATTTATTCTAGCTTTGGGGTGGTTATATAGAATCTGGACCCACTTGATAACGTATTGGCCCAGATTCATCTTATGCATAACTTTCCAGAGGTATTCCCACTCCACCCTGTCAAACGCCTTCTCAGCGTCTAATGACAGGATGGAGCGGGAGCCTCCCCCCCTCAGCCTGCATATTCAAAAAATCTCTATGTATGCTGGATTGTACCAGTCTCTTGGGTATGAACCCAGTCTGGTCTGGATGAATTAGCCTGTCAATAACTCCCTTTAATCTATTAGCGAATATTTCCATATCATCACCACGACGGCCATACAAGGAGATTGACCCCTGACCTCTGTAGGGGATTAGCTCTTTTCCAGGGGTTGCAAACACACGCTTCTTCACAGACACCAGGATTTAAGGGCCAAACTGTGCTTTATTGTGGCACACGGCATAAAGAAAAACACACAAAGCCAAAATAAAATACCTTGCCCGTCTGGGCCCTATCTAAACACATAGGTTTCCCTGACTCACCTAAAGCGTACCACAGTTCACACCCGTGATGAGATGCGGCTTTCCCAGCCCAACCTTCAGCAGCCTCCAGGCTGCTCTCGCACCAGTGTCTCTTGGGGGATAGTGGTCTCTCAGCCTGTCCGCCCTCAGACCACACAGAGCCACTCCAGCCTTCTGTGTTCAAGTCCCCCAAAGTCCAGGCTATTGCATAGCCTCGTGGCCCCTCAGCCTGGCCTATCTGAGACCACACTGACAGAGCCTCACCAGGCCTCTGTCTGCACACTCTCCAGAGTGACACACCCAAGATCCAGTAGCAGGATTAAATAGGATCCCTGGACATGAGCATGCCCTAAGTCCCGGACTGGAACCTGGGGAAAACACTTCAATGTTCACATTGCTACATATCCCCCCCTCTGTTCAAACCTGTGGGGGTGAACATATGTACCAACTGGATGCTCGTGACAGGGCATCCACATTTTCTTGCCATCGCCTGGCTCAACCTTCCCCCTGGAAGATGTGGTCCGCGTCAGAGGCTTCCCTTTATTTTGCCAGACCCATGCCATCAGTGCTTGGTTTGTTACCCACACTGACATCTTGCCCAAGAGACATTGTCTGCAATGTTCCCATGTCCATGTGACAGGCAGCCTCTCTTTTTATTTTTTTATCTTTCTCTCTCTTTGACTTACACAGCTGCTTCAGCCGAGCACGCTTTTTATGACTCGCCTCTTTTTGTCGTTTTATTTTAACAGCAGATCGTACATTTCTTTTTCCTTTACTCTTAGAATTTCGAGCTCGGCTTCTGGAACTCCCGTCAGAATATATTTTTATGCAAACGACAGACTCTCGGTTTGACTTCGCTGGCTCTTGCAGACGCTTAGGCCATTTTTTCTTGGCTTTGTGAAGCTTCATCAGCAGAGCTGGCTTGCCCCCGCTTGCTTCTTTTCCAGCAGTGGTTTTCTCAGATGGTGCCTCAGTTTCAGGGTCTTCTGCCGTTTCACTGCCTCTCCCCACTTCGGCTTTACCCTTGATCTCTGGAACATCCAAGGATTTCTCCCACTTCAAGAGCTCGGCCTTAGCTTCCATGGCCTTTACTTTATTAGCCTTCTCACCCTTCAGGGACATGGCATCATATCCTTGCTTTCTTAATTCCTCCTTCCCTTTCGCATCAAGGTTGGAGGCACTGGGGTCTTCAGCATACTTCTTGTCTTCTGGCGTTTTCTCCAGAGGCTGACCCAGGACACTGGTCTCCTTTTGGGGAGGAGTCAGGAGAGACAGCCCATCGTAATAGCCCAGATCTGCATACTGGTCGTCCATCTCCTCATATTTCTTCCCCAGCAGGCAGCTGGCTACTTGGAAGGCCTTGTAGGCGGAGTGGACGTCTTTTGCGACCTGGTCCTGGTTACACACTGTCATGAGACTCTTGGCCTCTGCATCGACATCAGCCTCATCAACTGGTTCAGCCGATACCTTTTCCACCTTCTCTGCCTTGGCCAGTACCCTGGCACCACCATCTCCAGACCCACTCTTACCAGGCTCTGACTTCTTGGCACCTTCCAAAGGATCTTCCTCTTCCGGTCTCTCACTTCCTTCCACCTGCTGTGCAGGAGCACGGTTAGGCTTCTCCACCTCATAGATGGCATCTTTTGAGCTCATGAGAGCTTCCATCTCTACTCTGAGTTGCTTGTTCAGCCTCTCTAATTCATTTCGCTCCTCAAGCACTTCTTCAAGGGCTCTAGCCAAGGAGAGGGCCTTGGACTCTTTCTCCCAAGCATCAGCCTCCGCTCGGTCACGTTCTTCGGCATATCGAGCCGATATGTATTTCTCTTCAACCAAGAGCTGGTCAAACTTCTTTTGTCTCTTCTCCAATCTAGATACAGTTTGTCTCTGGTGGTCCAGGTCCACCATGCGATCACATAACTCTTGATAAAGTTGAGCCATCCTGGCTTCCAAATGTCTTTTCTCCTCCAAGAGAGCAGATTTTTCTGAGGCGTTGTTTAGAACCTCATCAGCCAGCTCATCTCTTTCCTGCTCTCCATGAAGTCTGGATTGCTCAGAAGCTGCAAGTTCCTCTTGAAGTTGGAGAATTTCCGCTTCTATTAGTGACTCTAGTTCCTTCAGTTCATTTATCTCTTTCTGTGACTCCTCTGGAGATTCCTGCAGTTGCTCTGCGAGAACCGCTAGCCCCATCTCTAGTGTATCTAGGGACTGTGCACAGCGAGCGAAAACATCTTCAAGTTTGTAGCTGTACTGTCCTGTCAGATCATCTACTACTGTCAGGATATGAGCTTCAGACACTAGGCTGTCACCCGACTGAACACTTGTCTCATCAGATATAACAGTCACCTGGTTGCTACTAGTAACGACTTTAGTTTTGCTGGGTCTTGACATGGTAGCCTCACTCTCGGAGTTGTTAACTGTCACGGCACATAGGCCACTTATACCGCTCGTGTCATTATTAACCCTGGCCTCTAGGGGCACCCCTGAGTCAATCCCCACCTGGGACATTTTATTAATCATAGAAACCTGTGCAGACTGCAGATCCACCTCTGGTCCGTGTGGTACACCCTCTAGCCCCGCCACATTGTCTACAATGGGGTCTCCTAGCGGTGTTTCTTCAACATTTATCAACACTTTTATTTCAGACACATGTTGACCAACAGGGGGAGCTTTTTCCCCAATCACAGCCTGCAAAGGAAAAGGCATGTCATTATTATCACATATTTCACATGACTTCACATTTCCATTATGCATTTCGGCAAACATGGTATCATCACTGTTTTCAATGGTCCTTTCCCTTACACGTTCACTTAAAGGGACAGGTACAAGTTCTGCAGGAGTTTTTGCACTCTCTGCAGAAGTGTCTCCATTACTCCACAACTCCCAGCATAAGGGAAAATTACACCCCAACACTCCCTCATGCATAAGCTTATCTGTAACATCACGTTCATCAGTCTCTGTTCTCATTGGAGTCTCACGCTCAGTGAAAATCAGTGGATAGTCCTTCTCCGCACGACTGTCCAGCACCTTTATTATTATACCAGTCTCAGGTTTCAATATTGTGCTACCTCTTACCCGGGCTAGCATGGGATCCCGGATCCTTGTCATCCCAAAACTAGCTTTGGTCATGGGCAACTGAGGAAACACAGAAACCTTCTCCCCTGCAGGTTTCTGCGAGGGAGCAGTCACAGCAGGCTTATCCGCCTGTTCAGACACAGTTTTTTCTCTGTGTGACTTATTACCTACCGGCCCAGCAGGTATCCCCTGCCGCCGGCTCACTGTCACTGGCTCTGCCACATAGTTAATAACAGGAACAGTCTTACCCTTCGTAATCAACCAGTCTGGTAAAGCAGTGACATCCTCTCCCGCGGACTCATCAAGGTTGTGGTTGCTCCTAGCAACAGCTTTACTGCACCTCTGCACTTCCTCTCTAGGACTCCGGACACAGTCGCAGGGAAGATATGCACTCCTGAGAACCGCACCGCTCTCCACCTCCTTTTCTTCCCGACGGTTGCCCTTGGCAACGGCATATCTTTGCTTTTTATCAGGAACTCCGCTCCACAACTGCCCAAACAATGGAAAGTCCTTGCCAAGCACAAATTCCACTTCCAGGGTCTTACATTTTAACAGCTCCCACTGCACAGAGCCATAGTCTGTTATAAAGGTCAGTGACACCGTAGTTTTTGTCTCTGGCCCCCTTGTTACAAAGTCCAGAATTTCAGGCAGGACCCGAGACACTTGCTGGCGGGAGTCTAGAATGACCCCCAGCGGGATTCCCCCGATCACTAAATCGCAGGATTTCTCCCACGGGCTATACCATTTTGTAGCCATTTCCACTGATCAGTCTCTTGTACTGGGCTTCTGGCCCTTTAAATCCTGCACTGTTTGCACCACAGAATATTTTTTTTCCAGATTAACACCAGCAGTCTCTGCTCCTGCAAACTAGCAGGCTTCCAGCACTTTAAATCACTGCACAGTAACACAGAAATTCCTTGGCAACATTCAGCAGCACCTGCTCTTTTCCGTCAGGTCGTTGCCCTTAGCAACCACGTTGGCTTTTTACTTTTCAGCACGGACATGTGCCCGCATCCGACACCAATTGTAGGGGATTAGCTCTTTTCCAGGTGTTGCAAACACACGCTTCTTCACAGACACCAGGATTTAGGGGCCAAACTGTGCTTTATTGTGGCACACGGCATAAAGAAAAACACACAAAGCCAAAATAAAATACCTTGCCCGTCTGGGCCCTATCTAAACACATAGGTTTCCCTGACTCACCTAAAGCGTACCACAGTTCACACCCGTGATGAGATGCGGCTTTCCCAGCCCAACCTTCAGCAGCCTCCAGGCTGCTCTCACACCAGTGTCTCTTGGGGGATAGTGGTCTCTCAGCCTGTCTGCCCTCAGACCACACAGAGCCACTCCAGCCTTCTGTGTTCAAGTCCCCCAAAGTCCAGGCTATTGCATAGCCTCGTGGCCCCTCAGCCTGGCTTATCTGAGACCACACTGACAGAGCCTCACCAGGCCTCTGTCTGCACACTCTCCAGAGTGACACACCCAAGATCCAGTAGCAGGATTAAATAGGATCCCTGGACATGAGCATGCCCTAAGTCCCGGACTGGAACCTGGGGAAAACACTTCAATGTTCACATTGCTACAGGGCAGGAAGCAGAGAAAGGTTTAAATGCTCCCCTCCCACCACCAAACACCAGTGTTTCCTGTCCCTACAGAGGACAGGGGCGGAGAAAGGTCTCCGCAGGCAGCCGCCGTGGAGATGAAGGTCCAGAAGTGGGGAGTCGCGTACCTGCTTCAGCGGGCCCCCCTCCTGTCAGCCCGCGGTCCTGTACCAACGCCGGACAGGGAGGGGAAGGGAGAGACTCGCCTCCGGTTTCATCTGGGGCCTGCTCCCGGTGCACGGAACGCCCGCTGGTTCATTGAAACCATGCTGGCTTGTGCGCCCAGAGGGGGCGCACAAGCGGGACGAGGGGGCCGGTCTCAGAAGGCGGGAGAATTCAAATAGTTTCTCCTACCACAGCGTCCTGCGGTGAGTACATTCCCCATTCTGGGCTGTGTTTTCAGGATGTCTGCATCGGACCATACAGAGGCCTCTGCTCTACCGTCTGTAAGTTCCCCATAGGGGAGAGTTTTTTTCTTCCTCTCTCACCTGGGCTTACTATTAATGAGGATTTTCTTGGCTTTTCCAGACTGCAAAAGATCCTCTGAGAAAACCCAAGAAGTCATTAAAGTGTGTTTCTTGCCTCAAACGACTTCCTGATGACTATCCTAAGAAACTATGCAGGGACTACATTGCTAAAGTTGTCCGGGAGGAACAACCATCCCTCATGGACGAGATTAAGTCCATGATGCAGGAAGAGATTAAGTCCTCTTTTGCGACTTTTTCCTCTCTTCAAAAAGAGAAACCTGTGGAGCGGCCCTGTCCTGCGGTCTCAGAGCCCCCCGCTAAACGCCACAAATCGGACGATGACATCTCATCCGACTCTGAGGTTTATGGGGGTTCAGCTTCCTCCTCTAAACATATGGAGGATGAAGATAAGCTCTCTTAGCGGGATTTTTCTGAAAGCAGAAGGAAATTTTTATTTCTCCTCTGAGGATATGCCCGAGCTCTTAAAAGCCGTCAGAGCTACCATGGGAGTAGAAGAAGTGGCTTCTACGCCATCAGTACAGGATGAAATGTTTGGAGGCCTCAGAGTAAAGAAATCCAGAGTCTTCCCCATTAACGAAAACATCAAAGGGATGATTTTGGATGAATGGGCAGATCCGGAGAAGCGGCTAGGTGTCGCCAGATCTTTCCAAAACCGGCTTCTCTTTGATCAGGAAGAAGCTAAAACATTTAATACCATCCCTAAGATTGACGCCCAGGTAGCTAGGGTCAATAAGAAAACCAGCCTACCATTTGAGGATGCTTCTCAGCTCAGAGACCCTCTGGATAGAAAGGCCGACGGCCTGCTGAGAAGATCCTGGGAAGTGGCTATGTTCACGCTTAAATCGAACATAGCAGCCACATCAGTCGCTAGATCTATGTTCATCTGGCTCTCTGAGTTGGAGAATAGGGCCTCCAGTGATCCCTCAACAAATGAGTTTGTGAGCGCCATTCCCCTGTTAAAATCCGCGACAGCTTTTTTGGCAGACGCCTCCGCGGAGTCGGTACGGTTTTCAGCAAAGGATGCGGGTCTGTCTAATGCAGCTCGCCGGGCCTTGTGGGTGAAGTGCTGGTCGGGGGACAAAGTATCAAAGTCCAGACTATGTGGTATCCCTTTTTCTGGAGAATATATCTTCGGACCTGAACTAGAGAAAATCCTAGAAAGGGCCTCCGATAAAAAGAAGGGTTTTCCGGAGGAAAAGGTCTATAAAAGGAAGTATCCTTTCGTGCCCCTTCCAACCAGGGTAGTCAATACACCGGTAAAGGAAAATCGGGCCGTTTCAGTTACCCCAAGGGGGGGAGAGGTAGGGCTCCCACTTCTGCCCCCCAAAAAGGAAATGGAAACCAATGACATCGGGGTGGGGGGGAGATTGAGGATGTTTTTTCCCCGCTGGGAGGAAATATCCTCAAACTCCTGGGCTCTGAGGATTGTAAGGTCGGGTTACAGAATACAGTTCTCGGATCCTCCCCCAAAGAGGTTTCTAGTCACCAAGGTGGCAATCCCAGACTCCAATCATCCCATGTACGTGGGCATCCGGGAATTACTCGCAAAAGGGGTAGTGACGGAAGTACCTCAATCCGAAAGGGGAGGGGGTTTCTACTCAAACCTCTTCCTAGTGAAGAAAAAGGAGGGTTCCTACCGCACCATAATAAACTTAAAGCGCCTGAACAGATACATCACCTACCAGAAATTCAGGATGGAGACCCTAAGATCTATAGTCCCTTTGCTCCAGAGCAACTCAGTAATGTGCTCGGTCGACCTGACCGACGCCTACTATCATGTACCAATACATCCCAGCTCTCAGCGGTTCTTAAGGTTCGCGGTCAGAGACCACCAGGGCAAGATTCTTCATTACCAATTTACCTCTCTCCCCTTCGGCATATCTTCAGCCCCTCGAGTTTTTACAAAGCTAATGATCGAGGTAGTGGCTTATCTAAGAAAGAAAGGTCTGACGGTTTTTCCGTACTTAGACGACTTCCTGATTTCAAACAGCTCCGCTCATCTCTTGCTGAAGGACCTAAGTTTCTTCCGTCAAACCCTAGAGGGTCTGGGTTGGCTGATCAACATAAAAAAATCTCGGTTAGATCCGACAACAAAGATCCAGTTCCTGGGGGTTATTCTGGATTCCCAGAAACAGATAACCTGCTTACCTCAGAGCAAGATACAGGACATCCAGAGGAAGATCTCCATCTTCAACTCAAGGAATCTTTATTCCATCAGAGACTCAATGAGTCTACTGGGGATCCTCACATCCTGCATTCCATCCGTTCAGTGGTGTCAGATCCACTTTCGAACCCTACAGATGTGGATCCTCAGGGTTTGGGACAGAAGAGAATCTTCCTTAGACCAAAAGGTGATCATCCCTCAAAGAGTAAAGACCTCCCTTCTTTGGTGGAAGGACAAGCTAAAAATCTCCAAGGGGGTGCAGTGGTCAAGGAATCCCTATGCCCAGATCACCACAGACGCAAGCCAGTACGGTTGGGGAGCAAGGGTCGGAGAAGCTTATTACCAGGGAGTCTGGTCCAAATCTTTCAGCCTTCAGTCATCGAATCTCCGAGAATTGATGGCAGTCTGGAAAACTCTAAAGCAGGCAAAGATTCATCTTCAGGGCCATCATGTAAGAGTCCTGTCAGACAATACGACAGTGATAAGATATTTAAACCATCAGGGGGGCACAGGTTCGGGCAGCCTACTGGAATTGTCGACAAAAATATTCGCCTGGGCCGAAGCGAACGTCCAGTCAGTATCTGCAGTCCACCTGAAGGGGTCTCTAAATGTGGAGGCAGACTACCTAAGCCAGGCGAGAATAGATCACTCGGAATGGTCCTTAAACGAGGACGTCTTCCGGATGATAGTGGGCAAGTGGGGGAGTCCTACAATAGATCTTTTTGCCACTCGAGTAAACTCAAAGTTACCAGTTTTTTGTTCCCTACACCCCAGAGACAGCCCAAGGTTTCTGGACGCCTTCTCTTTCAGATGGAACTGAGGTCTCCTTTATGCTTTCCCTCCTCTTCCCTTAATACCGAGGGTGGTACAGAAAATCGTACAAGACAGTACTTCAGTCATACTGGTGACACCCTACTGGCCAAAGAGGAGCTGGTTCCCAATCCTGTGGAACCTTGCCAGCGAAGATCCTTGGATCCTGCCAAAGAGACGGGGCATACTGCACCAAGGTCCGATCCTACACCCGGACCCGGACTTCCTCAACCTAGCAGCATGGATCCTGAGACCCAGATCCTAAAGCGTCAGGGTCAATCAGACGCAGTAATCTCAACCCTGAAGGCTTCCAAGAAGAAGGTGACCTTTTCAATTTACCTAAAAATCTGGAAGCGTTTCTGCTCATGGTCAGGTTCGCCTTCACCAAATACCTCGGCCCCAAACATCCAAATGATTCTGGATTTTCTACAAAGAGGTTTCGACATGGGATTAAGACCGTCCACACTCAGGGTGCAGATATCGGCTCTTAGTTGCTTTTACGACACCGAGCTGGCAGGCCATAGGTGGATAAAACGCTTCATGAAGGCAACAACAAGGCTACGTCCGACCCTAAGACCTCATGTACCCTCCTGGGATCTGGACATCGTCCTGAGGGGACTATCTCATCCTCCGTTTGAACCTCTGAGTGACTGCTCCATGAAGCACAAATCCTACAAGACTGCATTCCTGGTTGCCATCACCTCAGCCAGAAGGATTAGTGAATTACAGGCTCTTTCAATTAGAGAGCCTTACTTACAGGTCCTGGATGACAGGATAGTCCTAAAACTAGACCCGTGTTTTCTACCAAAGGTAGTCTTGAAATTTCATAAGGACCAGGAGATCAACCCATCTAATGATCGGGAATCTACCCTTCATTCACTTGATGTCAGACGGGCAGTACTGGATTATTTAGAGACCACTAAAGACTTTAGGAAGTCAGATTGCCTCTTTATCCAGTTTGGAGGAAGAAACAAGGGTCAGAAAGTTTCCAAGTCCTCCATTGCCAGATGGATCAAAGATACCATCACTTCCTGTTATTCCTTACAGAATCTTTCGGGCCCAGGCAATATCAAAGCCCACTCTACCAGGGCAATGTCTTCTTCTCAGGCAGAAAGAGCGGGTGTCTCCCTAGAGGAGATCTGTAAGGCTGCCACGTGGTCCAGTATCCATACCTTTGCCAAACATTATAGGTTGGACCTCTTTAAAAAGACTGATATGGCATTCGGACAAAAAGTCCTTCAGTCTGTGTCCCACCCATAAATTCATATTTGATATACCTCCTTGTATGGCCGTCGTGGTGATGATATGGAAAGCCGGAATTAGTACTTACCGGTAATTTATTTTCCATGAGATCACCACGACGGCCCGTAATTCCCTCCCTATTGTTTATCCGGGGGTAGATATGATGTAATATCTTCTCCTGTTTGCCTATTCTTTCACGTGTGTATCCACCACCCTTTACTCTGATATTTTGGAAGCACTGGTGTTTGGTGGTTCGGAGGGGAGCATTTAAACCTTTCTCTGCTTCCTGCGCCTACAGAGGTCAGGGGTCAATCTCCTTGTATGGCCGTCGTGGTGATCTCATGGAAAATGAATTACCGGTAAGTACTAATTCCGGCTTTTTGCACAGATTTTATAGTCTGTATTTAACAGGGCTATCGGGCGATATGCCCCTATCTCTCTTTCATCCTTACCCTTTTTTAGAATAAGTATGATCAGAGCTTCAGATAGAGATAAAGGAAGTACACCAGTCTGGTAGGTTTTGTTTAAGGCCTGTAATAACATTGGCAAGATTGTGTCTGCATACTGGTGGTAGATTTAAAACGGGAGCTCATCCGTCCCTGGAGATGAATTTCCCCGGATGGTCTTGACAGCCTCCGATAATTCCTTTAAATCTATAGGCCGATTTAGTATTTTACATTCCCCCTCTGTTCATTTAGGGAGCTTAATATTCGCCAAGAACTTTTCAATATCTCCATTCTGCTGTTTATTATTATTTGTATATAAGGTTTTATAGAACTTAACAAACTCACGCTCAATCTCCTCTGGGCACGTAGTAACCACCCCCTTTTCCAATCTGATATTTTTTATTCTGTTGATGTTTTTTTTTATTTTGAATCAGAGATGATAAAAGATTTCCAGGTTTCCCTGCCTGAGTGAAATATTTGGCTCCTGTAAAGAAAACCCTATGTTGTGCTTTTTCTAATAGATAATTTGTATTCTCCAGTCTAGCTTCTTCAAACTGTTGTGCAGCAGAGTTCATATTGTTAACAATCTCTCCCTGTAAGGATTGGACCCTTCTTTTTAAGGCTAGTTCTTTTGCCGCTTATTTTTATTTTTTTTTCCAGTTAATTTGGGCGATATAAACTCCACGCAAAAACGCTTTAAAAAAATCCCATACAAACTGCATAGGTGCTGACGGAGCATTTAATGGCCAAAATTCCCGGATTTCATTTGTTATATTTTCCTGCTCCTTAACCAACTTAATCCAATGGGGGTTTAGTCTGAAGCTTCTCGTTTTCTTCTTGTAATGCCCCATTTTAATCGTTACCACTATTGGAGAATGATCGGAGATCGTATGTATTTCGTACCTCAGTTTTGTTACCATATCTAAAAAAATCGAGATTAGCTAAAGCTTTATCTATTTTAGACATCACTGTATTTGCTCGACTAAAACAAGAAAATACTCTTTTTTTCTCCATACAGATATCACCAAATGTCTGTCAATGCCATTTCCCGGCAGATCCTTCATTTGATTTATATACATGATCCTTGGAGAATCTATCTTCCTCTAGGGTCATTATGTCATTAAAGTCCCCAGTTACCAGAACTAGGCACCTTGCTCTAGAACCAATAAAGTCCACCAGGTATGACATAACAGACATAGAAAAAGGTGGGGGAACATACACAAATGCCAATATGCAAACAGTACCATTTAGCTTACAGTACAAGAAAACAAATCTACCTTCTCTATCAATTCTGTAGGCAATTGGAATATAGTCCACACTCTGTGGACATACAGTTGTGTTCAAAATTATTCAACCCCCAATGCTGTAAAGGGTTTTAGGGAATTTAGTGTACATTTGTAGTGTACATTGTGTAATTGTTCAGAATGAAATCTTACAAGGACTTTTTAAAGAACCAAATGCAACTAAAATGACATCAATTGTTTTTGTATTACAGTATTAAATGTTTTTTTTGTTGTGATTTCTTCATTGACACAGTTATTTAACCCCTTAAAGACTACCACTCTTAAGAACAGAGGTTCATTCAAGTGTTTTTGATCAGGTATTGAAAACACCTGTGGATGTCAAGGATCAGCAATCAAGCATAATAAGCACCAATTAGGCAGATTTAAAAGGACTGTGATACTCAGCTCCTTCTAGACATTTACTGGTTTGTTTACAAACATGGTGAAGTCAAGAGAATGGTCCAGGAAGACAAGAGAAGAGGTGATTTCTCTTCACAGGAAGGGTAATGGCTATAAGAAGATTGCAAAGATGTTAAACATACCAAGAGACACCATAGGAAGCATCGTTCGCAAATTCAAGGCAAAGGGCACTTTTGAAACGCTACCTGGTCGTGGCAGAAAGAAGATGCTGACTTCGACTGCTGTGCGTTACCTGAAGCGCAAAGTGGAGAAAAGTCCCCGTGTGACTGCTGAGGAACTGAAAAAAGATTTGTCAGATGTGGGTACTGAAGTTTCGGCTCAGACAATAAGGCGCACACTGCGTAATGAAGGCCTCCATGCCAGAACTCCCAGGCGCACACCCTTGTTGTCTCCAAAGAATAAGAAGAGTCGACTGCAGTATGCCAAAAGTCATGTGGACAAACCACAAAAGTTTTGGGATAGTGTTCTGTGGACTGATGAAACTAAATTAGAACTGTTTGGGCCCATGGATCAACGCTATGTTTGGAGGAGGAAGAACAAGGCCTACTGTGAAGCATGGCGGGGGGTCAATCATGCATTGGGGCTGTTTTGCTTCTACAGGTACAGGGAATCTTCAGCGTGTGCAAGGTACCATGAATTCTCTTCAGTACCAGGAGATATTGGATGAAAATGTGATGCAGTCCGTCACAAACCTGAGGCTTGGGAGACGTTGGACCTTTCAACAGGACAATGATCCCAAGCATACATCCAAGTCCACTAGAGCATGGTTGCAGATTAAAGGCTGGAACATTTTGAAGTGGCCATCGCAGTCACCAGACTTAAATCCGATTGAGAACCTCTGGTGGGACTTAAAGAAAGCAGTTGCAGCGCGCAAGCCTAAGAATGTGACTGAACTGGAGGCTTTTGCCCATGAAGAATGGGTGAAGATACCCGTAAATCGCTGCAAGACACTTGTGTCAAGCTATGCTTCACGTTTAAAAGCTGTTATAACTGGAAAAGGATGTTGTACTAAGTACTAAGATTGAATGTCACTTGGGGGTTGAATAAAACTGATAATGATGTGATCACAGAAAATACATTTGTGGTTATTTCATTATAAATGTTATGTTATATTTGTCTGACTTACAAGTGCCTCTTTGATTTAATTGTAAACAAGATGACTGAAATGATCAAAATCAATGTCAAACTGGCCAAAACACTCAATTTCAGTGGGGGTTGAATAATTTTGAACACAACTGTAAACACTAACACCTCCAGGGCTCCAGATGGCGACCAAAATTGTCGCCAATGCGACTTAGAATTTACAAATGGCGACAAGACTTAGTCTTGTCGCTATTTGCGACTATACCCGCCACCGCAGCTCTGCAGTTGAATACAGCGGCGGGGCACAGGAGATGATAGTTCCCTGCCCCGCCGCCGATGTTCTTAGCAGCGCAGTGGAGGAGGAGTCTCTCCCTCCCCCCTGTGCTGCCGCTGCCAATAGGAAAAGAGCGATGGAAGGAGGAGGGGAAGGGCTGTGGCCACTGCACCACCAATGAAGATAACTGAGCTCTTAATACAAATACAGGAGGCGGGTGCCGGAATCAAATAGCCGACCTCTGACAGGGAGCTGCGATCAGCGGCAGTTAACCCCTCAGGTACCGCACCTGAAGGGTTAACTCAACTGCCGCTGATCGCAGCTCCCTGTCAGAGGTGGGGTGTTGGCTATTTGATTCCGGCACCCGCCTCCTGTATTTGTATTAACAGCTCAGTTATCTTCATTGGTGGCGCAGTGCGCCCTCCCCATTATAATAAACATTGGTGGCACAGTGCGCCCCCCCAGTATAAGAAACATTGGTGGCACAGTGCGCCCTCCCAGTATAAGAAACATTGGTGGCACAGTGCACCCCCCCAGTATAAGAAACCTTGGTGGCACAGTGGGAAGTGCCAATGAGGGTTAGAAAAAATAAAATAAATTAACTCTCCTCCTCCAATTGATCGCGTAGCTGCCGGTCTCCTGTTCTTTCTTTAGGACCTGTGGTGACGTCACTGAGCTCAACACATGGTCCATTACCATAGTGATGGATCATGTGATGAGCACAGTGATGTCACCACAGGTCCTGAAGAAAGAACAGGAGACGATTTTTTTAACCCTCATTGGGACTGCCCACTGCGCCACCAATGTTTATTATATTGAGGGGGGGGGGCGCACTGCGCCACCAATTTTTATTATATTGGGGGGGCGCACTGTGCCACCAATGTTTATTATATTGGGGGGCGCACTGCGCCACCAATGTTTATTATATTGAGGGGGGCGCACTGCGCCACCAATGTTTATTATATTGGGGGGGCGCACTGTGCCACCAATGTTTATTATATTGGGGGGCGCACTGCGCCACCAATGTTTATTATACTGGGGTGTTGGGGGGGCGCAGTGCGCCACCAATGTTTATTATATTAGGGGGCGCAGTGCGCCACCAATGTTTATTATATTGGGGGCGCACTGCGGCACCAATGTTTATTATATTGAAGGGCGCACTGTGCCACCAATGTTTATTATATTAGGGGGGCGCACTGCGCCACCAATGTTTATTATATTGGGGGGGGCGCACTGCGCCACAAATGTTTATTATACTGGGGTGTTGGGGGGCGCACTGCGCCACCAATGTTTATTATACTGGGGTGTTGGGGGGGCGCACTGCGCCACCAATGTTTATTATACTGGGGTGTATATAATGTTTATTATATTGACCTTCTACTAAGCATTCTGTATTAAAGAATGCTATTATTTGCTTGCAATTTTCACGCAGCTCCATTAACTTCTATAGGGCCTGCGTTGCGTGAAAAACGCACAACATAGAGCATGCTGCGATTTTCATGTAACGCACAAGTGATGCGTGAAAATCAGCGCTCATGTGCACAGCCCCATAGAAGTGAATGGGTCCGGATTTAGTGCGGGTGCATTCCGGTATTTTGAATGCCGGATCTGGCACTAATACATTCCTATTGGGAAAAATGCCGGATCTGGCATTCAGGCAAATCTTCAGTTTTTTTCGCCAGAGATAAAACTGTAGCATGCTGTGGTTTTATCTTTTGCCTGATCAGTCAAAATGACTGAACTGAAGACATCCTGAACGGATTGCTCTCCATTCAGAATGCATGGGGATATGCCTGATCAGTTCTTTTCTGGTATAGAGCCCCTAGGACGGAACTCTATGAAAAGAAAAAAGCTAGTGTGAAAGTACCCTAAAATATTAAGTTTAAATCCCCCCTTTCCCAATTTTACATATAAAATATACAGGGAGTGCAGAATTATTAGGCAAGTTGTATTTTTGAGGATTAATTTTATTATTGAACAACAACCATGTTCTCAATGAACCCAAAAAACTCATTAATATCAAAGCTGAATATTTTTGGAAGTAGTTTTTAGTTTGTTTTTAGTTTTAGCTATTTTAGGGGGATATCTGTGTGTGCAGGTGATTATTACTGTACATAATTATTAAGCAACCTAACAAAAAACAAATATATACCCATTTCAATTATTTATTTTTACCAGTGAAACCAATATAACATCTCAACATTCACAAATATACATTTCTGACATTCAAAAAAAAAAAAAAAAAAAATCTGTGACCAATATAGCCACCTTTCTTTGCAAGGACACTCAAAAGCCTGCCATCCATGGATTCTGTCAGTGTTTTGATCTGTTCACCATCAACATTGCGTGCAGCAGCAACCACAGCCTCCCAGACACTGTTCAGAGAGGTGTACTGTTTTCCCTCCTTGTAAATCTCACATTTGATGATGGACCACAGGTTCTCAATGGGGTTCAGATCAGGTGAACAAGGAGGCCATGTCATTAGATTTTCTTCTTTTATACCCTTTCTTGCCAGCCACGTTGTGAAGTACTTGGACGCGTGTGATGGAGCATTGTCCTGCATGAAAATCATGTTTTTCTTACCTTGCAGACTTCTTCCTGTACCACTGCTTGAAGAAGGTGTCTTCCAGAAACTGGCAGTAGGACTGGGAGTTGAGCTTGACTCCATCCTCAACCCAAAAAGGCCCCACAAGCTCATCTTTGATGATACCAGCCCACACCAGTACTCCACCTCCACCTTGCTGGCGTCTGAGTCGGACTGGAGCTCTCTGCCCTTTACCAATCCAGCCATCTGGCCCATCAAGACTCACTCTCATTTCATCAGTCCATAAAACCTTAGAAAAATCAGTCTTGAGATATTTCTTGGCCCAGTCTTGACGTTTCAGCTTGTGCGTCTTGTTCAGTGGTGGTCGTCTTTCAGCCTTTCTTACCTTGGCCATGTCTCTGAGTATTGCACACCTTGTGCTTTTGGGCACTCCAGTGATGTTGTAGCTCTGAAATATGGCCAAACTGGTGGCAAGTGGCATCTTGGCAGCTGCACGCTTGACTTTTCTCAGTTCATGGGCAGTTATTTTGCGCCTTGGTTTTTCCACACGCTTCTTGCGACCCTGTTGACTATTTTGAATGAAACGCTTGATTGTTCGATGATCACGCTTCAGAAGCTTTGCAATTTTAAGAGTGCTGCATCCCTCTGCAAGATATCTCACTATTTTTGACTTTTCTGAGCCTGTCAAGTCCTTCTTTTGACCCATTTTGCCAAAGGAAAGGCAAATAATTATGCACACCTGATATAGGGTGTTGATGTCATTAGACCACACCCCTTCTCATTACAGAGATGCACATCACCTAATATGCTTAATTGGTAGTAGGCTTTCGAGCCTATACAGCTTGAACTAAGACAACATGCATAAAGAGGATGAGGTGGTCAAAATACTCATTTGCCTAATAATTCTGCACATAGTGTATAAACAATAAATAAACATATTAAATAGCGCTGTCCAAACTATTAAATTATTAAAAAATATCTCCGAAGCGTTGTTACGATACCAAAATTTTGATTCGGTTTCGATTTGGCGACAAAACACTTGATTTCGCTCCTAAATTTTTCAGTTCAGGAGCCAATGGCTACTAGGTATTTTTTTTTGTCTGGAGCACTGACTTCGGGAGTAGGCCAAGAAGCAAGCATGGTAGTCATATTTTGCCCATTTCCTTTTTGCAATATTGATATTCTCGTAGGTAAGATGTGTTTCAAGAAGACATATAATCGCGGGATGATGTTTTGCAACTACATCAAACACAACCACCCGTTTCGCTCTTTCGGCCATCCCCCGTATATTCCACGTAAATATTCTATTCATGTATCCTTGCACTTAAGACTGCAACCGCCGCCACCCCACCACGGAGGGAGAGAGAGAGACCACCCCATAGTGACCACCAACATCCCATCCTTCCACCCACATCATCCCACTGCCAGAATACCCTCCCATCCTATTCTCCCCTCCCTTCCCCATCCTGGTCAGACGAACCCGACAGTTCACTAACCTCTTATGCATTCACCCCTCCCTCCCACCTCCCCACCCGGCCTCCATTACGAATAATCTTACTTATAACATTATTATATACTCAGGAGCCAATCCCCCTACCATCCAACCACTCTCGAACCTCCTCTGGTTGAGTGAAAAAGTGTGCTTGCTCCTGATAGATCACTCTCAGTTTAGTGGGATAGAATAAAGAGTATTTAATCTTAGCTACTGCTATTCTCTTCTTAACCTCTCTGAATTCTCGACGTTTAGCTTCGGTTGCCCACAAATAATCCGGGTAAATTTCTATTTTCCTTCCTGTAAATTCTAAAAGAGGGAGGTTTCTTTTATTTTTCATAATAATATCCCTATCCCGGGCATTTATCATTTTAGCTAAGATTGGTATTGGCGGGCTCCCAACTGGTAATTGTTTAGTTGGTATCCGGTGGGCTCTCTCCACCAAAAACCATATAGAGAATTGATCCTCACTGAACATTTCTAGTAACCATTGCTGAATAAACCCACTCGGGTCTTCTTTTTCCACCCCTTCAGGAAACCCAACCAAACGTATGTTCGCCCTGCGGGATCTATCCTCTATTTCAGTAACTCTTTCCTGTAGTGCTTTCTTTTCTGTTTCCATCACCTCTACTCTATTCTTAATCCCATCCACCTCCTCTTTTAAGTCCCTTGTGGTCACCTGAAGATCCTTGACTTTCTCACGTAGTTTATTCATCTCATCTTTAATCAAAGACAAGTCTGCTTGTACTATAGAAATTTTTGCAGAAAGATCTCCCAATGCAAGATTTCATTGCTGTACAGCATTCAGGATATCTGTCAGCTTCTTATCCACCGTTTCTATTCTCTCCTCCATTGGAGCATTCTTATTACCCCTCCCTTCTTCTCTGTCACTAGCTTCCTCTATATTTTGTGGGTCTATCAGATCAGCTTTATTTTCTTTATTGACCTAGTTTTATATTGTCGTGATTTCAGAAATTTGTCTATTTTTGAGATTGGACTACTTCCACTTACACCCAGAGATTTTGTATCTTTTGGTGGCATTGTATTATCAGTTTATTAGATAAAGTCCCTTTTAGGAACCCTCGGGATATTATTAGTAATAACACATCTATGGTCTATTCAGACCCTAAATTCCCTGTAGGGGTCCCTAACTGAAAATAAAAATATTTCTTTATTAGTTATTATTTTTAAATAAATGAACCAAACAACTATAGAAAACTATTAAAATAATCAGTGTCTGATGGAGGGTACAATTGGAGTGTATGAATGTATTTGCCTTTGTCACATGTAGCCACTATGGAGTGCAGTGCCTCCCATTCATTTATATGGGGTATAGCTGCACTTACAAGCCTCTGCTAATACTTTGTTTGTGCATTCATACAATGTGATGGCAGATTGGGCGCTCCTATTAAGATCCTTTTATCGTTCAGCCTTTAAATTCAGGCTGGACAACAGTGAAACAATGTTGCTAGGTTTATGTGTACTTTTGAAGCTGCCACTAGTCTGCTCAATTCACTTGTCTCTAGGCTACACTCTACACTTTTGTGCTACTGACTGCTCTATTTCATCCATAGAAGTCACTGTTCGCGCTAAACCGCTCATGTGGCATGCTCAATTCCACTCCTCAATGTCTGGTGCTGTCTCTGCAGCGTACTCTTTTATTACTAGTCCCTAACATTTCAGGCACTGTTTAAAATACAGGACGTCATACCACCCCTCCCGACATGTTTCGCCACGCTCGGTGGCTTTGTCAGGGGATGTGGGGTATGTGGACGCCGCGCGCATGTCTCGACCCTCCTAAATAAATTTCTAGGTCCCGCCCACCTGTCCCAAGTTTCCCTTCAGCCAATCACTGTGGGCGCTCCGGTAAGGTCCTCAAGTCAAAGCACAGGATGTCTCTCTGACACACATCCTGTGCGCTATTCTCCTCCCCCTTAGTGACTCACTGCTGACGTCACATTTGTTTCGTCAGATGACTAATGGGGCGGTACCCACCAGGGCGGTACCCAGTAAGGTCCTCAAGTCAAAGCACATGATGTCTCCCTGACCTCCCTGACGCACATACTGTGCGCTATTCTCCTCCCCCTTTGTGACTCACTGCTGACGTCACACTTGTTTCGTCAGATGACTAATGGGGCAGTACCCACCAAAGCGAATTAGGTGAGATCGTCACTTCTCTCCACCTTTTGTTCGCCCAACCCCATCTCCTTCTCCTTAATTACACTTTTAACCCATCCATGTCCCTCATTGACATACTATATTTAATGCATGCCACCTTACTGTATACACCATTAGGTGCAGAATTAGTCTGCAATTTACATTCTGTATGAGGGGGACGGACAAGCAGCGTTTTTGGAGTATGGGGTTTAACACTCTGTCAGTCACAATGGGTTGATGTTTTAATATTAATTATATTTTCAATATAACATATGGAGTCCCCACTATTTTTAAGGATATGTCCACAGGGGCTCCACAGACATCTGACCTGTATTTGGACCCATTCTCGGAGCTGCCTATATCAGTTGTCCACCATACTTTATACATGACCAAGAGAGCTCTTTTGCTCTAAATCATATATATCCATGCGTATGATGCTACGGCTGTCTCTTTTAATATGGATTAGGTGGTATTTTGATAGTCGGGCCGCAATAATTCCTCAATTAAACTGGGGTCTGAGATGCAATTTTTCCTAGTTTATTGCTTCAATTTCTTATCACAGATTATTTTAGTTTGCAATCAAGTATGTATATTTCCTTAAATTGTGCTATGTCAGATAAAGGCCGTATATGAGAAACCCTCATTTAGGCCGCCCGGACTCATAGTTTGTAATCTGTGTATCCATCTGGCCTCCTCCTGCAGAAGCTTTATGTCCAAATTCCCACTCCTAGGTCCCAGGGTTTTTCTCTCCAATCCCCAGAACTTAAGGACTTCCAAATTACCACCATGTACATATGTTATATGCCTGTAGAGTGACGTATCTTTACCCGTGTTGATGGTGCTGATGTGACCAGATATTCTACGCCTCAATTCCTGAGTGGTTTTACCCACATATAACTTTGGGCAGTTGCATGATGCAATGTAAATAATGCCACTGCTTCGGCAATTAAAGAACTCTTTGATCACATAAGTACGTCCATCCATGGGGTTTTTAAATTGTTTTACTTTAGGTAGGAATTTGCAAAAGGTACAGTTCCCACAGGGGAAGGATCCAGTGATACTGGATTTCAGCCAGCTTGTGTTTGTCATTTGTCTTTCAGGTAGGAAGCTATGGACGAGTTTGTCCCTCAGATTTGGTCCTCTCCTATACGTCACACTGGGGTATGATGGTAATACGTCTCGCAGTTGTTCATCACTGGTAAGTACCTGCCAATGTTTCTTAAGAATCTTCATCACCTGTTGGTTACCACAATCATAAGTTCCTATGCATCTGATCCTTTTGTCTTTTCCTTCTCTCTTCTGATTGGTTTTATATTCCTGAGATAATAATTCATCCCTATTTGTGCTTTTAGCACGATTGAATGCCTTCTTAAGGCATTTGCGTGGGTAACCCCTGCTCCTAAATCTATTATAGAGCTCATCTGCCTCTTTCTTAAAAGTCTCTTCGGTGGCACAATTCCTTCTGGCTCTCAAATATTGCCCCTTTGGTATTCCTTTTCTTAATGCCACTGGGTGCCAGCTCGTCCAGTGCAGGAGACTGTTTGTAGAGGTAGGTTTTCGAAAGATCTCTGTAAGGATTTGCCCATCTGCATCCTTCTGGATCAACAGGTCCAGGAAACATATTTGATTTGGATGAATTTCTGAGGTAAAGTGCATTCCAATGTCGTTGTGGTTGAGTCTATCCACAAAGGTGATGAATTCATCCTTCTCCCCCTCCCAGAAAATCAAAACATCGTCGATGAATCGTCCCCAAAATAAAACGTGACTGGTGAATGGTGCCATGTTATCTGTAAAGACTACAGTGTCTTCCCACCACCCCAGAAATAAATTTGCGAATGTCGGTGCACAGGGAGTCCCCATAGCGGTACCCTTCATCTGTTGATAAAAGGTACCGCTACAGAGAAAATAATTGTGAGTTAAAATAAATCTTAATAGTGATAAAATGAAATCATTGTGCTCCTGAAAATTTGTGCTCTTGGTATCCAGAAAGTGCTTTGTAGCCCGGATGCCCAGTTCATGATCTATATTGCTATAGAGGGCCTCTACGTCTAAGCTTGCCAGGTATGTGGACGAAGATAGGGAAATTCCCCTTATTTTCGTTAGTACGTCAGTGGTGTCTTTAATGTACGAAGGGAGAGATGACACAAAAGGCCTCAATATTTCATCCACATACTCACTGGCAGGTTGGCTTAGGGAGTCGTTGCCCGAAACTATCGGGCGTCCCGGTATTGGGTGCTTCCTCTTGTGCACCTTAGGTAGTGCATAAAAGGTAGGAATAGTGGGGCTTTTATTGTATAAGAAATCCAACTCATCCTTGGATATTAAATTATTTACTCTGGCTGTTGTCAAGATCTTTTTAAGATCTGCCAAATATCTCTTGGTTGGATTCTCCAATAAAATATGATAGATTTCTTTATTCCCCAATAAATTGTTGACCATGCTCTCATAGTCCTTCCTATTTTGGATGACTATGTTGCCCCCCTTATCACTTGGTTTTACTATTATGTCTTTGTTGGTTTTTAACTCATCCAATGACTCAAGTTCTTCCTTGGTTAGGTTCCCAGGGCTCAAGTCCCTGTTTATTCTGACCTTATTTATGTCATGGGATACCAACTGCACAAATGTGTCAATTTTTTGAAACTGTGAGAAGGGGGGAGTCCATTTGGACCTTGGTTTGAGGTCCGTTAATGGGGGCATGATCTCTACACTGGCACCTTCACTTTCCAAGTATAGACTCTCCAATATATCTAGAGCTTGCTGCTCTTTCTGGATAAGTTTACCAGTTTCTATGTTTGTGCTTGAGAATTGCTTATGCAATGCCAATTTTCGTGCAAATAAATTGATATCTTTTATCCAGTTGAATTTATCAAAATTCGGTACTGGCGTGAACGTAAGACCTTTCTCTAATACAGTAATTTGTGTTTCTGTTAGAGTCTGTGATGAAAGGTTTATAATCTGGGTCGATTCAATATTTCCACTCTGGGCTACTTCATATTGTATCCCCACTTTTCTCTGTCCCTCTGTTGGACATTGCTCTGTCCTAAAAAAAGAGGGGCAATAGATGGTGTACCATACAGGTTTGATGGTCCAGCCGCAATTGGACCTTGATTTTGTGATGCCACTGCATTTGTGCCACCTGTATTTCCATGTGTGGGTACCAATGCTGTGGTTTCCAAGGGGGTCGATACAACAGGAGGTACTTTGGATCTCACGGAGGCCACTTGATCTATCTTGTTCTGAGTCCCCATATTTAGGTTGGAAAATGCAAAACCACCCAAAAAGGAAGATGTACCACTTGCTTGTGGTTGGGCACATTCTAATGTGTCTGTTTTGTGATTACCCGTTTTTTTCTGATTTCTGAATCTGTTGTGTCGCACCTTTCTTTTAATCCCCCCCCCTATTTCTAGGGTCTTGATTGTTTGTACTTTCAGTGCCAGATGTATCAGATTCTGAGTAATCCGTATATCGTGCACGTCTAATTGGGTTGTTTTGCCTATTTCTCCAACTGTAAACGCGATTGGAGTCAAAATCCAGCCTGTCCCGGATATATTTACGATGTTTCCTCTCTTTTATTTCCTCTTTTAGGATTTCCAGATCCTTCTGCAATTTTGACTCCTGATTTTTAAAATCCGGATGTAGTCCAAAGGTGAATATCTCTTTAACTTCCTGATTTAATTGCTCTGCTGTACGTTCCAGGCACTTTTTCTCATACTCGACCATAAATCTCATGAGCTTCAAAGAGCTCTCTGTTTGGATTTCCTCCCACCCTTTGATGTAATCAGGATCCTCAGTATGGACGTTAGGTCTCAGGGTGCTTCTCAGGCCTCTATACACTATTTTCTGATTCAAGTATGTCTCAAGGCTGGCTATTTCCCTGTATTATCAGGAAACAACCCTGGGTGTATAGAAGCGGAGAAGCAACAAGAAAAAAAAATAAAAAAAGGAGAGAGAGAGAGCAGTTATAAAGAACAGTTATAAAATCAACAGCGGTGTCCTTCTACATAACAATAGTGATCCGCAATCTAAATTTTTACTCTGTGGCGAAGTTAGGGCCAGACTGATAAGTCCACACTTTTCTTGACTCGTCCAGATCAGTAGTGTCAGTCTGGGGGAAAAAAAAATGGACATACAATTCCAATGAATTTCATCTCCCCGCACGTCAGGCAGAGTCGCGGACCAGCACGCATTAAAATCTGTCTAACTTGTATACCCACACCCAACAGTTACACATTCCTTATGGACACACAAAAGGCTCAGAGGACACCACGTGATGCCACTGCCAATCTCCACAGCAGGGGACAGTTTCATCCTAGTTAGTTACATAGAGTTAGGCAGTATAAATACCCCACATGTGACCCCATTTTGGAAAGAAGACACCCCAAGGTATTCAATAAGGGGCATGGCGAGTTCATAGACATTTTTTTGACACAAGTTAGCGGAAATAGATTTTTTTTTTTTTCCTCACAAAATCTCCCTTTACGCTAACTTGGGACAAAGATTTCAATCTTTCATGGACTCAATATGCCCCTCAGCGAATACCTTGGGGTGTCTTCTTTCCAAAATGGGGTCAGTTGTGGGGTGTTTGTAGTGCCCTGGCATTTGAGGGTCTCCGCAATCATTACATGTATGGCCAGCATTAGGAGTTTCTGCTATTCTCCTTATATTGAGCATACAGGTAATGAGATTTTTTTTTTTTCCGTTCAGCCTCTGGGCTGAAAGAAAAAATGAACGGCACAGATTTCTTCATTCGCATCGATCAATGTGGATGAAAAAATCTCTGCCAAAAAAAAAAAAAGGAGGGGAAAGGCGTCTGCCAGGACATAGGAGCTCCGCCCAACATCCATACCCACTTAGCTCGTATGCCCTGGCAAACCCGATTTCTCCATTCACATCAATCGATGTGGATGAATAAATCATTGCCGGGATTTTTAATTTTTTTTTATATACAAAGTGTTTGCCAAAGCATATGAACACCGCCGCCTCCTCAGCTCATATGCCTCGGCAAACGTATCTTTTACTGCAGAGGAGAAATCTCGTCTTGCAGCGCCGCATACACCGACTTTTGTGTAATCTGACAGCAGCCCAATGCTTCTGTCAGAATGCACATCAGTGCTGCAGCTAGTCGATCGGTTGGTACACCTGGAAGGTAAAAAAAAAGAAAAAACCAGGCCGCAACGCAATAAATTTATTAACTTTATAATAACATTTGAACGGAGCATAAAAAACTTTATTTAACTTTTTGAACACAACGTTAACTTTTTTGCTTACTGGTGTTTTTTTTTTTTTTTTTTTTTTTTTTTTTTACCTTTATAGGACAAACCTCTCCTTCCCCATGGGACAATGTGCAAAGCGCAAATTGCCCAAAGATGTGGCGAAGTACATTATGCACTTTGTCCCAGGTGAAAGGAGAGGTTTGCAGCAGCTGTGAGTGAAAGGGCCCTAATAGCCCTGTGTGCCTGTCCTGTGAGATGCAATCCCTATATTAAGTGTACCTGTGTGTGGTACTTCCATAAACACTCCCCTAAGCATAGGGCAGGGTGGTCAGGGCAGTGAGGACAGAAATAGCGAGTGTCACGCCTTATTCCACTCCTGCTACAGACACGACATCTTTTTCGGGGTGACGGTTGGGATGAGGTACCAGCAACGACATTGGGGAAATGTCGCTCGTGTAGACGGCTCACTACACTGGTGGATGGGGCCACGGAACCTCCTGGATACAGGAGGTTCTCGATGATCTCTTCCTGAAATTTGAGGAAGGATCCTGTTCTCCCAGCCTTACTGTAGAGAACAAAACTATTATATACAGCCAATTGAATTAAATATACAGACACCTTCTTATACCAGCGTCTGGTGCGTCGGGAAACTTAATAGGGAGACAACATCTGGTCATTGAAGTCCACCCCTCCCATGAGCGAATTATAGTCGTGGACACAGAGGGGCTTTTCAATTACACTGGTTACTCGTTCAATTTGTATTGTCGTGTCAGCATGAATGGAGGAGAGCATGTAAACGTTCTGCTTGTCTCTCCATTTCACCGCGAACAGTTCTTCATTACACAAGGCAGCCCTCTCCTCCCTTGCAAGACGGGTGGTAACGAGCCATTGGGGGAAGCCCCGGCGACTAGGTCGCGCGGTGCCACAGCATCCAATCTGTTCTAGGAACAAATGCCTGAAGAGGGGCACACTTGTGTAGAAATTGTCCACATAAAGATGGTACCCCTTGCCAAATAAGGGTGACACCAAGTCCCAGACTGTCTTCCCACTGCTCCCCAGGTAGTCAGGGCAACCGACCGGGTCCAGGGTCTGATCTTTACCCTCAGAGATCCGAAATTTGTGGGTATAGCCTGTGGTCCTTTCACAGAGCTTATACAATTTGACCCCATACCAGGCGCGCTTGCTTGGGATGTATTGTTTGAAGCCAAGGCGTCCGGTAAAATGTATAAGGGACTCGTCTATGCAGATGTTTTGCTCAGGGGTATACAAATCTGCAAATTTGTTGTTGAAGTGGTCTATGAGGGGCCGAATTTTGTGGAGCCGGTCAAAAGCTAGGTGGCCTCTGGGACGGGAGGTGGTGTTATCGCTAAAGTGCAGGAAACGCAGGATGGCCTCAAATCGTGCCCTGGACATGGCAGCAGAGAACATAGGCATGTGATGAATTTGGTTCGTTGACCAATATGTCCGCAATTCATGCTTTTTGGTTAGACCCATGTTGAGGAGAAGGCCCAGAAAAATGTTTAATTCGGAAACTTGGACGGTTTTCCACCTGACCCGCTGGATTCGTCAGATGAGGGTTCCCATTCCTCACCCGACTGGGTCAGAATCCTGTAGGCCTCTTCAGAAGAATAACCCTTGTTTGACATTTGGACTACTAAATTTAGGGGGTATTCCCTGAGACTACCCAAGAAAAAAAGCAAGCCTGTCTTACAAATGGGAGGCTAGCGAAGTACCGGAGGCCGCTGCGATTGATAAAAAAAAAATTTGTCACTGCAGCGGGGCGGGCGTGGGTGAACGCACGTGTGGGCGACCGATCAGGCCTGATCGGGCAAACACTGCGTTTTGGGTGGAGGGCGAGCTAAGGTGACACTAATACTATTATAGATCTGACTGTGATCAGTTTTGATCACTTACAGATACTATAAAAGTGCAAATGCTTATTTTTGAGAGGAATATAGACAATAAGTGAAGCTGTGTACTTATAAGGGAGGCATGTTCCTAAAAACTCAGTAGTCTGTACATATTGCAGTGATCCTTTATTTTCCCTTGGCTAGCAAAACAGAGTTCCTAACGAGCCAAGCTAGAGTGAAGACCTGTTTTTGTGTGCTTTGCCAAATAGGCCCTCAAACAACTCTTCACAAAGGAAACCCCCATTCCTGTGAGTGAAAGCTGCCAGAAAAAGCAACTTTGCTGAGAACTACCTCTGAGAGAAAGAAGCATTGTAATTTTGTAAATGGTTGAGGACCATGTAGGCCATGCTTGGATTGAGTCAGCAAGGCCCCTTGCAGACGTGCGTGAGCGGATTAGGTCCGGATGCGTTGCAAATGCGTTCAGTGAAAAATGCGCGATTTTGCAAGCAAGGGCATTCAGTTTTACCTGCAATCACACTCAGTTGTTCAGGTTTTATTGCATGGGTGCAATGCGATCTAATGCGTTTTGCACATGCGTGATAAAAAACTGAAAGTATACAAACAACATCTCTTAGCAACAATCCGTGAAAAAAGCATCGCATCCGCACTTAATTGCGGATGCGATGCGATTTTCATGCAGCCCCATTCACTTCTATGGGGCCAAAATCGCAGAATATAGAACATGGTGGGATTTTCACGCAACGCACAAGTGATGAGTAAAAACCAACGCTCATGTACACAGCCCCATTGAAATGAATGGGTCCGGATTCCGTGCGAGCACAATGCATTCGCATCACGCATTGCACCCGGACGGAATACTCGCTCATGTGAAAGGGGCCTAAAGGTAACACATGCCTATGGCTTTAGACTGGTATGGTGCTTACCACACATCTGAGATGCACTGGCCATCCAGTCTAGGACTGCACCCGTGGACTGGGCATTGCAGATAGATTTGGGGAATTGCATGCCTGTGGTCATTTGGGAATGGGATTGCTGGATTTTCTAGGGAGTGAGACTCAGGGAGAATTATCATTATTATTATTGCCACCTTCTATGTACAGCCTTTTGGGAAAAAGCCTACTCTGAAGTACTTCAGAACTGTGCGGGGTGCATGTAAATATACTGTGAACCCCCATCATCTGTTCAGTAAAGGAGAGACTTTATTTTGCCATAATCACGCTGGCCTTGTCTGTGGTCTTCATACCCAATCATTATCATCCTCCTCTTGTTCTTCTGCCTTTCACCCCGCTGCTTATTCTGACATCATGGGCAACTTAGCCACCACCAGGCAGGAAACCCCACCAGTCCAGGATGTGTGTCCCGAAGGGGAAAAAGGTTGTGACTAGGGATGAGCGAATCGACTTCGGATTAAACATCCGAAGTCAATTCACATAAAAATTTGTTCTAATACTGTATAGAGCAGGAGTTATTGCTTCGTGAAATCTTGCGAGACTTCGCGCCATGACTTCATAAATTAATTTGTACTGTAAAAAAACATTTCCTGAGCTTGGGTTTGGTTGCAAGGTACCACTTGGAACCGAACCCGAGTTCGGGAAATGGTTTTTACAGTACAAATTAATTTATGACGTTATTGGGCGAAGTCTCTCGAGACTTTGCAAAGCAATAACTTTGGCTAATTGGAGCCGATACATTCTAAGGCTACTTTCACACTTGCGTTCAGAGCGGATCCGTCTGAGACTCATATAATGCAGACGGTGTCTCCGTTCAGTACGGATCCGTCTGCATTATAATGTTAAAAAATTTCTAAGTGTGAAAGTAGCCTCAGACGGATCCGTCCAGACTTTCAATGTAAAGTCAATGGGGGACGGATCCGTTTGAAGATTGAGCCATAGTGTGTCATTTTCAAACGGATCCGTCCCCATTGACTTACATTGTAAGTCTGGACGGATCCGCACGGCCAGGCGGACACCCGAACGCTGCAAGCAGCGTTCAGGTGTCCGCCTGCTGAGCGGAGGCTGAACGCTGCCAGACTGATGCATTCTGAGCGGATCCGCGTCCACTCAGAATGCATTAGGGCAGTACGGATGCATTCGGGTCCGCTTGTGAGCCCCTTCAAACAGAGCTCACAAGCGGACACCCGAACGCTAGTGTGAAAGTAGCCTAATACTGTACGGAGCTCCTGCTCCGTTCAGTATTAGAACAAAGTTTTATGCAAATAGACTTTGGATGTTTCATCCGAAGTCGATTAGCTCATCCCTAGTTGTGAACCTCCATCTGTTGCCTGAGGGAGAATTGGAGTAGGATCAACCACCATGAGGACTGTGACCATCCTCATTGCCTTAGTCACCAATCCCACTTTCCGCTCCCACCATGTCTCCCTCTCCTGAGGGCGCGTGTCACTATGTCTAACAAAGCAGTTGTCCCATATTTATCTATTGTAAACAGGATTCTGGCAGGAAAAAAAACTATAGTGGAGGTCAACATGTCCAAGAAAATGGAGATACATTTATCCAACTATGTGGCTATAATAGGAATTTTTTCCAGAGACCTGGAGTACATCATCTTTCTTTATCTACAACTTCCCTATCTATAAATCCCTATTTGAGAGACGAACGTGGTACACCATAATAGGCCCTTGCCCGGCAAGATAGAAACTACAATCACCTACAGCAGGCATGCTCAACATGCTGCCCTACAGCTGTTGTAAAACTACAACTCCCCTCATGCTCTGCTGTAGACTGATAGCTGTAGGCGGTCCGAGCATGCTAGGAGTTATAGTTTTGCAACAACTGGAGGGCCACATGTTGGGCATCCCTGACTTACAGAATATAAAAAAGGACTGTGTCCAGAACATATGTAGGAACACTGAAGGATCACTAATCCCCAGAATGCCTAATATTTCTAGATGTGTTGTTGGGTGGTCCACCGAAAAATCATTAATAAAGTCCACAAAAAATATACCCATATCACGTTACAGTTATGTGAATGGAATTAACAGCTTTATATGGCAAGACATACTTCAAATAATGAAAATTAGGACTTTTAAAAATGTATCCATTAATAAATTAATATCAGGGATGTAGGGATTTAGGAATTATTCCAGCAGGGGGATAATCAATGGCCTAAATTTATTTGGTCAGTCATAACTTAGATTTTTTCATAAGTAGGTATCTTCTTTCCATGCTTGCTACACCCCTGGAATCTTTTTAGAGGATATTTCTGGGTGGCAGATACAGGGATGCGGTGAAGGAAGTTGCGTTCTTATAGGCTTCGAACATCCTGTGATGAAAGATTGTCCAGGTGAGAGGGAATCAAACAGAAGACTCTGAACAACCTTCTCTTGGAACTTAAGGAAGTTGGGCGTTTTTAAATAATCAGAATTATATGTAGCAATCTGAATGAGATAGATTGCTACTAGGCCCTGTTTTTTCGCATCACCGGGTAGGGTTGAAACGCCTGTTCTTGCAAGTGCAAAACATATACTTCTCTCCAAACACTTGGACACTACTGGTTGTGGGAATCCTACTCTGCTTTTGTAGACTGTCCTTCAAGCCCCAGTGTTTTCAGCATGGAGGGATTTAAAATGGGGTACACTAGTATAAAAATTATTGGTGTACATGTGGAACTTTTGTTTAGCAATGGAGCCAGTAAATGTCCCTTTACACTGGTCAATTTTGCAAGCAATTTTCGGGAAGGAAGTGTTCCCTCCTGACAAGCGCCTGTTTGTTAGTCAAGGAGAGCACTGCATTTACATGCAGCGATCTCCTCCACAGTATGGGGAGGAGCGATCACTAATGCTATTGCTCGTCCCTATACGGACTTGTTTGCCAGCAGCAGAGCGCTGTTTACCCAGCATGATCTGCTGCCAGCTGTTGTGCAAGCGAATATGGACCCACTGCACCACTGAATGGCTATTCCCTGGAGGGGCGTGACTAAGTAACTACCTGGTCTTTACTAGAGACTCTGATGGTGAGGATAGGCTTGGGCCATTGGGGTAGTTACCAGGTGCCACTCCAGAGCAGTCCCTGAGTCAGTGGCAGCTGACCAGAGGGTCAGAGATACCGGTGCAAGCACTGAGGGGAAGGACGTGGTCAGGAAGTCTGGAGTCAGGGCAGGCAGGGATCAAGCAAAGTCCGTAATCGAAGTCAAAGGTGAGAGGCAGGAGGCAAACAAGCAAAATCCGTTAAATCAAGAAGCTGGGTCCGGTACACAGAAAAGCAGAAACTTCCAAAACCCCTTCACACTAGGAACTAGACAAGCTAGTGACCAAGATTACTCAGGTGCCTTCCTGGGGCAGGAAACGCCTTTAAATACTTCCTGCAACCCAGCCATAGGTTAGGGAAATAGAAGCGTGTACGTGCTGCCTCACAAGGGAAGAGAGACATGCCGGTGCATGCCCTAGACACGCCCGTGCATACCCTAACAACAGTTCAAGATTCAAGCAGGAAGTAAACTCTGGCATGGAGCATAGATACAACAATTAAGCTACCTGCTGCCTGGGATTGTCAGTACGGCACATGGCAGCAGTAGGGAATGAGGGAGCCCGACACACATGTCCATGTGTAGGACCAGCAGTGCAGGCACAGAGCGTTTGGCTAACAGTACCTCCCCCTTACACCTCCTCTCCTCAGGTATCTGAGGTATCTCCATGGTATCGGTTGCCAAGGAGCCTCAGGAAGAGGAAGTAAGAGGCCTGCTTGACGTTGCTTGGAAGTTTTGTTCTGTGCACATAACGGACAGGCAGCAACAAACTCTTGGATGTCTTGCCGCATGAATGGCCACCAGTACCGTCGAGCAATGAACTTGAAAGTCTTTTGTTGTCCAGCATGACCTGCAATTTTTGAGGAATGACCCCAGAGTAGAACTTTCTTCCTGAGGTTCTGCTCAACAAAAGTCTTTCTGGGTGAAATTTCAGACAACTTGACAGGATAAACAGCAATTTTTGCGAGATCAATTATGTGTGGAGGCTTCTTCTCCCAATCAGTAGCATCAAAGGACCTCAAGAGAGCATCTGCTTTGAAATTCTTCTCTGCGGCATGGAAATGAAAGAAAAAAATCTAACCGGGCAAAGAATAAGGACCATATGACTTGACGAGGAACTGGTGATAGTAGTTGGCGAATCCCATGAACTGCTGGATTGCTTTTAAACCTGAAGGACGAGGCCATTTTAAAATCGGACCTCTCTATATTGCTGGGTGTATATGCTGTCACCCCAAAATTTTGTATGGATCCCACAAAGGTGTGAGTGTGAGCCATAGTTGATTGGACCAGACCTACCGATCTCAAGGCCCTTCAACGATTCCGTGACTTAGCAAATTATTTTGGAAAATGAATTTTTCAGTTATTGCAAAACCTTTGACTAACTTAACCAGGAAAAGGGGAGGATCTTCTCCATTGGTCTCCTGAGGCTCTGTCTGCCTTTGATACATTTAAATAAAGCTTCATTCATGCACCTGTACTCATTCAGCTGGATGTTACCAAACCATTCATTGTTGGGGGTCATGCCTCTGAGGTAGAAGTGGGTGCTGTACTATCTCACGTATCGTCTTCCTTATCTAATTTGCAACCATGTGCATTTTTCACCAGAAAATTTTTCTCTGGCGACAGGAATTATGATATTGAAATTGAGAACTGTTGGCCATCAAATTGGCCTTTGAGGAGCAGCAGCACTTCTTAGAATGGGCTCAGCACCAAATTAATGTGCTTACGGATTACAAGAACCTGATTTATCCCGATACTGCTAAACTGTCACGGATGGTGTTGCAGAAAACAAGAAGTAACAAATAAAGATCCGACTGACTTGATCCCAAACTAAGGAACAAAAGGGTGAGCCCTATTAAAGTCCTATAGCTCTCCCTGACTGCTCAGCCCATGCAAAGATCTCTGTGATAGAAAGTTGCATGTCCACGTACCTAGACTGAGTGACACCTGAAAACCCTATAATAGTGAGGGGACACGACCACCGGCTCCCTGCACTAAATACGGAGGGAGTCAGGGTCACCTAGAATCAAGCCAACAAGAAAACACAAATAAAGGGATAGACTTATCTGAGAAACCAGCAGTAGCAAACTTCTAGCACTGAGCACAATCCAGGAAGTAGTATAAACCGCAAAGTGAGGCAGTATGGGAGGGGATATAAAGGGAGGCAATCACTGCTAATAGATGACAGCTGGGAGAGGGAGAAGAGATGTCAAAGCGAAACCAAAACGAAAGAACATCATGCAGGAGGTACTGAAGAACGTCTATCAGAACTTCCCAGAGATCTGGCGGTGACAGTACCACTCCTTCTACTAGTGGACTCTGGACACTCAGAGCCCACCTTCTCAGGATGGGACCTATGGAATGCCCTGATAAGACAAGTGGCCTTAATGTCCACCACTGGAACCCACATCCTCTTCTCAGGACCATAACCCTCCCAATAAACGCGGTACTAAAGAGAACCGCGGATAATACGAAAGTCCACAATCCTAGAGACCTGAAATTCAAGATTACCATCAACCACAATTGGAGGAGGAGGCACAGAGGAGGATGGGTTGGACATAAGGTTTTAATAGGGACTTGTGAAAAACATTATGGATCCTCCAAGTCTGAGGAAGATCAAGACGGTAGGCAACGGGATTGATGACGGACAAGATTTTGTAAGGCCCAATAAACTTAGGACCCAACTTCCAGGAGGGAACCTTCAATTTGATATTCTTAGTAGACAACCACACCAGATCACCAACATTCAGGTCCGGACCAGGCACACGTCTCTTATCCGCCACACTTATATCTCTCACTCATGCTCTTTAGATTATCCTGAATCTTTTGCCAAATAGAGGACAAAGACGAGGATTATCTCTCCTCATCAGGTGAACCAGAAGACCCCTCTCCAGAGAATGTCCCAAACTGCGGATGAAACCCATATGCACCAAAAAATGGTGACTTATCAGAGGACTCCTGATGACGGTTATTTAAAGCAAACTCAGCAAGGGACAAAAAAGAACACCAATCCTCCTGATTCTACGCCACAAAACAGCGCAGATATGTCTCCAGATTCTGATTGACGCGCTCTGTCTGGCCATTCGACTGCGGGTGGAAAGCAGAAGAGACAACCGAACCCCCAAGCGAGAACAGAAAGCCTTCCAGAATCTGGAAACAAACTGCATGCCCCTATCAGAGACTATGTCTGAAGGAATACCATGCAATTTGACAATGTGATCAATAAATGCCTGTGCCAGAATTTTAGCATTGGGCAACCCAGGAAAAGGAATGAAATGCGCCATTTTGCTAAAACGGTCCACCACCACCGAGGAACGAGGCAGGTCCGTAATGAAGTCCATGGACATATGTGTCCAAGGACGGTAAGGAATTGGTAACGGGAGGAGAGGACCTGATGGCCGTGAAAGAGGGACTTTGGCACGAGCGCAGGTCTCGCAGGCTGCCACAAAACCCTCAACCGACTTACGAAGCGCCGGCCACCAGAATCTCAGAGCAATGAGATCCACTGTCGCTCTACCCCCTGGGTGCCCAGCAAGGACAGTATCGTGGTGCTCCTTAAAAACCTTGTGTCGTAAAGTGAGAGGCACAAACAACCTCCCAGGAGGACAAAGATCAGGAGCCTTTGCCTGGGCTGCCTGAACCTCTGCCTCCAATTCAGGTTAAAGAGCAGAGACCACCACCCCTTCAGCCAAAATGGGACCCAGGTCTTCAAAGTTCCCCCCTCCCGGAAAACAACGTGACAGGGCATCCGCCTTCACATTCTTAACCCCAGGGCGGAACGTGACAACAAAATTAAACCTTGAAAAGAACAAAGACCATCTGGCCTGTCTTGGGGTCAGACGCTTGGCTGACTCCAAGTAGGCCAGATTCTTATGGTCGGTAAACACGGTAATAGGGTGTCTGGCTCCCTCTAGCCAATGGTGCCATTCCTCAAAAGCTAACATGATG
Organism: Bufo gargarizans; assembly: GCF_014858855.1. Lineage (NCBI taxonomy): Eukaryota > Metazoa > Chordata > Amphibia > Anura > Bufonidae > Bufo > Bufo gargarizans. The sequence goes on along the minus strand of NC_058080.1, from coordinate 633,362,933 downwards.
GCCAACAACTCCCTATCTCCCACATCGTAATTTCTCTCTGCGGAGGAGAGTTTCTTCGAGAAAAAGGTACATGGACGCCATTTGGCAGGAGAGGGACCCTGAGACAAGACCGCACCCACACCCACCTCAGAAGCATCCACCTCAACAATGAAGGGCAGAGAGACATCAGGTTGTACCAAGATGGGAGCGGAAGCAAAACTCTCTTTGATACTAGAAAAGGCCTTACGCGCCTCTACCGACCAGGAGGAAAAATCTACCCCCTTTCTAGTCATATCAGTGAGTGGCTTAACAACAGAGGAATGATTCAAAATAAACTTCCTGTAATAATTGGCAAAACCCAAAAAATGCATCGGCGCCTTCTGATTCTCAGGAAGCTCCCAATCAAGCACAGCACAGACCTTCTCGGGGTCCATGCGAAAACCAGAAGCGGAGAGGAGAAAACCCAGAAATTGAATTTCTGGAACCGCAAACACACATTTTTCCAGTTTAGCGTACAATTTATTCTCCCGCAGAATGAGCAAGACCTGACATAGGTGGTCCCTATGAGTTTTGAAATCAGGAGAAAAAATCTGTCACGACCATGTTATGGCCGTGACTCCTTGGGAGCCGCATACAGTTGCCCGCGGTTTGGGTTGTAGTGTCAACCGCAGCTGGAGGCATAATGTTGTTTGCCTCAAGTGCGGTTGCCGCGGACAACAGCTATGTGTGCGGTTCCCTTGGAGTTGTGTGCGCGTTTGTAAGCACTTTTGTATGTCTGTGTGCACTCTGTGTTATGTGTGGTGTGCACTTACATCTTCCCCTCACTGTGGTTGCCCGTGGCAACGTTTGGTCGTTGTGTGTACATGTGGTGGCAGTGTCCCGGCCTTCGGGCTGACTTCCAGGACATGAGTGCCACCCATGTCGTTGCCTGCGGCAACAGCCACAGTGTGTTCCTGAGTTTGACACTTCCCCTTTAAGTTGTGTTTTCCCTTCTGTGGTATTGGAAGGGTTAACTCCCTTTCTGTGTGTGTGAGTCACGGGGTGTGTCTGCCCGTTGGGTGTGGCCTCTTGGCCCTATAAAGCCTCAGTTGTAGGCAGTAGCCAGAGAGGGTGCTTCAGCCATGCTGGCTGGAGACATCCTCCTGGTTACTTACCAACTGCCAGTGGGGGCCATCCTTCTGGTCATAGCAAAATAATAATGTAGTTTGGTTTCTTGAAGATGTGTTTGGTTTTATGTTTCTTTATTGCACCTATGGTCCTGGGTTCTCGTGTGTTATGTGCTGAGTCCCTCGAAAGAGGGTGAAGCATGCATCGCCATAGGCTGATGGGGTGCATGCGCGCTCTTCGGAGGGAGAGCGTTATGGGGGTTTCGCCGCTGACGGCGCGGTGAGTGGCGTTCCCCGCCATCCCTTCACCGTTGCCTCGTTAGGCATCCCCTAATTTTATCTTGCACTTGTGGTGTTTGTTTGGTGTGTGGTATGCACACCTACGAAAGAGGGTGCAGCATGCAGTGCCATCCTCTTGTGGCCTGCATGCGCGTTCTCTGGAGGGAGAGCGTTCCGGGGGGATCACCGCTAGCGGCACGGTTGGTGGCTTATTCCCCGCCACCTTACCTTCCGTGTCCGTGTTGGTGATCCCTCGTCCCTCTCTATGTTCCCATCTCTGGTCGTTTGCTGGCAGCACTCCGTTAGTGGTCCGGCTGTGTGCTGGTTAGGAGTGTCTGCTGGCAGCGACTGGAGTGGGGACGTGAGTGGAGAGTCCCCTCATCCATTCTCTGTGGTTCTCTTCCCGTGTCGCTGTGTCGGGCTGCAGGCCTCGCTAGACTGGCTGAGTGTGTGCTGGGAGAGGATGCAGCTGGCAGCAACTTCCTGGGAACCATGTCCTGAGAGTGGACGTTCCCTTCTCCTATCCCCTTGTATGAGTCCCTCACGAGTTTTTTTTTTGGTTGGGGGGGCTTTGAGGGGTGGGAGTGTCACGACCATGTTATGGCCGTGACTCCTTGGGAGCCGCATACAGTTGCCCGCGGTTTGGGTTGTAGTGTCAACTGTAGCTGGAGGCATAATGTTGTTAGCCTCAAGTGCGGTTGCCGCGGACAACAGCTATGTGTGCGGTTCCCTTGGAGTTGTGTGCGCGTTTGTAAGCACTTTTGTATGTCTGTGTGCACTCTGTGTTATGTGTGGTGTGCACTTACATCTTCCCCTCACTGTGGTTGCCCGTGGTAATGTTTGGTCGTTGTGTGTACATGTCGTCGCAATGTCCCTGCCTTTGGGCTGACTTCCAGGACATGAGTGCCACCCATGTCTTTGCCTGCGGCAACAGCCACAGTGTGTTCCTGAGTTTGACACTTCCCCTTTAAGTTGTGTTTTCCCTTCTGTGGTATTGGAAGGGTTAACTCCCTTTTATGTGTGTGCTGTTTGTCTTATGTTTGTGTGGACATCGATTTCTGAGCACGGGTTCCAGTCAGCAAGGCTGTGGCAGGTTAGTGTGGAACTGTTGGGTTCACCTGTCATGTCCATAGATCTGTTTATGTTCCCCATCTCCATGCTGCTTGGCCAGTGAGACTCCTGTTTCTCCGTGCCGAGGAGGAACAGGTCGTCTTACCCTGCTCCTTAGTTCAGGGCCATCCTGAGGGCTTGTAGGGACTATTAGGTTCCAGAGTATGAGCCCTCCTACCATCAGGGTCGGCTCATATGGACAGGAGACAGGGTCAGAGTTAGGGACGCAATAGGAGGTGACCTGCTCCCAAATTCTGTTGCCCTGGCCGAGTAGCGACCGGACATCTTCTGGCATCGCACGGCTGAGGATTTTCCCCATCCTCAGCCGTGACAAAATCTAAATGTCATCTAGATACACTAGTACAAATTTCCCCATTAAATGATAAAAAATGCTGTTCACAAAATGTTGGAAGACGGCTGGAGCATTCATCAAACCAAAGGGCATAACCAAATTCTCAAAATGGCCCTCAGGGGTATTGAAGGCCGTCTTCCATTTGTCCCCTTCTCTGACCCTGACCAGTTTGTATGCCCCTCTTAAATCCAACTTGGAAAAAACTTTAGCCCCAACAATCTGGTTAAACAGGTCCGGGATCAGAGGAAGTGGATAAGGGTCACGAATTGTGATACTGTTCAACTCCCTGAAATCCAAACATGGTCTTAAAGAACCATCTTTTTTCTTAACAAAAAAAAAAAACAGCGGCAACAGGTGACTTCGAGGGTCGTATGTGTCCCTTTCTCAGGCTCTCAGAGATATAAGTACGCATAGCGACCCTTTCAGGTTGGGAGAGATTGTATAAACGAGGCACCTGGGATGAGATTAATAGGGCAATCATACTCCCGGTGAGGGGGCAGCTCCTGAACACCACTCTCAGAAAACATCCAAAAATTTAGAGTGAAAAGATGGTACAGTCTTAGTAGAAACCTCTGAAAGAGACGTCGAGAGGCAATTCTCTGCAAAAGTCACTCCAACCATTTATTTGCCTCGCTTGCCAATCAATGGTGGAGTTATGTTTAGTGAGCCAGGGTAGCCCCAACACTAGAGGAGTAGGTAACCCGCTTAGGACGAAACATGACACATCCTCAACATGAGCATCACCCACAGTCAAACGGATATTGTGAACTATTTAACGATTTTTGAGAAAGTGGAGCGGAATCAATAGCAAAAACAGGTATGTCCTTTCCCAAAGTGCATACCTGGAAACCATGTGTTATAGCAAATTGATTATCAATGAGATTGACAGCTGCTCCACTATCTACAAAAATCTCACAAACAATGTTCTTGCTCTCTAGCGCCACCCTGGCAGGTAGGACAAAACGGGAACTACAAGCAAACGGAAAACCTTCAATTTCCGCATCAACCTTGCCAATTGTAACAGATGGAATGTTTTTAGAGGACTTTTTTTTCTTTTTGTTTCTTTATTACTCTCAAAAAACTCCCTGAATCTTCTAGGGGGACAAAGATTTGCCAAATGATTTATACCTCCACAACAGAAACAAACCCTCCTCTGAGAGCTGAATCCTCTGTTGTTAGAGGCAAGCAAACCCAGCTGCATGGGTTCCTGCTCAGAGGGGATTGAGAGAGACTGAGACCTTTGTGCACTGAATGAGACCGTCCCACTGTCCTTGGACTGAGTATGACAAGAAGGAGTGATCTCTCCTCTCTATCTAAGACGCCTGTCAATATGAACGGCCCAAGACATGGCAGACTCCAAGGAAAGGCAAAATGCATCATGAAAGGCAAATGCATCTTTCAATCCCTCTGAAAGACCATGGCAAAATTGACTTCGGAGTGCAGCATCATTCCAACCAGTATCAGCTGCCCATCTCCGAAATTCTGAACAGTATATCTCTGCGGACTGTTTACTCTGGCATAAAAGACGCAGTTTAGATTCAGCCAGAACAAATTAATCCACTGATTGGAGGGGCCGTGCCCCCACCGGCGGTGAAAAAAGGCCCAAGACTGAGCGTTATCCCTGAGCAGTGATATGATGATCCCCACCCTCTGCGCCTCATCACCAGAGGAATGGGGAAGTAGGCGAAAATGGAGTTTGCAAGCCTCTCTAAAACAAACAAAATTCTCGCTACCCCCAGAGAAGGTATCCGGAAGCGAGATCTTAGGCTCAGAACAAACTCCATGAACGCAAGCAGAACCGGTCATCTGAAACTGAGACACAGTTTTACGGAGCTCTGCGACCTCCAGAGAAAGAGCCTGCATGCGGTCCGTCAAGGCTGAAAGCGGATCTATGCTTAAGACGGTTTTGGCGGTTTAAAAAGTCACGGATGGTGTTTCAGAAAACAAGAAGTAACAAATAAAGATCCGACTGACTTGATCCCAAACTAAGGAACAAAAAGGGTGAGCCCTATTAAAGCCCTATAGCTCTCCCTGACTGCTCAGCCCATGCAAAGATCTTTGTGATAGAAAGTTGCATGTCCACGTACCTAGACTGAGTGACACCTGAAAACCCTATAATAGTGAGGGGACACGACCACCGGCTCCCTGTACTAAATACGGAGGGAGTCAGGGTCACCTAGAATCAAGCCAACAAGAAAACACAAATAAAGGGATAGACTTAACTGAGAAACCAACAGTAGCAAACTTCTAGAACTGAGCACAATCCAGGAAGTAGTATAAACCGCAAAGTGAGGCAGTATGGGAGGGGATATAAAGGGAGGCAATCACTGCTAATAGATGACAGCTGGGAGAGGGAGAAGAGATGTCAAAGTGAAATCAAAACAAAAGAACATCATGCAGGAGGTACTGAAGAACGTCTATCAGAACTTCTCAGAGATCTGGCGGTGACATAAACGCTTGAATCCTAGGCAAGCAACCTAGGCTAACCAATCGGAGCTCGGCAGTGTAAAAATGCCGGTTTCACTAATAAGGTATCACTATCTGCCTTTAATGCGAAGAAATTTAGAAAATTTAAAATTTTTCCACGTTTTCAGTAAATTTAGCATTTTTTATACTATAAAGGTAAAACATATCGACTCAAATTTACCAAACACATACACTATGTATGACATGTCACAAGAAACCAATCTCAGAATGGCTTTGATAAGTAAAAGCATTCCAAAGTTATTAGCAGATAAAGTGACACATGTCAGATTTGCAAAATTAGGCCTGGTCAGGAAAGGGGCAAATGGCTTGGTCTTGAAATGATTAATGCCCTTTTTGCAGTAACTGTAAGCCATGTGGGGTTTAACTTTATCGGTTTATTCTTGTTCCCTGCAGGAATAAATTTTGCAGTATAATTAACCGTGGAAAGCATAAATCTCCCATGTGATCTGACAGCTTCTTTTGGTTTCACTTTGTCTATGTGTTGCTGGGATGTCCACACCTCCTTTTCAGGGGTTGATCATGTGACCATTACTACTCCCTTCTTTGTCTGGCTTTACCCATCACTCCTTGTGGGTGATAGATCATACTGGTTGTGGATCGTTTTGGTGTCAAGATCTCGGCTGAGTTCCTGCTTTCCATTTACCTGGAGTTAAGTGTCTTTCCTTTTTGTATTGTCTTCAGGGCCTTCTAGGGTGAGCCAGGCTTAGGTTCCTGCGGATGAACAGTCCTACCATCGGGGTCTGTTCATTCTGTTAGCAGTCAGGGCTCGGGTTGGGATTTATTAGGTGATAACCTTCCCCCTTTCCCTAGTTTGCGGGCCTGGTACCTTCTCCCTCCCTTTTGTGTTTGATGTGGAGTTCCCTCCCACACCACGCCGTGACATTATCAACCGCCAAAACCGTTTGTGTCAGTGCGGCAATGAATCCAATCTCTGCACTAGTCGGACAACTACAGGGGTTGTCTTTGGAGGTAGCTGACCTCCGCAAAACTATCTCGCAGATCCAGAGACCTCAGGCGGCTGGTTCTGACAGTGGGAATCAGTCTATCCCTGAACCTAAGGTTGCTCTCCCGGAGACAGATTTTCCGGGGGCAGTGACAATTTCATGCTGTTTAAGAAATCATGCAAATAATATTTTAAGCTACGTACTCATTCTTCTGGTGATGAGAGTCAAAGAGTGGGTATAATCATGTCTTTGCTTAAAGAAGATGCTCAGGCGTGGGCTTTTTCTTTGCCGACTGGATTGCAGTACCTCCGGTCAGTAGATTCGATTTTCAGAGCTCTAGGTCTGATCTAGGACGACCCGGATCGGATTTCCCTGGCCGAGACCAAGTTGTGTGGTTTACGCCAGAGAAAGCAGTCTGCAGAGATCTATTGCCCTGAATTTAGGAGATGGGCTACGGATACAGAGTGGAATGAGCCAGCTCTCCGTTTTTAATTTTGTCAGGGTTTTTAGCTAGGCTGAAAGATGCGTTGGCCTTTCATGAAAATCCGGAGTCATTGGAGGCGGCTATCTCACTTGCTGTACGTATCGATAAACCTCTGAGAGAGAGATCTAAGGTCTCTCACTCTCAAGATGTACTATACTATGAGGTGGCAGCTTCCTCTGAAACTTTGGGTGAAGAGAAACTTGAGTGCATATCTGGTGACGAGCCCATGCAGTTGGGGGGAGCTACGACTAGACCTGTGGGAAAAAATGTTGGCCATCAGAAAAGAGCCAGTTTTTTCTGTGGTAAAAAGCTACATGTATGTCCCTACGTTCAGCGTCAAGGTGAAAACCAAAAAAATTAATAAATAATAATTCCCATTTACTGTTGGTGGTGTGGGTGGAGAGCCAGAGAACTTAAATTTATCATTTACTAGTAGTACCCGATTTCTAATGTCTGCTGAGGTTGCGCTAGAGTCCAAAATTTTGAAAATTGAGGCATTTATTGACAGTGGGTCAGGGGTTAACCTAGATGGTCAGTTTGTTCACATGTATGGATTGTCAACAAGTGCATTAGAAAAAAATATTTCTGCAATTGTTTTCGCTCCACTTACTCAAAAATACCTATCACAGATGCTGCAGAATATCAAATTGAGGACGGGTGATTTTCATCAGGAATTCTTTTTGTGTTTAGTGTTGGAGGGTCTGCCTGCTCCCTTGGTTTTGGTTTGCCATGGTTAAGTAAACAATCCTACCATCGATTGGCAAGCGAGACAGATTCTCGATTGGAGTAATTATTGTACTGAAAATTGTCTTAATACATCAATTTCTGTTGTAACCACTAAAGCTGTACCCTCATTTCTATCTGAATTCTCTGATGTATTTTTTGAAAGTGGAGGTCAGGAATTACCTCTGCATCAGGATTATGATTGTCCCATCAATCTTATTCCCGGAGCTAAATTGCCCAAATCTCGATTATATAATCTTTCTGAGCCCGAAAGAACGGTCATACAAGAACTGTCTAAATCCCCAGTGGACACAGGGTTTTTCTTTGTTAAATCACTGCGAAAGGTGCACCACAATGATATGCAACTGACAACACTGGCAATTCCCTCAAGCCAATGTATTCCAGTCAGGAACATATCGGAGCCCTTTTGCACCACCGTCAAGGTATCTCAGCGTGGTATGGGTTCCTACCACTAAACTACCTACGGAGTGTGAACACAGCCTGAGAGGTGCTAAGATACAACTTACAGCCAAGCTCCCACATACCTCCATAGTGAAATCGCTCAGGCAGTGGAAGAGATAAGGCTGTAAGCCCCACCACTAACAGATCACGTGACACAGGCTACCAGGTGCAACAGAATGCTACCAGCAGTACGTAATGGCACATTCTAAACATATCAACAGAAATAAAGTGGCCTAAATGGGAGTAAATGCTCAAAAAAACCAAACACTGTGGCATGTTTAGAACCGGGGGAGCAATTCCTCTGCATGTGATCCGTTGCTTCCCATGCCATGCTGAGATACTATGACTATGGTGCAAAAGGGCTCCGATGTGTTCCTGACTGGAATACATTGGCTAAAGTCTCAGTTCTTAACATCAGCTTGAGGGATAAGCCAGTGTTGTTAGTGGCATATCATTGTGGTGCACCTTTCACAGTGATTTATGTATTTTTATATTTGCATCCACACATTATCCCATCTTGTGTAGGATGCCATTGTGGTGCATGTGGTCCGCTGCCGACATCTTCCATTGTATGCATTTTTGCTGGGGATTGCCGTTAGTAACGGATCACATGCGGAGGAATTGCTCCCCCGATTATAAACACACACAGTGTTTGTTTTTTTTTAGCATTTCCTCCCATTTAGGCCACTTTATTTCAGTTATTTTTCTTTAAGAAAAAGGACGGTACTCACAGGCCACGTTTGGACTTCCTTAAACTTAATTGTATCACTGGCCGTGATCCTTATCCCCTACCTTTGATCCCAGATTTGTTTAATCACATTGCCGGTGCCAACGTGTTCTCCAAGTTGGATTCGAGGGGGGAATATAATCTTCTTGTTTAGGATGTTAGCATATAGTTGTAAGTCTTTAGCTGACACTCTAGGAATTTTCGTCACTTCATTAAGCAGTCTGCGCTGTGCTCTTGCAGTCATCTTTACAGGACGACCACTCCTAGGGAGAGTAGCAGCAGTGCTGAACTTTCTCTATTTATAGACAATTTGTCTTACTGTGGACTGATGAACAGCAAGGCTTTTGGAGATACTTTTATAACCCTTTCCAGCTTTATGCTAGTCAACAATTCTTAATCGTAGGTCTTCTCCCACTATGTTCGCTCTTTTGTGAGAGGCATCATTCACATGAGGCAATGCTTCTTGTGAAAAGAAAACCCAGAACTGGTGTGTTTTTATAGGGCAGGGCAGCTGTAACAAACACCTCCAATCTTATCTCATTGATTGGACTCCAGTTGGCTGACACCTCACTCCAATGAGCTCTTGGAGATGTCATTAGTCTAGGGGTTCACATACTTTTTTCACTTGCACTGTGAATGTTTATATGGTCTGTTCAATAAAAACATGGTAACATTTAATTCTTTGTGTGTTATTAGTTCAACCCCTTAACGACCCAGGACGAGAATGCTCGTCCTCAAATGCCGGCACTGAGCGCTCTCTTCCTGCAGTCGTTCCTCCCCCCTCGTGCGGTCCCCCCGGTCAGCAGCAGAGATCCGGCAGTTACTGACCGCCGGATCCCTGCTGCATCCACCAGCATCGGTGATAACGCAGATGCCGGTGGATTAACCCCTCATATGCCACGGTCAGTGCTGACCGCGGCATATGGGAGGTTTGCGCTCCCTCACCTCATGCATCGGGTCCTCGCTCTGCTGTGGCAGGGACTCGATCGTTGCCATGGCAGCCCCAAGCCATTCCAAGGCTTGGGGCCTGTCATGTACGGAAGCCTAAGAGGCCCAGCCCCCAGGCTGGGTCTCCTAGGCAACTGTTAGCGCCTTACAATGTAAGACACTAACAGTTCAATACAGCACAATACAGATGTATTGTGCTGTATTGAAACAAGGATCAGACCCTGTCCCATAGTGGGACAAAAAAAAAGTAAATAAAAAGTTTTACTAAAAAATAAAGTTTCTTTTTTTGTCACCTTACATCACAAAAAGTGTAATAGCAAGCGATCAAAAAGTCATATGCACCCCAAAATAGTGCCAATAAAACCGTCATCTCATCCCGCAAAAAATGAGACCCTACCTAAGATAATCGCCCAAAAACTGAAAAAACTATAGCTCTCAGAATATGGAGACACTAAAACATGATTTTTTTTTGTTTCAAAAATGATATTATTGTGTAAAACTTACATAAATAAAAAAAGTATACATATTAGGTATCGCCGCGTCCGTATCGACCAGCTCTATAAAAATCTAACATGACCTAACCCCTCAGATGAACACCGTAAAAAATAAAAACTGTGCTAAATATACAATTTTTTGTCACATTCCATCACAAAAAGTGTAATAGCAAGCGATCAAAATGTCATATGCACAGCAAAATAGTGCCAATTAAACAGTCATCTCATCCCGCAAAAATCATACCCTACCCAAGATATTCGCCCAAAAAAACTGAAAAAACTATGGCTCTTAGGCTGAATGCACACGGCCGTGTGCGGGCCGTGGAACCGCGGCCTGGATCCCTGCCGAGAGCAGGAGCGCACCGCGTCATTGGTTGCTATGACGCCGTGCGCCATACATGATTTTTTAGTTTCAAAAATGAAATCATTGTGTAAAACTTACATAAATAAAAAAATTGTATACATATTAGGTATCGCCGCGTCCGTGACAACCTGCTCTATAAAAATACCACATGATCTAACCTGTCAGATGAATGTTGTAAATAAGAAAAAAAAACTGTGCCAAAAATTACCTTGTCTCACAAAAAGTGTAATATAGAGCAACCAAAAATCATATGTACCCTAAACTAGTACCAACAAAACTTCCACCCTATCCCGTAGTTTTTAAAATGGGGTCATTTTTTGGGAGTTTCTACTCTAGGGGTGCATCAGGGGGGCTTCAAATGGGACATGGTGTCAAAAAAAAAACAGTCTAGCAAAATCTGCCTTCCAAAAACCGTATGGCATTCCTTTCCTTCTGCGCCATGCCGTGTGCCCGTACAGCAGTTTATAACCACATATGGGGTGTTTCTGTAAACGACAGAATTAGGGCCATAAATATCGAGTTTTGTTTGGCTTTTAACCCTTGCTTTGTTACTGGAAAAAATTGATTAAAATGGGAAATTTGCCACAAAATATAGAAATTCTGAAATTTCATCTCTATTTGCCAATAACTCTTGTGGAACACCTAAAGGGTTAACAACATTTGTGAAATCAGTTTTGAATACCTTGAGGGTGTAGTTTCTTAGATAGGGTCACTTTTATGGAGTTTCTACTCTATGGGTGCATCAGGGGGGGCTTCAAATGAGACATGGTGTCCAAAAAAACAGTCTAGCAAAATCTGCCTTCCAAAAACCGTATGGCATTCCTTTCCTTCTGCGCCCTGCTGTGTGCCCGTACAGCTGTTTACGACCACATATGGGGTGTTTATGTAAACTACAAAAACAGAGCCATAAATATTGAGTTTTGTTTGGCTGTTAACCCTTGCTTTGTAACTGAAAAAAAATTATTAAAATGGAAAATCTGCCAAAAAAGTGAAATTTTAAAATTGTATCTCTATTTTCCATTAATTCTTGTGGAACACCTAAAGGGTTAATGACATTTGTAAAATCAGTTTTAAATACCTTGAGGGGTGTATTTTCTAGAATGGGGTCATTTTTGGGTGGTTTCTATTATGCAAACCTCACAAAGTGACTTCAGATCTGAACTGGTCCTTGAAAAGTGTTTTTGAAAATTTCTGAAAAATGTCATGATTTGCTTCTAAACTTCTAAGCCTTGTAACATCCCCAAAAATAAAATGTAATTCCCAAAATGACCCAAACATGAAGTAGACATATGGGGAATGTAAAGTAATAACTATTTTTGTAGGTATTACTATGTATTATAAAAATAGAGAAATTGAAACTTGGAAATGTGAATTTTTTTCCCCAATTTTTGTAAATATGGTATTGTTTTAATAAACAAAAATGTTTTTTGTTTTTTTTACTCCATTTTACCAGTGTCATGAAGTACAATATGTGAGGAAAAACTATCTCAGAATGGCCTGGATAAGTCAAAGCGTTTTAAAGTTACCACATAAAGTGACACTGGTCAGATTTGCAAAAAATGGCCTGGTCCTTAAGGTGAAAATGAGCCCGGTCTTTAAGGACTTAAAGTGCCTCTTATTAACCTCAAATAAAGTTCAGCTGCTCTAGTTGGTCTTTCCTGAAATTTTCTTAGTCGCATCCCACAGCAAAAGCCATGGTCCACAGAGAGCTTCCAAAGCATCAGAGGGAACTCATTGTTAAAATGTCAGGAGAAGGGTACAAAAGAATTTCCAATGCATTAGATATACCATGGAACACAGTGAAGACAGTCTTCATTAATTGGAGAAAATATGGCACAACAGTGACATTACCAAGAACTGGACATCCCTCCAAAATTGATGAAAAAACTAAAGAAGAAAACTGGTCTGGAAGGCTACCAAGAGGCCTACAGCAACATTAAAGGGGCTGCAGGAATATCTGGCAAGTACTGGCTGTGTGGTATATGAATCTCCTGGGCTATGGGGTAGATTAGCAAGACGAAAGCCTTTTCTTACAAAGAAAAACATCCAAGCCAGGCAACATTTTGCAAAAACACATCTGAAGTCTCCCAAAAGCATGTGGGAAAAGGTATTATGGTCTGATGAAACCAAGGTTGAACTTTTTGGCCATAATTACAAAAGATATGTTTGGCCCAAAAACAACACTGCACATCACCAAAAGAACACCATACCCACAGTGAAGCATGGTGATGGCAGCATCATGCTTTGGGGCTGTTTTTCTTCAGCTGGAATTGGGGCCTTAGTTAAACTAGAGGGAATTTTGAACAGTTCCAAATATAAGTCAATATTGGCACAAAACCTTCAGGTTTCTGCTAGAAAGCTGAAAATGAAGAGGAACTTCATCTTTCAGCATGACAACGACCCAAAGCATACATCCAAATCAACAAAGGAATGACTTCACCAGAAGAAGATTAAAGTTTTGGAATGGTCCCACCAGAAGAAGATTAAAGTTTTGTAATGGCCCAGCCAGAGCCCAGACCTAAATCCGATTGAAAATCTGTTGGGTGATCTGAAGAGGGCTGTGCACAGGAGATGCCCTCACAATCTGACAGATTTGGAATGTTTTTGCAAAGAAGAGTGGGCAAATCTTGCCAAGTCAAAATGTGCGATATTGAGTGCTCTAAAAAAATCAAAAGGTTCTTCAACAAAGTATTAGTTTAAGGGTGTGCACACTTATGCAACCATATTATTTGATTTTTGTATTTTTTCTTCCCTCTACCTAAAACATTTCAGTTTGTTTTTTAATTGAGTTGTACAGTTTATAGGTCGCTTTAAAGGTGGAAAAAGTTATTCCATTTTTTTTACATCACAGAAACCTGACATTTTAACCGGGGTGTGTAGACATTTTATATCCACTGTACTTGCAAGCATATATACCATTTAATATGTTCAAGGCGAGCAGCAAGGGAGGGGGAAGTGGCCAGGTTGCTGATGGTGCACGCAGATGCCGCAGCCCTGGTAGCGGTGAAACTGTGCCTGCTGCCAGAGCACAAGAAACTCACTCATCCAGGATACCTAGCTCCATGTACCAGTTTGTAGGGCGGCGCAGGACATCGCTCTTGAAGTCACACCAGTGCGACCAGGTGGTCTGTTGGATTGCAGCAGATAATGCTTTTAGTTGGTTAAGCACCTGTCTTTCACAAAGTCCAGTCTCAGTAGCCAAGAGTCTGGTCAACAGAATCCTCACCCTGATCCTCCTTCCTCCCACCATGGAGAGTCTTGGCAAACAAATGATCCCACACTCGGATCTTCCAAGGAGCTCTTTTCATCGCCATTTCTTGATTTGGGACTCTCTCCAAGCCCGCTTGAAGAGGGACTTAAAGAGATCTTGTGCACTGATTCACAAACTCTTGAGCATCCACAGTCAGAAGATGACGGTGGGGAACGGCAATTAGTGATTCACGAGGTGGATGATGATAATAGTTGTCAATAAGTGAAGTTCTTGTTAGGTCAACAAGTCAGGAGGATAATCAGAGATCAGAGTGAGAAAGGGAAAGAGGAGGAGGTGGGCGCTGAAATCACTGACCCAACCTGGAACAGTGGCAAGCCGAGCGAGGACAGCAGTACAGATGGGGAGGGATCTGCAGCACCGTAACAGGCTGGAAGAGGCATTGGGGTGGCAAAAGGGAGAAGGCGGGCCACACCAAACAGGCCCACAACTGTTCCCCAGTCTGGCGCTTTTGTGAGGAAAGTGCGGATGATAAAAGAATTGTCATTTGCAACCTGTGCCATACCAAAATGAGCAGGAGCCTGAATACTAGCAACCTCACCACCACCAGCATGATCCGCCACATGGCATCAAAGCGCCCTAATAGTGGGGCCGAACGCCGTCCACAATCAGTGTCTGCGGGTCACACCACTGCCTTTCTTTCCCTGTGTTACATGCTGGCAAATCCCCTGTCCAATACCCAGGCCTGGATGACCTCCGCCCTGCACCTGAACCTTCACAAGCACCATCAGCGTACCCAGCCGCCTACTCACAGGCCATAGCACTAAATGTGCACCTTTCCAAATTTCTGGCCTTGGAAATGTTGCCATTTAGGCTTGTGGACACTGAGGCTTTCCGCTGCCTGATGGCGGCAGCCATCCCTTGTTACTCAGTCCCTAGCCTCCACTATTTTTCCTGGTTTGCTGTCTTCGCCTTACACCAGCATGTGTCCCGTAACATCACCCGTGCCCTGACCAATGCAGTTATTGGGAAGGTCCACTTAATGACTGACACATGGACAAGTGCTTTTGGCCAGGGATGCTACATTTCCCTGACGGCACACTGGGTGAACGCTGTGAAGTCCGGGAGCAAGTCGTACCCTGGGATAGCACAGGTGCTACCGACGACAAGGATTGCGGGCCCTACTTCCATCAGGATTTCTGCCACACCTACATTAGTGGCTGCAACCCCCCCTTCTCCTCAGCATCCTCCTCCACTTCCACCTCTGAATTCTCATTTTGCAGTACCAATCAGCCATCAGTCAGTAGTTGGAAGCAGAGTAGCACTGCAGTGGGGAAGCGGCAACAGGCCGTGCTGAAACTAATTTGCTTAGGTGACAAACAGCACACCGCCGCAGAGCTGTGGCAGGGTTTAAGGGACCAGACTGAGCTGTGGCTCCCACCACTCAACCTATAACCAGGTATGGTTGTGTCTGATAATGGCCGTAACTTGGTGGGGGCTTTAAAACTCGGCAAGCTCACACACATACCATGCCTAGCCCACGTGTTCAACTTAGTGGTTCAGGGGTTTCTCAAAATCTACCCCAATTTGCCTGAGCTACTGGTGAAGGTGCGCCACGTGTGTGCCCATTTCCAAAAGTCATCTACAGCTGCTGCCGATCTGGCAACACTGCAGCAGCGCTTGCAATTGCCAGCTCACAACTGTTGTGTGACGTGAGCACGCGCTGGAACTCCACGTTCCACATGTTAGCCATGCTTTGTGAGCAGCAGAGGGCAGTAGTGGAATACCAGCTGCAACTTGGTCGTCGCCTTTCCAGTCAGCTTCCGCTCTTCACAAGCGACGAGTGGGCATTGATTTCTGACCCCTGCGAGGTTTTACGCAACTTTGAGGAATCAGAGATGGTGGGCGGCGATGCCGCTATTATCAGCGTAACCATCCCACTTCTGTGTCTACTAAAATGCTCGCTGCTCTCAATGATGGCGGACGCTTTGCATGTGGAAGAGGTGAAAAAGGGGGAAAACAGTACACAGGGTGATAGCCAGACCACCCTCAGTTCGCTTTCTCAGTGGGAATTGGATGATGATGAGGAGGAGCAGGAGATTGAGAGTCATCCTCCTGATGAGGACAGCAAAGTCTTATCTGTTGGGACTCTGGCACACATGGCTTACTTTACGTTATGCTGCCTTTTCCCGTGACCCTCGCGTTATACACATTTTGGCCAACACCGATTACTGGTTGTTCACCCTTCTCGACCCCACTACAAAGAGAACTTCTCATCTCTCATTCCTGTGGTGGAGAAGACTAGCAAAAATTGTATAGTACCAGAAGGTTCTTGTGGAAAAATTGCTCTAAAAATTTCCAGCTGACAACGCTGGCGGCAGAGTACGTAGTTCCTCGGGCAACCAAGGAGGGGAGATGAGGGGAACACACAGCAGTTCCAACAGAGGCAGGACAACACTTTCCAAGGCCTGGGACAGTTTCATAACACCCCGCCAGCACCCTCACCCTGTTGGGCGGCCTAGTGTCACAAGGAGATAAAAAATTTGGAAGATGGTGAAGGAGTACGTAGAAGAATGTGTTTGCGTCCTCAGTGATCCCTCTGTGCCTTACAACTATTGGGTGTCCAAGCTGGACACGTGGCACAATCTGGCGCTCTACACCTTGGAGGTCCCCCAAGCATCCCAAAGTGTTCTACTCGAGCACCCAAGCACTTTGGTGCTCGATCAACACTATAAAATACATTTACTCCAGATGACTGTAATGTCTGTGGTACAATCAAGTATTAAAGCATAGAGTTTAGTCTTTTTACAATGGTCAGTAGTTCTATTAATTACCTGTGGTCTGCAGATTCTTTGGGCAATACTTTAATGATGTTGCTCAGACTACATATTTCTCCAAATTTGAACAATAGCTAAAAAAAATCCATTGTTAAGAGGAGCATCAAAATGCCAAATTCCTTTCAGCTACCAGAAGGGTAAGTTCTCTGCAATGTTTTCATTGCTGGATTATATACAATACATAATACTGTACAGTAGTGGCAGCAGCTGGGACATCAGTAATGCAGTGCACCAAAGTAAGTTGTGTAGTGCCCTAGAGCAGGGGTACTTTGATGTTTGGAGATTTGTGGACATTTGTCTACTTTCCTATGCAAAGTTAAAACTTCTTACTTAGGCTAGTTTCACACTATGGGCAAGGTGAACAGCCTGTTGGATCCGTGCTGCCGCATTGACTATAATGAGGGCGGGCCGGAGTTCCAGCGGCAGTACGGCAAAAATGCCGAGAGGATGCCGGAATAAAATTACGTCATGTCGTAGTTTTATTCTGGCTGCCTCTCGGCATGTTTGCCTTGCTGCCGCCGGAATTACAACCCGCTTCCAATATAGTCAATGGGGCCGGAGCGGTAGTGAGGGGCACACATGGTCGGCAGTGGCAGCACGGATCCGACAGGCTGTTCACCCGCCGGAACAGCCTGCTGGAGTTCCTTGCTGCTAGTGTGAAAGTACCCTTACTCTAACTAATTTCACTTGAAAAGGTTAACTAAGGCTACTTTCACACTAGCGTTCGGGGCTCCGCTTGTGAGTTCCGTTCAAAGGCTCTCATAAGCGGCCCCGAACGCTTCCGTCCAGCCCTAATGCATTCTGAGTGGATGCGGATCCGCTCAGAATGCATCAGTCTGGCAGCGTTTGGCCTCCGCTCCGCTCAGCAGACGGACACCTGAACGCTGCTTGCAGCGTTCGGGTGTCCGCCTGGCCATGCGGAGGCAAACGGATCCGTCCAGACTTACAATGTAAGTCAATGGGGACGGATCCGTTTGAATATGACACACTATGGCTCAATTTTCAAACAGATCCGTCCCCCATTGACTTTCAATGTAAAGTCTGTACGGATCCGTCTGAGGCTACTTTGACACTTAGAATTTTTTTTACAATATAATGCAGACGGATCCGTTCTGAACGGATCCACCGTATGCATTATATGAGCAGATCCATCTCAGACGGATCCGCTCTGAACGCAAGTGTGAAAGTAGCCTTACACTGTTTAATACTGTGTAACTACATTTTATATGCTGTGATATATATTTCCTGTTCATTATCACTGTATTTACATGGCTCTGTTAAAAGGTTTAATGAATACTGAGCGACTGCTAGGACTTTGAATGCGAGACTGGTAATTTTCCACAGCTGCCATAGAGTTTGAAAAAGAGCATGTTTTGGAGGGAAAAAGACAGACGTTTAACACCAAAATCAGACAGACTGACCTTGTGACTGTTTGGTTTAGCTATCTTGTTATGCCTGGAAACTTGTTTTTGTCTGGAAAAACTGCTGTGTCATTGCCATTGAGTATCATTGAAGCTGTAATGTAAGTCTATGAGAGACGGAAAGTGTTACAATGTATCTGTTTGTGCTGAGCTTCTCCATTCCACCCCTCCCACTAGAAGGTTCTAGTATAGCTAAAATTATAAGGAGAGCAGTCATAACCCCTAGTGTGCTGCAGTTAGGGAACAGTGCTTGGAAGAGGAGACTCTGCCAGACTACTGAGTTACCAGATGAAGTCTCTGAGAAGATACTCTTCCACAGTCCCTGGATCACCAGCCTTGTATCAGGGTACCAGCCTTTTGAAGAGAGAGAGGTACAGCTATCTCAGACCTTTCCTAAGCATCAAACTCTTCTTCTGCCAGAGAGGAGACTGGAGAAGCCAGCCCTATGCCTTGCTTGTATTGTTTTGCACCTGAATCCATCCAGCAAAGAAGCACCCTGGTTACTGCAGACCCTGACTCTCTGGACTTATTTCCTATTGGGATGCACCATGCCTTACCATCCCTTCCGGAGAGAAGCAACACATGTGACACCTCAACGGTGTCCGGAGGACCCAGCGTGGTGTTGGGGCCACCCCAAACCCAGCCACTGCAGTTGTACTCAACCAGTTATTGCTCTCATCCAATCTGGCAATTGGTGCTCTGTGTGACCACTTGGGTCTCGCATACCTAAGCCATCTATTACCATGACCATATTATACAGGGCAATTTACACTTTCCTCACAGGCATCCCACAGAGGTTTACATACTCACCAACTTCTAAACAGGGGTTACATAAAGTAAATTCAACTTGGGAACCCGCGCTGCCGTACAGAAAGAGCGGTACTACACTGATTCACACTCCGGCAGCGTGCGTTGCTGCAGGGTCGACGGAGGGTTAATTACCAAAAAGACCTCCAAGTTATATTAACATCACAAAAGGATAAAGGGTTCGACCCGCGCTGAACAATGTAGTAGGTTAAATAAAGATTTTATACTATGTAATCCCCCTGAAATTAAAATACCGCTAGTGACAGCAATAATATCCTGAATAGTATTTATGATCTTCAGTGTTTGTAACACTAAGGTAAAACACTTGCCTGTTTATATGGTTGATAATGTTTCTCATACGAGTAATAGCGATGTCTTGCTGTAGAATAGATGTGTCTTTAGCTTCTGCTCTCAACGCGCGTGGTCCCGGCCGGTGACACTCGCGCGCGAGGGAAGCCTGCAGTGGTAATCCAGGAAAGGAATCCTCCTTGTGACGTCACACTAGGTACGGGTACCTGCTTAGACCAAAAAACCAATGCGTTTCGGAACTATTGAGTTCCTTCCTCAGGGTTAGTTTAGGTTCCGCCTGCTGTTGAATAAATAGGCGTCCATTTCCATGGTTACCGCTCCTCTTCTCACCGCTACTTTCAAGACAGCACTCCCTGTGCGGGCTCTGTACTCACCGCTTCCTGGTCTTCTCCTACAGGGCTCAGCACGCTGTGCTGTGACCTTTCGGACAGGACATTGATGACGTTGACATGCTCTGTGATATCACGTTGTACGATATCGGGTCACAGCACAGTGCAACAGGAAGATCAGGGAGAGCTCTGGATCTCAGGAGCGGCAGCAGCATCTGGAGCTGAAGAGGTAAGTTGATTTATTTTTTTGGTCTGCTCTGAGGTCTGATTAACATGGGGGTCTAATCTGAGGTCTAAATGGGGGTCTTATAAACATTGGGGTCTGATCTGAGGTCTGATTGGGGTCTTAATAACATTGGGAGTCTGATGGACTAGAATTCTCATGGAGCAAGGATATACGAGTAGATTTCCCAATAATATAATTCATTGCAATGGGCAAGACATTAAAAAATCTAAATAATAGATAATAATATAATAACTTTATTGTGAAATACAATTAAAATCGTGGGGCACCAAAAAACAAGGCTGTTACCCCCCACAAATGGACGGGAGACTGACTGCATTATTATGCTGTACAAGGTTTGTTTATGTCTGGTACCATGGAAAGGTGAAGGCCTGTATAAGAGCTGTCCACATAAGACGAAATACATTTTGATAAATACTCTTTGCAAAGTTGCTTCATTTCTCTTATCACATTCATTAGGCCTATTTTCACACTATTCACTATTTTCACACTATTCACTATTTATTTCAGTTGTTCTGCTCCTCTATAGGAAAATAACAATGAAAAAAACTGAATTGGAAGTTTCGGCACATGATTGATCCAAACTTTGACAAACAGATCCCATTGCGTATAATAGGGTGCATTTGGTTTCCATTTGGGAGTATGCTTTTTTTAGTGGACAAAAAAGGCATATGAGATGGAAGCTCTGAATGGAGCCTCAAATGCAGATGTGAACAGTCCCTTAATTTTTTTAAAGGCTGTAATAGTCTGTTTAAGGGTACTTCCACACTAGCGTTGTTTAAATCCGGCAGGCAATTCCGTAGCCGGAACTGCCCGCCAGATCCGGAAAAACGTGTGAAAACGGATTAAATTTGAATCCTGATCAGGATTCTGATCACAATAAAAAAATGCATTGGAAAAAACGGATCCGCCATTTATGGACTTTAAAGGGCATCTGTCACCCCACTAAAGTCATATTTTTTATTTTTTTGGGCTACTTAAATTCCTTATTCTGCGATATATCAATATATAATGCTCTTACTCATTTTCCTTCAGCAGTTTCTTCAAAAAACTGACTTTTATAATATGTTAATGACCTCTCTACCAGCAAGTAGGGCGGACAATTGCTGGTAGCAGCCGCATCCTCCTTTCATATAGATGCCCCCTCCTCATGTTGATTGACAGGGCCAGCAAACGCGCTCGTCTTCTGGCTGGCCCTGTCTGCGTTCAAAATCTGGCGCCTGCGCCGTACCTGTCTTCAGTCAGCGCAGGCGCACTGAGAGGAGGACGCTCGCTCGGCCGCTCCATCCTCAATGCGCCTGCGCCGATGACATCACATCTACACCCAGCGCAGGCACACTGAGGAAGGAGCGGCTGAGAGAGTATCCTCCTCTCAGTGCGCCTGCGCCGACTGAAGACCGGTATGGCGCAGGCGCCAGATTTTGAACGCAGACAGGGCCAGCCAGAAGACGAGCGCATTCGCTGGCCCTGTCAATCAACATGAGGAGGGGGCGTCTTTATGAAAGGATGATGCGGCTGCTACCAGCAAGTAGCCGCCCTACTTGCTGGTAGAGAGGTCATTTACATATTATAAAAGTCAGTTTTTTTAAGAAACTGCTGAAGGAAAATGAGTAAGAGCATTATTTATTGATATATCGCAGTATAAGGAATTTAAGTAGCCAAAAAAAATGATATGACTTTAGTGGGGTGACAGAAGCCCTTTAACTTTTTTTGCACATTTTTCAGGTTTAACATGCAAAAGCCGGATCCGGTTTGATGGAACACATGGCGCCGGATCCGGCGTTCAGTAAAAGTGTTCCGGAAACTAGTTTAATCAGTTTCTATGAGGAGGTAAGTTTCTAGACTTGACAGCGGCGAATCAATGGATGTCGTGTATCTGGACTTCTCCAAACCATTTGACACTGTACCACATAAAAGGTTAGTATATAAAATGAGAATGCTCGGACTGGGAGAAAACGTCTGTAAGTGGGTAAGTAACTGGCTCAATGATAGAAAACAGAGGGTGGTTATTAATGGTACATACTCAGATTGGGTCACTGTCACTAGTGGAGTACCTCAGGGGTCAGTACTGGGCCCTATTCTCTTCAGTATACAGGGAGTGCAGAATTATTAGGCAAGTTGTATTTTTGAGGATTAATTTTATTATTGAACAACAACCATGTTCTCAATGAACCCAAAAAAACTCATTAATATCAAAGCTGAATATTTTTGGAAGTAGTTTTTAGTTTGTTTTTAGTTTTAGCTATTTTAGGGGGATATCTGTGTGTGCAGGTGACTATTACTGTACATAATTATTAGGCAACTTAACAAAAAAACAAATATATACCCATTTCAATTATTTATTTTTACCAGTGAAACCAATATAACATCTCAACATTCACAAATATACATTTCTGACATTCAAAAACAAAACAAAAACAGATCAGTGACCAATATAGCCACCTTTCTTTGCAAGGACACTCAAAAGCCTGCCATCCATGGATTCTGTCAGTGTTTTGATCTGTTCACCATCAACATTGCGTGCAGCAGCAACCACAGCCTCCCAGACACTGTTCAGAGAGGTGTACTGTTTTCCCTCCTTGTAAATCTCACATTTGATGATGGACCACAGGTTCTCAATGGGGTTCAGATCAGGTGAACAAGGAGGCCATGTCATTAGATTTTCTTCTTTTATACCCTTTCTTGCCAGCCACGTTGTGGAGTACTTGGACGCGTGTGATGGAGCATTGTCCTGCATGAAAATCATGTTTTTCTTACCTTGCAGACTTCTTCCTGTACCACTGCTTGAAGAAGGTGTCTTCCAGAAACTGGCAGTAGGACTGGGAGTTGAGCTTGACTCCATCCTCAACCCAAAAAGGCCCCACAAGCTCATCTTTGATGATACCAGCCCAAACCAGTACTCCACCTCCACCTTGCTGGCGTCTGAGTCGGACTGGAGCTCTCTGCCCTTTACCAATCCAGCCATCTGGCCCATCAAGACTCACTCTCATTTCATCAGTCCATAAAACCTTAGAAAAATCAGTCTTGAGATATTTCTTGGCCCAGTCTTGACGTTTCAGCTTGTGTGTCTTGTTCAGTGGTGGTCGTCTTTCAGCCTTTCTTACCTTGGCCATGTCTCTGAGTATTGCACACCTTGTGCTTTTGGGCACTCCAGTGATGTTGCAGCTCTGAAATATGGCCAAACTGGTGGCAAGTGGCATCTTGGCAGCTGCACGCTTGACTTTTCTCAGTTCATGGGCAGTTATTTTGCGCCTTGGTTTTTCCACACGCTTCTTGCGACCCTGTTGACTATTTTGAATGAAACGCTTGATTGTTCGATGATCACACTTCAGAAGCTTTGCAATTTTAAGAGTGCTGGATCCCTCTGCAAGATATCTCACTATTTTTGACTTTTCTGAGCCTGTCAAGTCCTTCTTTTGACCCATTTTGCCAAAGGAAAGGAAGTTACCTAATAATTATGCACACCTGATATAGGGTGTTGATGTCATTAGACCACACCCCTTCTCATTACAGAGATGCACATCACCTAATATGCTTAATTGGTAGTAGGCTTTCGAGCCTATACAGCTTGGAGTAAGACAACATGCATAAAGAGGATGATGTGGTCAAAATACTCATTTGCCTAATAATTCTGCACGTAGTGTATTTATTAATGATCTTGTAGAAGGCTTGCATAGTAAAATATCAATTTTCGCAGATGACACTAAACTGTGTAAAGTAATTAACACTGAAGAGGACAGTATACTACTACAGAGCGATCTGGATAGATTGGAGGCTTGGGCAGATAAGTGGCAGATGAGGTTTAACACTGACAAATGTAAAGTTATGCACATGGGAAGGAATAATGCAAGTCACCCGTACTTATTAAATGGTAAAACACTGGGTAACACTGACATGGAAAAGGATCTAGGAATTTTAATAAACAGCAAACTAAGCTGCAAAAAACAGTGTCAGGCAGCTGCTGCCAAGGCCAATAAGATAATGGGTTGCATCAAAAGGGGCATAGATGCCCGTGATGAGAACATAGTCCTACCACTTTACAAATCATTAGTCAGACCACACATGGAGTACTGTGTACAGTTCTGGGCTCCAGTGAACAAAGCAGACAGCAGAGCTGGAGAGGGTCCAGAGGAGAGCCACTAAAGTAATAACTGGAATGGGGCAACTACATTACCCTGAAAGATTATCAAAATTAGGGTTATTCACTTTAGAAAAAAGACGACTGAGGGGAGATCTAATTAATATGTATAAATATATCAGGGGTCAGTATGGAGATCTATCCCATCATCTATTCATTCCCAGGACTGTGACTATGACGAGGGGACATCCTCTGCGTCTGGAGGAAAGAAGGTTTGTACACAAACATAGAAGAGGATTCTTTACGGTAAGAGCAGTGAGACTATGGAACTCTCTGCCTGAGGAGGTGGTGATGGTGAGTACAATAAAGGAATTCAAGAGGGGCCTGGATGTATTTCTGGAGTGTAATAATATTACAGGATATAGCTACTAGAGAGAGATCGTTGATCCAGGGAGTTATTCTGATTGCCTGATTGGAGTCGGGAAGGAATTTTTTATTCCCCTAAAGTGAGGAAAATTGGCTTCTACCTCACAGGTTTTTTTTGCCTTCCTCTGGATCAACTTGCAGGATAACAGGCCGAACTGGATGGACAAATGTCTTTTTTTGGCCTTATGTACTATGTTACTATCTTTGGCCGGAGGTAAAAATACAACATGCTACGGTTTTCTGAAAAGCCTGATCAGTAAAAAAGACTGAACTGAAGACATCCTGATGCATCCTGAACAGATTGCTCTCCATTCAGAATGCATGGGGATAAAACTGATCAGTTATTTTCCGAATTTGAGCCCCTAGGACAGAACTCAGCGCCGGAAAAGAAAAACTCAATTTTGTTAATTTTGTTTTCTTTTTCTAAATGTTGCAAGAAATTGGATTCAAATGTTTTAAATACACATACTGCATACAGATATATATATATATATATTGACCCAAAAGCATTGTTTGATAAAATTATTGTATATTATGGTCTAGCCCTATATTTCAAAATATTTATATCCCCGTTCACTGGTATTACTTTATACAAATGATGCTCATATTTACAGTAACTATAGACTATTTTGCATATTCTTTATTACATTGTGTTTATTATCTTTAGCAAAAAAAAAAAAAAGTTCATAAGACTGGTTTATGATTTATAATGGTAATTTGGGATAAACATATTTCCTCTCCACAAGATGGCAGTATAATTCCTTCAATCACTACACAAGTATTAACAATAAAGGAAGCGATGGTTTCAAGGCAGAATTATGTAAAAGCTTTGCAACAGAATGCCCAAACACTGATCATACTCCTAGCAAGAGACATTGTTATTTCTTGATATGTTTATTTTATAGTCTTGTTTTCAATATCTACAAATTAGTATTAATCTCAATAAAACCTTAGACATTTTTGCCATTTCTAATAAATATGTTATTACTTATTTCTGATTAATAATATAGTTTAATCAAAGTTATTATGAACTTTCAGTTTCAGCCTCTGAATTGATGTAGCAGGTAATCATGGCATTCTATCGTGCCACCCTGAAATCTCTCACATGGCACCAGACCAAACACCAAAGTATTTTGAATGAGAAATTTAGCCTTGGTCTTAGACTCCTAGAGGGTCATTTATTAACACTGGCATTTTAGACGTCAGTCTTAATACAGCCCCTGCGCTGGTGCTGGATCACCAAAGTTATGTAGAGGCACCAGCCTCTACGTAACTTCGGCACAGCCAGCCCCGTTTACAAAATGTAAGCAAGCTTCCCAAGACAAGTTTGATGGTAGGGAAGTTGGGAATTGACCTGATATTCCAGGGCAGAGCATTTCAGAGAACAGATGCAGCTCAATAGAAGTCTTGAAGACGGGTGTGAGGGGTATGAATTATGGAGGATTTTAATCTTAGATCACTAACAGAACAGAGAGGATGAGTAGGGTGGTAAATGGAAATGAGGGAGGAGATGTATGGAGGTGCAGCACTGTGGAGAGTTTTGTGGATGAGGGTAAGAGGTTTGAACTGTATTCTGTAGTGGATGGGCAACCAGTGAAGTGACTGGCACAGGCTTTTAGCATCAGTATAGCAAGTGGATAGACAGATTAGTCTGGTTGCAGCATTTAGGACAGACTGAAGGGGGGAGAGTTTAGTGAGAGGGAAACCGATTAGTAATGAATTGCAGTAGTCAAGACAAGAATAAATCAGAGCAAGAGTTTTTGCTGTTTTCACAGTAAGAAAAGGGCATATTCTGGAGATATTCTTGAGGTGCAGATGACAAGAACAAGCAAATGATTAGATATGGGGAAGAAAGGAAAGATCCGAGTCAAACATGCACCCAAGACAGCGGGTGTGTTGCCCAGGAGTTATAATAGTGCCGCAGACCGAAATTGAAATATCAAGTTTAGGTGGATCAGTAGATGGGGGATAGACAAAAAAGGTCAGTTTTTGAGAGGTTCAGTTTTAAGACATGATGTTAGAGACAGCTGCCAGACAATTACTGGTGTTTTAGAGTAAAGCAGGGGTGATGTCAGGTGATGAAGTGTAAAGTTGGCTGTCTTCTGTATGGAGATGGTACTGAAAGCCAAATTTACTAATAGTCTGTCCAATGGGGGCTGTGTAGAGGGAGAAGAGTAGAGGACCTAGGACTGAACCCTGAGGAACGCCAACATCAAGAGGAAGATTTGAAGAATTAAGTCCAGCAAATGATACACTAAAGGAGCGGCCAGAGAGATAGGAAGCGAACCAGGAGAGAGCAGTGCCCTTAAGGCCAATTGAGTGGAGCATGGTGAGGAAGAGTTTGTGGTCTATGGTATCAAGCGCTGTAGAGATATCCAGAAGAATCAGTAGAGAATAATCGCCATCCTTTTCTGTCAGTAGATCATTAGACACTTTAGTAAGAGCAGTTTCTGAGTAGAGAGGGTGAAAGGCAGATTGTAAGAGGTCAAGAAGAGAATTTGCAGAGAGATAGCTTACTATGCAAGAGTAGACGAGACGTTCAAGGAGTTTAGAGATGAAGGGGAGGTTAGAAATAGGTTGGTAGTTAGCAGCACAGGTCGGGTCAAGAGTTATAACTGAATGTTTGAAAAAGGATGGAAATATACCAGAAGAGAGAGAGAGAGGTTACATATTGTAGTGAGATGAGTGATGATACTGGGGAGAGGAACTGAAGAAGGTGTGACAGAATAGGATCACTGCTACAGGTTGTGGGTCAAGAAGAGAGAAGTCTGGAGACTTCTTTATCTGCTATAGAGTCATAAGAGGAGAGAAAGAATGGTAGTGTGGGAGGGAGGAGGATTGAAATTGGTTGGGGACTAGGTGATATTGCCAATCTTATCTCTGAAGTTAGTGGGCATGTCATCAGCGCAGAGATCAGTGATGGGTTCTGGAACTTTAGGGCTTAGAAGGAAATGAAAAGTATCAATTAACAAGCAAGCAAAACAACACCATGAAAACAGTAAAAAGCATTGTGGACATATAGGTTTACAGCCTATGAAACCCAAGTGCTTGAAAAGGTTTGCACTTTAGCTCAAGCAATAAATAAACGGATTCTGTAGCAGTTCATATGGAAACTAATTTCTACCTTTAAAAATACATTTTTCAATAAAATAAATTATTATTCCCTTACCACTTCATCAACACAAGACCCACAAGGACCTAACCGATACAATCAGTTCGATGTATAACCAAAATCCTAGTTTTACCTGGACAAGGGTAATTTTAACAACACCTTCCACAGAGTAAGGCCTCCTGCTCACAACCTTTTTTTTTTTTTCCCGTTTACTGGCTGATTTTTGCGTTCCGTATACGGAACCATTCATTTCAATGGTTCCGCAAAAAAAACCTAAATATACTCCGCATGCATTCCGTTTCCGTATTTCCGTTTTTCAGTTCTGTTTAAAGATAGAACATGTCCTAGTATTGCCCTTAAATCACGTTCCGTGGCTCCATTCAAGTCAATGGGTCCGCAAAAAATGCATCTGTAAGTCTTCTGTTTCCGTTCAGTTTTTTGCGGAACTATCTATTGAAAATGTTATGCCCAGCCCAATTTTTTCTATGTAATTACTGTATACTGAATATGCCATACGGAAAAACGGAACGGAAAATCGGAACAGAAACGGAAACAAAAAGCGGAACAACGAATCCGTGAAAAACGGACCGCAAAACACTGAAAAAGCGATACGGTCGTGTGCAGGAGGCCTAATAGCTACTGAAATGAACAAAATCAGCAACAAGCAATTCTGAATCATTAATCACATAACCTAACAAAAATGGAAGATTTGAAGGACAATCTTGATGTTATCACACCAGCTAGTAAAGGAAGTGAGACAATTATAAGAAAAAGCTTAGTTACTAAAGTTATCAACATATCTGATGCAAAGTACTACAAATAAACCAAGGGATCAAGCAAACATCATGTCCCCGGATTATTCCTTTTAATTTATTTCACGTGAACATTATTAAATGTTTTAAACACATAGATATTGCCTATTTAAATTCTAATTTAAACAAAATCAAAAAGAAATGCATTTGCCTCTAATCTCCCTACCAGGACCATTATTTATGGGTCCAAATAAACCAGTAATGCTTCACATTGTATCAATCTTATATTACAGAAATATATGTTCACCCTCCCCATCTTCCTTAAGAACCTGCAAACGATCCTGTAGAAAGATAATGATATGTGAATTAGCTTTGATGTATCTGCAGTATACAGCAAAATTGCGTTATGAGCAGTAGGGGTCTCTCTGTTGCTTTATGTTCACCTAATTACTAACTTTGGGTAGTTGCTATGCAAATGCCTTGCATGTGAACCTGGGTTTGGTTATTGCCTGGCTTTGACTGGTTGATTGAGCTGAAGTTGCTGACCATGCAGCCTATATATATTAGGCCTCTATTCATTATTTATTATTATTTATTCATACTGCTTGTCCAGTATGACATTTGCAAGGTGCATTCTTTTCCAGATAGTTTGTACTTTGTTCTGTATTCTGGAATCTGTAGTTACACAGTTGTATTTTCGTCTAGTGTGTGTGTTTCTATATGTTCTGGGACCTTTCGCCAATGACAGACATTTGTAAGGCACTTTTATTGCTGTGTTTGGGATTTGTTTATGGTTGTACTATTGTCCAATCTGACTTGCTGACTTGAATTCATATAGGATCAGTTCAGTTTTCATCTGTTTCTGTGCACTGTCATTCATCACTACCTGTATGCCATTCTCCCCATTGCATCATCCTCTCCATCAAAGACCCTCCACATTTGGTTCCTGTTATTCACTAGTGAGTTTCTCTCAGAGTTTTGTTTTCTGCCATTGTTGATACAATCTTCATATTGTCACGGTAGGTGAGAGAAGGGAAGCAAACCAAATACAACAAAAGCAACACAACACCAGACTAGGCCCCAAAGCTAGGGAACAGGGAAAGGTCACCACCTGACAATCCCTGAGTCTTTCCCTGACTGCTAACAACATGAGCAAATCCTAAAGGTGGAAGTGCTCATGCGCTTTTAACCTAAGCCTAACTGAAACTGAAACAAACCCTCAGCTAGGGAGCTGAAGATATGACAACCGGTTCCTAGCGCTTGGTGCAGGAACCAGCGTCTTCCTGTTCACCCTGTTGGATCCGTCCTGCCGCTATTTCGCCAGACCGCCGCTCTGTCCCTATTGACTATAATAGGGATGGGGCGGAGCTCTAGCGCAGCAAGGCAGGACGGACAACAGGGTCTACAGTTAGACGGATCTAACCTGACCGGAATACTCAATAATTCAATTCAACAACAACCAAGAGAGTATATGTAATTCCTTGAATAAAATATATTTATTGAAATTCATTTAAAAAGTGTACATGACACTAAAACAAACAGTATATATAGTACGAGTTTCCAAAATTTGCCGCATCTATAACGCCCAATTGCTATTGCAATGAGACCACAACAATCGTTAATTGGTATCAAGTGGACATACTATGTGGATAACTATATGAAGCTGCAGGATGTACAATCCTTGCTATGTTCAACCGCACGGATGTCAGTATGTTGGTCTGATTGAAATAAAGTGACTAATGCATATGAATAAAGAAGAAGTTTGTCCATACCTGTGTGGTGGCGATATGGATGAGGGTGCCGCTCCTCGATGCGCGTTTCGTCGTTTTTGACTTCCGCACTGCCAGAGGTTCCACTGTCATCCAGCTGTCATGTTTTGACCAACAATCCAGCTGTACTGGAATGGTTGACTCGATCTTCCACATAATTTCAGATGACAACAGATACACACAGCCATCAATCGGTGGATTCACGCTTAATTGGCATGGCCCAGGAACTGCCTCTGTACCCTCACCTGTCTTGAACATGTCTCTTGCTTTTGCTGCTCCTTCTGCTAGCCAAGTAATGTATGCCACCAGCTCTGCTCCACTTTTCAGCAAGGGTGAGCTGTCATGGGGCCACTATTGTCGCGGTTACTGCTGCTGCTGCTGCCACCACTGTCCCACTCTGTCATGGGGCCACTATTGCCACTGTCCCCACTCTGTCATGGGTTCACTGCTTCTACTGCTACCTTACCCACTCTGTCATAAGGCCACTAATGCCACTGCTTGCTGCCACTAATGTCCTCACTTTGTCATAGGGCTACTGCTGCTGTCACCATCCCCACTCTGTCATGGGGCCATTACTGCTGCTGCCACCATCCCCACTCTACCATATGGCCACTACTCCTGCTGCCACTGTCCCCACTCTGTAATGGGGGCCCCTGCTGCCACTGTTACCTTCCCCACTTATACATGGAGCCACTACTGCCATTGCTGCAGCTGCCTCTTTTGTCACAGTTACTGCCACTGCTGCCACCCTCCTTACTCTGTCATGGGGCTACTACTTGAATCTTGTGGCACTGCATGTTTAAGTCCATGGAGATAAATTAGACCAGACACTAACTTGCTTACCTGTAATACTGATGCACAGTGATACAACAAGTAACAGAAGTGATTACAAATCATGTATTTGGCCTCCCACAATATGCATTGAAACATCAATTTTATTTCTCCTCTGGCGTGACTCCACACTCGCTAACACCCCTGACAAGCTGAGAGGGCCATTTCACTGTCCCAGCAAACAGCACCCTGCCACCCGGTCCTAGGTAGACTGCCACCAGATCTTCCTTACTAGAGATGTCGCAAACATAAAACTTTCAGTTCGCGAACGGCAAACGTGAATTTCCTCAAATGTTCGCGAACCGCCATAGACTTCAATAGGCAGGCGAATTTTAAAACCTACAGGGACTCTTTCTAGCCACAGTAGTGATGGAAAAGTTGTTTCAAGAGGACTAACACCTGGACTGTGGCATGCCGGAGGGGGATCCATGGCAAAACTCCCATGGAAAATTACATAGTTGACGCAGAGTTGGGTTTTAATCCATAAAGGGCATAAATCACCTAACAATCCTATTTTTTTTTTAACAAAGTGGTTTAAAACATTCAGTGTGTGTATACGATCAGGTATGATGTTGTGTCGATCAGGTAGTGTAAGGGTTACACCCGCTTCACAGACATTGACAGACCAAACTCCCCTTTTAATGCACCACAAACAACCGCAAACAGTCCATTTGCCCAACCGCAAACTCCCCATTTGCACAAGGTTGGATACCAAGCTAGCCATGTCCCGTTGATGTCATTGAAGGTTTCTTGCTCCACCCAGCCACGTACAACACCAAGGGTCCCCGAAAGGTGAATTGAATAGATTTTTCGAACGGGGAGATGGTTAAAAAAAAACGCTGGCTCCCTCCCCTTTGTTTGAATCCACGGTCACTGCGTCTGCGCCGTGCAATTTACTCTCACACCCGATATGAGTGTTATTTTCTGTAGTTCTCTTCTCATCAGTTTAATCCCTGTTACGTCCCCAATCTGGGGTCCATTTATTGAATTGATTTTTCGAACGGGGAGATGGTTAAAAAAACGCTGGCTCCCTCCCCTTCGTTTGAATCCACAGTCACTGCGTCTGCGCCGTGCAATTTACTGTCACACCCGATATGAGTGGTATTTTCTGTAGTACTATTCTCATCAGTTTAATCCCTCTTACGTCCCCAATCTGGGGTCTATTTATTGTATTGATTTTTCGAACGGGGAGATGGTTAAAAAAACGCTGGCTCCCTCCCCTTCGTTTGAATCCACAGTCACTGCGTCTGCGCCGTGCAATTTACTGTCACACCCGATATGAGTGGTATTTTCTGTAGTACTATTCTCATCAGTTTAATCCCTCTTACGTCCCCAATCTGGGGTCCATTTATTGTATTGATTTTTCGAACGGGGAGATGGTTAAAAAAAAACGCTGGCTCCCTCCCCTTTGTTTGAATCCACGGTCACTGCGTCTGCGCCGTGCAATTTACTCTCACACCCGATATGAGTGTTATTTTCTGTAATTCTCTTCTCATCAGTTTAATCCCTGTTATGTCCCCAATCTGGGATCCATTTATTGAATTGATTTTTCAAACGGTGAGATGGTTAAAAAAACGCTGGCTCACTCCCCTTTGTTTTAATCGACAGTCACTGCGTCTGCGCCGTGCAATTTACTGTCACACCCGATATGAGTGGTATTTTCTGTAGTACTATTCTCATCAGTTTAATCCCTGTTACGTCCCCTATCAGGACGTGTATTGAATGGATTTTAGACAACCGTTGTCAAACGTTGACAAAACTCCTTGCAGAAATGTGATTTATCTGTGTGCGTCCTTCTTGTTACTTCCAATTTGGGGCACTGCTCGTGCGCCGTGCAATGTACTCTGCCACACTGTATGAGTGGTGTGTTAACTAGTACTATTCTTATCAGTTTAATCCCTGTTACGTCCCCTATCCGGGGACTTGTGTTGAATTGATTTTAGGAAACGGGAGATGGAAAAAGCAGCTTGGTCGGTCCTCTTACTCCCAAGTTGGGGCACTGCGCGTGCACAGAGCAATGTGCTGTGACACCCTATATGAGTGGTGTCTTAACTAGTACTATTCCTATCAGTTTAATCCCTGTTACGTCCCATATCAGGGATTGCCTTTTGTGAAAAAAAATGTAGGCCGGGTACCTTCGACTGCCTTCACAGTGACAGACCAAACTCTGATACACCAAACTGAAATGATTTTAGGAACTGGGAGATGGAAAAAGCAGCTTGGTCGGTCCTCTTACTCCCAAGTTGGGGCACTGCGCATGCATGGAGCAATGTTCTGTGACACCCTATATGAGTGGTGTCTTAACTAGTACTATTCCTATCAGATTAATCCCTGTTGCGTCCCCTATCCGTGTGTCGAATTGATTAACCATTGTCAAATTAACTAACCATTACGACATCCTGAAATAATTTAGTTCTGAGCTCTGTATTTGCTTTGTATTGGAATTGATGGGGATTTTTTAAATTGTCTGCATTATTTCTTAAATACTATTAAGAGACTTTATTATGATTTTTTTATTTTATGTATTAAAAACCCATACAACTTAAAAAAAAAAAGAAAATTAATGTTTTTTCTATGAAAAATTATCCAGCCGATCGCTTTTGGTCTGATCATAATGAAGCAACGGCCTTATCATCTGGGGTGTGGCAACATTGCCAACACACTCATAGAGGTGATGATCGCTTCATTGTAATACGCAAGCCCCTTCACCACAACAAGGTAACGATCACGAAGGGGAATTGACACTTGTATGTGCCTTTTTTGTTTTGTTTTGTTTTTGCAGCCACAGTGCAGCACCAGAGGACAGAAAAATTAGGCATGTACACATGCCTGAAAAATAATGGTACTGTTGCAGCCGCTGTTGTAGCAGCGGCCAGAAAAATTTATGTTTTCCAGACAGAGAGGTGACTAAAACATTGCGGCTTGAACGCAAGTTGGTGGCGGTATGCAGACATTAAATACAGCAGCGTGGGGACCATTTTGAGGCCAAGGCATGTCATCAGGCCTTTTGTTAGTCAAACATATCCCCCACTGTCAGTCCCTTCGGGATCCATGCCTCATTCATCTTAATGAAGGTGAGGTAATCAACACTTTTTTGACCCAGGCGACTTCTCTTATCAGTAAAAATGCCTCCTGCTGCACTGAAGGTCCTTTCTGACAGGACAGTTGAAGCGGGGCAGGCCAGAAGTTCTATCGCAAACTGGGATAGCTCAGGCCACAGGTCAAGCCTGCACACCCAGTAGTCAAGGGGTTCATCGCTCCTCAGAGTGTCGATATCTGCAGTTAAGGTGAGGTAGTCTGCTACCTGTCGGTTGAGTCGTTCTCTAAGGCTGGATCCCGAAGGGCTGTGGCGATGTGTAGGACTGAAAAAGCTCTGCATGTCCTCCATCAACAACACATCTGTAAAGCGTCCTGTCCTTGCCACCATGGTAGGAGGAGGATTACTTTCACCTCTTACCCAGTTAGATCCCCGTTGTGCTGTGACATCCCCCTTATAAGCTGTGTAAAGCAATTTTTATTTTATTTTTTGAACTGCTGCATCCTTTCCGACTTTCGGTTATTTGGTAACATTTCTGCCACTTTCTGCTTATACCGGGGGTCTAGTAGCGTTCTCCTTCATCCTTTTTATACGAGGGTCCCTCAACAGACATGACAGCATGAAAGACCCCATTTGCACAAGGTTGGATGCCGAGCTACTCATTTCCTGTTCCTCCTCCTCACTGATGTCATTGACGGTCTGTTCTTCCCCCTAGCCACGTAGAACACCACGGGTCCCAGATAGGTGACAACAACGAGCACCCTGGGATGCCTGCTGTGGTTGGTCTTCGTCCTCCTCAAAGCCACATTCCTCCTCTGACTCCTCTTCCTCATACTCCTCTTGCAGCGTTGCCGCAGGTCCGGCAAGCAATGATGACACGGCTGTTTCTGGTGGTGATGGAAGAAAACAAATGGGATGAGGTCGCTGATGGTGCCTTCGGTGCGACTGACTAGGTTTGTCACCTCCTCAAAAGGACGCATGAGCCTATAGGCATTGCGCATGAGCGTCCAGTAACGTGACAAAAAAATTCCCAGCTCCGCAGAGGGTGTCCTAGCACCCCGGTCATACAAATACTCTTTGACTGCTTTTTCTTCGAACATTAGGCGTGTTGAATTCCAACGTGTCGGGCTGTCGCAAATCAAGCGCCTCACTGGCATGTTGTATCGCCGCTGAATATCGGAAAAGTGTGCCATGGCCATGTAGGAACGCCTTAAATGGCCACACACCTTCCTGGCCTGCTTGAGGATGTCCTGTAAGCCTGGGTACTTAGACACAAAGCGTTGTACAATGAGATTCAACACAAGTGCCATGCACGGCACATGTGACAACTTGCCCAAATTCAATGCCGCCAACAAATTGCTTCCATTGTCACACACCACTTTGCCGATCTCCAGTTGGTGTGGGGTCAGCCACTGATCCACCTGTGCGTTCAGGGCGGACAGGAGTGCTGGTCCGGTGTGGCTCTCTGCTTTCAGGCAAGTCAACCCCAAAACAGCATGACACTGTCGTATCCGGGATGTGGAATAGCCCCTGGGGAGCTGGGGGGAGTCAGTTGATGTGCAGCCAGACGCCGCAGCAGAAAAAGACTCAGCCAAGGAGGTTATCGAAGAGGATGGAGTAGGAGGAGTAGAGGAGGTGGCAGTAGGCCTGCCTGCAAGTCGTGGCGGTGTCACCAACTCCGCTGCAAAGCCATGCATTTCATGCTTGTCATCCGTCAGCGGGTTGACCCAATGCGCAGTGTACGTGATATACCTGCCCTGACCGTGCTTTGCAGACCAGGTATCAGTGGTCAGATGGACCCTTGCCCCAACACTGTATGCCAGAGATGCCATGACTTCCTTTTCAATAACAGAGTAGAGGTTTGGGATTGGCTTTTTTGAAAAAAAATGTCGTCCGGGTACCTTCCACTGTGGTGTCCCAATAGCGACAAATTTTTTGAAGGCATCAGACTCCACCAGCTGGTATGGTAAAAGCTGGGCAAGGGGGTATGGTAAACGCTGGGCAAGGGGGTGACTCTGTGACATTGGCTTTTTACGCTTAAACATTTTCTTGACAGACACCTGACTGTGGGCAGATGAGATGGAACTGCTGAAGGTGAGAGGCAGAGTGGCGGGTGGTTGAGAGGGGGCAAGGAGGACAGCAGTGGTTGACGTGGCTGAGGATGCTGGACCAGGAGGAGGATGGTGGCTTTGAGTTTGTATGCTGCTTGTACTCATGTGTTGATCCCATTGGCGTTTGTGATGTGAGATCATGTGCCTTTGCAAAGCAGTTGTCCCGAGGTGGGTGTTGGACTTCCCACGACTCAGTTTCTTTTGGCACAGGTTGCAAATAGCATTGCTATTATCAGAGGCAGACACACAAAAAAAATGCCACACTGCTGAGCTTTGCAAGGACGGCATTCTGGTGGTGGCAACAGCATGCGTTGATTGGCGTGCTGTCTGGCTGACCCCGGGTGGCGATACATGCTGTCTGTGCCACTAGCTCCTTGCGACGACCTCCCCCTACTTCCAACTCGTCTCCTCCTTCTCTCTGTCTCCCCTTCTGAACTTTCCCCCTCCTCTTCTCTTCGAGCAGGCACCCACGTGGCATCCACGGACACATCGTCATCATCAGCTACTTCACTTGTATCTGACACCTCAGCAAAGGAAGCAGCAGCGGGTACAACATCATCATCATCATCACACTGTACATCCATGTGTGTAATCCTGCCTGACTGAGACATATCCCTGTTATCTACATCCTCTGGCAATAATGGTTGCGCATCACTAATTTCATCCAACTGATGTGTAAATAACTCCTCTGACGGATCAAGTGAAGCGGCTGTGATGGCTGTGGTGGTAGTGGTGGTGGTGGCGGCGGGCGGGAGAATGGTCTTGAGAGCAGTTGACCGAAGCTTAGCTGGAGGAGGATGGTGCGTCAAGGTTTTTAGCGGAAGCTGTTGAAGATTGGGTGTCCTGTGTAAGCCAGTTAACTATGTCCTCAGGATTTTTCGGGTTCAGGGTACATGGCCTCTGAACACTCGGCATTATTCCAGGGCCAGTGGAAATCACAGCACCACGACCACGACGGCCCCTGCGGGGTGGCCTGCGTCTGTCTGTCATTTTTTTTTAGATAAGTGGTACTATGCGTGCAAGGTACTGTGCCACCCTATATAAGTGGTGGGCAGTGGGCACAGTACAGTCTGTGTGGGCCTGACACTCACTGGCTTGCAACTGTGATTATATCACAGAGAAAAATTAAATAGACTTTAGTTTTATCTCCAAGGTATTGTGACACCCTGTAATGGTATGAGTGGTGGGCTGGCCAGTGGCCACAGTACAGTCTGTGGGACAGACACTCACTGGCTTGCAACTGCGATTATATTTATTACAGAGAAAAAATAAATTGACTTTAGTTTTATCTGCAAGGTATTGTGACACCCTGTAACGGTATGAGTGGTGGCCTGGCCAGTGGCCACAGTACAGCCTGTGGGCCAGACACTCACTGGCTTGCAACTGCGATTATATTTATTACAGAGAAAAAATAAATTGACTTTAGTTTTATCTGCAAGGTATTGTGACACCCTGTAACGGTATGAGTTGTGGCCTGGCCAGTGGCCACAGTACAGTGTGTGGGCCAGACACTCACTGGCTTGCAACTGCGATTATATCACAGAGAAAAAATAAATAGACTTTAGTTTTATCTGCAAGGTATTGTGACACCCTGTAATGGTATGAGTGGTGGCCTGGCCAGTCGCCACAGTACAGTCTGTGGGCCAGACACTCACTGGCTTGCAACTTCGATTATATTTATTACAGAGAAATAATAAATTGACTTTAGTTTTATCTGCAAGGTATTGTGACACCCTGTAGCGTTATGAGTGGTGGCCTGGCCAGTGGCCACAGTACAGTCTGTGTGGGCCAGACACTCACTGGCTTGCAACTGCGATTATATTTATTACAGAGAAAAATAAATTGACTTTAGTTTTATCTGCAAGGTATTGTGACACCCTGTAACAGTATGAGTAGTGGCCTGGCCAGTGGCCACAGTACAGTCTGTGGGCCAGACACTCACTGGCTTGCAACTGCGATTATATTTATTACAGAGAAATAATAAATTGACTTTAGTTTTATCTGCAAGGTATTGTGACACCCTATAATGGTAGGAGTGGTGTCCTGGCCAGTGGCCACAGTACAGTCTTTGGGCCAGACACTCACTGGCTTGCAACTGCGATTATATTTATTACAGAGAAAAAATAAATTGACTTTAGTTTTATCTGCAAGGTATTGTGACACCCTGTATGAATGGTGTGCGCACAGTACAGTCTGTGAGCCTGCAGCCTTTCACTGTCTGGCAACTGCGATTATATAAAAAATATATATATATTAATTGACACCCTATATGAGTGGTGTGCACATAGTACAGTCTGTGGGCGTGCAGCCTCTCACACACGGGCAGGCAACTGCAATATACAGTACAGACCAAAAGTTTGGACACACCTTCTCATTCAAAGACTTTTCTTTATTTTCATGACTATGAAAATTGTAGATTCACACTGAAGGCATCAAAACTATGAATTAACACTTGTGGAATTATATACATAACAAAAAAGTGTGAAACAACTGAAAATATGTCATATTCTAGGTTCTTCAAAGTAGCCACCATTTGCTTTGATTACTGCTTTGCACACTCTTGGCATTCTCTTGAGTAGCTTCAAGAGGTAGTCACCTGAAATGGTTTTCACTTCACAGGTGTGCCCTGTCAGGTTTAATAAGTGGGATTTCTTGCCTTATAAATGGGGTTGGGACCATCAGTTGCGTTGTGGAGAAGTCAGGTGGATACACAGCTGATAGTCCTACTGAATAGACTGTTAGAATTTGTATTATGGCAAAAAAAAAAGCAGCCAAGTAAAGAAAAATGAGTGGCCATCCTTACTTTAAGAAATGAAGGTCAGTCAGTCCGAAAAATTGTGAAAACTTTGAAAGTGTCCCCAAGTGCAGTCGCAAAAACCATCAAGTGCTATAAAGAAACTGGCTCACATGCGGACCGCCCCAGGAAAGGAAGACCAAGAGTCACCTCTGCAGCGGAGGATTAGTTCATCCGAGTCACCAGCCTCAGAAATCGCAGGTTAACAGCAGCTCAGATTAGAGACCAGGTCAATGCCACACAGAGTTCTAGCAGCAGACACATCTCTAGAACAACTGTTAAGAGGAGACTGTGTGAATCAGGTCTTCATGGTAGAATATCTGCTAGGAAACCACTGCTAAGGACAGGCAACAAGCAGAAGAGACTTGTTTGGGCTAAAGAACACATGGAATGGACATTAGACCAGTGGAAATCTGTGCTTTGGTCTGATGAGTCCAAATTTGAGATCTTTGGTTCCAACCACCGCGTCTTTGTGCGACGCAGAAAAGGTGAACGGATGGACTCTACATGCCTGGTTCCCACCGTGAAGCATGGAGGAGGAGGTGTGATGGTGCTTTGCTGGTGACACTGTTGGGGATTTATTCAAAATTGAAGGCATACTGAACCAGCATGGCTACCACAGCATCTTGCAGCGGCATGCTATTCCATCCGGTTTGCGTTTATTTATTTTTCAACAGGACAATGACCCCAAACACACCTCCAGGCTGTGTAAGGGCTATTTGACCATGAAGGAGAGTGATGGGGTGCTGCGCCAGATGACCTGGCCTCCACAGTCACCGGACCTGAACCCAATCGAGATGGTTTGGGGTGAGCTGGACTGCAGAGTGAAGGCAAAAGGGCCAACAAGTTCTAAGCATCTCTGGGAACTCCTTCAAGACTGTTGGAAGACCATTTCAGGTGACTACCTCTTGAAGCTCATCAAGAGAATGCCAAGAGTGTGCAAATCAGTAATCAAAGCAAAAGGTGGCTACTTTGAAAAACCTAGAATATGACATATTTTCAATTGTTTTCACACTTTTTTGTTATGTATATATTTCCACATGTGTTAATTCATAGTTTTGATGCCTTCAGTTTGAATCTACAATTTTCATAGTCATGAAAATAAAGAAAACTCTTTGAATGAGAAGGTGTGTCCAAACTTTTGATCTGTACTGTATGTATATATATATATATATATATATATAGAGAAAAAAAGTCCAGCGGGAGCACCAGCCTGAAGAGTGGGTGCAAAATCCAAGGGGGATAACGGCAATCCCCAATAATATAATCGAAGAAACAGGACTGCACTCCAGATTGTGGTTTTATTCACCCATATCAGCAAGATATGCCTAATATGGGTGAATAAAACCACTTTGATTTTTTCATCACAATCTGGAGTGCAGTCCTGTTTCTTTGATTATATATATATATAATGCTTGAGAAAGGCTCAGGATTTTGAGCCGAAACGTCGCCTCTTGTGCCACTGTGGCTGAATAAAAAAATTTTGAATATATTTTTCTACTGGATGTGCTGTCCATTTCTACATACAAATGTTGGGTAAGCAGTGATAACCCTGGACATAGCACCCGCTACACTGTTATGTTTTGGTGCTGCCACATTATTCCATTTTTTTTTTTTTTTTTTTTTTTTTTTTTTATATATATATATATATATATATATATATACAGGTCCTTCTAAAAAAATTAGCATATTGTGATAAAGTTCATTATTTTCTGTAATGTTCTGATAAACATTAGACTTTCATATATTTTAGATTCATTACACACCAACTGAAGCAGTTCAAGCCTTTTATTGTTTTAATATTGATGATTTTGGCATACAGCTCATGAAAACCCAAATTTCCTATCTCAAAAAATTAGCATATTTCATCCGACCAATAAAAGAAAAGTGTTTTTAATACAAAAAAAGTCAACCTTCAAATAATTATGTTCAGTTATGCACTCAATACTTGGTCGGGAATCCTTTTGCAGAAATGACTGCTTCAATGCGGCGTGGCATGGAGGCAATCAGCCTGTGGCACTGCTGAGGTGTTATGGAGGCCCAGGATGCTTCGATAGCGGCCTTAAGCTCATCCAGAGTGTTGGGTCTTGCGTCTCTCAACTTTCTCTTACCAATATCCCACAGATTCTCTATGGGGTTCAGGTCAGGAGAGTTGGCAGGCCAATTGAGCACAGTAATACCATGGTCAGTAAACCATTTACCAGTGGTTTTGGCACTGTGAGCAGGTGCCAGGTCGTGCTGAAAAATTAAATCTTCATCTCCATAAAGCTTTTCAGCAGAAGGAAGCATGAAGTGCTCCAAAATCTCCTGATAGCTAGCTGCATTGACCCTGCCCTTGATAAAACACAGTGGACCAACACCAGCAGCTGACATGGCACCCCAGACCATCACTGACTGTGGGTACTTGACACTGGACTTCAGGCATTTTGGCATTTCCCTCTCCCCAGTCTTCCTCCAGACTCTGGCACCTTGATTTCCGAATGACATGCAAAATTTGCTTTCATCCGAAAAAAGTACTTTGGACCACTGAGCAACAGTCCAGTGCTGCTTTCTCTGTAGCCCAGGTCAGGCGCTTCTGCCGCTGTTTCTGGTTCAAAAGTGGCTTGACCTGGGGAATGCGGCACCTGTAGCCCATTTCCTGCACACGCCTGTACACGGTGGCTCTGGATGTTTCTACTCCAGACTCAGTCCACTGCTTCCGCAGGTCCCCCAAGGTCTGGAATCGGTCCTTCTCCACAATCTTCCTCAGGGTCCGGTCACCTCTTCTCGTTGTGCAGCGTTT
This sequence comes from Bufo gargarizans, assembly GCF_014858855.1. Taxonomy (NCBI): domain Eukaryota; kingdom Metazoa; phylum Chordata; class Amphibia; order Anura; family Bufonidae; genus Bufo; species Bufo gargarizans. The sequence goes on along the minus strand of NC_058080.1, from coordinate 633,321,627 downwards.
TCTGCCACACTTTTTCCTTCCCACAGACTTCCCACTGAGGTGCCTTGATACAGCACTCTGGGAACAGCCTATTCGTTCAGAAATTTCTTTCTGTGTCTTACCCTCTTGCTTGAGGGTGTCAATGATGGCCTTCTGGACAGCAGTCAGGTCGGCAGTCTTACCCATGATTGCGGTTTTGAGTAATGAACCAGGCTGGGAGTTTTTAAAAGCCTCAGGAATCTTTTGCAGGTGTTTAGAGTTACTTAGTTGATTCAGATGATTAGGTTAATAGCTCGTTTAGAGAACCTTTTCATGATATGCTAATTTTTTGAGATAGGAATTTTGGGTTTTCATGAGCTGTATGCCAAAATCATCAATATTAAAACAATAAAAGGCTTGAACTACTTCAGTTGGTGTGTAATGAATCTAAAATATATGAAAGTCTAATGTTTATCAGTACATTACAGAAAATAATGAACTTTATCACAATATGCTAATTTTTTGAGAAGGACCTGTATATATATATATATATATATATATATATACAGGTCCTTCTAAAAAAAATTGCATATTGTGATAAAGTTCATTATTTTCTGTAATGTACTGATAAACATTAGACTTTCATATATTTTAGATTCATTACACACAACTGAAGTAGTTCAAGCCTTTTATTGTTTAAATATTGATGATTTTGGCATACAGCTCATGAAAACCCAAAATTCCTATCTAAAAAATTTAGCATTTCATGAAAAGGCTCTCTAAACGAGCTATTAACCTAATCATCTGAATCAACTAATTAACTCTAAACACCGGCAAAAGATTCCTGAGGCTTTTAAAAACTCCCAGCCTGGTTCATTACTCAAAACCGCAATCATGGGTAAGACTGCCGACCTGACTGCTGTCCAGAAGGCCATCATTGACACCCTCAAGCAAGAGGGTAAGACACAGAAAGAAATTTCTGAACGAATAGGCTGTTCCCAGAGTGCTGTATCAAGGCACCTCAGTGGGAAGTCTGTGGGAAGGAAAAAGTGTGGCAGAAAACGCTGCACAACGAGAAGAGGTGACCGGACCCTGAGGAAGATTGTGGAGAAGGACCAATTCCAGACCTTGGGGGACCTGCGGAAGCAGTGGACTGAGTCTGGAGTAGAAACATCCAGAGCCACCGTGTACAGGCGTGTGCAGGAAATGGGCTACAGGTGCCGCATTCCCCAGGTCAAGCCACTTTTGAACCAGAAACAGCGGCAGAAGCACCTGACCTGGGCTACAGAGAAGCAGCACTGGCAAATTTTGCATGTCATTCGGAAATCAAGGTGCCAGAGTCTGGAGGAAGACTGGGGAGAGGGAAATGGCAAAATGCCTGAAGTCCAGTGTCAAGTACCCACAGTCAGTGATGGTCTGGGGTGCCAAGTCAGCTGCTGGTGTTGGTCCACTGTGTTTTATCAAGGGCAGGGTCAATGCAGCTAGCTATCAGGAGATTTCGGAGCACTTCATGCTTTCATCTGCTGAAAAGCTTTATGGAGATGAAGATTTCATTTTTCAGCATGACCTGGCACCTGCTCACAGTGCCAAAACCACTGGTAAATGGTTTACTGACCATGGTATTACTGTGCTCAATTGGCCTGCCAACTCTCCTGACCTGAACCCCATAGAGAATCTGTGGGATATTGGGAAGAGAAAGTTGAGAGACGCAAGACCCAACACTCTGGATGAGCTTAAGGCCGCTATCAAAGCATCCTGGGCCTCCATAACACCTCAGCAGTGCCACAGGCTGATTGCCTCCATGCCACGCCGCATTGAAGCAGTCATTTCTGCAAAAGGATTCCCGACCAAGTATTGAGTGCATAACTGAACATAATTATTTGAAGGTTGACTGTTTTTGTATTAAAAACACTTTTCTTTTATTGGTCGGATGAAATATGCTAATTTTTTTAGATAGGAATTTGGGGTTTTCATGAGCTGTATGCCAAAATCAACAATATTAAAACAATAAAAGGCTTGAACTACTTAAGTTGGTGTGTAATGAATCTAAAATATATGAAAGTCTAATGTTTATCAGTACATTACAGAAAATAATGAACTTTATCACAATATGCTAATTTTTTTAGAAGGACCTGTATATAAAAAAAATATGCACACTGATGTACCAGCCCTAAAAAGGGCTTTTTGGGGTGCTGTCAGGACGCTGTCCTTACAGCAGATGAGTCTGTGGACACAGAACACTGCCCTAGCTATCGATTTCCCTATTAAATCAGCAGCAGCTACACTGTCTTTCCTCTCACTAAGGCCAAATGCACACGGCCGTTGTTCACGGCCGTGAGCGGTCCGTGGAACCGCAGCCTGGATTCCTCCTGAGAGCAGGCGCGCGGCATCATGGGTTGCTATGACGCAGTGCGCTCCCTGCTGCAGCCACAGTACAGTAACACACTGGTATAGATCATACCAGTGGATTACTGTATTGCGGCGGCAGTAGGGAGCGTACGGCGTCATAGCAACCCATGACGCCGTGCGCTCCTGCTCTCAGGAGGAATCCAGGCCGCAGTTCCACAGACCGCTCACGGCCGTGAACAACAGCCGTGTGCATTCAGCCTAAGAATGCAGCTTCTGAATGAATCTAAAATGGATGCTGTCCAGGAGGTGGGAGTGTCTGGGAGGGATGCTCTGCTGCTGATTGGCTGGAATGTGTCTGCTGACTGTGAGGTACAGGGTCAAAGTTTGCTCAATGATGATGTATAGGAGGCGGACCGAACATCGCATATGTTCACCCGCCGCGGCGAACGCGAACAAGCCATGTTCGCCGTGAACTGTTCACCGGCGAATAGTTCGGGACATCACTACTCCTTACATATAAGTCCGGTCCGCTCCGCATTCCAAAATATAGACGTGGGGATTCGTGATCGAGATACAAGAACAGCGTAAGATTAAATTATATATTTAATTGCCTTAAGGGCGTACTAGACATAACACTATATACACACAGAATATATACAATAGTTGGATGTGCAAATACAGATGACATAGTACAGGCATGGTTAAACAGAGCAAAAGTCAGTTTCCAGGTGGATGAGTAGTCCTTTGGGTTATATTGATGATGAATTCTGGGTTGCTATAGTCCTTAGCTGTAGTCACCTGGGGGCAGTGATGTCAACAGTTCCAGGTCTCCCCAAACACATTACTTGATATGGCTCCCTTCAGAGAAAGACGCTGGCCTCTGGACTGCATGGGCCTTTTCACCTGTAGTCGGCCACTCCCGTCCCGGCGCAGGCGCAGTGGAGATGTCTGAGCAGGGAAGCGGTCGGACATTCACTGCGCATGCGCCGAATACAGCCGCGCACGGCGCATGCGCGTGAAGTCGTCCGTTTGATGCATTCCGAAGCAGATGGGCGGGCTGGAGGGAGGCGCTGAGCGGCGGCATCTTGAGAAGGTAGACCGATCCTCTAGGTGCTAATGACGCCCCCATAGCACCTAGAGGGTCATTAGCATATTAATAAAAGTTCTTTTTTTAGGTAAACGGCTGCCCCAAAATCTATTATAGCAGGATAGTTTGGCAGAGCAGACACTAGCGGAGCGCTAGTGTCTGACACCTAATTATGTGAAATCCAAGTGGTAGAAACCCTTTAATGTGTTTCTATATACTTAGTATACTTTATTCTTACAGTATATTTAGTGAATATATACTATAATACATGACTAATTGTTGGGATTTTTTTCTCTAATAAAACCCTAATAAACAGTGAACACTTTCTTAATAATATTGGAGGGAATCTGTCACCAGTTCTATGCTTCTTTCTGAGGGCAGCATGAACTGGTGATGGAGACCATGAACAAATCACTGGGTTACTGAAGCCACATTCGCATGACAGAGGAAAATAGCCCTCACATGGCCACTTTCAGAACCGTTACAGTCGATGGATTGTTTAAATGGGCAGTGGATAATGGACGTCCAAAAATAGGACAAGCCCTATTTTTGGTCATTTTGGATCTCAACGGGCCTAATTTAACCTCAGGCCACCAGAATGATATTCACATGATCACGCTCAGCATTGGTCTCTCACATCTTACCCACCTAGTTGAAGTGCTGCTGGAGGGTGCATAACTGTGGGGATCCTCCGTACTTGGCACCCAGACACAAAGAGGACAGATAACAGCTAAGCGCTGCCTCCTTGCTCTTGTTAGCTCAGGCATTTCAAGTACTGGGGTGCAGTGAGCAGTTATCCACTGGCCAGGACTGACACAGCACAGCAAGAATCCTCAACATCAGAAATGAGAATGAATCACAGGAAATAGACAGAGTCTAGGAGGCTCCTGTGGAGAGAGCCGACATACAGCCTAGGAGCAGCGCCAAGGTAAGGGCATCTGCAAAGTGTCCCCAGATCATGGCTGCACCTGCTATGTGTCCAGTATTGCTTCACAATGTGGGTGACAATATCTGCCTGACAGGCCAGGAGTATGATACTGGATAGCAGTGGAGTATGATGTGGCACCCAGTTATTCCCTTTTCCTGGCCCCTGGGACACAGCAGCCAGACTTTGGTTAGGCTTCCCATGAGCTCATGGAGAGTGTGGTGGCAGCAAGCAATGGAATGCAAAGGGGAGAACTGAAGCTTGCTTGTACCTCAGAGGGACACTCAGCACCTTAGTTTAGACCCAGCATCCCCTCCTACCTTCCCTATCACCCTCTCTGCTAGGTTAGATATCAGGCAGGGCACACAGGAGGAAGAGGCAGACTGTAGAGAGATCATGGCAGACTACTAAATCCTAATGTCTGCCTGAGGTGATTATTTAACCCCTTAGAGACCAGGCTTATTTTGGGCCTTATTGACCAAGCGTTTTTCTTGCTTTTTCATCATCGCATTCCAAGAGCTATAACTTTTTTTATTTTTCCGTCTACACATACACACTTCTTTACTCCAGGTTTCAATAACAACCCAGTCATTTTTATTCACTGCTGTTGGGTCAGCTTTAGGCTAGGGCTACAGGATGACAATAAGTCGCACGACACATAGGGCACAATTACACTGCTATATGCATCCATCTTGGATGGATTTTTTGCGTCTGTTGTGTCGTCAATTGCAGCATGTCACAGTGCGACACCATAGTCTATCATTATAAAAATTGTTGCACAACATTGGTACGACAAAATGTCATGCGACACATGTCGTTATGTAGCCCTAGCCTTGAAAGGGGCAGGGCGCTCTGGAGGTCACTGTTAATGGGGTGGCACCACTATTAAAGGGGCAGGGCACTATGGAGGACACTGTTAAGTTCACAGGGGCCACAATTAAAGGGGCAGATGCTGTGGAGGTCACTGTTAATGGGGCAGGGGCCACTATTAAAGGGGCAGGCCGCTGTGGAGGTTACTGTTAAAGGGGCGGGCACTGTGGAGTTTACTGTTAAGGGGGCAGGGGACACTATTGAAGGGGCAACTGCTGTGGAGGTCACTGTTAAAGGGGTAGGCACTGTGGAGGTCACTGTTAAAGGGGCAGGCACTGTGGAGGTCACTGTTAAAGGGGTGGGCACTGTGGAGGTCACTGTTAAAGAGGCAGGCACTGTAGAGGTCACAACTTTTTTTAATAAAAACTGGTGTTGGAGTTACTTTCCTCTTTCGTGACTTCGCTGTATCCTGGGGAGCCCACCTCGGTACACAGCAACGGAACAAGATATTCTATAATTAAAAGGTAGCTAAAACATTGTCCCTAGCACTTGCTGCAACTCTCCCTATGCTCAGTTCACAGTAAAATGGAGGAGACTTGGTGGGTTTAGGCTTTTTATAGAACTGTGACATCACAGGGGATGGCTGGCAGCACGGCATTATGGGTCATATCGCGTTCTTGGGCTTCTTACTTTCACTTTGTAACCCATGTGGCTGCCATTTTAGTAAAAAAAAAAAATGCTACTACAAAGCGAGAGGAAATTTGGATTTGTGGTGAATCAAAGTTTTCCTGAAATTAGTATTGAAATTAATTTGTTTCACTTAAATTCGCTCAACAGTAGTGAACACCACAATCACCAGGCTTCACCAGTCAACTCCTACACCATATCTTTTTCAGAGAAGTATCTCAGGGGCCATGTAATAGCAGGTTCTCATTACTCTGTGGATCTTATTGGAGGGCATCTTACGCCAGTCCCAGGTCAATGGATGTAGCCATCTGTAACATGCTGTTCTCCAGCTTAGGAACTGCAATGAAATAGAATGACAAGTCTGCTCAGTGATAAATTATAGTTTACTTCAAGACCATGCTGAATAGCTAATCAGGACTCTAGGAAAGCTGAGTGCATGATTTACAGCATGTAGAGGAGACAGAGAAAAGGGGAAAGTTATGCTAAGTGGTGGACGATCTCGTGTCAGTGGTGTCCGTGGAGGAATTGGAGGCTACATACCATCTCTACTGTGTAGAATCAATTTGGGAAAACTGAATTCTCTGTGTCATTAAATCCTTCTCTATCATTTACCTAAAATCATGTTATGATGGATTCTGGGGGTCACCAGCAAAGAAGAGGTGCTCCCACCTCAGAATTGTAGTTAAGCTTTCCTTAACCCATGGCAGATATTTAATTTGCTGTATAAAACATTTTGACAAAAGAGTTACCAAGAATTACTGTCTGGCACCTCCTCCCCTTCACCAGGGGCACATGCTCTACCACTCCTCTCCTAACTACACCAGTGAGTTCTGCTTTTGTTCCAACCCATACATTCTTTTTTTGGTATATTCCCATTTTCTCACTTTATGTTGCCAATGTTCAAGTAGCCACACATCCTGAGCCTCAAGACTGCCATCTGATACCAGGATCATTTGGAGAAAGCAAATGGAATATGGCTTTCATAGTAGAGGATAAAATGGACATGGAAGACTTAAAATAATGAGAAAATAATTCTAAAACTTACTTTATCAAAGCTATAACTACCCAAGACTTGGTGGATTGTGAAGCGCTGATGGTAAGTCTGGCATAGAGGCTGGATGTTTTGGAGTCTTGGCTACTCCAAGTTTTTGGTGCTTTATCCTCTATCCTTTGCTCCTCTCTTCTTCTTTGTGATCTTGAATCCTGTCATGCTGTTCTCTCCCTGCTTTCTCTTCTTGTCTTCCCTCTTTTTCACTTCGCCATCTTCTCTGTGTCCAGTGGACACCATTTTCACTAATCTCTTCCAGTCTGTGGACTTCCGCCAGATCGCTGTGATCAACAGTTAATAGTAAATGGCATTTGGTTATGTGCAGGTGATGTGAGGTCAGATCCCTTAGGTGGCACCTGCATGGCAGTAGACCTTGGGCCTATTCTGTGATACAGGTATCATGAGTATCTAAATAAAAAATGTGAATGGGCACTCATATACGGAAAATATGGGACAAGGTTTATTTATTAGGTTATCAAATAAAATAGATATTACTAAACTAAAATACAACCATAAAAACAGCCATAAAAATAAAGTGTCAGATATATGCCAGAGAAGCAATGCTGTTTGGGCGAAGGTCACAAATCCAAGAAACCTCACTGTGTTGATCCCCAATATAGTTGGGGGGGGGGGGAGGATATATTGTATGAGCCGCCTTCGCCAACTCAGCAATATGATTATAATAGATATTCTCGAATATATATCACCACTACGCTAAAAACATATTAAACAATATAGTTCAGTCCCATATTCATTGGAAAATACACATGAGTATTGGGTAGCCGCTGTTTGATATAATATAGTATATATCAGATAAGGTGCTTCACGTAGGTGGCTTCTCCCATTCAGCTAATGGTTCTTATCGAGTATATCCAGTCTCTGCAGTATTCGCAGAACAGTATTGCAGTTCAATCCACTCTGTTAAATAGCTGGAGATATTTGTAATATGTAGCTGAGTGCTTTGGATTTTCAGTTTTATCGATTTCCCTCAAGAGTTTTTACCCACTATGTGGGCTTACCTTTGCCTGGCTCTCACGTTTGTTGAAAATGGTGAGTCGACTCCTACTCTATATTTGGTGCCGGCGTCCCGGCTATGGAGTCGCGTTCCACGTGCGTTCCACAGTTACTTCCGGAGTCTGACTCAATGTGGGAGTCACGGACTTCAGGCGCAGGTTAATGACGTATTTCAAGGTCCTTTAAAAATAGAGAAATCCTTCTGCTTCTTCTTTAAAGTGCACTTTTGTTCATGGGAAATGGGGTATTTCTCGAATGTAAATTGCGTTTTTTTAAATTTTTAAATTTTTTAAACATGCAAGTTGCGTTTTTCTAGGAAAGGGTTATTGCCATAGGAGATTCTCTAATGTAGTATGGAACAGGGTGTAGAGAGCAGGGTGCCCCTGTGGGGTAGAGGAAGAGTTGCAGCGCTGGAACAAACAGCCTGGCATGCAACTCTGTGTCGACACCCACATGGACCACCCAATCTTCATATGAACCCAAAAATTTCAAGTTCTGCATTTAAACCCCTCGGCAGCAAACTGCCGAACTCATAGATCTTCCTGGACTCTGCTCTTGATAGCCTGTCAATTTAGTTTCCTCCTCGCCAATGTTTATCCACCTTTTCCAGCGCCATGCAGGAGAGGCCTCTAGGATCTTGGTTGTGTTCCACCTTAAAATGTCTGGACAGCGGATGTTTGTCGTAACCCTTAACAATATTGTTTAGGTGTTCTGCTATCCTGACCTTCAAAGTGCGTTTGGTCCTACCTATATATTGTCTCCGACATGGACACTGGATCAGGTATATAACATTGTCGGAATTACAAGTGAGGAAATGTTTAATAGTCATGGAGTGAGAGTTTTGTGTGGATGTGATTGATGTTGTTTTTCTTGGGAATTTTGTTTTCTTACACCCCAAGCATCTCCCACATCTGAAAAAACCTTTTAATTGAAGCCAATTTTTTATTATTGGACCTTTCTTTAATTTTTCCTTTACTGAGGGCGCTATTTGTATCCCCAAGTTTGGGGCCTTTAAGTATATTATTTTGGGTATTGGGGGCAGAAGCATCCCTATAGTTTTATCATTGTTTAAATGATGCCAATGAGATTTTATAATATATATTTAATCTGCCTTCCTTGAATATTATATGGCAAAACAATTTGAAAGCTCCAATTTTCTTCTTGTATTGGTTTTTGTGATGGTTCAAAGAAAGTCCTTCTATCTAGGCTTTTCGCTTTCACTAGGGCTTCATTTATGATGGATTCTGGGTAGTCCTTTTCTTTAAACTGGTTTTTCAGAATGTTGGCCTCTTCCTCAAATTTGTCTTCTTCCGTGCAATTCCGCTTTAAACAGCGGAACTGCCCGAAGGGGACATTCGTTAGCCACCTTGGCAGGTGGCAACTCGAGAAGGGGATATACCCATTTTTAGCCGTAGGCTTTTGAAAAGTGTTGCACACATATCTATTGTCTCGTCGTGTGATTTCAATGTTCAGGAATTCTATTTTTTCACTTCCAACATTGGAAGTGAATCTCAGATTATTTGTATTATCGTTGATCTTATAGATACATCTGTCCAGGTTCTCTTTTGTTCCACCCCAGATAAATATAATATCATCTATGTATCTCCGCCATAGGACTAGGTCCGCCCCCAGTTCGGGATCGATATTACTAGTCTCCCATCGAGCCAAAAACAGATTGGCATAACTGGGGGCAAACCTAGTACCCATGGCGGTTCCTCTCTTCTGTACATAGAATTACACCCTCTAATACATATTCGACCTGATTCATATTCCACGATTCACTTCTAGACAGTTGTTCCTTCATGGCTGTAATGCCCTGTTCATTTAAAAAAATAAAAATGCAGAGATGGGAAAGGTCCTGTCTAAAGGTTTCTGTTGGATCTTTTTTTCAGGGGGGTATATAAAAAGATCCAACAGAAACCTTTAGACAGGACCTTTCCCATCTCTGCAAGAAAGGACTACAACAGGAAATCCTAACCCAACAAGAGTTCAATTTTATTATGGACACACCGGGTAGACTACCCATCTTTTACTGCCTACCAAAGGTCCACAAAAGTATTGTGGACCCACCAGGCCACCCTATTATTTCGGGCATTTTGTCGTTAACAGCAAATTTGTCAAAGTATATAGATACCCTGCTCCAGTGAAGGTGAAAAAAATTAAATCTTACATACGTGACACAACTGAGATCGTGGGCATCTTGGAGGGCCTGGACGTTCATGACCATTGGATTATGGGTACATTGGACGTCCAGTCCCTCTACACTATCATAGATCATGAACAGGGCATTACAGCCATGAAGGAACAACTGTCTAGGAGTGAATCGTGGAATATAAATCAGGTCGAATATGTATTAGAGGGTGTAAACCACATTTTGCATCATAATTACTTTCTCTACTCTGACCAATTCTATGTACAGAAGAGAGGAACCGCCATGGGTACTAGGTTTGCCCCCAGTTATGCCAATCTGTTTTTGGCTCGATGGGAGACTAGTAATATCGATCCCAAACTGGGGGCGGACCTAGTCCTATGGCGGAGATACATAGATGATATTATATTTATCTGGGGTGGAACAAAAGAGAACCTGGACAGATTTATCTATAAGCTCAACGATAATACAAATAATCTGAGATTCACTTCCAATGTTGGAAGTGAAAAAATAGAATTCCTGGACATTGAAATCACACGACGAGACAATAGATATGTGTGCAACACTTTTCAAAAGCATACGGCTAAAAATGGGTATATCCCCTTCTCGAGTTGCCACCTGCCAAGGTGGCTAACGAATGTCCCCTTCGGGCAGTTCCGCGTTTAAAGCGGAACTGCACGGAAGAAGACAAATTTGAGGAAGAGGCCAACATTATGAAAAACCAGTTTAAAGAAAAGGACTATCCAGAATCCATCATAAATGAAGCCCTAGTGAAAGCGAAAAGCCTAGATAGGAGGACTTTCTTTGAACCATCACAAAAACCAATACAAGAAGAAAATTGGAGCTTTCAAATTGTTTTGCCATATAATATTCAAGGAAGGCAGATTGAATATATTATAAAATCTCATTGGCATCATTTAAACAATGATAAAACTATAGGGATGCTTCTGCCCCCAATACCCAAAATAATATACTTAAAGGCCCCAAACTTGGGGCTACAAATAGCACCCTCAGTAAAGGAAAAATTAAAGAAAGGTCCAATAATAAAAAATTGGCTTCATTTAAAAGTTTTTTTCAGATGTGGGAGATGCTTGGGGTGTAAGAAAACAAAATTCCCAAGAAAAACAACATCAATCACGTCCACACAAAACTCTCACTCCATGACTATTAAACATTTCCTCACTTGTAATTCCGACAATGTTATATACCTGATCCAGTGTCCATGTCGGAGACAATATATAGGTAGGACCAAACGCACTTTGAAGGTCAGGATAGCGGAACACCTGAACAATATTGTTAAGGGTTACGACAAACATCCGCTGTCCAGACATTTTAAGGAGGAACACAACCAAGATCCTAGAGGCCTCTCCTTCATGGCGCAATTTACATATGAAAACATGACTGCAGATGCTTTTTGAGAGATGAGATTTTGAACATATTAACCACAAAGGATAATGTCCCCCATATATAGAAACTGTGGAAATCTGCATTTACATGTATATATTTCTTAATATAATTTTTAGTATCTTTTAAATACATTTTATATATATATTTTTATGTTTTACCAATTATGCACTTTTATAATGAACAAGTGATGATGAAAAGTAGACAGAAAGGATGTTTCACATCAAAGTGTATAACGAAAAAACAATAAGTTCTTTTTGAATAATTCCAAATAGTAGCAGAAAAAACGCACCTTTATAGGAAATACTGCATAGAAACCGCATATAAGCCGCCATGTCATTCATCGATATCCAGGGATCTGATCCAGACCGGCTCTTTGATTAAACCCAAGGTCCAGACCGGATCTTGAGAAGAACTAACAATGGGTATAAAAGAGATGGAGCCATAAAATTGGGGTATACCACTGAGGAAGGGGAAAGCGTCTCCCGAAACGCGTCTGGTGAACATTCGAGAAATACCCCATTTCCCATGAACAAAAGTGCACTTTAAAGAAGAAGCAGAAGGATTTCTCTATTTTTAAAGGACCTTGAAATACGTCATTAACCTGCGCCTGAAGTCCGTGACTCCCACATTGAGTCAGACTCCGGAAGTAACTGTGGAACGCACAGAGGTGTCTCAAACGTGTTTGGTGCACCTGCCTTGAGGGAGTAGGAGTGAGCGGATCTCTGAAACAAATATTTTTATTGCAATCATGAGTATCTAATTGACATAATGGTGCTGCAATTTTTTAGTAGCATACAGGGTACCAGGTGAAAGTATTCGCCAAACCACAATAACTTGCAAATAAAGAACTGTGGCACATCTTGTAGTACGATGCAAACATTTTAAATTCATTTTTATTTGGTAATAACCAGGCAGTAGCATGTACACTTCATCCACAGTCCATAATTTAAGGAGTGAAGTTTATATTTCAAACAATAGTAATCCAGACAATGTTGATGTTAATGTTTTGTATCACTAACTGGACCTTTGTCAGGGCTGCATCTGGAATAGAAGTGATAACATTATAATGCATCTCTTATGGTGCTACAGTAATTGCATAGTGAAATAAGAATACATGCATCCTAATTAACTGGGTAGAATGTCTACATTTATCCAGACAGATAACACAGGTATTCTTGTATATGTTTATCTCTACTGGACTATTTCATTATTATATTAACCCCTTCCTGACATCCGCCGGGTAGGCACAAAAACTGTGCGTGCGTGAACAGTACAGGGGCCTGGCTGCATCAGCCAGCATTGTTAAAATGGTGATACTGGCAGATGAACCTCTTATATGCCAGAGTCAATGCTGACTGATGCATATAAGGGATTTACTGAGGGAGGGAGCTCCCCCCTTGAACCGATTTTTTTATAAATAAATAAAGGTAAAACATATTGACTCAAATTTACCATTAACATGAAGTACACTTTGTCATAAGAACACAATCTCAGAATCGGTTGAATAAGTAAAAGCATTCCAAAGTTATTAGCACATAAAGTGACTTGTCATATTTGCAAAAATAGGCTCTGTGAGGAATGTGAAAAATGGCGGTGTAAGGAAGGGGTTAAATCTTGTGTTAAATAAAAACTGATTGTGGTCAAGTAAATAGCACACATGATTTGTTGTAATAAAATGGTAAAGACTTTGTGCTATAATAAAGCTTTTTCCAATTTCATTTATTTGATGTGTCAATAAAAGGTTTCTGAAATAAATCTGAAGAACAGTAAAATAAACCAATAACAAAGCAAGAAACAACATAAATAAAGCAAGGATCCTCTGATGGTTAACTGACAGATAAAGCCAAAGGCAGATTTGCTGTAGCTAGGATAAAGAGCAACTTTCTTTAGGTTAAAAAAAATGTCCATTTAGAACTCTTTTTTTATTGCAGTCATAAATTATCAGATTTACAGAGCCTCCTCCTAAATCCAATAGAATTCATCTGGAAAATGTGTGTAATATTTTCTTTTTATAGATGCATGACATAAAAAATAAAATTTTTCTTTTTATGGATGCATAACATGAAAAATATACAATAAAATAATAGCCAGACATATTTTGCTTCACATTTTTCAATTTTCAATTAAAAAAATGAAATCATTCTTTACTCTTTCATATTATTTATTTGAATATGTTTTAGGCCAGGTTAATAAGATTTTTTGTAATAAAATTTCATCATGCAATTATCAAAAATGATCGTTCTTTGTCTTTTTTATGATTTATCCTAAGCAAAGTTTTGTTATACCTTACAATAGTAAGATAAAAATTAAAGAATGGGGGAGCAAGACAAGGAGGCCTTTAGTAATGATTTAAGCACTGTGGGAATAACTAATAGATGAAAAAGCTGTAAGGTACACAAGGGGTGCAGAACCTTTCTGGCCTGAGAGCCACAGAGTTAAATTGTAAACTAAGGCTCACCTTGTTCTCCTGTTTGTCACCCTAGAGTGTAAAAGATATAGTTACCCATGCAGATACTCTCTCCATTGAATGATGATTGAAGATCCATCCCTAGTTACAGAAGGTGGATGAGAGGAAGTGTGTGTGTGTATGTGTGTGTGTGTGTGTGTGTGGATGGGGGGGGGGGGGGGTTTCAGCGCTAGCTCAGACCCTGAGCCTGATAAAAGAACTGTTTCTACAGTGATTTGGAAGATCACAGGAGCATCCTGCCCTTCTGTAAGTCTGATCTCCCACTCCATATCTGTTCTGTGAGCTCAGGAGCTAAAAAGAAAGACAGTGAAAAGTACTGCAAGGGAAAGGATGTCATAGCAGTACACTGCTGGCAGATTCCACAGAAGGGGGATGCTTGTGAGAGAAATGCATCTAGCTGTGCAGCTGAAACAGGGAACAATATGACTTAAATAGACCTATTCCTTTACAGTTATGAATATAGATGTTCGATTTAAAGCTGACAAAGTGGAATTCAATCCGAATTTCAGGAAAAATTCAATTTGCACCGAATCCGAATTTCCTCATGCTTCGTGGTAACGTATCACATTTATTCTAAAATGGCTGCTGCACGTGTGAGGACATGGAGAAAGGAACTCTGGGAAGGCGGGATTACCCATAATGCCATGCATGCAGCCAATCAGTCCTGTGATGTCACAGCCCTATAAATACCCTCAGCCATCTTGGATTCTGCCATTTTCCAGTGTACTTAGTGCAGGGAGAGACGTCAGCAGGCGCTAGGGACAGTTCTAGAAAAATCTTCATTGTGCTATTACACCTTGCTGCACTGACTGGGCAACCAAATCGCTTTTATACAGCTCTGTAATTCCAGAAAACCGTTCTTGTTATAGGGGTTTCCAATGCCATTTGATACAGCCATTAATAGGGTTTATTACAAGGCAATATTTCTACGTTTTATTTGCCCTTGTGCGGTGCAGTTATATGTTCTAAAGCATTTTTTGGCTTGTATTAGTGGGAAAAAGGGCTTATTAGAAGTTGTGTGGTTAAGTGCGAAAATTAAAGCCCTTTTTGTTGTGTATTAGTGGAAAAAGAAAAATATATTTTCTATTCAGCGGTGCAGTTATATGTTCTAAAGCCCTTTTTGTCTTGCATTAGTGGTAAAAGTAAAATATATTTGCCATTCACCGGTGCATTTATATGTTCTAAAGCCTTTTGTTGCGTGTATTAGTGGCAAAAGAAAAAAATAAATTCCGTTCTGCTATGCAGTTATATGTTCTAAAGCCTTTTGTGGCGTGTAATAGTTGCAAAAGAAAAACATATTTGCCGTTCAGAGGTGCAGTTATATGTTATGATACCTGTCCACTGAGGAAGGGGCTAGGAAAAGACCCCGAAACACGTCTGGTTTTTAAGACCCGCACATCAGCTGATGAACGTCTTGACCTCAACAACTTGGATCGAAAATTTTACCCTGATGAACTTTTATGGCATACAGCTAACATCCTGACCTATATAACAACAGAGTCACGATAAAAGCTATACTTGATTCACACTTTCGCTATACCTGAAAAAGTCGAGAAGACCACTGGAGAATTCTTATACCGAGAGCTGTCAACTTGCCTGCACCGCTCCAGCTGAACTATCATAATCAGGTACCGCCGGATCTGACACCATTAGCCACGTGGGACGCCACTGTGAGCTCTAGTCAGACGGAAATCGCAAGTGTTATTATTGTTTTGCCATACAGGGGATATTCGTCGAATATATTGTAATAATCGAATGAAATAATCGAAAGAAATTAATCAACTTTTGTCCGGACACTTACCTGAATATTTGAGTACTTATTCGACAAAAAATACCTCTCGATTTTTATCATATTTTCAATTATTTAAAATTGAACTTTCATCGATTATATACACATCTAGGATATATTAACTATTCCGAGTTTTATTGAGCACCCGTTGCATTTCATTGTATACTCAGTTATTTTTTATGCTGTTTTTATTCCGAATATTTTATTGTTTATTCTGTTCTATTGTTTTAATAATTGATTTAGGTGTAATAAATATTATCACCAGTATTTATTGCGTGGTCCAGGTGGAGAGTGCTCAGCCTCTCTATATATGTTATAAAGCCTTTTGTGGAGTGAATAAGTGGAAAAAGAAAAATATATTTGTTGTTCAGCGGTGCATTTATATGTTCTAAAACCTTTTGTGATGTGTATTAGTGACAAAAGTAAAATATTTTTGCCTTTCAGTGGTGCAGTTATATGTTCTAAAGCCCTTTTTGTGTGTGTATTAGTGTGAAAAAAGGGCTTATTAGCCGTTGAAGTGATAAAATTACAGACTTTTTTGGGGTGTTTTAATTTCTTTTTTATTTATTTATTTGATCGAACAGTATGTCAGACAAAGAAGTGCCAGGCCCTGCACAGGAGAGTGGCAGAGGCCTAAATGTTTCTGGCGCAGGCAGAGGTAAGGGACTGTGGCAGCAGGGGTCACTTTGAGAGGTGGGTTCCCAGTGTCAGCTAGCGGTCGTGTCTTGACCAGCAACACAGCGGTTTATGAATGGTTGACTCGATCTTTGACTTCGTCGCAAGTGACTTCAGATAACCCCAGTCAAGAGTCAGTGGGTTGGTCAGAAACAACCCTTAGTTGGCATGGCCCAGGAGCAGGTCCTGTGCCTTCATCTGTCCTCAACCTGCCTCTGTCCTTTACTGTTCCCTCAGCCAAAGAAGTATGGTATTGTCATGGTCTTACCTCCTTGCTGTTCTCCTTCGTTTGACATGTGCTGGCGGCCATCTTGGTTTCTGGGTTTCTTGTAGCCTCCCACCCTGCGGCTCCTCCTTCCCACTGGGAGGAGCTGGATGCCTAGCTCATATATATAGGAGGTCTGTGGCTTCAGTTCCCTGCTTGGTCCTCCTGTGCTCACATGCTTCTAAGACTGCTGCTGCTTCTGGTTCCTGATCCTGGCTTCGTCTGACTACCCTGCTGATTCCTGATCCTGGCTTCATCTGACTACCCTGTTGGTTCCTGATCCTGGCTTCATCTGACTACCCTTCTGGTTCCTGATCTCTGGTTTCGCAAGACCCTGCTTCGGTTTAACCATCCGTTTGGACTTTTGCCTTACAGCTTTATTTTCAATAAAGCCTTCTTATTTCCACTCATCTCTGTTGTACGTCTGGTTCATGGTTCCATGACATTAGGACCAAGCCATGAATTCTGACGGTACAGGGCCATCCTCGCTACCTACGCTGGTTGCCAGACTTGATCAGCAGGATCACCTGTTGGGTCGGTTCGCTGTGGCGTTGCAAACCCTGCTTGAACGCACGGCTCATTTAGCTTCCGTTGCCGATGGGTCGGTTGTCGCTCCTGGGCCCGCTCCTACTGCCGCTCCGGTTGTTGCGCCAGAGTCTACCCCGACACCTGTTGCTGCGCCTGCGGTGTTTCGGGGTATGACCGGTTCTGCCCCCCTTCCACAGCGCTTTGGGGGAGAGCCAACTCAGTGCCGAGGTTTCCTTAACCAGGTGGGCATTTACTTCGAGTTGCTGCCACATGCCTTTCCTACTGAGAGATCAAAGGTGGGCTTCTTGATCTCGCTGCTCTTGGACAAGGCCTTGGCCTGGGCCAGCCCTTTATGGGAGAACAACAATCCGGTGGTTGCCGAGTTTTCCGGTTTTGTTGCTTCTCTTCGGAAGGTATTCGATGTCCCGGCTCGTGCTGCCTCTGCTGCGAAGCTCCTTATGTCCATCAGACAGGGTTCACGATCCGTAGCTGAATACGCTATTGAGTTTCGTACCCTGGCAGCAGAGGTGGGCTGGAATAATGAGGCTCTGGTCGCTGCTTTCTCTCATGGTCTCTCGGATGCCTTGAAGGATGAGGTTGCAGCTAAGGACCTACCTGTGGAGCTCGAGTCTCTTATTTCTTTCCTGATTTTGATTGACACCAGACTCAGGGAGAGACCTTCCTTTCAGGAGAGCCTGCGGAGGCCTTCTAACAGATTGGCCCTGGGAAACCCTTCTAACAGAGTCATCAAAAAGCAGAAGAGACTGCTGCATGACTTGGGGCTCAGACTGCTTGGCTGATTGCAAGGGGGTAAGGTGAAAGACTGATGGACATCTGCTGCAGGTGCCAACTCTGATCTTTCAGCAGGAGACTGGGTGGGAGACAATGTAAAGGAACTGGAGGCACTGTCAGCAACTAAATCTACTATCGCCTGTACTTGTTCTGGCCTCGCAATTTGTAGAGCCGCATTAGGCCCAACCAAATACCGCTGAAACTTCTGTCGCCTACTCGCACCTGAGGAAGGTGTTTCATTTGTGCGTATAGCTGGCACAGATTGACCACGTCCTCTCCCTGCAACAGGAGCTTCACCCACATCCTTTATTTGACGCTCTCCTCATATTTCTCAAATTTAGGACCTTGCCCGAAATGGTTGTTTTTTTAATAACAGAATAGAACAACAGTATCTAACACGTGTATCACACAATGACAGATGCAGCAAAGGCTGCAAAATTAAGATTTAGCCCTAAATGGGTGTTTTTTGAATAACAGAATATGACAGCAGTATATAACGCTTGAATTTTACACGTACAGATGCAGCAAGGGCTTTAAAATTGAGTATTTTGCCCAAAAAGGTTTTTGTTTTTTAATCCCAGAACATTATAGCTGTATTTCTAGCCTAAATTTCACACTGACAAATGCGGCAAATGGGTGTCTTTTAAAACCCAGAAAATTATTGAAGTATTTCAAAGTAAGTATTTCAACCAAAATGGGTGTGTTTTTTTACTAACAGAATATGACAGCAGTATCTAAAGCGTGTATCTCACACTGACAGATGCAGCAAGGGCTGTAAAATTGAGTATTTTGCCCCAAAAGGGTGTTTTTTAAAACCCAGAAAATTATAGCTGTATTTCTAGCTTAAATTGCACACGGACTAATGAGGCAGAGGCCCCAGACGGAGGGTATTGCCAAAAATGGGTGTATTTTAAAAAACAGAAGATTATTGAAGTATTTCAAGCTTGTTTTAACAATAACAGATGCAGCAAAGACTGCAATATTAAGTACTTTGCCCAAAAAGGGTGTTTTTTTAAAATAACAGAATATGACAGCAGTATATAACGCTTGAATTTCACACGTACAGATGCAGACAAGCCCGCAAATTAAGTATTTTGCCCAAAATGGGTGTTTTTTTGAATAACAGAATATGACAGCAATATATAACGCTTGAATTTCACATGTACAGATGCAGCAAGGGCTGTAAAATTGAGTATTTTGCCCAAAAAGGTGTTTTTTTTAAAAGCCCAGAAAAATATAGCTGTATTTCTAGCTTAAATTGCATAGTGACTAATGCAGCAGAGGCCCAAGATGGAGGGTATTGCAAAAAATTGGTGTTTTTTAAAAACCAGAAGATTATTGAAGTATTTAAAGCTTGTTTTATTAATAACAGATGTAGCAAAGGCTGGAATATTAAGTACTTTGCCCAAAAAGGGTGTTTTTCTAATAACAGAATATGACAGCAGTATATAACGCTTGAATTTCACACTGACAGATGCAGCAAGGGCTGTAAAATGTAGTATTTTGCCCAAAAAGATTGTTTTTTAAAACCCAGAAAATTATAGCTGTATTTATAGCTTAAATTGCACACTGTCTAATGCGGCAGAGGACCAAGATGGATGGTATTGGCAAAAATGGGTGTCTTTTAAAACCCAGAAAATTCTTGAAGTATTTCAAGCTTGTTTTTAATAATCACAGATGCAGCAAAGGCTGCAATATTCAGTACTTTGGCCAAAAAGAGTGTTTTTTTTATAACAGAATATGACAGCAGTATATAACGCTTGAATTTCACACTGACAGATGCAGACAAGGCCGCAAATTATGTATTTTGCCCAAAATGGGTGTTTTTTGAATAACAGAATATGACAGCAGTATATAACGCTTGAATTTCACACGTATAGATGCAGCAAGGGCTGTAAAATTTCGTATTTTGCCCCCAAAAGGTGTTTTTTAAAACCCAGAAAATTATAGCTGTATTTCTAGATTAAATTGCACACTGACAAATGCGGTAGAGGCCCCAGACGGAGGGTATTGCCAAAATTGGGTGTTTTTAAAAACCCAGAAAATGATTGAAGTATTTAAAGCTTGTTTTAACAATAACAGATGCAACAACTAGTGCAATATTAAGTACTTTGGCCAAAAAGGGTGTTTATCTAATAACAGAATATGTACATATGCAGCAAGGGCTGTAAAATTGAGTATTTTGCCCAAAAAGGACATTTTTTTAAATTCCTGAAAATTATTGCTGTATTTCTAGCTTAAATTGCACACTGACAAATGCTGCAAAAACACCAGATGTAGGATATTGCAAAACATATATATATTTTTTAAACCCAGATTATTATTGCAGTATTTTAAGCTTGATTTTAATGTCAACAAAGCACATATGCAGTGCTGGTGCACTGAGCTTGCATATAATGGCCGCCGCTGCCCACCTCACTAACAGACGGATAAAAGTTATTTTACTCTGTCACAGTGCACAGGGCAGGGTAAAAAAATTGTGCACTGCACCCACAAAACTAAATCTATATAGATCGCTGAGTTAATAAGCACTTCAGATTAAAGATTCTTTCTTTCTCCCTACACTAAGCACAGCAGAGTGACATGCAGTGCTGCGCGACTCCAGCGTATATAGAGGCTGGGTCACATGCTGCACTGGCCAATCACAGCCATGCCATTAGTAGTCATGGCTGTAATGGCTTCTAAGGGCATAGAGTTAAACGTTTGTTGATTGGCTGCTCTGCAGCCTTTTAAAAAGCGCCAATAAATCGCCAAACACCGAAACCGAACTTTTACTTAAAGAATCTAAAGTTCAGTAGTATTCAGCTCAACCCTACTCATGATCCTAAGCATGCCACCTCATCAGTGAAGCATGGTGGTGGTAGTGTCATGGCGTGGGCATGTATGGCTGCCAATGGAACTGGTTCTCTTGTATTTATTGATGATGTGACTGCTGACAAAAGTAACAGGATGAATTCTGAAGTGTTTCGGGAAATATTATCTGCTCATATTTAGCCAAATGCTTCAGAAGTCATTGGACAGCATTTCACAGTGCAGATGGACAATGACCCAAAGCATACTGCAAAAGCAACCAAAGAGTTTTTTAAGGGGAAGAAGTGGAATGTTATGCAATGGCCAAGTCAATCACCTGACCTGAATCCGATTGAGCATGCATTTCACTTGCTGAAGACATAACTGAAGGGAAAATGCCCCAAGAACAAACAGGAACTGATTTGCAGTAGAGGCCTGGCAGAGCATCACCAGGGATGAAACCCAGCGTCTGGTGATGTCTATGTGTTCCAGACTTCAGGCTGTAATTGACTGCAAAGGATTTGCAACCAGGTATTAAAAAGTGAAAGTTTGATTTATGAGTATTATTCTGTCCCATTACTTTTGGTCCCTTAACAAGTGGGAGGCACATATGCAAACTGTTGTAATTCCTTCACCATTCTCCTGATTTGGATGTAAATATCCTCATATTAAAGCTGACAGTTTGCAGTTAAAGCACATCTAGTTAATTTAATTTCAAATCCATTGTGGTGGTGTATAGAGCCAAAAATGTTAGAATTGTGTTGATGTCCCAATATTTATGGACCTGACTGTATTAGTGATTGGTGCACTAAGTATTGTTGTGAACTTGTGACATCACAGCACTATGTATGTATGTATGTATGTAGCATGTCTGCATGGATAGCAGAACTAGAATCAGTTACACTATATCACTATCTAACCTACACTGACTATCTCCCACTAACACTCTGTATTATATATATAAGCTAACTATATAACTATCTAATGTAATGACACAGAAAAGCAGAGAGCGCAGCAATAACACTGCTGTCTCTCCCAGATCTGCAAAATACTGCATACAAGGGCTGCTGGGGGAGGTTCCTTATATAGTAAGGGTTAGGCAACTTTCCTAATGGTTGCTAGGGATGTTGCTAAGCTCAGACAAAGATATTGCAGCCTTCTCATTGGCCCACAAGCAAGAAGGGAGGTTACTTAAAAATCTCGAATATTCGAAATTACGAATATATATCACTATATTCAAAATATTGTTGAATTCTCGAAGTGCCGATTCGAATTTTCCCGCCCAACACTACTGATTTCACACATCTGATACCAAGTGCTCCGTCTTTCACCCACCATCCTCAGCGGGTACTGGTATTGCCACCCACCTCTACACTATGTCACCTTGATAGTGTTGGGCGAACACCTTATTCACTCGAGCATCGCGTATGCTTGAGCGCGATGCTCAAGTCTCCTCCCAGCTACAGAGCCAATAAATGTGCGGGGAAATAGTGCCACTCACTGTAATGCCTTTTTGCCATGTTGGTTACTGGCATTACAGTGATTGGCTGGCCGGAACGCCTTATCGGTGCTATATAGCACCCGAGGACACATGGTTTGGCTCAGACTTCGTCAGGGCGAGCTGCAGCAGAATGGACAGATAGTGTAGGGAGAAGAATTGTGTTGTTTTTTTTTTTTAGGGAGTTTTGAGTGTTGAAAGGTGTTAGAGACCCAACAGTCCTTTTAAGGACTATTGTTTTATCTGGCTGTGAAATATATTAGCGCAATGTGCGCTAAATTGCGTGCAATTGTTTGGCTGCTGGAAGCAGCAGCGACATTACCTGCGCTACATCTCCTGTATAATGTTAGCCGCTGGTGACAGCAGTGACATTACGTGCGCTACATCTCCTGTATAACGTTTTCGCAACCTAAATATCAGTGACATTCAGTGACATTACCTACGCTACATCTCCTGTATAATGTTAGCCGCTGGTGACAGCAGTAACATTACCTGCGCTACATCTCCTGTATAATGTTAGCCGCTGGTGACAGCAGTAACATTACCTGCGCTACATCTCCTGTATAACATTAGCCGCTGGTGACAGCAGCGACATTACCTGCGCTACATCTTCAGTATAACGTTAGCCGCTGGTGACAGCAGCGACATTACCTGCTCTACATCTTCTGTAAAACGTTTGAGCATCCTAAATATCTGTGATATTCAGTTTAATTTTTTTGTGCATACACTTACAAAACCTGCACTACTATACGTGTGACATACTTGCAAGCATATATACTATTTAATATGCTCAAGGTGAGCAGTAAGGGATGGGGTAGTGGCCATGCTGCTGATGGTGCACGCAGAGGCTGTGGCCCTGGGTGCGGTGAAACTGTGCCTGCTGCCAGAGCACAAGAAACACACTCATCCATGATGCCTAGCTTCATGTCCCAGTTTGCAGGACACCGCTCTCAAAGTCACAACAGTGCAACCAGGTGGTCGGTTAGATTGCAGCAGATAATGCTTCCAGTCGGTTAAGCACCACCCTGTCTTCCAAAAAGTCCAGTCTCAGTAGCCAAGAGTCTGGTCAACAGAATCCTCACCCTGATCCTCCTTCCTCCCACCATGGAGAGTCTTGGCAAACAAGTGATCCCACACTCTCTTTTCATCGCCATTCCTTCATTTGGGCCTCTTGCCAAACCCGCTTGAAGAGGGACATGAGGAGATCTTGTGCACTGATTCCCAAACTCTTGAGCATCCACAGTCAGAAAAAGATGATGGTGGGGAACAGCAATTAGTGTTTCATGAGGTGGATGATGATGATGAAACATAGTTCCCAATAAGTCAACCTCAATTAGTGTCTCAAGAGTTTCATGATGAAGATAAGACACAATTGTCAATAAGTGAGGTTCTTGTTAGGTCAACAAGTCAGGAGGATGACCAGAGTGAGGAAGTGGAAGAGGAGATGGTGGACGATGAAATCACTGACCCAACCTGGGAAGTGGCAAGCTGAGAGAGGACAGCAGTACAGAGGGGGAGGGATCTTCAGCACCGCACCAAGCTGAAAGAGGCAGTGGTGTGGCAAAAGGGAGAAGGCGGGCCACACCAAACATGTTCCCCAGAGCACCCCCTTGCGGCAATTTCCCTTGCCAAGGGTTAGGTGTTCCACAGTCTGGTGCTTTTTTGAGGAAAGTGTGGACAATAAAAGAATTGTCATTTGCAACCTGTGTTGTACCAAAATGAGCAGGGGCTAGAACACTATCAACCTAACCACGACCAGCATGATCCGCCACATGGCATCAAAGCACCCTAATAGGTGGTCCGAACGCCTGGGTCTACAATCAGTGTCTGTGGGTCACATCACTGCCTCCTCTTCCCCTGTGTTACGTGCTTGCCAATCCCCTGTCCAAGACGCAGGCCTGGATGCCTCCTGCCTTGCACCTGGACCTTCGCAAGCACCATCAGCTAGCACATCCACTTCTGCGTCCCAGCGCAGCGTACAGATGTCCATACCCCAGGCCTTTGAATGAAAGCACAAATACCCAGGCACCCACCCACCCACAGGCCGTAGCACTAAATGTGCACCTTTCCAAATTGCTGGCCCTGGAAATGTTGCCATTTAGACTTGGCGACATTGAGGCTTTCCGCAGCCTGATGGAGGTGGTGGTCCCTCGTTACTCAGTCCCCAGCCGCCACTATTTTTCCCTGTGTGCCGTCCCTGCCTTACACCAGCATGTGTCCCATAACATCACCTGTGCCCTGACCAATGCAGTTATTGGGAAGGTCCACTTAACGACTGACACATGGACAGGTGCTTTTGGCCAGGGATGCTACATTTCCCTGGCGGCACACTAGGTGAACGCTGTGGAGACCGGGAGCGAGGTGTACCCTTGGATGCTACAGGTGCCACCGACGACAAGGATTGCGCGCCCCACTTCCATCAGGATTTCCGCCATCACCTACATTAGTGGCTGCAAACCCCCCTTCTCCTCCTCCTCCACCTCATCCTCCACTTCCACCTCTGAATTCTTATCTTGCAGCACCAGCCATCAGTCAGAAGCTGGAAGCAGTGTAGCACTGCAGTGGGGAAGTGGCAACAGACCATGCTGAAACTACAGGGTGGGCCATTTATATGGATACACCTTAATAAAATGGGAATGATTGGTGATATTAACTTCCTGTTTGTGGCACATTAGTATATGTGAGGGGGGAAACTTTTCAAGATGGGTTGTGACCATGGCGGCCATTTTGAAGTCGGCCATTTTGAATCCAACTTTTGTTTTTTCAATAGGCAGAGGGTCATGTGACACATCAAACTTAAGAAAAACAATGGTGTGCTTGGTTTTAACGTAACTTTATTCTTTCATGAGTTATTTACAAGTTTCTGACCACTTATATAATGTGTTCAATGTGCTGCCCATTGTGCAACCCTCTTCTCCCACTCTTCACACACTGATAGCAACACCGCAGGAGAAATGCTAGCACAGGCTTCCAGTATATATAAATAAATATGCTGTGAAGATACGAGATGTGCAGCACCTGAAACTATGGATACTAGAAGCCTGTGCTAGCATTTCTCCTGCAGTGTTGCTATCAGTGTGTGAAGAGTGGGAGAAGAGGGTTGCATTGACAATCCAACACAGTGGGCAGCACATTGAACACATTTTATAAGTGGTCAGAAACTTGTAAATAACTCATGAAAGAATAAAGTTGCGTTAAACCAAGCACACCATTGTTTTTCTTGTGAAATTCCCAATAAGTTTGATGTGTCACATGACCCTCTTCCTATTGAAAAAACAAAAGTTGGATTCAAAATGGCCGACTTCAAAATGGCCGCCATGGTCACCACCCATCTTGAAAAGTTTTCCCCCTCACATATACTAATGTGCCACAAACAGGAAGTTAATATCACCAACCATTCCCATTTTATTACGGTGTATCCATATAAATGGCCCACCCTGTAATTTGCTTAGGTGACAAACAGCACACCGCCGCAGAGCTGTGGCAGGGTATAAGGGACCAGACTGAGCTGTGGTTCTCACCACTCAACCTACAACCAGGCATGGTTGTGTCTGATACTCGCCGTAACTTAGTAGCGGCTTTGGAGCTCTGAAAGCTCACACACATACCATGCCTAGCCCATGTGTTCAACTTAGCGGTTCAGCGGTTTCTCAAAAGCTACTCCAATTTGCCTGAGCTACTGGTGAAGGTGCTCCGCGTGTGTGCCCATTTCTGCTGAGCAGCAGCACTTGTAATTGCCAGCTCACTGACTATTGTGCAACGTGAGCACGCGCTGGAACTCCACGTTCCACATGTTGGCCAGGCTTTGTGAACAGCAGAGGGCAGTAGTGGAATAACAGCTGCAACATGGTCGTCACCTTTCCAGTCAGCTTCCGCTCTTCACAAGTGACGAGTGGGCATGGATGTCTGACCTCTGTGAGGTTTTACTCAACTCTGAGGAATCAACACAGATGGTGAGCGGCAATGCCGCTATTATCAGCGAAACCATCCCACTCCTGTGTCTACTGAAATGCTCGCTGCTAACAATTAAGGCAAACGCTTTGCATGTGGAAGAGGTGGAAATGTGGGAAGACAGTACACAGGGTGATAGCCAGACCCCCCTCAGTTCGTCTTCTCAGCGCAAATTGGATGATGATGATGATGATGAGGAGCTGGTGACGGTTGCCTCCGCTACAGAGGGTAGTAACCATAGCAGGTTTATTCCATCTGTTCAGCGTGGATGGGCCAAAGAGGAGGAAGAGGATGAGAAGATTGAAAGTCATCCTCCTGACGAGGACAGCAAAGTCTTGTCTGTTGGAACGCTGGCATATATGGCTGACTTAACGTTATGCTGCCTTTCCCGTGACCCTCGCATTATACGCATTACGGCCAACACCGATTACTGGTCGTTTACCCTTCTCGACCCCCGCTACAAAGAACTTCTCATCTCATTCCTGTGGTGGCGAGGACTAGCAAAATGGTGCAATACCAGAAGGTCCTTGTGGAAAAATTGCTCCAAACATTTCCAGCTGACAACGCTGGCAGCAGAGTACGATTTCCTTAGCCAACTGAGGAGGGAAGACGAGGGCAACACACAGCAGTTCCAACAGAGGCAGGGCAACACTCTCCAAGGCCTGGGACAGTTACATGACACCCCGCCAGTACCCTCACCCTGATGCGTGACCTACTGTCACAAGGATGGAAAAGTTTTGGAAGATGGTGAAGGAGTACATGGCAGACCGTGTCAGCATCCTCAGTGATTCCTCTGTGCCTTACAACTATTGGGTGTCCAAGCTGCACATCTAGCACAAACTGGCGCTCTATGCCTTGGAGGTGCTTGCCTGCCCTGCTGCCTGCGTTTTGTCAGAGCGGGTATTTAGTGCTGCTGGGGGCATAATACCTGATAAGGGTATCCGCCTGTCAACTGAAAATGCTGACAGGTTGACTCTTATCAAAATGAACCAGGCCTGGATTGCCCCTGATTTCTCTACTCCACCCGAGGAAAGCGCCTGAACATAAAACCACTTTAAATGTGGCTTTTATGGTGTATTGAATACACTGTATTCCCATGTGTAAGGTATGTCAAAAACTAGTCACCCCATAAAAATAAACTAATATAGATAACCTTTCCAGCTTCAACAATCACAGGAGACTGGCTGGATTAATTATAAAAGACAAATTCACAACATTTCTTTAAATAACCAGTAGATGGCAGCAGAGTGTTTAAAGCCTGAATACAAGCACAGTTCCTAATAACATAGGAACTTTAAAATACAGATCTCTAGTTCTTAGGGGATAGGATAGACTGTTACCATCCTGTCTCTTACACTCAAGGTCATGTAATTTTGTCTTGCAGGTAAGAGAACACACATTAAGGGTAATAACAGGGTAAAATGATTATATTCAGGTCCCTGTAATCAGCTAAAGCTACTGGTAATACAGTGTGAGCAGATAACACACTGCATAAATGTTACTGAAGTATACAGACATGTCACATGGTACTAATGCATAGTTAATTTGATTGTTATAGGAGCGGATGCCCATATATATGATTATAATGCACTTATTGTCACGCAGGTACAGTAATAACAGAGCTGCACACAGTAAATATTATATCTTATAAGAAGGCTACATCTGTTAATGTTAATGTCAGTATTGACTAGATAGATGTATATTAATAGGTGTGGACAGGATAGACTGTTACCATCCTGCCTCTTACACTCAAGGTCATGTAATTTTGTCTTGCAGAAAATGTTCAATAAAAACAATTCTGGTTTCACCCAGCCGCTTTCTTTGCACATTGGAATTATTAACCATACTTTCAGCATATGTGCAACAAAATTGGTGGCCCGTACGGGGAGCGGGTGATTTAGACGCGGTTCCGGAAGTGGAAAAAGAACGGTTACGCGAAGCTTAGAGGAGATATTAACCCTCGCAGCACCGCCAGTGAACACCAATGGCTCTAGAGAGACTGCAGAATGAAATCAGTGAACACCTGATCCACTTGTCAGTGGGTGATCTCATAGAGATTTGCCAATTCATCAAATCCCCCGATGCCAGCATGGCAAAAGGAAAAAGACGGCGCCATTTTATGCGGATCATTAATGAGGTGATAGATGAACTGGTCGAACCTGAAAGTGAGGAAACTGTGACACCATTTCTGAAAGCCACAAATAGATTAATCAGCGAGTTGGAGAAGAGGAGGGACAATGCGGAAGTCCCAAGCTTCAGTGAGGAAAACCCCCAACCAGGACAGCAATTGGCTGACTTAAAGCAACAGTATCACACTATGCAGGAGAAGTTCCAGGAAACGGACAGAATAATTGAGTAGAAAAGGGAAAAATTCAAGTGACAGTCAGCCAAAACCAGAGCCAGTTCCGCATAGTCAGAAACTACACCTTGGTTGCTTGCCAGAGGTGCCAATCAGAAAATATTTCAAGATCACAGGCCAGATTGGAGAAAAAGAGCAGAAGGATAAGCTGTCCTACACTAATCTAATGCACCAAATCGACCTGGGACTACAGAAAAGGTATCCTGAGACTGAGATCGTTGAAGCCGTGGTCAAAGCTATTAGCCCTGGTCTAAGCCTCAGAGGTATGCTGTAAATAGTAAATGAAAAATGGACTGACTCTAGTGCAAGACGAATCTTGAAAAGTCACTACAAGGAGGAGAATGTCTCCGAACTGTACCAGCAACTCCTCAATATTTATCAGAAAAGTGATGAGACTCCGCAAAATTTCCTGTTCAGAGCGATTGAATTGAAAGTTCGGTTGCTATTTGTCTCCCAAGGGGGAGGCTCTGATGAACATTTCGGGACTGAGCTGATACAGAAGAAATTTCTAAGATAAATTCCAATTAAAGCAGTATTTAGATGACCTTTCCATTCCAGATAAGGTGCTCATAAGAAAACGAATGAAACCGCTAGTATAGAGATGGAAAGAGAACAGAAACAAAAGAAATCTCGGCACAGCTGTTCTACAGAAGGGAAAGAATGTCAGTCTAACGCCTTACAGTGTCCTCAAGAACCAAGTGTCCTGACAACGACTGCCAACACAACACCTTGGTCCCTTACCACAGGCAAGTAGCCCAACAATTCAACTGCTATCTAAGAGCAACTCTGAACTGGAAAAACTGATACTACAGATGCAAAAAGAGATGCTAGAGATGAAGACACTTCTCTAAGGTTCGAGATCCCAATAAGACCGTGAATTCCGAGGGCCGAGGGTAACAGTGGGTACGCGCAATGGATGTTGTCAATCCTGTAAAAGGATCGGTCAGAGAAGTGCCTGCAATCATTGCTTCAACTGTGAATGATCTGGACATAGAGCAAGATACCGCCAAACACCCAGACCGACAAGTGACCGTCAGTAACCTGTTCTAGAACCAACTCTGCGTCCCAAAGTGCAACTCTTGTTGGTAGCAAACCAGCAATCCCCAAAAATACCAGCAGTGCCATAGATGGTAGGGGAAATCCAAACTCCTTGCAAAGAGTGCTTAACTGCTATAACTAGAGATCCCTCCAGATGGCTGAGCAAGTACCAACTCACGTGGACGGTGTTACCATGAGACAAAACAGTAAGTTACTGAGTCTCGTCTCAGTCTGGAAAAAGATGCCTTGTGAACTGTGAAATAGCCAATACTCCTGTCCAAACCCTATGGGACACTGGCTCTCAGGTGAGCATCATCAATGAGAACTGGAGACTCTGCCACATACTGTACAGTGCTCCGATCTTTGGAAGAATTGCTGGGGCTAGGAGTCCTCTTTGGGAAAGCCGCCAATGAGACCGAAATTCCTTTCTCTGGGTGGATTGAAGTAGTGTTTGAACTAACAGCGGGAAGTAATAACACCAAACAGCTAGTAGTGCCACTTGTGGTATCAGCAGATGAGAAAGTCGCAGAGACACCTATCATAGAAGAACTTTTTAAAGAGACAGCTTAAAAAGGAAGGAGAACTATTACAGGGTTCGTAGACCAACTAGGAGCAGCCTTGGAATTGCCAACCCCCAAAGCAGAAGTCCTGGTGAGTCAAATTCAAGCCAGACTGAAAGAAACTGGTGATACTGCACTTAAGACTGGTCGCAAGAGCCGTTATCTTACAAAATCAGACTAGGATTGGGTGCCTCGAGCCCATTAAGACTACATACCCAGTTTAGGTAAAACCAATCAGTGAGTGTTACCACTCCTCCAGTGACTCATAGTCTGCAGTCATCCAGATCAGGGCCAGAAGGTCGAGTGGACAATTTGAACACGAGTCGGTAATCTATACTCATCGAGAACACTGGGATCCACCAGAATCTATAGAACACCTGTTGGAGGAAAATCAATGGATAGTCAAAGCAATGCTAAGGGAGGAATGCCACGCTTTCGCTAAAGATGATTCTGATGTCAGATGCATCCCTTCCCTACAACTGAAACTGTACCTCAATGACAATACACCAGTTACAAGAACTTACATGTCCGTACAGGTTCTTATCTGCTGACACATTCTATGTTTCTATATACCAAAGCCGCTATACCAGGAGGTGAAAAAATATCTACAGGATCTGTTAAACTGCAGATGGATTTCAAAGTCAAAATCATCATACTCTTCATGCATTGTGTGCATGAGAAAGAAGGACTGTAGTTTAAGACTGTGTTGCGACTACAGGGAGTTAAATCAGAAGTCCATCCCTGACGGTCATCCAATCCCTAGGATTCAGGACATGATGGACAGCCTAGGAGTAAGTTCATGGTTTTTGGTGCTAGACCAAGGAAAAGCCTACCATCAAGGATTTGTGGAAGAATCCAGTCGACCCCTGACTGCCTTTATCACACCTTGGGGCCTATATGAGTGGATCAGAATACCTTTTGGCCTTAGCTCTGCGCCGGCTGAATTTCAACGCAGCATGGAAACTTGTGTAATGGGACTGAGGGATGAGGTTTGTCTGCCATACCTAGATGACAACTTGGTGTCATGGTGGGGAGTGGGGAAAACCCCCCACCATGCGGTGTCAAAGGGTAAAAGGGAATCAGCATGGCCAAAAGGAGTAATAAGGGAACAGGTCACCTCCTCCAGCGTCCCTAATCCTCTCCCTGACTCCTCACCATATGAGCGGACCCCGATAGTAGGATGACTCATACTCAGGATTCCTAGAGACCCTAAGTCGCCCTGGTAATCCCTCACCAAGTAGCAGGGAAGAGACGACCTGTTCATCCCAGTAATGGAGGAACAGGAGTCTCTATCTGAGGCCAGGCTGCAAGGAGAGGGGAACACGTACAGCATAAGGAGATGGCAGGTAAGCGAAACCAATAACATACTTACCTGCCACAGACACACTGACTGGAACCCATGCACTAGTTCTGCTGTTCATACCAACATTAAGGACACAGCACACACCACAAACCACACAGGAACCCAGGATACCCAAAGCTGCAATAAACATGAGACAGGGGAATGTCTAGTAAACATGCTGGACACCAAACACCACCAGATATGTAACACCAAACTAGACATACAAACACTCTGAACATAACCCACTCCATACAAATAGAGACAGGAAGGAAAGGCGACACCGGGATAACATTGATAACCACAAGGGTGGCCCTCACTGGACAGATGAAACACCCTGGACTGGAGCAGAGCTCCAGCACCAACCACAGCTGTAGTACAACACACTGCAGCCAGGAAACAACAGAAGATATAAGCCAAGTGACCACACCCAGTTAGGGAGTTAACCCTTACAGCACCAGACAGAGGGAGGCTACAACTTAAAGGGAAAGTGCACACACAAGCATACCAAACACATAACCACCGGCAACAGCATGCGTGGCAACCATGTCATGACAATCACCCAGAAGGCAGAGACACTGCCACCGCATGCTCTCACAGCAACACGTTGCCACGGGCAACCACAAGTGTGGCAACAGTGTCACAGCATACACCATAGACCGTGACACTTGGTCCACAGCAGATCATTCCAAGAACATGTGGAGCATGTTCGGTTGGTACTGCAACGGTACCAGAAACATGGAGTCAAGTTAACAGCGAGGAAATATGAACTATTCCGAAACTAAGTCAGATTCTTGAGCAAGATCGTGTCAGCAGACACCCATGCTGGCCTTGAGGAGCAACCAGCCAAAGACCGTTGGAGAACTCAGGAAATTATTAGGATTCATTTCCTACTATCGTCCTTACATCCAAAATTTTTCCAGAATTGCAAAACAGAAACATAGAAACATAGAATGTGTCAGCAGATAAGAACCATTTGGCCCATCTAGTCTGCCCAATATACTGAATACTATGAATAGCCCTTGGCCCTATCTTATATGAAGGATGGCCTTATGCCTATCCCATGCATGCTTAAACTCCACTGTATTTGCAGCTACCACTTCTGAAGGAAGGCTATTCCATGCATCCACTACTCTCTCAGTAAAGTAATACTTCCTGATATTACTTTTAAACCTTTGCCCCTCTAATTTTAAACTATGTCCTCTTGTAGCAGTTTTTCTTCTTTTAAATATTCTCTCCTCTTTTACCTTGTTGATTCCCTTTCTGTATTTAAAAGTTTCTATCATATCCCCTCTGTCTTGTCTTTCTTCCAAGCTATACATGTTAAGGTCCTTTAATCTTTCCTGGTAAGTTTTATCCTGCAATCCATGTACTAGTTTAGTAGCTCTTCTCTGAACTCTCTCCAAAGTATCAATATCCTTCTGGAGATATGATCTCCAGTACTGAGCACAATACTGCAAATGAGGTCTCACTAGTGCTCTGTAGAGCGTCATGAGCACCTCCCTCTTTCTACTGTTAATGCCTCTCCCTATACACCCAAGCCTTCTACTAGCATTTCCTGCTGCTCTATGACATTGTCTGCCTACCTTTAAGTCTTCTGAAATAATGACCCCTAAATCCTTTTCCTCAGATACTGAGGTTAGGACTGTATCACTGATTTTATATTCTGCTCTTGGGTTTTTACGCCCCAGATGCATTATCTTGCACTTATCAACATAAATTTTTAGTTGCCAGATTTTTTACCATTCCTCTAGTTTTCCTAAATATTTTTTCATTTTGTGTATCCCTCCAGTAACATCAACCCTGTTGATCTTTGTGTCATCAGCAAAAAGACACGCCTTACCATCGAGGCCTTCTGCAATTTCGCTGATAAAGAAATTAAATAATATGGGTCCCAGAACAGATCCCTGAGGTACCCCACTGGTAACAAGACCATGATCTGAATATACTCCATTGACTACAACCCTCTGTTGTCTCTCAGCCACTGCCTAATCCATTCAACAATATGGGAGTCCAAGCTCAAAGACTGCAATTTATTGATAAGCCTTCTATGTGGGATAGTATCAAAAGCCTTACTAAAGTCTAGATAAGCGATGTCTACTGCACCTCCGCCATCTATTATTTTAGTCGCCCAATCAAAAAAATCTACAAGATTAGTTTGACATGATCTCCCTGAAGTAAACCCATGTTGTTTTTCATCTTGTAATCCATGGGATTTTAGATGTTCCATAATCCTCTCCTTAAGTATGGTTTCCATTAATTTCCCCACTATTGATTTCAGGCTTACTGGCCTATAGTTGCCCGATTCCTCCCTACTACCGTTCTTGTGAATGGGCATAACATTTGCAAATTTCCAATCTTCTGGGATGACTCCTGTTACCAGTGATTGGTTAAATAAATCTGTTAATGGTTTTGCTAGTTCACTGCTAAGCTCTTTTAATAGCTTTGGGTGTATCCCATCAGGCCCCTGTGACTTATTTGTATTCATTTTAGACAGCTGACTTAGAACCTCTTCCTCTGTAAAGACACACGCATCAAAAGATTCATTAGTCTTCCTTCCTAACTGAGGTCCTTTTCCTTCATTTTCCTTCGTAAAAACTGAACAGAAGTATTAATTGAGGCAGTCAGTTAGTTCTTTATCTTCTTCCATATATCTTCCTTCTTTTGTTTTTAATTTGGTAACTTGTTTTAGTTTATTTTTTTATTCATTTATCTGAAGAATGTCTTATCAAACCAAAT
The DNA here is from genome assembly GCF_014858855.1 of Bufo gargarizans. NCBI lineage: Eukaryota > Metazoa > Chordata > Amphibia > Anura > Bufonidae > Bufo > Bufo gargarizans. The sequence continues at coordinate 633,287,403 of NC_058080.1, read as the reverse complement.
AATGTGAGGATAGGCGCTAAAACAAAATAACAATTACTTTATTATATATTCTGTTTAAAATAAAGGGTGTCCACCTGTCAGTGCAACAGTCAGCGACTGACTAATACTGAATTTATGAGAGTGAACCTACTTATTCAACCAGGGCAACCACCTGGAGCACACGTCAGTCTCACAAACTAAACCCACCAACACATAAGGGGGCTCAAAACACCACAGGGTACAAGGTGTGTAACCCGGGTGAAAAATACTATCTAGGAGGATACCTGGTGCCGTGAAAACCACCAAGCAGCACTCCTAACAGTGAGTGTCAGCGCGCATACTCTCACTGCACAAAGATAGTATCGGTGCAGGACTATGACAGAGCATTAGCCGTCACTCCAATTGTTGTATATGGAGCAAGGATTGCCCTGACATACTCCTTTATGGTAAAAGCTCAACGTGTTTCCATGCATTAACAATGCACTTCATCAGGAGCTATGTGCACCATACTTGATCAAAGCCCACAGCCTCTACAGTGATGTTAGACCGAGGCAGTGGATGACACAAAACAGTAGAATAACCTGCCTAACACCGAAATCCTCTAGTGTGAGGTACGGTGTTGTCACTAACAGACTACTGTCCTGCCTAGGCTACACACCTCTAGGTTGAGGCGTAGCGTGCTAGTGTGCATACAGATCGGTGCTGTAATGATGGCCATTGGGAGAGATCTCTGTACTGACCCCTGATATATTTATACATATTCATTAGATCTCCCCTCAGTCATCTTTTTTCTAAAGTAAATAACCCTAATTTTGATAATCTTTCAGGGTACTGTAGTTGCCCCATTCCAGTTATTACTTTAGTTGCCCTCCTCTGGACCCTCTCCAGCTCTGCTATGTCTGCTTTGTTCACTGGAGCCCAGAACTGTATACAGTACTCCATGTGTGGTCTGACTAATGATTTGTAAAGTGGTAGGACTATGTTCTCATCACGGGCATCTATGCCTCTTTTGATGCAACCCATTATCTTATTGGCCTTGGCAGCAGCTGCCTGACACTGGTTTTTGCAGCTTAGTTTGCTGTTTATTAAAATTCCTAGATCTTTTTACATGTCAGTGTTACCGAGTGTTTTACCATTTAATAAGTACGGGTGACTTGCATTATTCCTTCCCATGTGCATAACTTTACATTTGTCAGTGTTAAACCTCATCTGCCACTTATCTGCCCAAGCCTCCAGTCTATCCAGATCGCTCTGTAGTAGTATACTGTCCTCTTCAGTGTTAATTACTTTACACAGTTTAGTGTCATCTGCGAAAATTGATATTTTACTATGCAAGCCTTCTACAAGATCATTAATAAATATATTGAAGAGAATAGGGCCCAATACTGGCCCCTGAGGTACTCCACTAGTGACAGTGACCCAATCTGAGTATGTACCATTAATAACCACCCTCTGTTTTCTATCATTGAGCCAGTTACTTACCCACTTACAGACGTTTTCTCCCACTCCGAGCATTCTCATTTTACTAACCTTTTATGTTGTACAGTGTCAAATGCTTTGGAGAAGTCCAGATACACAACATCCATTGATTCGCCGCTGTCAAGTCTAGAACTTACCTCCTCATAGAAACTGATTAAATTTGTTTGACATGATCGATCCCTCACGAAGCCATGCTGATATGGCGTTATTTGCTTATTTCCGTTAAGATGCTCTAACATAGCATCTCTCAGAAAACCTTCAAACAGTTTACTGTCATGGTCTTACCTTCTTGCTGTTCTCCTTCGTTTGACATGTGCTGGCGGCCATCTTGGTTTCTGGGTTTCTTGTAGCCTCCCACCCTGCGGCTTCTCCTTCCCACTGGGAGGAGCTGGATGCCTAGCTCATATATATAGGAGGTCTGTGGCTTCAGTTCCTTGCTTGGTCCTCCTGTGTTCACATGCTTCTAAGACTGCTGCTGCTTCTGGTTCCTGATCCTGGCTTCGTCTGACTACCCTGCTGGTTCCTGATCCAGGCTTCGTCTGACTACCCTGCTGGTTCCTGATCCAGGCTTCGTCTGACTACCCTTCTGGTTCCTGACCTCTGGCTTCGCAAGACCCTGCTTCGGTTTAGCCATCCGTTTGGACTTTGCCTTACAGCTTTATTTTCAATAAAGCCTTCTTATTTCCACTTATCTCTTGTTGTACGTCTGGTTCATGGTTCCATGACATTTACCCACAACAGATGTTAAACTTACCAGCCTATAGTTTCCAGGCTCTGTTTTTGGACCCTTTTTGAATATTGGCACCACATTTGCCATGCACCAATCCTGTGGGACATTCCCTGTCAATATAGAATCTGCAAATATCAGAAATAAGGGTCTGGCTATGACATTACTTAATTCCCTTAGGATACGGGGGTGTATGCCATCCGGTCCTGGCGATTTGTCTATTTTAATCTTTTTAAGTCGCTGTTGCACTTCTTCATGGGTCAGACAGGACACTTTTAATGGGGAATTTATTTCAACATTCGGCATCTGACAGGTTATTTTCCTCAGTGAATACATTGGAGAAAAAAATATTTAACAGCTTTGCTTTCTCCTCGTCGCTCTCTGCGACTCCCCCCTCATTACTCTTTAACGGGCCGACACCTTCAGATTTATACTTTTTAACATTTATATAATTGAAGAACATTTTAGGGTTAGTTTTACTCTCTTTGGCAATTAATCTCTCAGTCTCTAGTTTGGCCGCTTTTATTTGTTTTTTACATGTTCTATTTTTTTCCTTATAGTTTTTCAGTGCTTCCGTGCTACCTTCCTGTTTTAGTGTTTTATATGCTTTCTTTTTGTCATTTATTGCTTTCTTGGAGAAGGAAAGGAACTGCTCATGATCCTAAGCATACCATCTCATCAGTGAAGCATGGTGGTGATAGTGTCATGGTGTGGGCATGTATGGCTGCCAATGGAACTGGTTCTCTTGTTTTTATTGATGATGTGACTGCTGACAAAAGCAGCAGGATGAATTCTGAAATATTATCTGCTCATATTCAGCCAACTGCTTCAGAACTCATTGGACAGTACTTCACAGTGCAGATGGATAATGACCCAAAGCATACTGCAAAAGCAACCAAAGACTTTTTTAAGGGAAAGAAGTGGAATGTTATACAATGGCCAAGTCAATCACCTGACCTGAATCCAATTGAGCATGCATTTCACTTGCTGAAGACAAAACTGAAGGGAAAATCCCCCAAGAACAAGCAGGAACTAAAGACAGTTGCAGTAGAGGCCTGGCAGAGGCCTGGCAGAGAATCACCCTGTCAGCCCCAGTTACAGCAGAAATAAAAAAAAAAAGATAAATGTCCCCCAGAGGTATGACCTTATGGGGGATACAAAGTGTAAAATAAACAAACAAAAAAACATTTTATAAAAATAAAAATTTTACATGAAAAAAAGTCCACTTTTCCCCAATTAAGTCATTTAAAAATTAGGGCTCTTTCACACTTGCATTGTTCTTTTCCGGCATAGAGTTCCGTCGTCGGGGCTCTATGCCGGAAACATCCTGATAGGATTATCCCCATGCATTCTGAATGGAGAGAAATCCGTTCAGGATGCATCAGGATGTCTTCAGTTCAGGACCGGAACGTTTTTTGGCCGGAGAAAATACCGCAGCATGCTGCGCTTTTTGCTCCGGCCAAAAATCCTGAACACTTGCCGCATCGATGGATGCAGAATAATAGCTCATTGAAATGTATTATTCCGGATCTGTCGTAACATCTTTAGTTGTTACGACACAACGACGGATCCGGAAGTTGCGTCTGCGCCAGGAAGTAGGAAGGGCTTGGCTGGCGCGAAAACTTCCACTAGACAGCCCGCGCGGGAGAAGACAGGGCGTGAAAGAAGCTCCTGGAGGTGAGTATTGTGTGTGTTTGTCCCTTCAAAAAAAAACATTAACTACATGCATCTACTATGTCCTAGACATAGTAGATGTATGCAGGAGGCAGAAATGGATGCTGGGGGTAGTAGTCCCCTGGGGAATGCTACCCCCAGAACCCACCGTGCAGTCACCCCAGCTGCAGTCCCAAATGCTTTTGCTTTGGGACTGCAGCTGGGGTGACTGCATGGAGGATGATGGGGGTAGTACTCCTGCCACTGTAAATATCCAGCATCTGAGCTAAAGTAGGCAGCAAATGAATCGCGAATGGCAGACACCGCCACAGTACCACGTGGTCCAAAAGTTGTAATACTTGTCATTTGGCGGTCCTCCATTATTCACTCAATTGCGGGTTCTTTAGTCCGTAGGAAATTGTGAAGTAGTACCCCACACTTTACCACTTCGTCTACAGTTTAGATCTTCAACTAAATAGGTTTTGCAAACACTCTCCATTTAGATACAAGGATCCCAAAGGTGCACTCGACCATTCTTCGTGCCCTTGTTAAGCGATAATTGAAATTGCGTTTGGTGGCATCCAATCCACGGCTGGAGTAGGGTTTTATCAGGTTTCCAGACATTTGGAAGGCTTCATCACCCACCAATACGTATGGCAGTGGTGGACTGTTGGTTCCAGGCATAGGTTCAGGAGGTGGAAAGTCAAATTGCCTATTGTACACGCTCCGTCCCATGAAAGAGTTTTTGAAAATCATGGAATCGTTGGTGCGGCCATATGCACCAATATCAACGGCCACAAACCGATACTCAGCATCAGCGATGGCCATTAAAACAATTGAAAAATATTTTTTATAATTAAAAAATTCAGATCCGGTACCTGGCGGCTTTATTATACGGATATGTTTTCTGTCCACTGTGCCGACACAATGCGGAAATTGACACACCTTGTGAATTTTTTTTTCTATTTGTAGCCATCTCTGCCGATTGGGAGTAGGTATAAACTCCTCATGCAGTTGCTCCCATAAAACTTGACAGGTTTCTTTGACAATTGTTGAAATAGTTGAAATTCCGAGCCGAAAATGATAGTGTAGCGAGGTGAAACTCTCACCTGTAGCCAGAAAGCTGAGGAAAAAATAATTAAATATTAGATTATTAATGTTAAATACAGAAAAATTATATATTATGGATTAGTAAAATTTGATATGGCCTGAATGACTATAATTATCATAAATATCCTTTTAATGATTAAAATATTTCTATACTTGAAAGGATCAATATATATTTACTGGCAGTAATATTTATATAAAATACGGACAGATTATTATAGCTGCTAGAAAAATTGTAAATTAAATCTAAATACTAAACAACACATAGAAATAATTAAAATTAATATATCTATATGTCATTATCTTACCGGATGGTCAACATGAGTCGTTCTGTTAGTGACACACTCCTGCGGAAAAACTTATCCATTCTTGCCAGTCTCGGTGATACTCGGTCTAGGAGCTCATCAAAGTTAGCCATATTCATTCAGAAATAGTTATTAAATTTTTTGGGATAATGACGTAACTCCGGGTACAGGACTTCGAATGCTCCTTCAGTAATCCGTGTCGATGATATTGGATGAACCCAATACCGACGAAGACGCCGCCGACGTCTATCTCACTCTTGTTTCCTCCATCTTGAAAGCAAACTCTTGTTCAGGCATCATCCTGGCGACAATCCTAAGCAGAATCTGAGGTAGTCATCTAGGTTTACTTTTTATAGACCAAAATATTTGCATATTTTATTACTTGTAAAAACTACGACGGATCCGGAAAAAAAAACGTTGATGTTGGCTTCAGGATTTCCGGATCAGTATCTTACCATAAAAGCCGGAAAGACGCATCCGGAAAGAAAAAATTATGCGTTCTTACGCGTTTTTCCGGATCCGGCGTGTAATTCCGGCAAATGGAGTACACGACGGATCCGGACAACGCAAGTGTGAAAGAGCCCTTAGCAATGCAAAAAAATGAAAAAAATTGACATATTTGGTACCGCAGTTTCCGTAAAAATATCACATCAAAAAATGAATGAAAATTATGCCAAAAGAGCTTTTTTTTTGCACCTTACCTCCCTAAAAACATAACATTAAGCAATCAAAAAGTCTTATGTACTCCAAAATTGTACCAATGAAAATGTCACCTAATCCCACAAAAAACAAGCCCTCACTCAAGACCATTGCCAGAAAAGTAAAAGAAAATATGGCTCTAAGAAACTGGCAACACAAAAACATGATTTTATTTCCCCAAAATGCTCTTATTGTGTAAAACTTAAAAAAAATAGACATATTTGGTATCACCGCATCTGAAACGATGGGCTCTATAAAAATATCCCATGATCTACCCTATCAAGTGAATGCTGTAAAAGAAAAATTACCTCGCCTCCCCAAAAACATATTACAAACCGGATTCCCAAAAAGTTGGGACGCTATACAAATCATGAATAAAAACTGGATGCAATGATGTGGAGGTGCCAACTTCTAATATTTTATTCAGAATAGAACATAAATCACGGAACAAAAGTTTAAACTGAGAAAATGTACAATTTTAAGGGAAAAATATGTTAAATCAGAATTTCATGGTGTCAACAAATCCCCAAAAAGTTGGGACAAGGCCATTTTCACCACTGTGTGGCATCTCCCCTTCTTCTTACAACACTCAACAGACGTCTGGGGACCGAGGAGACCAGTTTCTCAAGTTTAGAAATAGGAATGCTCTCCCATTCTTGTCTAATACAGGCCTCTAACTGTTCAATCATCTTGGGCCTTCTTTGTTGCACCTTCCTCTTTATGATGCACCAAATGTTCTCTATGGGTGAAAGATCTGGACTGCAGACTGGCCATTTCAGTACCCGGATCCTTCTCCTACGCAGCCATGATGTTGTGATTGATGCAGAATGTGGTCTAGCATTATCTTGTTGAAAAATGCAGGGTCTTCCTGTCATGGAACCATGAACCAGACGTACAACAAGAGATAAGTGGAAAATAAGAAGGCTTTATTGAAAAGCAAGCCGTAAGCAAAAGTCCAAACGGATGGCTAAACCGAAGCAGGGTCTTGCGTAGACAGAGGTCAGGAACCAGAAGGGTAGTCAGACGAAGCCTGGATCAGGAACCAGCAGGGTAGTCAGACGAAGCCAGGATCAGGAACCAACGGGGTAGTCAGACGAAGCCAGGATCAGGAACCAACGGGGTAGTCAGACGAGGCCAGGATCAGGAACCAGCAGCAGCAGCAGTCTTAGAAGCATGTGAACACAGGAGGACCAAGCAAGGAACTGAAGCCACAGACCTCCTATATATATGAGCTAGGCATCCAGCTCCTCCCAGTGGGAAGGAGAAGCCGCAGGGTGGGAGGCTACAAGAAACCCAGAAACCAAGATGGCCGCCAGCACATGTCAAACGAAGGAGAACAGTAAGAAGGTAAGACCATGACAGTACCTCCCCCTCAAGGGCCCCTCCTCCGCGGAGTAAGGAACGGTTTCTGAGGGAAGCGTGCGTGGAAGGCTTGGAGCAAAGCAGGAGCATGGACATCTGCGGAGGGAACCCAGGAACGCTCCTCTGGACCATAACCACGCCAATGGACCAAAAACTGCAACCGACCGCGGACCAGGCGTGAGTCCAGGATATTGCTCACCTCATATTCCTCACGATTGCCTACTTGGACCGGACGGGGCCGAGGAACCGAGGAAGTGAAACGATTACACACCAATGGCTTCAACAGGGATACATGAAACACGTTGGAGATCCGCATGCCAGGAGGAAGCGCAAGGGCATAGGCTACCGGGTTTACCCTGCGAAGCACTCGGAAGGGACCAACAAAGCGAGGCGCCAGCTTGGGAGTGGGCACTCGAAGGTTGAGGTTGCGGGTGGACAACCATACACGGTCTCCGACCTGGTAGGAAGGAGCGGGCGCTCGTCTGCGATCAGCCTGGAGTCTCTGGCGCTGCGCAGAGACCTCAAGGGACCTCTGGATCTGTACCCAAGAAGCACGTAGGACGGAAAGGTGATCCTCCACAGCCGGAATATCCTGGGGAGAGAATACCTCCGGTAACACGGCAGGTTGGAACCCATAATTGGCCATGAAGGGAGACGTCCCAGAGGAAGAGTTCACTGCCGTGTTCCTGGCAAACTCAGCCCAAGGCAGGAGGTCAACCCAATTGTCTTGGTGATCGGAGACATAGCAACGAAGGAATTGCTCCAAGGCCTGATTGGATCGTTCTGCGGCCCCATTGGACTGAGGGTGGTAGGCCGAGGAGAAAGAGAGATGAATCCCCAACTGGGACTAAAAGGCGCGCCAGAACCTGGACACAAACTGACTCCCCCGATCCGACACAATCTCCTTGGGCAAACCGTGCAACCGGAAGACCTCCCTGGCGAAAATCGTGGCCAACTCTTGTGCAGAGGGTAACTTCTTGAGAGGAACACAGTGGCACATTTTGGAAAACCGATCCACAATCATGAGAATGACCGTATGGCCTCGGGATGCAGGGAGGTCCACAATGAAATCCATCCCCAGGTGTGACCATGGGCGCTCCCCGGTGGCTATGGGTTGCAAAAGGCCCAACGGAAGGTGCCGAGGGGACTTACTCTGGGCACAAACGGAGCATGCCGCTACATATGCGGCGATGTCGGAACGTAGAGAAGGCCACCAGAACAGACGTGAAACAGCCCAGGACAGCTGATTCTTTCCAGGATGCCCCGCGGCCTTGGAGTTATGGTAGGTTCGCAACAACCGAATGCGCAACTCCTCAGGCACAAAACACCTGCCGTTGGGTCTCCCAGAGGGAGCACCAGATTGAGCCGCCAAAATCTGCTCACCCAGGGGAGAGGTCAGGCTGGTGCGAATGGCGGCCAGGATCTGATTCGGAGGTATGACCGAAGTCGGAATCGACTCCTCCCCGGACAGCTCGGAGTACTGCCGTGATAAGGCATCCGCTCTGATGTTCTTGGAACCGGGTAGGTAGGAGACCACGTAATTAAAACGTGACAAGAACAGAGCCCATCTGGCCTGACGTGGTGTCAATCTCTTGGCCTCAGAAAGGTAGGTCAGATTCTTGTGGTCCGTCAGGATGGAAACCGGAACCACCGAACCCTCGAGCAAGTGCCTCCATTCTTTAAGGGCCTGCACGATGGCCAATAACTCCCTGTCACCAATCTGATAGTTGCACTCCGCGGAAGACAGTTTCCGGGAGTAAAACCCACAAGGAAGCAGAGGACCCTCTGGTGTTCTACGCTGAGACAGGAGGGCGCCTACTCCCGTCTCAGACGCGTCCACCTCGAGGACAAAGGGCAACCCAGGGTTGGGATGCGACAGAATCGGAGCCGACACAAAGGCGGACTTTAGAGCCTCAAACGCTCGGATGGCCTCGAGCTGCCAGACCTGGAAATTACTGCCCTTCCTGGTCAGATCCGTGAGCGGCTTGGCTAGCATAGAAAAGTTCCTGATGAACTTCCGATAATAATTGGCGAAGCCCAAAAAGCGCTGCAGGGCACGGAGACCACTGGGCTGGGGCCACTGTAAGACAGCCGAAACCTTCTCAGGATCCATGGAGAACCCCTCAGCGGAAATGATGTAACCTAAGAAGGTTACCTGGGATCGGTGAAATTCGCATTTCTCAAGCTTACCGAACAGCCTGTTCTCTCGTAACCGTTGCAACACTCGTCTGACATCCATAATGTGGGCCTCCATGGATTCAGAATATACCAAGATGTCATCCAAATAGACCACCACACACTGCTGCAACAGGTCACGGAAAACATCGTTGATGAATTCCTGGAAGACTGCGGGCGCATTGCACAACCCAAAGGGCATAACCAAGGATTCATAATGACCGGTCCTGGTGTTAAACGCGGTCTTCCACTCATCGCCCGCCTTGATCCTTACCAGGTTATATGCCGCCCTCAGGTCGAGTTTGGTAAAGACCGTGGCCCCTTTGAGGCGATCGAACAGCTCGGAAATCAAGGGTATCGGGTAAGCGTTCTTGATCGTGATGCGATTGAGACCCCTGTAATCGATGCAAGGCCTCAACTCACCGCCCTTCTTTTTCACAAAGAAAAATCCAGCCCCTGCCAGGGACGAGGATTTGCGAATGTGTCCGCGTGAAAGCGCCTCCCTCACGTACTCCTCCATGGCCTCATTCTCCGCTACCGACAGTGGATAGACTTTGCCACGAGGAGGAACGGCACCAGATTGTAACTCTATGGCACAATCGTATGGGCGGTGCGGAGGTAGGGCAACCGCGTGCACCTTATCGAATACATCCCGGTACTCTTCGTATTCAGGAGGCAACAGAGAGTCCGAGGAAGTACACAGCAACTTGACAGGCCCATGGATGCAACTAGCCCCACACTGCGGTGACCACGAGAGGATCTCGGCCGATCTCCAATCGAAAGTTGGATTATGCTTCTGGAGCCAGGGGTACCCCAAGACCACCGAGTAGTGTGGAGACGAAATCACCTGGAAACAGACCGACTCTCTGTGAACGGCACCAATGGCTATCCCCACTGGAAGGGTCTCATGAGTCACGTGTGGCGGCAGAAGGGGTCTGCCGTCTATCGCCTCAAGAGCCAGTGGGGAACCTCGAGGCTGCAGAGGAATGGAATTGGCGGCAGCGAACACACTATCAATGAACAAACCACCAGCACCAGAGTCCACCAACGCCTGGGTCGTCACCGAGCCCCCGACCCAGGAGAGGACAACAGTGATCAGTGGTTTGTCAACACGGGAAACCGGGGACGAGGAGACTCCACCCAAGATCTGCCCCCGACAGGATCTCAGGTGCGAGCGTTTCCCGGACGGTTCGGACATGCCAACCGAAAATGCCCACCGAGACCACAGTACATGCATCGGCCCTCGCGTCTCCGGAGTACCCTCTCCCCCTCGGACAGGCGAGCAAACCCCAGCTGCATGGGTTCACCCCCAGACAAGTCATCCCCAGGAGGCGTGGGAGGAGAGGGAGGCACGGGTGGGACAGCAAACGTAGGCGCCAATCTGTTAGAAGACCTCCGCAGGCTCTCCTTAAAGGAAGGTCTCTCCCTGAGTCTGGTGTCAATCAAAATCAGGAAAGAAATAAGAGACTCGAGCTCCACTGGTAGGTCCTTAGCTGCAACCTCATCCTTCAAGGCATCCGAGAGACCATGAGAGAAAGCAGCGACCAGAGCCTCATTATTCCAGCCCACCTCTGCTGCCAGGGTACGAAACTCAATGGCGTATTCAGCTACGGATCGTGAACCCTGTCTGATGGACATAAGGAGCTTCGCAGCAGAGGCAGCACGAGCCGGCACATCGAATACCTCCCGAAGAGAAGCAACAAAACCGGAAAACTCGGCAACCACCGGATTGTTGTTCTCCCATAAAGGGCTGGCCCAGGCCAAGGCCTTGTCCGAGAGCAGCGAGATCAAGAAGCCCACCTTTGATCTCTCAGTAGGAAAGGCATGTGGCAGCAACTCGAAATAAATGCCCACCTGGTTAAGGAAACCTCGGCACTGAGTTGGCTCTCCCCCAAAGCGCTGTGGAAGGGGGGCAGAACCGGTCATACCCCGAGACACCGCAGGCGCAGCAACAGGTGTCGGGGTAGACTCTGGCGCAACAACCGGAGCGGCAGTAGGAACGGGCCCAGGAGCGACAACCGACCCATCGGCAACGGAAGCGAAATGAGCCTTGCGTTCAAGCAGGGTTTGCAACGCCACAGCGAACCGACCCAACAGGTGATCCTGCTGATCAAGTCTGGCAACCAGCGTAGGTAGCGAGGATGGCCCTGTACCGTCAGAATTCATGGCTTGGTCCTAATGTCATGGAACCATGAACCAGACGTACAACAAGAGATAAGTGGAAAATAAGAAGGCTTTATTGAAAAGCAAGCCGTAAGCAAAAGTCCAAACGGATGGCTAAACCGAAACAGGGTCTTGCGTAGACAGAGGTCAGGAACCAGAAGGGTAGTCAGACGAAGCCTGGATCAGGAACCAGCAGGGTAGTCAGACGAAGCCAGGATCAGGAACCAACGGGGTAGTCAGACGAAGCCAGGATCAGGAACCAACGGGGTAGTCAGACGAGGCCAGGATCAGGAACCAGCAGCAGCAGCAGTCTTAGAAGCATGTGAACACAGGAGGACCAAGCAAGGAACTGAAGCCACAGACCTCCTATATATATGAGCTAGGCATCCAGCTCCTCCCAGTGGGAAGGAGAAGCCGCAGGGTGGGAGGCTACAAGAAACCCAGAAACCAAGATGGCCGCCAGCACATGTCAAACGAAGGAGAACAGTAAGAAGGTAAGACCATGACACTTCCCTGAAAGAGATGACGTCTGGATGGGAGCATATGTTGTTCTAGAACCTGAATATATTTTTCTGCATTGATGGTGCCTTTCCAGACATGCAAGCTGCCCATGCCACACGCACTCATGCAACCCCATACCATCAGAGATGCAGGCTTCTGAACTGAGCGTTGATAACAACTTGGGTTGTCGTTGTCCTCTTTGATCCGGATGAAATGGCGTCCCAGATTTCCAAAAAGAACTTCGAATCGTGACTCGTCTGACCACAGAACAGTCTTCCATTTTGCCATACTCCATTTTAAATGATCCCTGGCCCAGTGAAAACGTCTGAGCTTGTGGATCTTGCTTAGAAATGGCTTCCTCTTTGCACTGTAGAGTTTCAGCTGGCAACAGCGGATGGCACGGTGGATTGTGTTCACTGACAATGGTTTCTGGAAGTATTCCTGAGCCCATTCTTGATTTCCTTTGCAGTAGCATTACTGTTTGTGGTGCAGTGTCGTTTAAGGGCCCGGAGATCACGGGCATCCAGTATGGTTTTACGGCCTTGACCCTTACGCACAGAGATTGTTCCAGATTCTCTGAATCTTCGGATAATGTTATGCACAGTTGATGATGATAGATGCAAAGTCTTTGCAATTTTTCACTGGGTAACACCTTTCTGATATTGCTCCACTATCTTTCTGCGCAACATTGTGGGAATTAGTGATCCATTACCCATCTTGGCTTCTGAGAGACACTGCCACTCTGAGAAGCTCTTTTTATACCCAATCATGTTGCCAATTGACCTAATTAGTGTTAATTGGTCTTCCATCTCTTCGTTATGCTCAAATTTACTTTTTCCAGCCTCTTATTGCTACTTGTCCCAACTTTTTGGGGATTTGTTGACACCGTGAAAATTTTAATCAACGTGTTTTTCCTTTAAAATGATACATTTACTCGGATTAAACGTTTGATTTGTCATCTATGTTCTATTACAAATAAAATATTGACATTTGCCATCTCCACATCATTGCATTCAGTTTTTATTCACAATTTGTTTAGTGCCCCAAATTTTTGGGAATCCGGTTTGTATAAAGTTATCAAGTCTCCAAATAAAAAGTACAGCTTGTCCTGCAAAAATTAAGCATTCACACAGAAAAGTCAATACAAAAAAATAACCCCTTCTACCCTGGGCCAGATTTTGCCCTCCTGCCCAGGCCATTTTTTTTTTTACAAATCTGACATGTGTCACTTTATGTGGTAATAACTTTGGAACACTTTTACTTATCTAAGCCATTCTGAGATTGTTTTTTCGTGACACATTGTACTTCATAATTGTAAAAAATTTGAGTCAATATATTTCACCTTTATTCATGAAAAAATCCCAAATTTGCAAAAACTTTGAACAATTTTCAAAATTTCAATTTCTCTGCTTTTAAAACAGAAAGTGATACCTCAGAAAATATTTATTACTTAACATTTCCTATATGTCTACTTTATGTTGGCATCATTCTAGAATGCTTAGAATTTTAGAAGCAATACTTACAATTTTTCAGAAAATTTTCAAAACCCACATTTTAAGGACCAGTTCAGGTATGAAGTCACTTTGTGGGGCTTACATAGGGGAAAACCCTAGAAATGCCCCCATTGTAGAAACTACACCCCTCAAGTTACTCAAAACTGACATTACAAAGTTTGTTAACACTTTAGGTGTTCCACAAGAATTAAAGGAAAATGTAGATTAATTTTCTAAATTTTACTTTTTGGGCAGATTTAATACATCGAGGGTTAACAGCCAAACAAAACTCAATATTTATTACCCCGATTCTGTGGTTTGCAGAAACACGCCACATGTGGTCATAAACTGATGTAAGGGCCCTGCAGAAAAAAAAGCTCTATATGGTTTTTGGAAGGCAGATTTCGCTGAACTGTTTTTTAGATGCCATGTCCCATTTGAAGCCCCTTTGATGCACCCCCAAAAGTGACCCCATTTTGGAAACTAGTGGATAAGGTGCCAGTTTTATTGGTACTATTTTGGAGTACATATGATTTTTAATTGCTCTATATTACATTTTTTGTGGGGCAAGGTAACAAAAAAATGGCTGTTTTCATCTGACAGGTTAGATCATGTGCTATGTTTAGGCTACTTTGACACTGGCGTTTTGGCTTTCCATTTGTGAAATCCATTCAGGGCTCTCACAAGCGGTCCAAAACCGATCAGTTTTTCCCTAATGCATTCTAAATGGAAAAGGATCCGCTCAGAATTAATCAGTTTGCCTCAGTTTGCCTCTGTTCCGTTTTCAATTCGCTTTGGAGGCGGACACCAAAATGCTGCCAGCAGTGTTTTGGTGTCCGTCTGACGAAACTGAGCCAAATGGATCCGTTTTGACACACAATGTAAGTCAATGGGGACGGATCCGTTTCCACTGACACAATCTGGCACAATAGAAAACGGATCCGTCCTCCATTGACTTTCAGTGGTGTTCACGACAAATCCGTGGCTATGTTAAAGATAATACAAACGGATCCATACTGAACGGATGCAGACAGTTGTATTATCTGAACGGATCCATCTTTTTAGATCCATGACGGATCTTCACCAAACGCGAGTGTGAAAGTAGCCTTATTTATAGAGCAGGTTGTTACGGATGCAATGATATCAAATATGTCTACTTTCTTTGTTTGTTTCAGCTTTACATAATAAAGCATTTTTGAAAAAATCATTTTTTGTGTCTCCATTTTCTGAACGCTATATGTTTTTTAATTTTTCTGCCGATCGTCTTGGGCAGGGACCCGTTTTTGCAGGAAGATTTGATGTTTTTATTGGTACAATTTTTGGGAACATATGATTTTTTGATCATTCATTATTACACTTTATGGGGTCAAGGTGACCAAAAAATTGGTTGTTTTGTCACAGTTTTTATTTATTTTTACAGCTTACCTGAGGGGTTAGGTCATTTGCCATTTTTATAGAGCAGATCGTTACGGACGTGGCAGTACCTAATATGTATACTTTTTCTTATTTATTTAAGTTTTTTTTAAACCAAAAAAATTATGTTTTAGTGTCTCCGTAGTCTGAGAGCTATAGCTTTTTTATTTTTTGATCGATTGTCTTAGATAGGGTCTAATTTTTTGCCGGATGAAGTCACAGTTTAATTGATACTATTTTGGGGGGCATATGCCTTTTTGATCGCTTGGTGTTGCACTTTTTGTGATGTTAGGTGACAAAAAATGGCTTTTTTTGCACAGTTTTTATTTTATTTCTTATACGGTGTTCAACTGAGGGGTTAGTTCATGTGATATTTTTATATAGGTGGTTGTTACGGACGTGGCTATACCTAATATGTCAACTTTTTTTATTTATTTAACTTTAAAACAATAATAGCGGTTTTGAAGCAAAAAAAATATATTTTAGTGTCTTTATTGTCTGAGAGTCATAGTTTCTTTATGTTTTGACCAATTGTTTTAGGTAGGGTCTCACTTTTTGCGGGATGAGTTGGCGGTTTGATTGGTACTATTTTAGGGGCTATACACCTTTTTGATCGCTTGGTGTTGCAGTTTTTGTCATGTAAGGTGATGTAAATCTTTATTATTTTTTTATGGTGTTTATCGGATGGGGTGGATCATGTGATATATTTATATAGCTGGTCGTTACGGACGTGGTGATATCTAATATGTGTGTTTTATTCCTTTTTTTTCCTATTTTTTATTCTAAAATCAGGGGAAATGGAAGTTTTTTCTTTTTTCACTTGAAACTTTATTTTTTATTAAAAACACTTTTTTTTATCTTTTTTTTTTTTTACTTTTTCTGTCCCTCTATGGAACTTCAACTTTTGAACGTCTGATCCCCTCTGCAATGCATTACAATACATCTGTATTGTAATGCATTGCCTGTTAGTGCATTACACTGAGTAATACACTAAGGGCTCTTTCACATGAGTGGATGCCGTGCGTGGAATCCGCTGCGTGAAAGACAGTCAAGCCCTGCTCCGGACAGCAGAGTCACGGACCATTAACATGATTGATAATGCTCCGTGCCTCTCTGTGATCTTTTCACTACAAAATCAAATTGAGATAAAGTTGTCACTGTGATTTTGTAGCAAAAAGGTCATAGAGAGGCAAAAAGCATTATCAATCATGTTAATGCTCCGTGTCTCTGCTGTCCGAAGCGGTGCTTGGCTGTCTTTCACGCAGCGGATTCCACGCATGGCATCCACTAGTGTGAAAGAGCTCTAACAGGTTTCCTAGGAGACCCAGCCTGGGGCTGGATCTCCTCGGCCCCAATAGAAGGCAGGTCCCTATGCCATGCCAGGCATTGGGCATGCTGTGCATGGCATCGGGCTGCCTTGTCACCCATTGGGTCCCCACCACAGCAGCGTGGGGACCCGATGGGCTCCCTCCCCCTTCACATGCACCTTCTATGCCGCGGTCAGCGCTGACCGTGGCATAGAAGGGGTTAATCCGCCGGCATTGGATTTTACAGCGATGCTGGCGGATACATTAGGGGCCCGGCTATCAGGTACTGCCGGGCCCATACAGTGATCGGGCATGCACCACTCCTGTGCCTGCCTGGTCACCATGACGTAATAGTGCGTCAAAATGC
Organism: Bufo gargarizans; assembly: GCF_014858855.1. NCBI lineage: Eukaryota > Metazoa > Chordata > Amphibia > Anura > Bufonidae > Bufo > Bufo gargarizans. Next base: position 633,270,673 of record NC_058080.1, on the reverse strand, counting down.
GGCAAGTCACTTGCCGCCATGATGTACTATTACGTCATATGTCGGGCTCTTAAAAAACATTTTACAAGTCCCATGTTAGAAAATCCGGATGTTGCTCCTTCCCTTCAAAGAACTGCTGTATCCCTAAACAGCAGTTTACAACCACAAATGGGATGTTACTATATTCAGGAGAAAATGGGTAGCAAATTGTGTGGTCATTTTCTCTTTTATCCCAGACAGACAAGTGTTACATTTTTAATAATTTGAAAAATTCATGTTTGAGAACAGCATTCCTCCTCCTTTCAACTACAGAGAAGCCTTTCAGTTGTATCATATCTGACTTCACTGCTCCCTCCTAGTGGGGCGCCTTATGTTTTTCCTAAGAAGAGGCAACAAAACCCTATATGCTATTGAAGATACTAAAAAAAAACTCCCTGTTGATGACTTGTGTGAGACATATCAGCTTCAGCATTTGGACTGCCATGAGAAAGAGGTTCAGGCGGAGGTGGGAGACCCCATAAGTAGCGCTGATGGTTTTAGTGGATGCTGCTCCCAATTGAAAGTTAGAATTTTCTAGGCTCATTCAAAAAAGCCATTGTTTTTTCTTACACACTAAGGCTACATGCACAAGATCGTATGTGTTCTATAGTCCGCAAATTGCCATCCGTTTTTTTTTTGCGGATCCATTAAAATGAATGGGTCTGCATCCTATCCCAAAAAAGAAAAAACGGAACGGACATGGAAACAAAATACGTTCCTGTGCATAGGCATCGGGACCTGCCTTCTACGGAAGCCTAGGAGATCCAGCCCCAGGCTGGGTCTCCTAGTCAACTTGTTAGTGTATTATTCAGTGACATCATTTGCTATTGCTGTCATTGCATTAAAGAGCTTAACCCCTTCCTGACATATGACGTACTAGTACATCATAGCGGTAGGTGACCTGCTGCAATTTGACGAACTATTACATCATACTGATTTTAGATCAGTGTGGGGGCCCAGCAGTCGCTGACAGATCTGACCACGGCATAGATGGTTTTTGCAGCGAGTGAGGTGCGTCGATGGGGGACCCAATGCCTTGCAGGCAATGCATTACAATACAGCTGTAATGCATTGAAGAGGGGATCAGACCCCAAATGTTGAAGTCCCAGAGTGGGACAGAAATAAAGTAACAGAAAAAGTGTTTTTAATAAAAAATAAAGTTTCAAGTAAAAAAAAAGCCCCTTTCCCCTGATTTTATCATAAAAAAAAAAAGAAAAGACACACACATTAGTTATCACCAAGTGTGTAACGACAGGCTCTATAAATATATCACATAATCTAAAATAAGGTACAATTTTAAAAGTAAAAATTAAATAAATAAAAACTGTGTAAAAAAAAGGGATCAAAAAGTCGTATGCACCACAAAATGGTAGCAATCAAACCATAATCTCATCTCGCAAAAAATTAACCCCCTACATAAGAAAATCGCCCAAAAAATTTAAAAAAACTATGGCTCTCAGAATATGGACATCATTTTTTTCAAAAATGCTTTTATTGTGTAAAACTTAAAAAAATTAAAAAGTATATAAATTAGGTATTGCCTAATATGCCTGCTGTATAAAAATATCATATAATTTAACCCCTCAGGTGAACACTTAAAAAAAAAATTTAATACTGTGCCAAAAAAGCTGTTTTTTTGGTCACTTTACATCACAAAAAGTGCAACACCAAGTGATTAAAAAGGTGTATGCCCCCCTAATTACTATCAATCAACTCGTCACCTTATCCCGCAAAAATTTAGCTCCTACATAAGACAATCTCCCCAAAAAACTAAGACTATGAAGACACTGAAATATGTTTTTTTTATGCTATTATTGTGTTAAAAGGAAATAAATAAAAAAAGCAGACATTAGGTATCGCCACGTCCGTAACAACCAGCTCTATAAGAATATTACATTATCTATCCCCTCCGCTGAACACCATAAACTTTTTTTTATAGGAACTGTGCAAAAAAAAACATTTTTGGTCACCTTACGTCACAAAAAGTGTAATACCATGCGATCAAAATGTCATATTCACCCCAAAATAGTATCAAACCATCACCTCATCCTGCAAGAAAAGAGCCCCTAGATGAGCCAATCAGCCAAAAAAAAAAAAACTATGCCTCTCAGACTATGGAGACACAAAAAAAATATTTTGTTCAAAAAATGATTTTATTGTGTGAAAATTAAATAAATAAGAAAAAGTATACATATTAAGTATTGCCACATCCATAACAACCTGCTTTATAAAAAATATCACATGACCTACCCCGACAGGTGAACGCTGTAAAAAAAAATTTAAACTGTGCCAAAACAACTTATTTTTTGGTCACCTTGTTCCATAAAGTGTAATATTGAATGATCAAAAATCATATGTACCCAAAAAATTGTACCAATAAAAACATCAATTTTTCCTGCAAAAAATGAGCCTCTGCACAAGATGATCGGCAGAAAAATAAAAATAATATGACGTTGAGAAAATGGAGACACAAAAGCATAATTGTTTTTCAAAAATGCATTATTATGTAAAACTGAAACAAAGAAAGTAGACATATTTGATATTGTTAGTTTCGTAACATCCTGTTTTACAAAAATAGCACATTATCTATCCTGTCAGATGAACATTGTAAGAAACAAAAAAATAAAAACTGTGCCAGAACAGCCATTTTTTTATTACCATGCTTCACAAAAAACATATGTCGGGTATATAAAGCAAATGCTTTATATAAATATTTAAAAAAGAAAAATTATGCAAACTATATTGACCCGTTAGATGGACATAAACATCTCAAAGAGTTCAATCGAGAACCTGATTATTTTTTGCAATCAGTAAAACAGGGTACAAGCGTCTATGCAAAAATATAAATGGTTTATTATACAATAGGTTAAAATACAAACGAAAATGAATCAATATAAATTTCAATAATATACAATGATATGCAGTACCCAGAATTCACCACTATAAGATACCAACAAAACACTATTCAACCAACACAAGAATATTATGCAATACAGCTTTAAATCTGTGAGAGATATACAATCAATGGATTATGCGGAAAACTCAATCAAGAAGATGACAGATACGAGCCCTTGCTCCGCCCAAAAATGATGACCAATCTTCAGATAATGGTAGTATTGCAACAAAACTTATAAATTATTGGCTTGATATCAAACTAGGGAATACAAAGATTCCCAACAAAGAGTTTCTCCAATATTGTCTCCTTTATTCAGTTATATGCATCTTAACTGAAATCAGAGAAAATACTGATGTAGCAACTAACGTTACACGTCCGCAAGTGAGCGGGTATCTGGCTAAGTATCAAGCCAATTAATTTAGATCAATACTACATAAAAACAAAATATACATTACCCAAGGGTCAAGTGATGTGCAGAGTCTTGGGGCAGCCAGCTCTCAAGAGTTTTTCCCGATAATCCAAATGATTCTCCAGAGATCTATAATCCAAAGGTTTGTTTCTTTTTCTTTTTTCCTTCCTCCTCCTTTTCCTGGTAACTGGTTTCTTAACCCAAAACTTATCAGATGAACACGCCCTCCGAGTTTGGAACTTTCCAATCATTGTTGGAGGGGTGTGTGCATTGATAAGGAGCATGGCGTCATAATACTACCCAGAATGCAATTTTTCTACTGATGTAGTATTAACCGCTTATATCTAGATGGCACTGTTGTATAAGCAATAAGCATCATACCATTAAGGGTTAACTCATACATGCCTAATATTTTCACTACTTCACACCTCTGACATCTAGAGGCCTTGTCTCAGGGCTGAGGGACAAACTTTGATACATGAATATATACTTTGAGGAACATCTAGACCATTCTCACACTGTGGAATTCATGTTCAGATAGGAAAAACAATAAAGCCTCAGAGTCCGCAGGTGCGGTGTATCTTCTAACTTTCTAAATGTATAATATATTGTTACAATAACAGTAGCTTTTGAACAGCACAATAATCTTCTCATGGACTTACTTCGGCCTACATGAAAATCCATACAAAACAGTGAATATAAATCAACATTGCTCTTAAAGGCAATGAATACCCATTATAACTAAAATAAGTAAATATAAAAGTTTACACTTATGAAAAAGCACAACACATAGAGCAATCAAAACATATATGTATCCCAAAATAATACCAATAAAACTGTCACCTTATCCTGTAGTTTCCAAAATGGGGCCTCTTTATGGGAGTTTCTACTGTAGGGTGCATCAGGGAGGCTTGAAATGGGACATGGTGTCTAAAAACCAGTCTAGCAAAATCTGCCTTCCAAAAACTATACGGCGCTCCTTTTCTTCTGCGCCTTGCCATGTACCCTTACAGCAGCTTACCACCACATGTGGAGTGTTTCTGTAAACCACAGAATCAGGGTAATTAATATTGAGTTTAGTTTGGAGGTTAACAGTGGCGTAGCATGGGTTGCCAGCACCCGGGGAAAGCCATGTATTGCGACCCCCCAACATGTGGACTTGCCCCTTTTTACAGATAATGTAGTAGATGTTACCTGCAGTCCTACATAACACCACAGATAACTCAGTGATAACTCTCTGAGTACAGATAATGTAGTAGATGGGTGTGAGGCCCCAGATTTCAGAACATACACAATTTACCCCCCAACCCTACTGTGAAACAGATATGTGGATGGACATTACATACATCACTACAAAATATACAGTATAATACAGCACCACATCCAGTGACATCTCCTGTGATGTAGACTTTCCTCAACATCTTAATTCGGAGATAAGACCACCATGATACCTTCTTTCAGCTGCGTCTCGTCTCTACAGAGTTTCACAGAAAATATTTTTAGATTCCTCACTTTGCTATCATCCTCCCCTCCTGGTGCCTCAACACTGTTATCCTGCTGCCCCCAATACTGTGATAGAGCCAGACAGATAGGAGGACCAGAGTTGAGGCACACTAATATATACTAATATTACAGAGGGGCCATTATATATTATAATAATACAGAAGGGCCATTATATATTATCATAATACACGGGGGGCTATTATATAGTATAATAATACAGAGGGGGCTAGTATATGTACTAATAATACAGAGGGGCCATTATATATACTAATAATACAGAGGGGCCATTATATATACTCATAATACAGAGGGGCCATTATATATTATAATCATACAGAGGGGCCATTATATATTATAATAATACAGAGGCGGACATTATATATTCTAATCTGTGTGGAGGGGGCACAGAGTAGGCAAAACCACTGTGTAGGGATTTCGCTACCATGGACCATAACGCAATTCTATGATGTAGAATGCATAACAGAATGCCTTTAGAGGTATTCAATTATTCATTCCATCATATTAGAAGTCTATAGCCTGCATAATGAATCTATCCCGTTTCCGTTATGCAGAAGAGGACTCCCCTGCATAACGGAAACGGGACGGATCCATTTTGCAGCCCATAGACTTCTATTATGACGGAAGGAATAACGGAATACCTCTAAAGGCATTCTGTTATGCATTCCATCATAGAATAAAGTTATGGTCCGTGGTAACGGAATCCATAAAGCAAATCTGCTCCTACCACCAAACGAATTGTAAACTAATTTCGAAATCTGAAATTCGTTTATCTCTGCCACTGTGTGGAGGGGGCACAGAGGAGACAAAACTCACAGTCTAGAGAGCGCACAGACGAGGCAAAACTACCTTATGTAGTTAAAAAACCTAATGTAAGGTGATGTACTGTATGGTGAGCAATGTAACTGTAGGTGACTTTATAAAAACTTCTAGCAGCTCTCATATACTCCACTACAAGCTACATAAAAATACAGCCCCCAGACCCCTCACCAGAAATCAGTGACCACAGCATACTGTAAGTGCCTGCACTCTCCCTGCTCTAGACGCTGCTCTGCTTCTCCTTATAGCCCTTTTCCTGCATCTGGCACAGTCTGTAAGGGGCGGGAAGAAGCAGTCATATGATCTCATGACGTCATGCCCTCGAAGAAGCCAATACATTCTAGGCCTGTCCTGAAGCCTATGAGGCAGAATGGAAGGGACCGGAGCCTATGGCTCCTGTCGCTCTCCTTGAAATGCCTGCTGCCGGGTGCCCCCTGCAATATGGCGCCCCCCTCACGCTAAGCCACTGACTGTTAACCCTTGATGTGTTACAGAAAAAAATTGATTAAAATGGAAACATCTGCCCAAAAAAATTGAAATTTAGAAATTTTATCTCCATTTTCCTTTCGTTCTTGGGGAATACCTAAATCAGGATTGACCAACCTTCAGCTCTCCAGCTGTTGCAAAACTACAATTCCCAGCATGCAAAGGCTGCCTACAGCTATCAGCCTACAGCAGGGCATGGTGGGATAACTTGAGGGGTATAGTTTCTAAAATGGCATCATGTATGGGTGGTTTCTAACTAGGGTTGCCACCTTTTCTTCAAGCCAAACCCGAACAGAAGGGAGGGCCCCTTCCAGGCCCCACCCATGTACCGCCTCCAGCCACACCCATGCCCCACCTCCAACCACGCCCATGTCTCGCCTCCACCTCTGGTCGCTGTCGCACCACGATCGTTACGCCCCTGATCCCACGCCTGCGCCGTCCCGTTTAGTATTCGGCGCAGGTGCGGGATTTACGGGACGAAGAGGAGAACTCGGACGTCAATCAACTGGACATGGGCATGCCACTGCCAAAGGGTGAATAGACATAGCCTCTAGGTGCTGCAGCAACGCCCTCATAGCACCTAGAGGCTCATTAGCATATTATACGTCTTTATTTTAAGAGAACAGCGGAAGCGGCAGGCAGGGAGTTATAAAACACACTGTTCTCTCATAGCACTGCCTCTCTCTCTGATGTCACTTCCTGTGGACCTAACTTCCTTATCAGAGAGATGGAGGGAGGGACTGGGAGGCAGGGGAGGAGCGAGGAGGAGACCGGAGACTACTGAACAGTGAGTGAGCCGCTGCGCTGCCTGCCTGGCAGCCGCATCACTGTAGTGTAGACTGGAGAAGGAGGGGAGAGGGAGGGAGAGGAGGGGAGAGGGAGGGGGAGGGAGGGGGAGGGAGCGCTCAGCCTCCGCTCCACTCCGCTCAGCTGATCACCCAGCCGCCGCAGTGTGAGTCACTAGTGACAGGCAGCTTATGCGATCGGACGGACTCCACACTCACTGTCTGCAGTTTGAATGAATAGAATAATCCTGTGCCTGGGTCTAAGAAAGGCTTGTACCCGGGCACAGGATTACAAACCCGGACGGCAACCCTATTTCTACCATGTAAGCCCCAGAAAGTGACTTCATAACTGAACTGGTCCTTAAAAAGAATTGCTTCTAAAATTCGAAGCCTAACATCCTAAAAAAATGAAATGACATTTACAAAATGATGCCAAAATAAAGTACACATATGGGCAATGTTACAGGTAACCTGTCACCTCCCCAAACCATCCCAAGCTGCCAGTAGTACCTGTGTGTAGCGAGCAGCGTGTTTCTGATTATGCTTTTCTTCCTGAAGGCAGATGCAACAAATATACTGAAAACTTTGTTTTATTCCCCGCCAGCGTGCTTCTCCACACATGCTTGAAGTCAAGGAGCCAGCTGCCTCCTTGCTTCAAGTCACGGTAACCACGCCCCCTTCCCTGTCCCTTCGCTGTGACTGACAGCGCTTATGCAGAGACTTTAGTGAAGCCAGCCGAACAGGCAACTGTCAGTCACAGTGAAGGGGCAGGGAAGGTGGCGTGGTTACCGTGACTTGAAGCAAGGAGGTCGCTGCCTCCTTGACTTCAAGCATGTGTGGAGAAGCGTGCCGGCACGGGATAAAACAAAGTTTTCAGTACTATTGCTGCATCTGCCTTCAGGAAGAAAGGCATCATCAGAAACACACTGCTGGCTACACGCAGGTAATGCTGGTGGCTTGGGATGGTTTTGGGAGGTGACAGGTTCCCTTTAAGTAATAAATATTTTATGAGATATTCCTTTCTGTTTTAAAAGCAGAAAAATTGAATTATAAACAAAATATGGTTGAATGTATAAAATCGTACTTGAACACTCTTGAGTAAAACTTCTAAATTTTAAATAATGTTTCTTAACAGAAAAGCAGCAAAAAGTTTTAACCCCTTAAGGACCCATGATGTACATGTACGTCATTTCAGTCTGGGACTTAAAGACCCGTGACGTACATGTACTTCATGGTGATCGGGCGGGTGCAGGAGCTGCACCCGTTTGATCAGCGGCAGGGGTCCAGCAGTCACTGATAGCCGGACCCCTGCTGCATGCGCCAGCATCGGTGAAATCCCCGATGCCGGCACATTAACCCTTCATGTGCCGCGGTCAGCGCTGACCGCGGCACGTGCAATGTCGGTCGGGGATCGGAGCTACCATCAGGTCCCCGTGCTGCTGTGACAGGGACCCGATGGCATTGAAAGCAGCCGTATGCCTTCCTTAGGCATCAGGGCTGCCTTCCGGTGGAGAACCTGTGAGATCCAGCCCCCTGGATCTCACAGGCAGGAAGCTGTATATGTAATACACATACAGCCAGTGCATTCCAATGCAGAAGTATTGAAATGCATTGTAAAGGGAATCAGACCCCCAAAAGTTGAAGTCCCCAAGCCCAAAGTGGGACAAAAAATAAAGTGAAAAAAAGTTGAAAAAATAGTTTCCCCCCAAAAAATTATAAGTTTTAAGTAAAAAATAAATAAATTTCCCCCAAAAAATGTTTCCTTTAAAATTGTAAAAAAAAATAGGGAAAAAAAGAAAAGTATGCATATAAGGTATCGCCGCATCCATATTGACTGAGTCTATAAACATATCATGTGATCTAACCCCTCAAATGAACACCGTCAAAAAAATAACTTTAACTTCATCCTCTTTTTCCACACGCTTACTGTTTGATAATCTGACTGGCTATTTAACTTCAGCCACTTTATGATTGATTGTCAACCATTTATGGTTTTGTTATTTTATTTCCCTTGTACATCTTACACTCATGATACTTCATATACATTTCATTTTATCCCGAGACTATTCTTCCTATATTGTACTAAAATAACAATAAATAAAAAAACCTTGATCTTAACAGTAGGTCATTTATTGATGACATTTCTTTTAAGAATATGTTGTTTAAATGTAAATAATTTCTATTTTTCCTCTTATTTTTACCAATTTTTTGTACTACTTTATTTTTACTATATTCCCATTCAGTTGAGGGACGTTTTGAATCCTGTTTTGGCATGTCACATAGAACAAAGCTCCAAATTAACATGATTAATATTCATTAATATTCATGAAATTCAGCTAACACTTATTGGAAGTGGAATATGTGCTTTAGAGTCTAGAACTCTACTGATTACCATATGAAAACCGGCCATACTTGAAACAAATTTGTTTCATATTGAATATTAACATTTTGCTGTTACTCTTTCTGAACATGATGTACTGTACATGATTTTGCATTCTACCAAGGAATTCTGAAGGACAAAGGTCTTAATATTTCCTTTAAAATTTTACCAATCATAAAAGTGACATTGTCAAGTAAGTTAAAAACTAGATGACACTGGATTACTTTTTTCCTAACCAGAACACAGATATTTAAGGGGTTTTCCGAGATTTTAATATTGATGAACTATTCTCTGGATAGGTCATCAGTTTCTGATCGGTGGAGGTCCGACACCCAGGACCCCCGCTGATCAGCTGTTTGAGAAGGCACTGGTGTTCCTGTGAGCTCCGTGGCATTTCTTGTGCTTACCAAGTGATTGTGCTTGGTATCTCACTCAGCCCCATTCACTTCAATGGGGCTGAGCTGCGCATAGGTCACATGACCAGTAAACATGTCATTGCTGGCCTAGGAAAAGCTAAGAGAAAAGAGAAGGGTGTCAAACCGCCACCGATCAGATACTGATGACCCATCTAATGGATAGATAATCAGTATTAAATTCTCCGAAAACCCTTTTAAATACATTTTTCATATCTGTGTTCACAAAGGAGCTGCTGAGGACAGGTTCACTAAAATAGCTAATGATGTCATAACTAATGACTTGTCATGGTTGACTGAAGTAATGGTCCAAAAAAAGTATGTGAATAAAGCTCTGTCTTGGTCCTGATCGTCATTATGTTCTTGACCCCTTCCTTTGTACTTGAATGGCAGATGTCAGATCTTTAAAGATGGCGCCCTCTCAGTTTTACACAGCAGACTCCATGATCAGAGACAACTCTGATCGCAAAGTTTTAACCGCTCAGAAGCCGTGGTCAATTGTGACTACATCATCTGAGTGGTTATTTATTGGAAGGTTTTAATTGCTATGGCAGTCTGGGGCCTTCTGAAGGCTCCAAATCCTGCCATAGTTAAGTTCTCACAGATTGCAGTGATAAACTGCTGAAGTCTATGGCATGAATAAAAGAAAACAATAAGAAAAAAAGATAATTGATATTGTAGTGTCTGAAAATGCCTGAACTATAAAAATAAAAAAAGTATACTTATCCTAGATGGTCTAAAACGCATTCCAAAGTCTTCATAATTGCCAAACAACTTTACAAAACTTTGGAAAAGATTTCAAACAACTGTCAGTTAGCCCAAACCAGGCCATTCTAGCACAAGAGCAGCATGCAATATGCTAAATAAGGTCTTAAAGCAGTGGCACTCTAACCGCTAGTGAAGATGACGAGGTTGAGGTCCCTGCTATGGTCAGAGGTACCCGATGCCATGTCAGTGTTTTGCATACCCCGCGTGATGAGCCTCATTTGCAGCAGTGGTGCTAGTGCTGATCTTTTTTATGGTGCGGCATACACCAGCAGCTCAGCACATCCTGGACCTTCTACCAGCACTGCCGTATTCCCTGGTGAAGTGGCGAGCACCAGAAGGGCAGTTCAAGCTGGTACGGTGGCATGTGCATTAACTCCCCCATCACAACCACCACGTTGACAGGCCCGTAGAGCCCTTAGTATCCCAAAGGTGCTGGCAAATCCTAATTGGCAATCCCCTGCTTCCGCCGCACCCGTATTGCCCCCTTTCACCGTCCAGTCTGGAGTTCGGATGGAGACAACTCATTTAGGATCTGCCCTTCAGTTTTTTGAGCTGTTCTTCACCACGGATCTCTATGACTTAGTTGTGGCAGAAATTAACTGCTACGCCACAGACTATATTACCGCCAATCTGGAAAGCTTCTATGCCCAGCCTTTTTGGTGGAAACCAGTCACAGTTTCCAAATTTAAAATATTTTTGGGCCTTATCCTCAGCATAGGTCTAACTAACTAAAAAAAAATGTATTGCGGTCCTATTGGTCTAAAGACCGAATATATTACATGCCCATGTTCTCTTCTGCTATGTCCAGGGCACGTTTTGAGGTCATCATGCATTTATGCATTTCGCTGACAATAAAACCTGTCATCCAAGAGGTCACCCTGCTTATGAACGGCTCCACAAAATTTGGCCCCTCATAGACCATTTGTCATCCAGATTTGCAGATGCGTATACCCCCAATCAGAACATCTGCATAGACAAGTCCCTTGTACATTTTACCGGGTGCCTTGGCATCAAACAGTACATCCCCAGCAAGCGCGGCCGGTATGGGGTCAAACTGTATAAGCTCTGTGAAAGGGCCACAGGCTATACATATCGTTTTAGGGTCTATGAGGGAAAAGACTCAAAACTGGAGCCGGTCGGCTGCCCAGACTAGTTGGGGAGCAGTGGCAAGATTGTCTGGGACTTGGTGTTACCCTTCCTCCACAAGGGGTACCACTTATACATGGACAATTTTTACACAAGTGTGGCCCTCTTTCGGCACTTACATCTAGTCGGAATTCAATGCTGTGACACCACACGACCTAGTTGCTGGGGCTTCCCCCAACGGCTCATTAGTACCCCTTGCACGAGGGGAGAGGGCTGCCTTGTGTGACCAAGAACTTCTCGCGGATCTATTTCTTAGGAATTGGGCGATGGACAGGGCTCCCACATTATCAGAGTGGGAAAGACTAATGCATAGAATAAATTGAATTTGAGGACATTAAGTTCAAAGGGGAGAAACACTGGACATAGGAGGGGGAGAATGGCTGGAGTGGAGCTGATAACCCAGAACCTATAACATCTGGTGGATACATGCCTCTAGAATGGTATGCCCCATATCACACGGTTGCATAATAAGAATTACGACGGGAGTCACCCGCCACACCCGCGACAACCGTGGCCCGGCCTGGGAGGGTGGGAATGGGGGGGGGGTTTGGGTAAGGTTTTGTTGTTCACGGAAGGAGGTAGAGGAGTACTTATCCTGAGATCTTCTTATAGGTTGGTTTTGACTGGCAAGCTAACGTAGTATGCCAGAATTTTATTATCATGTATGTCTTGAAGATTATATATTTGAGGATGAATTTGTACATGTAACATGCTCCTCCTTTCTTTTTTGTATTTGTATATCGTGTTAACTTTTGAGAAAATCAATAAAGAAAAAGTTTAATAAAAAAAAAGAACTGCTCGCGGTGAAGTGGAGGGACAAGAGGAACGTTTACCTTTTGTCCACCATTCACGCAGACACGACAGTAGAAATTGAAAGGGCAACTGGAGTCATTTGGAAACCCCTCTCTGTCCACGACTATAACCTTCACATGGGAGGGGTGGACCAGATGTTGGCTCCCTATTTAGTGTCCCGCCGCACCAGACGCTGGTATAAGGTGTCTGTTTATTTAATTCAATTGGCTGTCTATAATAGTTTTGTTCTCTACAGTAAGGCTGAGAGAACAGGATGCTTCCTAAAATTCCAGGAAGAGATCATTTTGGAACTCCTGTATCCAGGAGGGTCCGTGCCCCAAGTCCCTGATGTAGTGAGCCGGCTACATGCCAGACACTTCCCGAGTGTCTATCCTGGTACTCCAACTCACCGTTCCCCAAGAAAAAGATGTTGTTTCTGTAGCAGGGCTGGAATAAGGCGTAACACCACAGTTTTTTGTCCTGACTGTCCTGACCAGCCTGCCCTATGATTACTTGTTTCCGCAAGTACCACACACAGGTACACTATTAGTGTAGGGATTGCGTGACACAGGACAGGCACACGGGTCTTAGGCCCCTTTCACACAGAGCTGCCACAAACCTCTCCTTTCACCTGGGACAAAGTGCATAATGTACTTCGCCACATCTCTGGGCGATTTGCGCTTTGCAATTTTTCCCATGGGGAAGGAGAGGTTTATCCTCTAAAAGGTAAAAAAATAAAAAAATAAAAAAATCACAGGTAAGCCAAAAAGTTAATGTTCTGTTTCAAATGTTATGTAAAGTTAATGTTAATTAATTTATTGCGTTGCTGCCTGTTTTTTTTTTTTTTTTTTTTACCTTCTAGGTGGACCAAGCGATCAACCAGCTGCAGCACTGATGTGCATTCTGACAGAAGCATTGCGCTGCTAGTCAGATTACACAAAAGTCGGTGTATGCGGCACTGCAAGATGAGATTTCTCCTGTGCAGTAAAAAAGATACGTTTGCCGAGGCTTAGGAGCTGAGGGGCGGTGTTCATATGCTTTGGCAAACACTTTGTATAAAAAAATAAAAATAAAATTTCTGGCAATGATTTCTTTATCCACATTGATTGATGTGAATGGAGAAATCGGGTTTGCCAGGGCATACGAGCTGAGTGGGTTTGGATGTTGGGCGGAGCTCCTATGTCCTGGCAGACGCCTTTCCCCTCTTTTTTGTTTTTGCAAATTTTTTGGCAGAGATTTTTTTACCCACATTGATCGATGCGAATGAAGAAATCTGTCCATGAAAGATTGAACTTTTTGTCCCAAGTTAGCGGAAAGGGAGACTTTGTGAAAAAAAACAAAAACAAAAATCAATTTCCGCTAACTCATGCCCCCCCCAAAAAAATCTTCTATGAACTCACCATGCCCCTCACGGAATACCTTGGGGTGTCTTCTTTCTAAAATGGAGTCACATGTGGGGTATTTATACTGCCCTGGCATTTTAGGGGCCCTAAAGCGTGAGAAGAAGTCTGGAATCCAAATGTCTAAAAATGCCCTCCTAAAAGGTACTCATTGGAATTTGGGCCCCTTTGCGCACCTGGGCTGCAAAAAGTGTCACACATGTGGTATCGTTGTACTCAGAAGAAGTAGGGCAATGTGTTTTGGGGTGTCTTTTCACACATACCCATCCTGTGTGTGAGAAATATCTCTGTAAATGACAACTTTAAAAAAAAAATGTATACAAAGTTGTCAATTTACAGAGATATTTCTCTCATCCAGCATGTGTATTTGTAAAAATACACCCCAAAACACATTGCCCTACTTCTGAGTACGGCGATACCACATGTGTGACACTTTTTTGCAGCCTAGATGCACAAAGGGGCCCAAATTCCAATGAGTATCTTTAGGATTTCGCAGGGCATTTTTTACGCATTTGGATTCCAAACTACTTCTCACGCTTTAGGGCCCCATAAAATGCCAGGGCAGTATAAATACCCCACAAGTGACCCCATTTTGGAAAGCAGACACCCTAGGGAATTCTGTGAGGGGCATGGCGAGTTCATAGAAGATTTTTTTTGGGCACAAGTTAGCGGAAAATGATTTTTTTTTTCTAACAAAGTCTCATATTCCACTAACTTGTGAGAAAAAATTAAATTTTACATGAACTCGCCATGCCCCTTACGGAATACCTTGGGGTGTCTTCTTTCCAAAATGGGGTCACTTGTGGGGTATTTATACTGCCCTGGTATTTTAGGGGCCCTAAAGCGTGAGAAGTATTTTGGAATCCAAATGCGTAAAAAATGCCCTGTGAAATCCTAAAAGTACTCATTGGAATTTGTGCCCCTTTGTGCACCTAGGCTGCAAAAAAGTGTCACACATGTGGTATCGCCGTACTCAGGAGAAGTAGGGCAATGTGTTTTGAGGTGTACTTTTACATATACCCATACTGTGTGTGAGAAATATCTCTGTAAATGACAACTTTTTAATTTTTTTTATACAAAGTTGTCAATTTACAGAGATATTTTCTCACCCAGCATGGGTATATGTAAAAATACACCCCAAAACACATTTCCCTACTTCTTCTGAGTATGGCGATACCACATGTGTGACACTATTTTGCAGCTTAGGTGCGTAAATGGGCCGAAAGTCTAACGAGTACCTTTAGGCTTTTCAGGGTTGCTCACAATTTAGCCCCGCCCAAAATGCCAGAACAGTAAACACACCCCACAAATGACCCCATTTTGGAAAGTAGACACCGCAAGGTATTCATTGAGGGGCATAGTGAGTCCGTGGGAGATTTTTTTTTTTTTTGCCAGAAGTTAGCAGCAATGGAAACTTTATTTATTTTATTTTTTCTCAGAAAGTGTCATTTTCCACTAACTTTTGAAAAAAATTTAAATCATACATAAACTCACCATTCCCCTCCGCGAATACTTTGGGTGTCTTCTTTCTAAAATGGGGTCATTTGGGGGGGGGGATTTATACTATCCTGGCATTCTAGCACCTCAAGAAACATGACAGGAGCTCAGAAAGTCAGAGCTGCTTCAAAATGCGGAAATTCACATTTTTGTACCATAGTTTGTAAACGCTATAACTTTTGCGCAAACCAATAAATATACAGTTATTGGGTTTTTTTTTTTTATCAAAGACATGTAGCACAATAAATTCTGACACAAACTTGTATAGAAATGTAATTATATTTGAACAATTTAACCAGAGAAAGTTAAAAATACACTTTTTTTTGAGAAAATGGTCAGTCTATTTTGATTACTATCAGAAAAATGAAAAATCTCAGCAGCAATCAAATGCCACCAAAAGAAAGCTATATTTGTGAGAAGAAAAGGAGGTAAAATTAATTTGGGTGCCAAGTTGCATGACCGAGCAATAAACCGTTAAAGTTGTGAAGTGCCGATTTGTAAAAAAAGGCCTGGTCACCTGCGGTCCTAAAGTGGTTAATCCAGGGAGTTATTCTTATTGCCTGATTATAATCGGGAATTTCTGTTTTCCCCTAAAATGAGGAAAACTGGCTTCTACCTCACAGTTTTTCTTTTTTTTTTGCCTTCCTCTGGATCAACTTGCAGAATAACAGGCTGAACTTGATGGTCTTTTTTCAGCCTTACAAACTATGTTACTACGTTATACGTTGACGCTATATAAATAAATATTATTATTATGATCCCAGGTGTTGCAGCAGGTGGTCATCTATTTTGTAAAAAATAAATCCAATCAGCGTACTGTTTTTGCCAGTCCTCGGTGCATGAATCCTTAGGAGAAGCAAATTCACTGTAGAAACAAAGTAGTGGGTCCAGCACTTGGGTCTTGAATAAAACCATAAATTTTTTTAATTTCAAATATCTTAAAAAAAAAGTCCAGGAGGGCACAGAGTAGGGCATCTCCCCACACCAGACTGCCCCGATGTGTGCCATTTTGGACTTTTCAGAAAGATATTTGAAAAAGATATTTATTAGTCACCTTGTCCCCCCCAAAAAATAGGATGGGACTGTTCTATTATGGACCAGACATTCCATAAAATGCGAAATGCGCACAGCTTTTTTGATGTTTTATTTTTCTTTTGCTTGGTATCGAATGGTGCATGAGGCTTAAGAAACATATTTTTCCATAGGCCTTATTGCCAGGAGCACCCCAGTAGTAGGAAAAAAAAAATCCAGATCTTTCTGCTAAAAAAAGTTTTTTTTCACTCTAGACACAGTTTTTTCCCCATAACACTGTGTGTGCTTAAACATCATCTGCCCCCAATAAGGAAAAAAATGTTGACGCTTTCTAATCTGAAAAAACATAACACATGCATCGATGCAGTGTGTTTTTATACAGGCTGTTTGTTAACACTGTTAATCATCCGTTTTCACATAGCTATTTATGTCACTGTGACATATGCTATTGCTGTCATTGCATTTAAGAGCTTAAAGAGGGGGCGGAGAGAGAGCAAAAATTAGTAAAAAAGAAAAAAAAGATGTTACAAAGAGATATAAAACATCTGAGTCCTAGGAGACCTCAGGGTGTCATGTACCAATTTTCAGGCCAATTGAATCAACTTTGATTTGCTTAGAAGCAATTTGGTTGCAAATTAAAAAATTTTTTTTAAAAATTGCTAAATCTGACACGAAACCAATTTCAAGAAGTTCACTCATCTCTAATACAAACCAGCATGTTTACTTTGCTTTTCATGAAGATTAAACAGTATTTGGATACTGTTCTTAGCAAATGAGCAAAACAATATACCTTATATTTCGCCCTATAAGACGCACCTGCCCATAAGACGCACCTAGGTTTATGAGGAGGAAAATAAGAAAAAAAACAATTTGAACAAAAAGGTGTGCTTTTGGTGGGTTTTGAACTAATGGTGGTCTGTGGATGACACTATTACGGGGGATCTGTTGAGGACACTGTTATGGGGGATCTGTGGGTGACACTGTTATGGGGGATCTGTGGGTGACACTGTTATAGGGATCTCTGGATGGCTCTTATTGAGGTCTTGTCACCGCCAGATCTCTGAGAAGTTCTGATAGACGTTCTTCAGTACCTCCTGCATGATGTTCTTTTGGTTTCGCTTTGACATCTCTTCTCCCTCTCCCAGCTGTCATCTATTAGCAGTGATTGCCTCCCTTTATATCTTCTCCCATACTGCCTCACTTTGCGGTTTATACTACTTCCTGGATTGTGCTCACTGCTAGACATTTGCTACTGCTGGTTTCTCAGATAAGTCTTTCCCTTTATTTGTGTTTTCCTGTTGGCTTGATTCTAGGTGACCCTGACTCCCTCCATATTAAGTGCAGGGAGCCGGTGGTCGTGTCCCCTCACTATTATAGGGTTTTCAGGTGTCACTCAGTCTAGGTATGTGGACATGCAACTTTCTATCACAGAGATCTTTGCATGGGCTGAGCGGGGAGAGCTATAGGGCTTTAATAGGGCTCACCCTTTTGTTCCTTAGTTTGGGATCAAGTCAGTCGGATCTTTATTTGTTACTTCTTTGTTTTCTGCAACACCATCCGTGACAGGTCTCTGGATGACACTGTTATGGGGATCTGTGGATAACACTGTTATGGGGGGATCTGTGGATGACACATATATGTGTCATCCACAGATCCCCTCCATAACAGTGTCCCTGTAGTGTGAATGACCCCCAATACAGGGGGTGGGGGGTCGCATCTGGTTTTATAATGACAGCGTGGCCCGTGCAGTGACTGTATTCTACTACATGGGCCCCGCTCACTGTATATACCGTAATCTTATCTATAATTGTGGCATTGTTAATAGTAATCAGCGCTGTGTATTACTTACAACAAGCGCTCGGTAGCAGAGAGGAGGGAGGAGGCAGGACGGGCGCTGGCAGCATGAGTCACTACGTCATGCGCCCATGCTGCCTGCTTCATTCATAAAGTGGGTGGTGCAGGCGCGTGACATAGCGACTCACGCTGCCAGCGCCCGTCCTCCCAGCCTGTCTCCTCTCTGCTACCGAGCGCATGTTGTAAGTAATACACAGCGCTGATTACTATTAACAATGCCACAATTATAGATAAGATTACGGTATATACAGTGAGCGGGGGCTGTGTAGTAGAATACAGTCACTGCACGGGCCCAGCTGTCATTATACAGACGTGGACAAAATTGTTGGTACCCTTTGGTCAATGAAAGAAAAAGTCACAATGGTCACAGAAATAACTTTAATCTGACAAAAGTAATAATAAATTAAAATTCTATAAATGTTAACCAATGAAAGTCAGACATTGTTTTTCAACCATGCTTCAACAGAATTATGTAAAAAAATAAACTCATGAAACAGGCATGGACAAAAATGATGGTACCCCTAGAAAACACAGAACATAATGTGACCAAAGGGACATGTTAATTCAAGGTGTGTCCACTAATTAGCATCACAGGTGTCTACAACCTTGTAATCAGCCATTGGGCCTATATATATGGCTCCAGGTAATCACTGTGTTGTTTGGTGATATGGTGTGTACCACACTCGACATGGACCAGAGGAAGCAAAGGAAAGAGCTGTCTCAAGAGATCAGAAAGAAAATTATAGACAAGCATGTTAAAGGTAAAGGCTATAAGACCATCTCCAAGCAACTAGATGTTCCTGTGAGTACAGTTGCACATATTATTCATAAGTTTAAGATCCATGGGACTGTAGCCAACCTCCCTGGACGTGGCCGCAGGAGGAAAATTGATGACAAATCTAAGAGACGGATAATCCGAATGGTAACAAAAGAGCCTAGAAAGACTTCTAAAGAGATTCAAGGTGAACTTCATGCTCAAGGAACATCAGTGTCAGATCGCACCATCCGTCGTTGTTTGAGCCAAAGTGGACTACATGGGAGACGACCAAGGAGGACACCATTGTTGAAAACGAATCATAAAAAAGCAAGACTGGAATATGCCAAACTACATGTTGACAAGCCACAAAGCTTCTGGGAGAATGTCCTGTGGACAGATGAGACAAAAATCGAAGTTTTTGCCAAGGCACATCAGCTGTATGTTCACAGACGAAAAAATGAAGCATATCAAGAAAAGAACACTGTCCCTACTGTGAAACATGGAGGAGGCTCTGTTATGTTCTGGGGCTGCTTTGCTGCGTCTGGCACAGGGTGTCTTGAATCTGTGCAGGGTACAATGAAATCTCAAGACTATCAAGGAATTCTAGAGAGAAATGTACTAGCCAGTGTCAGAAAGCTTGGTCTCAGTCGCAGGTCATGGGTCTTGCAACAGGACAATGACCCAAAACACACCGCTAAAAACACCCAAGAATGGCTAAGAGGAAAAAATTGGACTATTCTAAAGTGGCCTTCTATGAGCCCTGACCTCAATCCTATTGAGCATCTTTGGAAGGAGCTGAAACATGCAGTCTGGAAAAGGCACCCTTCAAACCGGACACAACTGGAGCAGTTTGCTCATGAGGAGTGGGCCAAAATACCTGCTGAGAGGTGCAGATGTCTCATTGACAGTTACAGGAAGCGTTTGATTGCAGTGATTGCCTCAAAAGGTTGCGCAACAAAATATTAAGTTAGGGGTACCATCATTTTTGTCCATGCCTGTTTCATGAGTTTATTTTTTTACATAATTCTGTTGAAGCATGGTTGAAAAACAATGTCTGACTTTCATTGGTTAACATTTATAGAATTTTAATTTATTATTACTTTTGTCAGATTAAAGTTATTTCTGTGACCATTGTGACTTTTTCTTTCATTGACCAAAGGGTACCAACAATTTTGTCCACGTCTGTAAAACCAGATGCCGGCCCCCAGTCCCTCCTCCCTCTCAGCTGATACACCCGCCGCGCGGCATCGCGTATCATTGACAGTTCGGCAAAATGCAGCATTCGCCCCATAAGAAGCACTGCTATTTCCCCCCACTTTTCTTTGGGGGGGGGGGAAATGCGTCTTATAGGGCAAAAAATACAATACAGTATTTTTCGCCCATAACACGCACCTAGGTTTTAGAGGAGGACAATATGAAAAAAATATTTTTCATTAGGGGGTCACTTTATTAGGAGTGGGGTCACTGTATTTGGGGAGTCACCTTATTGGGGGGGCACTTTATTAGGAGTGGGGATTTTTCTGGCACTTCTGCAGCAGGAAAAAGAGCAGAGAGAGCAACCAGTATCATAAAGGAGTTGTTTGCGCTCATAGTAAATAATCAGCCCAGTAATGAGATAACTGATCTGATTTCTGTCACACGTTTGACAGAATTGACACACGTTCTCTGGAGGCCTTGGGTCAAAATCGGGTCCTGAGCAGTCTGAAATCTGCATGAAATAAGGAGCGGCGAGGAGTAAACATTTACTGGAATCCGATGCACTCTGTCCCGCGGCCGTGATTTCAGCGGTGTTCACCCAGATTACAAACCATAGAACATATGTGGATTGCATCACAGCAATGAACACAGGTGTAAGCTAGCAGTTATCATTTACAAGGTAGTGTTATAACCACAGAGGGTTGGACGCACCGTCCGTTACATTATTACTACTTCCTGGCAGGAAAGTGCATTGGAAATGGGTAATGAAAAAAAAGATGCTGACCCATGTGAAAAACTGGGTGCAGCTATTGGGGAAGGCGGGTGGAGGTGCAGAGGTAGCAGCAGCATCCAGGCCCTGGTGGCTGAGGAGGTCCATCTGCTACATAAGGAGACAACAGGGGGTACCTTAGGGATGTCCAGGAACAGGCAGGGTGATGACTGAGAAGCAGAGCAGTTATGTGTGACAGGGAAGTCTGCTCCGCCCCTCTCCTGCGCTCCTATCTACTTTCCTCCTCTCGTCCAAAACAGCGCTTCAGGCCAGCGGGTCCCTACCACCCAGCACTTGCTGCAGCCGGCCGGCCCCTACCACAGACAGCCTGCAGAGGCGACCAGCCCCATCAATATCTCGAACACCCGCAGCACACCGGATCTCTCTGCCAAGCACCAAGCACCAAGCATCGGCTCTTTGATCGCAGCACGGCCAGCCCTTTGATTGCAACATGGCAGGTACAGTAAGTGCTGGACATGGTTTATTTTCCTTATATTCACCCCATAAGATGCACTAACTCCCCCCCCCCCATTTTGGGAGGAAAAAAAGAGATGTAATTGGACAATTGACTCAAAGGCTGTTTCCAGGGCAGGTGTGGGCAACTCCTTAATTTTTTCATTCTCAATTAAGCACATGAAAGGACTGGAGTTGATTTGAGGTGTGGTGCTTGCATTTTGAAGATTTTGCTAAGAAGTAAACATGCGGTCAAAGGAGCTCTCCGTGCAGGTGAAACAAGCCATCCTTCATCTGCGAAAACAGAAAAAAAACATCCCAGAAATTGCTACACTATAAGGAGTGGCAAAATATACAGTTTGGTATATTCTGAGAAAGAAAGAAAGCATTGGTGACCTCAACAATGCAAAAAGACCTGGTCGCCCATGGAATACAACAGTGGTGGATTATCGCAGAATAATTACCATGGTGAAGAGAAACCCCTTCACAACAGCCAACCAAGTGAACAAAACTCTCCAGGATATAGGCGTATCAATATCCAAATCTACCATGAATAGAAGACTGCATTAAAGTAAATAGAGAGGGTTCACTGCACGGTGCAAGCCACTCATAAGCCTCAAGAATAAGAAGGCTAAACCAGCTCACTTCTGGAAGAACATTCTTTGGACAGATGAAACCAAGATCAACCTCTACCAAAATGATGGAAAGAAAAAAAGTATGGTTAAGGCATGGTACAGCTCATGATCCATACCACATAATTTGTAAAACACAGAGGAAGCAGTGTGATGGCTTGGGCATGCATGGATGCCAGTGGCACTGGGTCACTTGTGTTTATTGATGATGTGACACAGGACAGAAGCAGCCGAGTGAATTCTGGGGTTTTCAGAGACATGCTGTGTGCTCAAATGCAGCCAAACAGTATTATAAATTAACATTTTATTTACAATTATTTAATTTGTCAAATTACTTTTGAGCTACAGAAATTAAGGGATTGAGTTTAAATAATACTTTAGTTCCTCACATTTTTATGCAATCATTTTGTTCAACCCACTGAATTAACCACTTCACATCTGCCCATAGGATATAAATGTCCTACGGGTGGATGTTTATCTCTGAATAGACGTTCTGGAACTAGAGATGGCCTTGTGGTTCGCCTGGCGGTCGTTTTGCTGCAAACTTTACTTGTTCGCGATTCGCCGAACATGCGAACATATGGCGATGTTCGCATGCCCCATATTATTTTGCATTGCGCTAAACTTTGACCCATGACACATCCATCAGGTGGGATAGGACAGCCAATTGAGACGTTTCAGCACATGGACACAACCCCACCCTATAACAGAACCTGATCTGGCAGCCATTTTACATTATGTGTTTTGCCAGTGTAGGGAGAGGTTGCTTTGTGGAGCAGGGACAGACTGTTAGGGACACCAAACGCTAGCTAATAGGGCCACAAAAGTCATGTTAAGGACTGGTATAGGTGTGCTATTGATAAATGTGATATACTGAGGGGTGTGATATACTTATAATATACTTTCTAACATAGAAAGTATATTATAGTGTATTTGTATTGTGAATCATTTGTTTGTGGTTCTGCTGCGATACCGCAGCTATATAGAGGGACAAGAGCTATTGGAACAACTATTTGCAACGGGAGTGATATACCTGTTGCCCCCAAAAAACTGATTGAGGGGTTTGATATACCTGCTTCCACAAAATACTAATTAAGGGGTTTGATATACCTGCTTCCACAAAATACTAATTGAGGGGTGCGATATACCTGCTTCCACCAAATATTGATTAAGGGGTTCTATATACCTGCTTTCACTAAATACAGATTGAGGGGTGCGATATAACTGCTTCCACAAAATACTGATTAAAGGGTTTGATAAACCTATTTCCACAAAATACTGATTACCTGCTCTAGGGTCCAGGACGTCTTGTGGCAGGTCAGGAAAATCTCTAGCCATTTTAGAAGATCTTACATGGCCATGGCTCGCCTTACTGATGTTCAGTGCAATGATATCGAATATGTCTATTTTCTTTATTTTGTTCATTTTTACATAATAAAGCTTTTTTGAAAAAAAATATGTTTTTGTGTCTCCAGTTTCTGAATGCCATATTGTTTTTATTTTTCTGCCGATCGTCTGGTGCAGGGGCTTGTTTTTTGCAAGAAGATTTGATGTTTGGTACCATTTTTGGGTACATATGTTTTTTTGATCATTCATTATTTCACTTTATGGGGCAAGGTGACTCAAAAATTGGTTGTTTTAGCACAGGGTGTTTTATTTTTTATTTTTACAGTGTTCACCTGAGGTGTTAGGTCATGTGACATTTTTATAGAGCAGATCGTTACCGACGTGGCAATGCATAATATGTAAACTTTTTCTTATTTATTTAAGTTTTACACAATAATAGCATTTTTGAAACAAAAAAATATATGTTTTAGTGTCCATTCAGAGATAAACATCCACCCATAGGACGTTTATATCCTATAGGCGGATGCAAAGTGGTTAACCAGTGCCTGATCCACTTCAAGTTACATGGGCAGAGGTTCCCTACGGAGCTGTCCAAGGTTGTCTTTATTATATCCCTGATGTCTAATGAGGCCCTCGCCTGGGTAAATCCTATTTGGGAACGTGGAGGTCCAGAGACGACTAATCTGCAGTCTTTCCTGACTACCTTCCGGATGGTCTTTAAGGAGCTGTGTCGTATGTCCTCCGCTGCCTCAGCTCTGCTACATCTACGTCAAGGTTTCGCCTCTGTGGGTCAGTACGCCATCCAGTTCAGTATTTTTTGCGTAATTGTCCCCAGAGGCCTGGAAACGCTATTGTCTAGGATCAGTTGAAGAGGTGGTTCTAGATCAGGAGAAGTCCTCTCCAAACTTTCCGTTCTGGTCACTCTCTCTCACAAGGGAGTTACGCTATCCGTTCCGGCATTCATGGACTCTGGGTCAGCCGGTAACTTCATTCAGCAAGTGCTGGGTAATCAGTATCGGCTTCCCACAAACTGGCTAGAGAAGCCTTTGTCAGTGGTTTCAGTAAATAGACTACCACTTCCTGAACCAGTACTCACTGTTACTGTGCCCCTGAAACTACAAATTGGGGTTCTGCACTTGGAGCTGATCTCTTTCTATGTCCTGCCAGTCTCTGTGAATCCCATTATTCTTGGACTACCCTGGCTAGGTCTTCATTCACAAATTGTGGACTGGCACTCCGGTGAGATTCTGCGATGGGGATCATCTTGTCAGTCCACCTACTTAGTGGGGGTCTGATTGGCCTCCCCGCCTATGGTACCAGTAGACCTGCCTGGACTACCGCAGCAATATGCCAGCTACGCAGACATCTTTAGTAAAAAGGATGCTGAGACTCTGTCTCCTCATGGTTCATATGACTGTCCGATCGATCTTCTGCCCGGTGCTACCCCTCCTCAATGGAGAGTCTACCCACTCTCACTCCCATAAATTCAGGCAATGACTGATTACATTAAGGAGAATCTTAAAGGGGGTTTATTTGTAAGTCCACTTCACCAGTTGGGGCCATTTTTTTCTTTGTGCAGAAGAAAGATGGGTCCTTGTGGCCCTGTATCGATTATTGAGGTCTGAATAAGATCACAGTGAAAAACTGATATCCTCTTCCGTTGGTCTCTGAACTTTTTGACAGGATCCGAGGGGCAAGAGTCTTCACCAAACTCGACCTGCGCGGTGCATATAATCTGGTCTGCATTCGAAAAGGTGATGAGCGGAAGACCGCTTTCAACACTCGTGATGGACACTACGAGTACCTAGTCATGCCCTTCGGCCTATGCAATGCTCCTGCGGTATTCCAAGAGCTAAAGGTGCCTTTTGGGACCTGCTCTATACCTGTGTGATTGTGTATCTGGATAATATACTGGTCTTCTCTCCAGTCTTGACCACTCATCGAAGGCATGTGCGACTTGTCTTACAGCGCCTGAGGGAGAATAGACTCTATGCCAAACTCGAGAAAGGCACCTTCGAGAAAATGACAGTACCATTTCTCGGATACATCATCTTGGATGCTGGATTTCAGATGGATCCTGAAAAACTAAATGCAGTAATTAACTGGCCTCGTACACAGGGGCTGCGCGCTATACAGCGCTTCCTGGGATTTGCCAATTTTTATCGGAAGTTTATTCAGAACAGTTCCTCCCTAATATCTCCGATATCCGCTGTTACTCGAAAAGGGGGACTACCAAAGACTAGCCTCCTGAGGCAGAGGCCGCTTTCGTCCAATTAAAAAGCTCCTTTGCATCTGCATCTATTCTATGACATCCCAATGTCTCCCGCCAATTCTTTTTAGAAGTGGACGCCTCTTCCATAGGAGCTGGTGCGGTCCTACTGCAAAAGAATTCCAAGGGCAAGATGTTCACTTGTGGATTTTCCTCCAAGCTCTTCTCTCCTGCCGAGAGGAACTACTGTATTGGTGACAGAGAGCTCGTGGCCATAAAACTCACCTTGGAGGAGTGGCATTATTTATTTGAAGGAGCCCAGCATCCAGTAATAATTTTCACTGACCACAAGAATGTAGCATACCTGCAGACAGCTCAGTGTCTGAACCCTCGCCAAGCCAGGTGGGCACTTTTCTTCTGACGGCTGAGAAAAACTTCAAGGCAGATGGTCTGTCCTGATCTTTTGATTTTTCTGACCAGCAGGAGGAGCCTCAATACATGATAGATCCTGCTCGCTTCATCACGGTGGCTCATGTCCTAGTAAGAGACATTCCTCCCGGGAGAACATTCATACCCTCTGCCAGGAAAAGCATCCTGTCATAGGAACACAACTCCAAACTGTCCGGTCATCCCAGAATCCGCAAGACCACTGAACTAGTGTCTCGCCACTACTGGTGGCCCGCATTATCCAAAGACGTACGTGACTATGTTTCTGCCTGCACCGTCTGTGCTCAAAATAATGTTTCCAGGAGCAAAACTCCAGGCCTGTTGCTACCTCTACCTGTTCACGATGCTCCATGGCAACACATTGCAATGGACTTTTTTTACTGATCTGTCTTTTTCAGCTGAATGTACCGTGAGTTGAGTGTTTGTGGATTGCTTCTCCAAGATGGCGCACTTCATTCCGTTGACTAGATTACCTTGCTAAACTGTTCATAAAACATAGATTTCGTTTACATGGCGTGCCTTGACTTATTGTATCCGATTGAGGAGTTCAGTTTACGTCACAGCTCTGGAGAGCCCTCTGTCGTCTCCTAGAAATAGATCTGGACCTCTCTCCCGGTTATCACCCCCAAACCAACGAGCAAGTAGAGTGGGTAAATCAGATATTAGAAAACTACCTTCGACATTTTGTTTCAACGCAACACGATAACTGGGTATCACTACTACCTTGGGCAGAGTTCTACTACAACAACCACACTAGTGAGTCTACTGGATCCTCGCCATTCTTTGTTGTCTATGGTCAACACCCCCGTACTCCTCTTCCTGTATCTTCCAGGGTTCTTGCTGCAGACCCTTCCTTCAGAGATTTCTGAAGATTTGGAGGGACACCAAGGCCTGCATTGATAAGGTGGTGATCCGCATGAAGACCAATGCGGACAAGAGAAGAAGGAAACCACCTCAGTTATCCTCTGGGGAAAAGGTATGGCTTTCCTCCAAAAACATCCGCTTAAGAGTCCCCAGTTTTAAGTTTGCTCCGAGATTCCTTAGACCCTTTGAGGTCTTGAAGAGATCAATGAGGTGACATACAAGTTACGCCTGCATTTCTCGCTACGCATTCCCAATGCCTTTCACGTGTCGTTGCTTAAACCAGTGGTTCTTAGCCGCTTCTCAAAGGCTCCTTCTAGACCTATTCCAGTGGCTGAGAATGCTGATTAGGTCTTTGAAATCAAGGACATCTTGGAGATCAAGAAACAGGGCAGGAGGACCTATTATCTTGTGGCCTGGAAGGGATTTGGTCCAGAGGAGAGGTCCTGGGAGCCGCAGGAGAATATTAAGGCTCTGGATCTCATCAAGTGTTTTCTGTCTTGCCGTGGACTCAAGAAGAGGGGGCGTAAAGGAAGGGGGGTACTGCTGTCCCCCTGCTCCCCGCCACGGTTCTGGGCGCCGTGCTCGCCTGTGATCATGATCTGTGCTTCCCTGTCTCTGCTGCTGCTCTGGAGATTCCGCTCCGCAGCTTCCAGTCTACCTGAACGCTGCTTGTGCTCGGCTGCTGTTCGCATCACTCCTTGGGCGGGGCTGTGTTGTGTCAGGTGATTCCATTGACCTACCCTGGCTCTCCTGGAGGTATTTAAGTGGCTCAGCCCTCTACTCAAGTGCCTCAGAGTCAAGGTCCTATCCTGTGCAATTGAGCTTGTTACCACTTGTGTTCCTGACTACGTGCCTCGTTCCTAGACTACGCTCTTCGTCTGATCCCTGCTCGCTTGCATCACTCCTCCTGTTGCCGACCTGGATTGTTCCTGTCTTTGTTGCTCCTGGTAACGACTCTGCCTGTCTAACCAAGCCTGTACTGTTGGTACCTTTGCAGGTACCTTCTGGTTCGCCTGGACCAGCTGCTACTCACTCTGGGACTGCCCTATAGTAGTACCTGGCAACTACCCTAATGGCAAAGTTTATCCTCACCATCAGAGGCTCTAGCAAAAACCAAATAGCTGCTTAGTCACGCCCCTCCAGTGTACAGCCAGTCAGCACAGTGGGTTCACATCCGCAGCCCGTGACATGGCCTACAGTAAAATTGTTATTTAGTGACTGCCTAATGTACTTCCAGCCACATAATCGCTTGTTCCTTTCTGTCAGGTAAATGCCTACTTTTTGGGGCATGTACTCCATTGGCCTACAGTAAAATTGTTATCCACTGACCGCCTAATGTACCTCTAGCCACATAATCCCTTGTTCGTTTCTGTCAGATGAAGGCCTATTTTTTGGAGACTTCGGCAGGGCACATTTTTGAGAGTTTCCCTTTAAGACGCATAAAAATGGCCCCTGATTAAAATACATATTTTTTGTGGGAATTTTTGCCATTGATCCCCCTGATATGTCACAGTCCATGTTGTGGGACTATTTGTGCACTTCTAGTAAGTATTTGGTTGCTGCAAATATGTTTTTCAGGTTCACCTGCCATTAAAGTAAATATTTGATCGGAAACGCGCGTTCGTGAAACATCCTGGCCGATGTTCGTCCATCACTATCTGGAACGTCCATTCAGAGATGGCAGCTGCACGCTAATCGTGCAGCTTCCAAGCAGAGGGCCCACTGTCGGTGACAGCAGGGCAACCCAGAGAGAAGGCACGGACAGTTCCCAGGTGTCCCTGCCTTCTAGAGCGCTGTGTATACAGATCAAGAAGCACTATGCGCTTCTTCCTGTCCCAGGCTGGTGGTCATGTTACCGCCGAGGCCGAGAGAGTGCAGGAGCTGTCGGATATTCCACAGACCTCGATAAGCCCTGAATTGAGGCTGTACAGCACTGTATTATTCTGTACAGCCTCTTTTGGGGTGTATTTCACCGGTAACTAGGGCTATGTCTGCCCCAGTTACAGGAGAAATCAATAGTGAAAATAAAAAGTGAAGTTACATTTCCCCCAGAGGTCTTGTATGACCTTATGGGGGATGCAAAGTGTAAAATAAAAATTTTAAAACAGAAAGTGTTTAGAAAAAAAAAGTTTCATGCGTAAAAAAAAATTCCCCAATTATGTGATAAAAAATTTTTTTTTATAGAAAAAATATAAATAAAATAGACATATTTGGTATTGCCACGTCTGTACCGACCGGCTCTTTAAATATATCACATGATCCACCCCCGTCCAATAAACACCATATAAAAATAAAAAATGTAAACTGTCATTAAAGCCATTTTGTCACCTTATATCACAAAAAGTGCAACAACAAGTGATTAAAAAGGAGCATGTCCCACAAAATGTACCAATAAAACTGTCACCTCATCCCACCAAAAATGAGCACCTACATAAGAAAATCGCTAAAAACAAAACAAAACTATAGCTCTCAGAACATGAGGACACTAAAATATGTTTGTGTTAAAGTGAAATAAATAAAAAAAAGTAGACATATTAGGTATTGCTGTATCTGTAACAACAAGCTCTATAAAAATTTCACATGACTTAACCCCTCAGATTGAACACCGTAAAAAAATAAAAAATAAAAACTGTGCCAAAAAAAGCAATTTTTTGTCACCTTACATCACAAAAATTGCAACACCAAGCGATCAAAAAGGCATATGCCCCTCAAAATAGTACCAATCATACCACAAAAAATGAGCTCTTAACTAAGACAGTTGGTCAAAAAATAAAAAAAAGTATGACACTAAAATATATTTGTTTTGCTTCAATATTGCTATTATTGTATTAAAGTGAATTAAATTTAAAAAAGTTGACATATTAGGTATCTCCGCTTCTGTAACAACAAGCTATATAAAAATATAACATGACCTAACCCCTCAGGTGAACACCTAACATAAAGTGCAACACCAAGCGATCAAAAAGGCGAATGCCCCCCCAAAATAGTACCAATCAAATCGACACCTAATCCTGCAAAGAAATTTGACCCAAACTAAGACAAACGGTCAAAAAATAAAAAAGCTATGGCTCTCAGACTATGGAGACACTAAAAATGTTTTGTTTAAAAAATGCTATTATTGTGTAAAACTTAAACAATTAAGAACAAGTATACATATTAGGTATTGCGACGTCCGTAACACCCTGATCTATAAAAATGTCATGTGACCTAACCCCTGAGGAAAACGCTGGGAAAATAAATAAATGAAAACTGCGCTAAAACAACTAATTTTTTGGTCACCTTGCCCCATAAAGTGTAATAATGAATGATCCAAAAATCATATGTACCAAAAAATGGTACCAATAAAAACATCAACTCTTCCTGCAAAAAACGAGCCCCTGCACAAGACGATCATCAGAAAACCCCACAAAATATGGCGTTCAGAAAATTGAGACACAAAAACATTTATTATATAAAACTGAAACAAAGAAAATAGACATATTTGATAGAATTGCATCTATAACAACCTTTTCTATAAAAATAGCACATGATCTACCCTGTCAGATGAATGTTGTAAAAAATTAACAATAAAAGTGCCAAAACAGCCATTTATTGGTTACCTTGCCTCACACAAAACGTAATATAGAGCAATTAAAAATTATATGTACCCCAAAATAGTACAAAAAAAACTGGCACCTTATTCCCCAGTTTCCAAAATAAGGTCACTTTTTAGGAGTTTCTACTGTAAAGGGGCATCAGGCGGGCTTCCAATGGGACATGGCATCTAAAAACCAGTTCTGATAAATCTGCCTTCCAAAAACCATACGGCGCTACTTTTTTTCTGTGCCCTGCCGTGTGCCCTTACATCAGTTTACGACCACATGTGGGGTGCTTCTGTAAACCGCAGAATCACTGTAATGAATATTGATTTTTTGGGCTGTTAACTCTCAATGTGTTAAAGAAATCGTTAATTTCTAACGATAATTTGTTTTCCCTTAGTCCTAACAGCAGCACAGATGGGGGTTAACTGCCCCCTGTGGACTGGTAGGACCGGCGGAATTTTTAATGAGCCCAAGAACCAATAAACGATCTTCAGCTCCCTGAAAGGGATGAGATCGTCCCCCAGCCCACTGTGTTTTTAACAAGCATAATGTACTTAAGGTGGGATATTTGTGTGCTGCTGTTAGGACTAAGGGAAAACAAATTATCGTTAGAAATTAATGATTTCCTTACGTCCTACCAGCAGCACAGATGGGGAGATAGCAAGAAGAATTCCCTAGGGAGGGTCCTCATGCCTGGCAGAACTAAGAACTGTCTGCCCAAAGGCCGAAAACTCTGCCATCCTAGCATCTATCCTATAATGGGAGATGAAGGTTGACTCAGAACTCCAGGAAGCCGCCTTACAGATCAACTCTAAGGGGAGAAGTCTTCTCTCCGCAACAGAGGTGGAGACAGCCCTAGTAGAATGGGCTCTCACAAACTCCGGAGGATCTAGGGATTGGGAGACGAAGGCCTCCCTGATGGCTTCCTTAATCCAGCGACTAATGGTAGCTTTAGACGCTTTACGGCCTTTAGACTTACCGGCAAACAGGATGAGGAGATTCTCGTCTATCCTGAACTCTCTGGATCTATCCACATAGACCTGGAGGCATCTAGAAATGTCCAGCGGGTCTCTAGCTGGAGTATCCGAGGAGGAGGCTGAAAACAAAACTGGTAAAGAGATTACCTGGTTGATATTTTGGAAGGTTGGGACCTTAGGCCTGAAGTAGGGTAAAAACTTCAGGAGTACTCTGTCCTGCAGAACAATGATATAGGGGTGAATTGCGGAAAAAGCCTGCAATTCAGAGATTCTTTTGGCTGAAGCTACAGCCAGAAGAAAAACCATCTTTAAAGTAAAAAATCTGAATTCCACCTCCTCCAATGGCTGGAAGGGGGGAGATGCTAGCCCCCTGAGCACTACTGAAAGATCCCACTGGGGAATAGGTTTCAGTATAGTAGGCTTTAGTCTTTCAGCTCCCTTAAGGAAGCGTTTGATGAGTGGGTCCCGAGAATGTGGCCTGTTAAGACAGGCCGAGATGGCACAAATCTGTACCTTCAAGGTAGCTGGAGAAAGACCTTTATCTAATCCATCTTGAAGAAATTGTAATGTCGCAGGAAGGGGCGGATCTGCAGACGCCACCTGTTTGGAATCACACCATGACATGAAGATTCTCATGATCCTGGAGTAGGCCTTCTTCGTAGACTCTGCTCGGGAATGCGACAAAGTTCTCAGGACCGACTCGGAAAGCCCTTCTATGTTGGGAAGGGACTGATCAATCTCCAGGCTGTCAGGTTGAACCTGTGCAGATCTGGGCAGAGGTGAGTGTCCCACGACACCAGGGTCTGCTCCGGGGGGAGTTTCCAGTATTGTCCCCGACTCATCTGAATGAGCTGGGTAAACCAGGATCTCTTGGGCCAGAACGGTATGATGGCAATTACCAAGGCCTGATCCTGACGGATTTTCGTCAATACCCTTGGTATCATGGAAAACGGAGGGAAGATGTAAGCCAGCCTGAACCTCCACGGTATCAACAGAGCATCTATCGCCAGGGGGTTGTCTTCCCTGTATAGGGAACAGAACCTCAGAACCTTGACGTTGAACCTGGTTGCCATGAGATCCACCTCTGGCATACCCCATCTGTGAACTAACTGCCTGAAGATCTCCGGGTGTAGAGACCACTCCATGGTCAGTAATCCTCGACTTAGGCGGTCCGCTATCATATTGAGGGAGCCTCGAATATGAGTGGCAGATAGATGGGAAAGGTTCGACTCTGCCCACCGAAGAATTACCCCGATCGCTGAAAGAAGGGGCAATGATCTTGTGCCTCCCTGCTTGTTTATATAGAGAACCGCAGTCATATTGTCTGACTGGACTTTCACAGCTTTGCCCCG
This sequence comes from Bufo gargarizans, assembly GCF_014858855.1. Lineage (NCBI taxonomy): Eukaryota > Metazoa > Chordata > Amphibia > Anura > Bufonidae > Bufo > Bufo gargarizans. The sequence goes on along the minus strand of NC_058080.1, from coordinate 633,237,872 downwards.
AATCTGAGGGGCGAAGTGAAGGAGGGCTAGCCGGATAGCTCGCATCTCGCGAAGATTGGAGGAGAGACGCCGCTCCAGGGGAGACCAAGATCCCTGTACCGGGGATCCGTCTAGGTGAGCGCCCCAGCCTACAAGGGACGCGTCTGTAGTCAATATGAGCCAAGCTGGTTGGGTCATAAACTTCCCTGCTGGCAGATGGAACCACCATCTGAGGGAATTCCGGGTTTGACCGGACAGGGAGCACAGAGAATCTAGCCCTGCAGGGCTGCCGTTCCATAAGCGTAAGACCTCCGACTGAAGAGGACGGAGGTGCCATAGTGCCCAAGGGACTGCGTCCGCAGCCGCTGACATGAGCCCCAGCATCTTCATGAGAGTCCGGATGGAGACTCGACGAGGGACATAAAGGACCTTTGCCAGGTCCTGAATCCGCACTCTCCTTTCTAGAGTCAACCGGAGGGACATCTCCACAGAGTCGACCATGAATCCTAGATAATGGATTGAAGTCGATGGGCTCATATTCGACTTCTGCCAGTTGATGATCCAGCCCAGGCGGAGGAGAAAGGAGATTGCGATCTGAAGATGGTGGGTAAGGATCGGAACTGAAGAGGCTATGAAAAGCCAATCGTCCAGATAATAGTTAGTCCTTGAAGTCTCAAAGCTGCCACCACCGACACCACCACCTTGGTGAAGATAAGGGGGGCGGAAGAGATTCCGAAGGGAAGCGCGGCGAACTGAAAGTGCCTGCGAACCTCTAAAATCTGGACCGCGATCCTGAGGAACTTACGGGAAGTGGAATGGATCGGGATGTGAAGATACGCATCCTTGAGGTCCAGAGTAGCCATGACGTCCCCAGAGTTGAGGATATGGCTGACTGACCTTATGGTTTCCATACGAAACCTGGTTTTCCTTATAAATCGATTGAGGACTCTCAAGTCGATGATCATCCGGAGATCTCCCGTCTTCTTGGGAACCAGGAACACTGGAGAATAAATCCCTAGGCCTCTCTCCCCTGCCGGCACCTCCTCCAGGGCTCCCTTGGAGATATAGTCCTGAATATAAGACTCTAGGATCTTCTGTTTGGCCGACCCGAAGTTTCGCGTGGCGAAGAATCTCTCTGGGGGGGGGGGGGGGGGAGATGAGATCTACCCGGTAACCGGCAGAAATGATATCCTGAACCCAGGGGTCTGCAATTTGCTGGGCCCAAAAGTCTTTGAAGTGGGAGAGACGGCCCCCCACGGGAATCTGGGGGAGGGGTACGGGAAAGTCTAGAGGAGATACTGCGGGGGTAGCAGGGCTTATCCAAGAGCCTCGAGGAGGCCCATAGTCAGGAGGGTTTCGCCTCCCTGGTGGGTTTGCGGGAGCGTCTCGAGAATCTACGAGACGCCCCCCCCAATCTCTGCGCTTAGCCTGCTGCTCTGAACGGTCTCCACCTTTTTTATCCTGTCTGGGGCGTCCCCGAAAGGGCTGCTGGGGGAGACTCTTCCCTTTCTTATCGGAGAGTCCCTCCATGATTTTGTCCAATTCGGACCCGAACAGCCTATCCGGCTCGAAGGGGAGCCCACATAGATAAAATTTGGACGCGTTGTCCGCGATTCACAGCTTCAGCCATAGTCGTCTGCGGGCAGCCGAAACTAGAGCCATTATTTTGGCGGCCAGTTTCAACTGTATCTGGGAGGAATCACACAAGAAATCCACGGCCCGATTGACTGATTTGAACGCTGTCAAGATGTCGTCTCTAGAAACGCTCTGGTCCACGTCTGTCTGGATCTGATTGAGTTTGGAGCGTAAGAAGGAGGCTACTTCAGTGGTCGCAATGGATGTCAATGCGGAGGCAGCAGCCGCCGCGTGACCCCTTCTAAGGGTGCACTCTGCCCTCCGGTCTAGAGGGTCCTGCAGGCTAGACCCGTCGTCTGCAGGGACCAGAGTGCGCCTAGACAACTTGGCTATTGCCATGTCCACCTTGGGAACGGAACCCCACGATTCCACCAAGGTTTTAGCCATTGGGTACATGAGCTTAAATTTCCTGGTGAGGACTGGACCTTTTTCAGACTTTCTCCACTCTGCACGCATCACAGAGAGAAGGGTATCATCCGCTCTAAAGACACGCTGTGTCCGTCCGGCGGGATCGGAGGACTCCACCATGTCAACATCCTGGTCCCCCGACCTGATGGACTTCAGCAACTTCTGCGTTTTCTCTGGAGGAAAAAAGCAAGAAGTTGATTCTTCCTCCTCAGAAGAAGACCCCACCGAACAGGGGGTAGGTCTCTCGACCGGTGCAGCCACTTCCATGGGAGTCTGAGAGGATCCTGGTAGCCTCTCATTAAGAAGGCACACTACTCCTTTAATAGAATCATCCACGTAAGTTTTCATCCACTGGAACATCTCTTGCATTGTGGGTTCCGTGGATGCCTGTGTGCGACAACTTTCACACCTTGAGTAAGGGCAGTTGTCGTCCAAAGGTGTGTTACACTCGTAACAGGCCAAATGCTTCCTTTTGGCGGTGGACTTCCGCTGATCAGAATCTCTGGGGGAAGCCATAACTGTAAAGAGAAAGAAAAAAACAGGTCATAACACCTACAAGCACCAGGTGGAGGTGAAACGAGACCATATGGGTGCCCACCAGCACTGAAGCAAAATAGAGCTGTGAAGAAAAATACCCAAGAGAATCAATATATCTATGATAATATATCAAGCACAGGGAACTCTGGAGCTAGCTTGTGAAAGCGATGCAACCAGAGCACTGAATGACAGGCTCTGGGCGTTTAAAAAAGGGAAGCCCCGCCCCCTGGGTGGGGCCTCGATCGGAACAAGCCCAGAGAAGTAAAAGAGCCTAAATGAGGCTCAGCTGGACCCTATATGTCTCCCCAAGCTATCCTGACAATTCAGGATGTATAAAAGGAGAAAACAACCGAGCGGTGAGAAGAAAACCCCACCGCATCGGAGATAGCAAAAAAAACGGAAGTGACGAAGCGCAGCTGGTGCGCGTCACTTCCAGAAGATGGCGGCGCCCATGGCGCCGCACACAGGCGGCAGGGAGAAAACGGGACACCGCAGAGAAGCCGAAATCCAGGCGAGATAGAAGAGGGGAGGGGAGCCACCCCCCCCCCCGACGGTACCCTGTACAAAAAATAGCCGCGATTATGCCTAGAATAAAGGCAAACAGCAACAAAGAAAGGGGGGCGATTTCCTTAGAGTTTAAGAAAACCAGAGCCCCTGCATACTTCAGCTCCCTGAGGGGAGCGACACGCCAGTCCACCTGTCCAGAGGACAGAAAAAAACACGGTGGGCTGGGGGACGATCTCCTCCCTTTCAGGGAGCTGAAGATCGTTTATTGGTTCTTGGGCTCATTAAAAATTCCGCCGGTCCTACCAGTCCACAGGGGGCAGTTAACCCCCATCTGTGCTGCTGGTAGGACGTAAGGGAAACATGTATTAAAATGGAAAATCTGCTAAAAAAGTGAAATTTTTTAATTTAATCTCCATTTTCCTTTAATTCTTGTGGAACGCCTAAAAGGTTAACAAAGTTAGTAAAATCAGTTTTGAGTAACTTGAGGAGTGTAGTTTTTACTTTGGGGTCATTTATGCTGGGTTTCCAGTATGTAAGCTCCACAAAGTGACTTGAGACCTGAACTGGTTATTAAAATGTTGGTTTTTGAAATTTTCTTAAAATTTTTAGGAATTGCTTCTAAAATTCTAAGCCTTCTAACGTCCTAAAAAAATAAAATGACATTTCCAAAATGAAGCCAACATAAAGTAGACATATGGGGAATGTTAAAGGGGTTCTGCACTTTGTTTAAACTGATGATCTATCCATCTTCTGATCAGCGGGGTTCCGACCCCCGGGACCCCCGCCGATTAGCTGTTTGGGAAGGCAGTGGTGCTCCAGCAGCGCCGCGGCCTTCTCACTGTTTACTGCAGGCCCAGTGACGTCACGACTAGTATCACTGGCCTGGGTGCGGCTAAGCTTCATTCCCCGCCGATCAGAAGCTGATGGTCTATCCAGAGGATAGATCATCGGTTTAAACAAAGTGCACAACCCCTTTAAGTAATAAATATTTTATGAGGTATCACTTTCTGTTTTAAAAGCAGAGAAATAAAAATAAAAAAAAGGTGAATTTTTCAAAATTTGGGGTAAATTTTGGATTCTTTTATAAATAAAGGTGAAGTATATCAACTAAAATTTACCACTGTCATGAAGTACAATATGTCACGAGAAAACATGCTCAGAATGGCTTGGATAAGTAAAAGAGTTCCAAAGTTATTACCACATAAAGTGACACAAAATTAGGCTCTGTCAGAAAGGGGGTAAATGGCTCGGATGTGAAGTGGTTAAATCTGAAATTCTGAACTTCAACTGCATCTGAATTGTTTTGTTCAAAATACATTGTGGTAATGTACAGAATATTTTTTTTTAATGTTGTCTCTGTCCAAATATATATGGACTTAACTACATATATATATATATATATATATATATATATATATACATACACAGTAAAGACCAAAAGTTTGGACACACCTTCTCATTCAAAGAGTTTTCTTTATTTTCGTGACTATGAAAATTGTAGAATCACACTGAAGGCATCAAAACTATGAATTAACACGTGGAATTATATACATAACAAGAAAGTGTGAAACAACAGAAAATATGTCATATTCTAGGTTCTTCAAAGTAGCCACCTTTTGCTTTGATTACTGCTTTGCACACTCATGGAATTCTCTTGATGAGCTTCAAGAGGTAGTCACCTGAAATGGTTTTCACTTCACAGGTGTGCCCTGTCAGGTTTAATAAGTGGGATTTATTGCCTTATAAATGGGGTTGGGACCATCAGTTGCGTTGTGGAGAAGTCAGGTGGATACACAGCTGATAGTCCTACTGAATAGACTGTTAGAATTTGTATTATGGCAAGAAAAAAGCAGCTAAGTAAAGAAAAACGAGTGGCCATCATTACTTTAAGAAATGAAGGTCAGTCAGTCCGAAAAATTGGGAAAACTTTGAAAGTGTCCCCAAGTGCAGTCACAAAAACCATCAAGCACTACAAAGAAACTGGCTCACATGTGGACCGCCCCAGGAAAGGAAGACCAAGAGTCATCTCTGCTGCGGAGGATAAGTTCATCCGAGTCACCAGCCTCAGAAATCGCAGGTTAACAGCACCTCAGATTAGAGACCAGGTCAATGCCACACAGAGTTCTAGCAGCAGACACATCTCTAGAACAACTGTTAAGAGGAGACTGTGTGAATCAGGCCTTCATGGTAGAATATCTACTAGGAAACCACTGCTAAGGACAGGCAACAAGCAGAAGAGACTTGTTTGGGCTAAAGAACACAAGGAATGGACATTAGACCAGTGGAAATTTGTGCTTTGGTCTGATGAGTCCAAATTTGAAATCTTTGGTTCCAACCACCGTGTCTTTGTGCGACGCAGAAAAGGTGAACAGATGGACTCTACATGCCTGGTTCCCACCGTGAAACATGGAGGAGGAGGTGTGATGGTGCGCCGATCTGGGTCATCCTCGTTGAGAAGATGCATCCATTTGTGAGTAGCTAATATCCGCCGAAGGGATGTTCGACTAATGCCACTCTCCAGTGACATGCTCTTGCTGAATGAAGCTAGGACAGCCACTGATGTTTCTTCATTAGTGACAGATTTCATGCGTCCACATTTTGGCAAATCCAACACTGAACCAGTTTCACGAAACTTAGCAAGCAGTTTGCTAACTGTAGCATGGGAGATGGGTGGTCTCGTAGGCTGTCTTGCATTGAAATCTGCTGCAATGACCCGGTTACTGTGTTCACCAGACATCAACACAATTTCTATCCGCTCCGCACGTGTTAACCTCGGCGACATGTCAATGGCTGTAAATAAAGAGAAACTTGTAAATAACTCATGAAAGAATAAAGTTACGTTAAAACCAAGCACACCATTGTTTTTCTTGTGAAATTCCCAATATGTTTGATGTGTCACACGATCCTCTTCCTATTGAAAAAAGTTGGATTCAAAATGGCTGACTTCAAAATGGCCGCCATGGTCACCACCCATCTTGAAAAGTTTCCCCCCACATATACTAATGTGCCACAAACAGGAAGTTAATATCACCAACCATTCCCATTTTATTAAGGTGTATCCATGCTGGTTCAGTATGCTTTCAATTTTTAATAAATCCCCAACAGTGTCACCAGCAAAGCACCCCCACATCATCACACCTCCTCCTCCAGGCTTCACGGTGGGAACCAGGCATGTAGAGTCCATGCGTTCACCTTTTCAGCCTCGCACAAAGACACAGTGGTTGGAACCAAAGATCTCAAATTTGGACTCATTAGACCAAAGCACAGATTTCCACTGGTCTAATGTCCATTCCTTGTGTTCTTTAGCCCAAACAAGTCTCTTCTGCTTGTTGCCTGTCCTTAGCAGTGGTTTCCTAGCAGATATTCTACCATGAAGGCCTGATTCACACAGTCTCCTCTTAACAGTTGTTCTAGAGATGTGTCTGCTGCTAGAACTCTGTGTTGCATTGACCTGGTCTCTAATCTGAGCTGCTGTTAATCTGCGATTTCTGAGGCTGGTGACTCGGATGAACTTATCCTCCGCAGCAGAGATGACTCTTGGTCTTCCTTTCCTGGGGCGGTCCGCATGCGAGCCAGTTTCTTTGTAGGGCTTGATGGTTTTTGTGACTGCACTTGGGGACACTTCGGACTGACTGACCTTTATTTCTTAAAGTAATGATGGCCACTTGTTTTTCTTTACTTAGCTGCTTTTTTCTTGCCATAATACAAATTCTAACAGTCTATTCAGTAGGACTATCAGCTGTGTATCCACCTGACTTCTCCACAATGCAACTGATGGTCCCAACCCCATTTATAAGGCAATAAATCCCACTTATTAAACCTGACAGGGCACACCTGTGAAGTGAAAACCATTTCAGGTGACTACCTCTTGAAGCTCATCAAGAGAATGCCAAGAGTGTGCAAAGCAGTAATCAAAGCAAAAGGTGGCTACTTTGAAGAACCTAGAATATGACATTTTCTGTTTAACACTTTTTTGTTATGTATATAATTCCACATGTGTTAATTCATAGTTTTGATGCCTTCAGTGTCAATCTACAATTTCCATAGTCATGGAAATAAAGAAAACTCTTTGAATGAAAAGGTGTTTCCAAACTTTTGGTCTGTACTGTATATATATATATATATATATATATGTATATTACTCTTCTGAAGCAATTATGGCATATTTTGAATTCTCCTGAGTAGTAGAATTTTTGTAGTTCATTAACTACACTAATTTTCCAAAATTTTATGCTGCTGTAATGTAGAGAATTAATGTATATAATAAGTTGTGTACATGTTCCTTCAGTTTGGAACAAAAAAAAAAATCTAAAAATGCCTGACATTTTTATGGTCTTTTTCAGGCTTTATTGGCCATATAATGCTTTACCACCCAGTGTTTTTTTTGTATGCTTCACATGCCTAACTTTTTTTTCTTTTTAGAAGAATGTACCCTACCTGTAACATGACTTTTGAAACAAAAAAATAACACCTCAAAAAAGTCTTGCTTGATCAGCGTTTTTAGGACTTTTTGAGATGACATATAAAAGTTGTAGGTTGATGGAGGTCTCAGTTGTGAGATCCCGACTGATTGCTATAACGAGGAAAGAAAAGTGCTCATATCAGTAGACTGGCTCAATTCTGTCTCCTGCAGCGAGGAGAGAGAGCGCTAAGTGAGCACTTCTCTCTCCTCATTCTAGCAATCAGTGAAGGTCATAGCACTCATACCCCCATCAATCAAAACCTTTTATATGTTGCTATGATATATCAAGTTTTTTCAAAGTTCAGGGACATTTTAAACATTACAAACAGAAAATTCTAGCTACTTTATTTATGCAGAAAAAGAGTCACACCTGTCCATGGGTTGTGTTTAGTATCATAAGTGTGTCTGTGAAGGTTCAAATTTATCCAGGTCATGGTATATTGGTAGTAATAAGTCAGAGCAAATGTACTTGTTTTCTTGAAGAAGTTTTGCTAGTCATCCTACTGACTTTCTCAACTAGAAGGTTATGTACAAAAAATCTCCGGCATTAAATACTGGTAACTTGTTCCTCAGTCATGAAGGTAAGATGGTGATTGCATTTTCATGACTTAAGCTATTAGGTGTGATTAAACTACCTTAGGAAAATTGTTAGAACAGCATTGTAAGTGGCAGACAACAGATGTTGCATCTCTTCACCTCTATTAAATCTTGGTTTCTCCAATTTTACATAAAGTCAATAATTAAAAATAAAACTTGCCCCTCCTTCTGTATATTTTTTAACCCTTTTGAACCTATTTAACTTTATTTTTATTATGAGATATTATGAGACAAAACGCAGACAGTTATAAAATATTAGGAATTTTAACCTCTGTAGGCAGCCAATCAGCTAGTATTTTCAGGTTTCCATTTCATGTCTTGCACTTCAGCTCATCTGATACTTTGTACTATGTATCCAGTATCACTGCATATAGCCAACCCTCTCATAAAACATAACTTTAAAGATTACATTTAAAGATGAACAAACCATAAATCCCCCAAACAAATCAAGACAATAGATAAAAACTATACTCCTGATCCCATAACAGTCTGAATATACTTATGTGGATACTGTAAACAGATCACTGGTTTACCACAGAAGGGTCCCTTGTGTAACCACATCCTTGGTCCATCTTACTTACAGTTTGTTGAACAGGTGTGATCAAATTATGACATAAACAGGATGTGGATGATAATTATGATGGAATCTTGTAGTCAGGAACACCTGCTCCTGTCCTTCCGGTGCACCTGCATTATCCCTGCCTACAGGCAGAGCACCCACCCCAAAAAGGGCCACCTCTTGGTGGCTAAACCCTAACTTGATCCTACAGTATCCCTGCCTTCAAGGTGGCTCCGGGTGTCCTGACGTGTTTCCCTAGCACAGAAAAAAGGTTGGTTCAACAGGGGACAAGATAAAAAAAAACAGTCCATAGGTCAGTACTTAGAAAAAATGCAGAATAAATACAGCAAATCAAATGCACAATGACATCGTAAGACACTCTCCTGTTCTCATGGGGCTCGGCCTGTGGGGGACCCCATTGGAGTAGCGGGACAGGTCACGCATATGCCTGCGGAATATTCAGTTCTGACTCCTTTGCGGGCGGATACAGCTCAGACGTCTGTGCCAACGCGATCGCGTATCCATGCTGGGCCGCTTGTGCGTCCGCGTGCACGCTTAAGAGGAGGTTCGTAAAGGGTTACACAGCTTAACGTACGCGCATCGCTATGCCAGCTGCTGACGGGGAATATACCTGTACATAAACTCTAGTAGGTTAGAGAGCAGGCATGGGTTAAGTGATCAATGACAGCCAAGGCCGCACAAGTGTCAGGGATTAGAATAATCAAATGGCCTATGAGGAATAGACACATGGCACTCTGATTGGCTAGCCGGTGTTTAAGAGGTGATCTCCATGGCTGGTCAGTGCCCACTGTTGTTTTGACAACCCGGATGTATGTTGCTGTTCACATTCTTCCAGACTACCTGTGCATGACCTCTGACTTCCTCAATCCATCTCTAGAGACTGCCTGTGGGAAACTTCTATGCGGAACAGTTTGTCTCGTGTTGGACCTCGGATCAGACCCTGGAAATTTCTCATCCCTAGGTACTACGTTACACTACTCATATGAACTTTGGCCTGGTCTGGCTGTCCCTTGTGAGTTTTCCTGCATAAGTTATTATTTGGATTGATTACCTGCATATGATTTCTGATCTGGACTGTACTGCCGTCATTTAATAAATCCACCATTGTTTAAACTCTGTCTGGTTGTTTAGGGTTCTGCACCATTACAGGCATGTTGGATATATGTGCTGACCTTAGATTTAGGAGTGCGCATGCATCATGTATGTCATGCCCCTAAATACCCCCATGTTACTGTCCAACTCCGGTCACATGCCTTCCTCCCTGGAAAGTATCCCGAAATGTACAGGCCCTCCCACCATTCACGACTCCTCCTCACAATACAAAGAGAACCATGTGCAGGATCCCGCCTCAATGCACATAAATGTAGCGGTCTCCTTCACTGATGAGCAAGTGCTTGCCAGGAAGGAAGGCTTCCTTCTTGACAATCACCTGCAAAATTGACCAGGGTAAAGGGTAGGACTATCTAGACACAGTTGCTCAGGCTGGGTGATACATTTGGTGTAGGGTTAGACGCTTTGGCTAACTTTTTCCCATCTATTGATTTACTTCGTTTGAGACGGTATTTTACGCCATGATTGTGGTGCAGTTTTAGTGCCATACCCCTTCTCCCATGAAACCACACCCTCTCGGTGAGCTACGTGGAGAGGATTTCTCAAGAACTAGATGTGCCAAATTGTACCAAATATGTAGCAGATTTTACAAAATTGAGGCAATATGCATCAGATTTTGCCATAGTTTACGACAGTGCACAGACATTTAATAAATATGGATCAATGTTTTAAGTATACTGTCTACTTTTATGAATCATTTTTAGGTAGACCTGAGTTTATATTAAGCTATGTCCCCATAAGTCCAGTCTCCACTGGACACCATCAGTGTAACTCCATTAACAAATGCCGCAGAGTTTTACAGTGTAAACAGTGTCAGAAGACTGACCCCCATAAACGATACCAGAAGAGTGCCCTCTTAAATATAATGTCAGAATAGTACTTACCTTAACTTTCCATACAATTAAAGGCTATGTGTGCCTTTGTCAAGCATAAGTGATTTTTAAAATATGTTCCAGGCTAGATTATTAATTTCTTCATTCATTTTCAAGTCCCCTAACATCCAGTTTGCAGTTTGCTATGTCAGAAACAGCAGGATAGCCAACTACGCTTAACAAAAAAAAAAAAAAAAACTATTTAGGAAGTTGCTTTAGCATTTATGAAGAAAATGGACAAAAAATAAATAAATGCAAAAGTGTCCATAGACTTTAAATAACTTACTGGTATTTCTGGTTGTCTGTAATTGCCACAAGGGATTCTCACTGGACGCATATTTATATAGCACCTATGGAAGTCTTTGGGAGAAATACTGTATAAGAACATATGAATGTGGCTTTAACCACTTCCCTACTGCCCATTAACAGGCTGCCCATAAACGTCCTAGTCGGTTGGGGTCATCTCTGATTGGATGTTTTGAAACGTCTTTTCAGAGATTGCAGGGCACCCCAGAGAGAAGGCAGGGGCCATTCCTGGGTGTCCCTGCCTTCTAGATTACTGAATACACAGCGCTGAAGGAGCTCTGTGTATACAAATTAGGAAGCAATGTGCTCCTTCCTTACCCGGCCCAGTGTTATGTGACCGCCGGACCCGGGGGAGTGCAGGAGTTGCCGGGTCTTCCACAGACCTCGATCAGCCCTGCACTGAGGCTGTACAGTATAGTATACTGCTGTACAGCCTCTCTGGGGGGTTGTATTTCTCCTGTAACTGGGTATACTATGTCAGTCCCAGTTATAGGAGAAATCATTAGTAAAAAAAAACAAAAAAAAAAAAACGTTAAATTACCTTATGGGGTACACAAAGTATTAAAAAATAAATAAAAATAAAGTAAAATAAAGTGTTTTATAAAAAAAAGTTCCACAAATGTTTTTCCCCAATGGGTACTTTCACACTAGTGTTAAAGTTTTCCGATATTGAGTTCCGTCATAGGGGCTCAATACCGGGGAAAAAAACCCACATCAGTTAGTCCTAATGCATTCTGAATGGAAAGCAATCCGGTCAGTATGCATCAGGATGTCTTCCGTTTCATCCCATTACGGTATTTGGCCGGAGAAAATACTGCAGCATTCTGCGTTTTTTTCTCTGGCCAAAATTCCGGAACACTTGCCGGAATGCTGGATCCGGCATGAATTTGCATTGAATTGTATTAATGCCGGATCCGCTGCCAAGTGTTCCGGAAATTGCCGCATTTATGGATCCTGTTTTTATGGTCTGCACCGGGATATAGAAGGAGCTGATTGCCCAGCTTCCTGTTTGTCTCTTTGCTGCAGCCTGAGAGGGAGACGGCAGCACGCCATTGAAGGCGAGTATAACTTTTTTTGTTGTTGTGCAACAATAGAAAAATAAAATATAAGCAGCTCCTATGTACTTATAAATAGTAGCTGTATAAGTACATAGGTGATGCTAGGAGTGGTAATACCTAGGTACTACTACTCCTAGCATCCACTTAGTACTTATACTACCTGAAGTCCCTTGCAAAGTATTGCTACTCCTTGCATCCACTATGCACTTATACTACCTGCAGTTCCCATGCAAAAGTACATAGGGACTGCAGGTAGTATAAGTACATAGTGGATGCTAGGAGTAGCAGTACCTAGGACTACTATAGAGAGTCTGAATTATGTTATCCAATCTATGTGTATGGCCCAGGCAGACTGTCATTTGGCACTCTGTCTTGGACCTCTACTTAGTATTTTGTGGAGTAGAGATTAGCGATTGTACATCTGAAGTTGCTTTCACAAAAAAATTCATACTGTACACAGAAACTTCTCTGTACAGTAGTAGAATGTATGGGCTCTATTTATGTACACTATTTGTATGAAATATTTTTGCAATGCAACTTCCTAAGTAGCATTAGAAGTCGCTTTACTCACCTCTATCCAGAGGTTCTCCACTGAAATACAATTGTGCTTTTTTTTCTTTGCTTTACAGAACTTCCAGCAGTACTCGGGAGCCTGAAGTTCCCCAGGAGGCGGTCCCTGATGAGTCGGCCACCGTGGGTCCCTCTCGTCCAGCTCAAGCAACTGGTCAGGACTTTAATGCTCCCCTACCTGTGCTCTCTGGCGATACAACGATGGCCCGATTAGTCCTACTATTCGAGGCCCTTGTGCATTGCCAGGGGACAGGTAGGAGCCGTCAGGTGGACTACGAGGATCTCACAAGGCTCGTTTACAAGTCCTTGATGGGATTCACAAATATATTTGCCACTTTAGAGGATAATTTGCAGCATCTTCAGGAGGGGATGTCGCAAATTAGTCCGGTGCTCAACACTGAACACAGGAGGGAAGGGGAATAGTAACTGAGATATTAATTATCGCCGCATCCGTATGGACCGGCTATATAAAAATATCACATGACCTAACCCCATCAGATGAACACCGTAAAAAATAAAAAATAAAAGCTGTGCTAAATAAACCATCTTTTGTCACCTTACATCACAAAAAGTGTAATAGCAAGCGATCAAAAAGTCACACGCACCCCAAAATAGTGCCAATCAAACCGTCATCTCATTTCGAAAAAATCATACCCTACCCAAGGTAATCGCCCAAAAACAGAAAAAATGATGGCTCTCAGACTATGGAAACACTAAAACATGATTTTTTTTGCTTCAAAAATGAAATTATTGTGTAAAACTTACATAAATAAAAAAAAGTATACATATTAGGTATCGCCGCGTCCATATCGACCGGCTCTATAAAAATATCACATGACCTAACCTCTCAGATGAACACCGTAAAAAATAAAAAATATAAACTGTGCTAAATAAACAATTTTTTGTCATCTTACATCACAAAAAGTGTAATAGCAAGCGATCAAAAAGTCACATGCACCCCAAAATAGTGCCAATAAAACTGCCATCTCATCCCACAAAAATCATAGCCTACCCAAGGTAATCGCCCAAAAACTGAAAAAATTATGGCTCTCAGACTATGGAAACACTAAAACATGATTTTTTTTTTGCTTCAAAAATGAAATCATTGTGTAAAACTTACATAAATAAATGTATACATATTAGGTATCGCAACGTCCGTGACAACCTGGTCTATAAAAATATCACATGATCTAACCTGTCAGACAAATGTTGTAAATAAAAACAGTGCCAAAACAGCTATTTCTTGTTACCTTGCCTCACAAAAAGTGTAATATAGAGTAACCAAAAATCATATGTACCCTAAACTAGTACCAACAATACTGCCACCCTATCCCGTAGTTTATAAAATGGGGTCACGTTTTTGGAGTTTCTACTCTAGGGGTGCATCAGGGCGGCTTCAAATGGGACATGGTGTAAAAAAAAAACAGTCTAGCAAAACCTGCCTTCCAAAACCGTATGGCATTCCTTTCCTTCTGCGCCCTGCTATGGGCGCAGAAGGGCAGTACAGCGGTTTACGGCCACATATGGGGTGTTTCTGTAAACTACAGAATCAGGGCCATAAATATTGAGCTCAGGGCCGTCTTTAATATTAATTGGACCCTAGGCAAAAATTTACTTGGGCCCCCTGGATCCCGCCTTCCCACACCTTAGCAGGCAATCACCCCCTCCACCACAACACACACACAAAATCCACACATCTGGTAAAGTACAGTGAATGACTGTAAATACTTCCAGTTCTAAAGACTCTAGCGGCTCAGGATCAGTGCTCTGGGCAGCTGGGCTCAGGCTTGAAGTTGGCACCGCTCTGCAGGAAGGAGACCGGGGCTCGGCTCACCCTAGTGTTACAGTGCACCCCAGCACCCCACAGTATGCAGTATAGCACCCTATAGTATATAGCAACCCACAGTATGCAGTATAGCACCCTATAGTATACAGCACCACACAGTATGCAGTATAGCACCCCACACTATACAGTACCCCACAGTATATAGTATAGCAGCCCACAGTATACAGCACCCCACAGTATACAACAGTATACAGTAGAGCAGTATAGCACCTCACCGTATACAGCACCCCAAACTATACATGATACAGCACCCCACACTATACAGCCCCCCACACTATAAAGTACAGCAGTATAGCACTCCACACTATACATCACCCACAGTATACAGCCCCCCACAGTATACAGTACAGAAGTATAGCACTCCACAATATACAGCACCCACAGTATACAGTATACAGGCCCCCACACTATACAGGCCCCCCACACTATACAGGCCCCCCACACTATACAGGCCCCACACAGTATACAGGCCCCACACAGTATACAGGCACCACACAGTACACAGGCCCCACACAGTACACAGGCCCCACACAGTATACAGGCCCCACACAGTATACAGGCCCCACACAGTATACAGGCCCCCACAGTATACAGGCCCCCCACAGTATACAGCACCCCACTATACAGTAGTTTACAGTATATTAGCATAACAGCCCCTGAGTGTCACCTTTTTCTGATATAATCTTCACAAAAAAAAGCTCCACAGTTAAGTCAAACCTGCAACACTCCTGCTAGGACCTGTGATGACCTCATAGCCATGTGACCAGTAATATTGCTAGGTTACTAGTCACATGGTGATGATGTCATTAAGGTCCTAGATCACATTCACAGCTCTAACACAGTACGATGCCGGGACTCAGTGCCGGCAGGCATGGCATGGCAGCACCCCCTGTGAAGCTGACAGCCTGACACCAGTGGCTAGCAGGGCTCAAGAGGCAGCTGCCTTGGGCCCCCCAGGAGCAACTGGGCCCGGGGCAGCTGCCCTTTTGCCCCTTGGTAAAGACGGCCCTGATTGAGCATGATTTTGGTGTTAAGCCTTGCTTTGTAACTGGAAAAAAATTATTAAAATGGGAAAATCTGGCAAAAATTTGAAATTTTGAAATTGTATCTCTATTTTCCATTAATTCTTGTGGAACGGCTAAAGGGTTAACAAAGTTTGTAAAATCAGTTTTGAATAGCTTGATGGGTGTAGTTTATAGAATGGGGTCCTTTTTGGGTGGTTTCTATTATGTAAGCCTCAAAGTGACTTCAGACCTGAACTGGTCCCTAAACATTGGGTTTTTGAAAATTTTTGAAAAATTTCAAGATTTGCTTCTAAGCTTTTAAGCCTTGTAACATCCCCCAAAAATAAAATATCATTCCCAAAATGATCCAAACATGAAGTAGACATACAGACGTGGACAAAATTGTTGGTACCCTTTGGTCAATGAAAGAAAAAGTCACAATGGTCACAGAAATAACTTTAATCTGACAAAAGTAATAATAAATTAAAATTCTATAAATGTTAACCAATGAAAGTCAGACATTGTTTTTCAACCATGCTTCAACAGAATTATGTAAAAAAATAAACTCATGAAACAGGCATGGACAAAAATGATGGTACCCCTAGAAAACACAGAACATAATGTGACCAAAGGGACATGTTAATTCAAGGTGTGTCCACTAATTAGCATCACAGGTGTCTACAACCTTGTAATCAGCCATTGGGCCTATATATATGGCTCCAGGTAATCACTGTGTTGTTTGGTGATATGGTGTGTACCACACTCGACATGGACCAGAGGAAGCAAAGGAAAGAGCTGTCTCAAGAGATCAGAAAGAAAATTATAGACAAGCATGTTAAAGGTAAAGGCTATAAGACCATCTCCAAGCAACTAGATGTTCCTGTGAGTACAGTTGCACATATTATTCATAAGTTTAAGATCCATGGGACTGTAGCCAACCTCCCTGGACGTGGCCGCAGGAGGAAAATTGATGACAAATCTAAGAGACGGATAATCCGAATGGTAACAAAAGAGCCTAGAAAGACTTCTAAAGAGATTCAAGGTGAACTTCATGCTCAAGGAACATCAGTGTCAGATCGCACCATCCGTCGTTGTTTGAGCCAAAGTGGACTACATGGGAGACGACCAAGGAGGACACCATTGTTGAAAACGAATCATAAAAAAGCAAGACTGGAATATGCCAAACTACATGTTGACAAGCCACAAAGCTTCTGGGAGAATGTCCTGTGGACAGATGAGACAAAAATCGAAGTTTTTGCCAAGGCACATCAGCTGTATGTTCACAGACGAAAAAATGAAGCATATCAAGAAAAGAACACTGTCCCTACTGTGAAACATGGAGGAGGCTCTGTTATGTTCTGGGGCTGCTTTGCTGCGTCTGGCACAGGGTGTCTTGAATCTGTGCAGGGTACAATGAAATCTCAAGACTATCAAGGAATTCTAGAGAGAAATGTACTAGCCAGTGTCAGAAAGCTTGGTCTCAGTCGCAGGTCATGGGTCTTGCAACAGGACAATGACCCAAAACACACCGCTAAAAACACCCAAGAATGGCTAAGAGGAAAAAATTGGACTATTCTAAAGTGGCCTTCTATGAGCCCTGACCTCAATCCTATTGAGCATCTTTGGAAGGAGCTGAAACATGCAGTCTGGAAAAGGCACCCTTCAAACCGGACACAACTGGAGCAGTTTGCTCATGAGGAGTGGGCCAAAATACCTGCTGAGAGGTGCAGATGTCTCATTGACAGTTACAGGAAGCGTTTGATTGCAGTGATTGCCTCAAAAGGTTGCGCAACAAAATATTAAGTTAGGGGTACCATCATTTTTGTCCATGCCTGTTTCATGAGTTTATTTTTTTACATAATTCTGTTGAAGCATGGTTGAAAAACAATGTCTGACTTTCATTGGTTAACATTTATAGAATTTTAATTTATTATTACTTTTGTCAGATTAAAGTTATTTCTGTGACCATTGTGACTTTTTCTTTCATTGACCAAAGGGTACCAACAATTTTGTCCACGTCTGTATGGGGAATGTAAAGTAATAATTATTTTTGGAGGTATTACTATGTATTATAGAAGTAGAGAAATTGAAACTTGGAAATTTGCTATTTTTTACACATTTTTGGTAAGTTTGGTTTTTTTAATAAATAAAAATTATTATTTTTTACTTCATTTTACCAGTGTCAGGAAGTACAATATGTGACGAAAAAACTGTCTCAGAATGGCCTGGATAAGTCAAAGCGTTTTAAAGTTATGAGCACTTAAAATTACACTGGTCAGATTTGCAAAAAAGGTGAAATAGGTGAAGTCCTTAAGGTTAAATAGGGCTCCTTAAGGGGTTTAAAAGTTTATGAAACAAACTAATTTTACAAAACAGGTTTTTAAAAACAATACACACTACTGTATCCACACACCAACATTACCACGCAGCCAAACTGCATCAAGAATATATATTCAAATTGACTTAATTTTTCATAAAAAAATAAATAAACACTAATAATTTAAATAATTTGGTCCTGCCAGTCCACTCTTTCTGCATCGAAGCAGAAATATTCAGCAAAGGAGTCTCTCATCCTGGAAACTGCTAGAGCAGTCCAGGGTCCAAAACTTTCAATACTGGTCATCTCGCTGTCTTCATGAATCTCCTGGACATTTAGCAGTTCTTTTATGAGGAGTTAGTTGTGTAACACAACACATGCCTTTACTACCTCATCAACAGTTTCTATTTTCAGTTGAATTTGTTTGGTGAAAATCTGCCATTTTGCTACCAGAATGCCAAATGTGCATTCCACCATTCTTCGAGCCCTATTCAGGCGGTAGTTAAATACTCATTTGTTCCGGTTTAATCTGCGGCTGGAATAAGGTTTAATTATATTGCCACACATCTGAAATGCCTCATCACTAACCAACACAAAGGGCATGGGGGGAGCATCAGTACCTGGTAGAGGTTGAGGTGGTGGAAAATAAAATTGTCTATTGTATAGCCTCCACCCCATGTCAGAATTTTTAGAGACCATGGAATCATTGTTTCGGCCTTAAGTCCCAACATCGATTGCCACAAAACGGTACTGCACTGTTTCGTTTTTTTCACCCTATAAGATACACCTAGGTTTTAGAGGAGAACAATAAGAAAAAATATTTTCTATTCCACCTCAGGTCAGACACGCAATCAGACCCCCAATGTTAATCAGACCTCTGCTGATAGCCCTAATCAGACCCCAATGTCAATCAGACCTCAATTTAGACCCCCAATGCCTCCGATCAACCCCCCTTTAGCCACCTATCAGCCCCCATGTCAGCCAGCAGCCCCCATGTCAGCTATCAGCCCCCTGCCCTTATGTCAGCCCCCAGCCCTTATGTCAGCCAGCCATCAGCCCTCATGCCAGCCAGCCATCAGCCCTCATGTCAGCCAGCCATCAGCCCTCATGTCAGCCAGTCATCAGCCCTCATGTCAGCCAGCCATCAGCCCTCATGTCAGTCAGCCATGAGCCCCATGTCAGCCATGAGCCCCTCATGTCAGCCATGAGCCCTCCATGTCAGCCGTAAGCCCCCCATGTCAGCCCCCAGCCCTTATGTCGGCCATCAGCCATATGTCAGCCATCAGCCATATGTCAGCCATCAGCCATATATCAGCCTTCAACCCCAGCCCTTATGTCAGCCATAAGCCCCCATGTCAGCCCCCAGCCCTTATGTCAGCCCCCAGCGCAAATAAAATAAAAACACTTGCCTCTCCTGCTCCTGGACGCCACCGCTCCTCACAATTGCGATCCTCTTCATCCTACTGCCGGCTGTGTATCGCGCGCATAGCTGACAGCAGAGCCAAGGACCAGGAAGCGATGAGTACAGATCCTTCACCTCTTTCTGGTCCTCCTGTACTAATGAAGCACTTCCATAATGGAAGCGCTTCATTAGTACCGCGTTAAAGACGGCCCTGATTGCCGCGACCCGGCAAACAATCTTCCAGGGCCTGATCCTGGGCCGAGGCCCGGCAGTTGGGGACCGCTGGTGTAAAACATAAAAATAAAAAAAACTATACATATTTGGTATCGTTGCATCCATAACAACTACATCTATCAAAATATCACATGATCTACCACATCAAGAGAACGGTGTAAAAAAAAAAAGAAAAGAAAAATGCTGCTTTTTTGTGACCAGAAAGCCAAAAAGTGACCAGAAAGCCAAATGTACCACAAAAGGGTGCCTATAAAAACTAAAGCTTGTGCTGCACAAAATAAGCCCTCACGCAGCTCAGTCAACAAAAAATAAATAAGTTATCGCTCTTTAAAAACAATGACAGAAAATTCCATGTTCTGAGCCCTGGTGTATTCCCAAATAACAGTTTACGACCACAATTGGAGTGTTACTGTATTCAGGAGAAAATGGGTAGCAAATAGAGTTAAGCGGACACCTGGATATTCGGGTTCAACCAAACTTAAAAAAAAAGTTTGAGTTCGGGACCCGGACTTGACCCCGAACCCGAACCCCATTGAAGTCATTGGGGACCCAAACTTTTGAAAACTAAAATGGCTGTAAAAATGTCATGGAAAGGGCTAGAGGGCTGCAAATGGCATCAAAATGTGGTTAAGAGCATAGCAAATGCTCTGCAAACAAATGTGGATAGGGATGTGGATGTGGCGGTGTAGGTGGAAGTGGTGGTGGAGATGGAGGAGGTAGCCTAGACTGTTTTTTGGTTTAAAATTTTATTTTTTATTTTTTAAATTAAGGTACACCCCAAAACATTGGGAAATATAACCTGTGATAACCCCCTTCAGTCGTTCTAAACAAACGTTCAGACAATACACTGGCTGCAGGGCAGGCCAGCATCTCCAAGACGTAAACGGCAAGCTTAGGCCATGTGCCCAATTTGGAGATCCAGAAGTTGCAGGGGGCAGACCCATCAGTCAGTTCGTGTAGGCGGGTGCACACATCCTTCCCCACCATGTCGCACATCCCTGTGATGTTCACAATCCAATTTGATATCTGTGCTATCTACTTTCAATGTTCTTTTTTGAGCCTACCATGTTGATCAATGTTATTGGCGAATCAGGGTTCCACGCCGGAGAGGGAGCATGAGAAAGAGAGACCACATCCAAGAGAGGTTAATTTTTTTAAATTAAATATGATCGAGCGGAAAATTGGGACAAATTTCTGAAGCGCAAATGTGGGACAAGTTGTTAAAGTTTAAGCATTGAATGAAAGGAGGGGGCGCGCATCAATTAAATAATTTTTTTTAAAAATTTAATTCCCTGTCACCTATGCAGAGTAGGGGTTTGTATACGGCAAAATTGGTAAAATGTCACCTGACAATGTAACAGACGATTTTTGGAAATTTATGTCCCTATCACCTATGCAGAGCAGGGGTTTAATCACGGTAAAAATTGTCAAATGTCACCCAATACTGTAACAGACAAATTAGTGAAATTTGTTTACCTGTCTACTAGGTACAGCAGGGGTATATCACACCCAAAAATTGGTGAATTTCACCCGAATATGTAACAGACAAATTAATGTTTTTTTTTTACCTGTCTACAAGGTACAGCCGGGGTATATCACACCGAAAAATTGGTGAATTTCACCCGAATATGCAACAGACAAAATAGTGAATTGTTTTTACTTGTCTACTAGGTACAGCCAGGGTATATCACACCCAATAATTTGTGAATTTCACCTGAATATGTAACAGACAAATTAGTGAAATGTTTTTTTTACTTGTCTACTAGGTACAGCCGGGGTTTATCACACCCAAAAATTGGAGAATTTCATCCGAATATGTAACAGACAAATTAGTGAAATGTTACCTGTCTAATAGGTAGAGCAGGGGTATATCACACCCAAAAATTGGTGAATTTTACTAAAAAATGTAACAGACAAATTTGTGAATTGTTTTTACTTGTCTACTAGGTACAGCCAGGTATATCACACCCAAGAATTGGTGAATTTCACCCGAAAATGTAACAGACAAATTAGTAAAATGATATAAAATAAAATATGTACAAATAAAAAAAATAATCTTGATTTATGAGGTGGAGGTTCATATGGAGTAGGAGTTTGAGGAGGTGGTGGACGTAGCAGTGTAGGTGGATGCAGCGGTGGGGGAGGACGAATGTGAAATATCAAAAATACAACAATGAGCAATTGCGCTATAGTATAACAATGGCTTGTTAAGGCCGGCATACATGTCTATTCTGCACAAGGTACGGACAAGTCCTGTGGGATCCATGCCTGGTTATTTTAATGAACGTGAGCTTGTCCACATTGGCTGTGGACAGGCGGCTGCGCTTGTCTGTGATAACGCCCCCTGCCGTGCTAAACACACGTTCAGACAATACACTGGCTGCAGGGCCGACCAGTACCTCCAAGGCGTAAAGGGCAAGCTCAGGCAATGTGCCCAATTTGGAGACCCACAATTTGAAGGGGGCAGACCCGTCATTCAGTACGTGTAGGCGTGTGCACACATACTGCTCCACCATGTTGCTGAACTACTGCCTCCTACTAAGACGTTCCATATCAGCTGGTGGTGCTGGTTGTTGTGGCGTGCTGACAAAGCTTTTCCACATTTTGGCCATGCTAACCCTGCTTTCTGAGTTGCTGGTGGTGCCCCAGCTGCGTTGGTGACCTCTTCCTTGTCCTCTGCCTTCGCCTTGTGCTTCCACTGTGCCCAGCTGTCAGGTGGGAATGCCACCAGCAGCGGGTCTACCAGCGTGCGCTTGTTCTCGCGCATCTTGCGATCACGCTCCAGTAAGGGAATTAAGGACGGTACATTGTCGTTGTAGTGGGGATCCAGCAGCGTGGCCACCCAGTAATCAGCACAAGTTAGAATGTGGGCAACTGGGCGGTCGTTGCGGAGACACTGCAGCATGTAATCTCTCATGTGTGCCAGGCTGCCCAGATGCAACAAAAAGCTGTCCTCTTTGGGAGGTGTATCGTCTGCGTCCTCTGTATGCCCCCAGCCATGCACCAGTGATGGCCATGAGCTGGTTTGAGTGCAGCCCTTCTGTGAAAACGGTTCCTCCTCCTCCATCTCCTCCTCATCCTCCACCTCGTTATCCTCCAGAACTGTGCCCTGGCTGGACAAATGTGTACTTGGCATTTGTGGGTGCAGGAACCCACCCTCGGAGCCACTTGTGAATGACTGGCCGGAAACCCTATGAAATGATCCCTCTTCCTCCTCCTCCTTCTCCTGTGCGACATCCTCTTCCATCATCGCCAGAAGCGTTTTTTCTAGGAGGCATAGAAGTGGGATAGTAATGCTGAGAACGGCGTTAACGGCACTGGCCATGTTGGTGGCGTACTCGAAACAGCGCAACAAGGAACACTGGTCTCGCATGGAAGCCCAGTCATTGGTGGTGAAGTGGTGCGGTTCCGCAGAGCGACTCACCCGTGCGTGCTTCAGCTGAAACTCCACTATCGCCTGCTGCTGCTCGCACAGTCTGGCCAGCATGTGCAAGGTGGAGTTCCACCTTGTGGGCACGTCGCATATGAGGCGGTGAGCGGGGTGGCAGGTGGCACTGTCACTCCAGAGGTGGGTGAAGAGGCCAAGACTGCAGCAGAAGAGGAATCAGTAGGAGCCAGAGACCTTTCTTGATTTTTGAGGTGTCTACTCCACTGCAGCTCGTGCTTTGCCCTTAGATACCTGGTCATGCAGGTTGTGCTCAGGTTGAGAACGTTTATGCCTCGCTTCAGGCTATGTTTGCACAGTGTGCAAACCACTCATGTCTTGTCGTCAGCACATTGTCTGAAGAACTGCCATGCCAGGGAACTCCTTGGAGCTAGCTTTGGTGTGCTCGGTCCCTTGCTGTGGTGGGCAGTAGCAGGCGAACTGTCTATGGAATGGCAGCTCCGCTTCTGTACCATGCTCCCTCTTCTGCTGTGCTGGTGGCTCTGTGCGACCACCGCCTCTTCCTCCGAACTACACAGGTCACTTGCATTACCTTGATTCCATGTGGGGTCGAGGACCTCATCATCCTCCACATCAACTTCCACCTAGTTTTCACCCCTGCCCTCCTTGTTGGTCTGCACACTTCCAAAAGCCACAGCAGTTGGCACCTGTGTTTCGTCATAATCTGAGACGTGCTGCGGTGGTCCTCATCTTGAAACATAAGTGGTTGGGCATCGGTGCACTCAATATCTTTCACTTCTGGGGCAGGGCTAGGTGGATGGCCCTGGGAAACCCTGCTAGCAGAGTCATAAAAAAACAGAAGATACTGCTGCATGACTTGGGGCTCAGACTGCTTGGCTGATTTGCAAGGGGTGAGGTGAAAGACTGATGGACATCGGCTGCAGGTGCCAACTCTGATCTATCAGCAGAAGACTGGGTGGGAGACAATGTAAAGGAACTGGAGGCACTGTCAGCAATCCAATTTACTACCGCTTGTACTTGTTCTGGCCTCACCATTCGTAGAGCCGCATTAGGCCTGACCAAATAACCCTAAAGGTTCTGTCGCCTACTCACACCTGAGGAAGGTGTTTCACTTGTGCGTTTAGCTGGTACAGATTGACCACGTCCTCTCCCTGCAACAGGAGCTCCACCAGCAGCACCACGACCAGGGCCACGTCCCTTATTTGACTCTCTCCTCATAGAAACATAGAAAGTGTCGGCAGATAAGAACCATTTGGCCCATCTAGTCTGTCCAATATACTGAATACCATGAATAGCCCTTGGCCCTATCTTACATGAAGGATGGCCTATCCCAAGCATGCCCCAATGTCTTCACTGTATTTTAAGCTACCACTTTTGCAGGAAGGCTATTTTATGCATCCACTACTCTCTCAGTAAAGTAATACTTCCTGATATTACTTTTAAACCTTTGCCCCTCTAATTTAAAACTATGTCCTCTTGTAGCAGTTTTTCTTCTTTTAAATATTCTCTCCTCTTTTACTTTGTTGATTCCCTCTATGTATTTAAAAGTTCCTATCATATCCCCTCTGTCTCATCTTTCTTCCAAGCTATACATGTTAAGGTCCTTTAATATTTCCTGGTAAATTTTATCCTGCAATCCATGTACTAGTTCAGTAGCTCTGCTCTGAACTCTCTCCAAAGTATCAATATCCTTCTGGAGATATGGTCGCCAATACTGCGCACAATACCCCAAATGGGGTCTCACTAGTGCTCTGTAGAGCGGCATGAGCACCTCCCTCTTTCTACTGGTAATGCCTCTCCCTAGACACCCAAGCATTCTGCTAGCATTTCCTGCTGCTCTATGACACTGTCTGCCTACATTTAAATATTCTGAATTAATGACCCCTAAATCCCTTTCCTCAGATACTGAGGTTAGGACTGTATCACTGATTTTATATTCTACTCTTGGGTTTTTATGCCCCAGTTGCATTATCTTGCACGTTTCAACATTACATTTTAGTTGCCAGATTTTTTACCATTCCTCTAGTTTTCCTAAATCCTTTTCCATTTGGTGTATCCCTCCAGGAACATCAACCCTGTTACAAATCTTTGTGTCATCAGCAAAAAGACACACCTTACCATCGAGGCCTTCTGCAATTTCGCTGATAAAGATATTAAACAATATGGGTCCCAGAACAGATTCCTGAGGTGCCACACTGGTAACAAGACCATGATCTGAATATACTCCATTGACTACAACCCTCTGTTGTCTGTCCCTCAGCCACTGCCTAATCCATTCAACAATATGGGAGTCCAAGCCCAAAGACTCTAATTTATTGATAAGCCTTCTATGTGGGACAGTATCAAAAGCCTTACTAAAGTCTAGATAAGCGATGTCTACTGCACCTCAGCCATCTATTATTTTAGCCACCCAATCAAAAAAAAATCAAGAAGATTAGTTTGACATGATCTCCCTGAAGTAAACCCATGCTGTTTTTCATCTTTCAATCCATGGGATTTTAGATGTTCCACAATCCTCTCCTTGAGTATGATTTCCATTAATTTCCTAACTATTGATGTCAGGCTTACTGGCCTATAGTTGCCAGATTCCTCCCTACTACCTTTCTTGTGAAGGGACACAACATTTGCTAATTTCCAATCTTCTGGGACGACTCCTGTTACCAGTGATTGGTTAAATAAATCTGTTAATGGTTTTGCTAGTTCACTGCTGAGCTCTTTTAATAGCTTTGGGTGTATCCCATCAGGCCCCTGTGACTTATTTGTATTAATTTTAGAAAGCTGACTTAGAACCTCTTCCTCTGTAAAGACACATGCATCAACAGATTCATTAGTCTTCCTTCCTAACTGAGGTCCCTTTCCTTCATTTTCCTTTGTAAAAACTGAACAGAAGTATTCATTAAGGCAGTCAGCTAGTTCTTTATCTTCTTACATATACCTTCCTTCTTTTGTTTTTAATTTGATAATGCCTTGTTTTAGTTTCCTTTTTTCATTTATGTATCTGAAGAATGTCTTATCGCATTTTTTCACTGACTGAGCTAATTTCTCTTCTGCTTGCGCTTTAGAAGCTCTTATAATTTGTTTGGCCTCTCTCTGCCTAATCTTATAAATTTGCCTGTCACCCTCGGTTTTTTTTTTATAATTACTAAATGCTATCTTTTTGTTTTTAATGATTTTAGCCACTTCTGCTGAGTATCACAGTGGTCTCTCTCTTCCTTTTTTTGCTTTTACTGACTAGCCTAATGCAATTATCTGTTGCCTTCAATAGTGCCACTTTTAAGTAGTCCCATTTCTCCTGGACTCCATTGAAACTGTTCCAATCTGATAGGGACTAGTATACCTCAAATCTAATTTTAGAAAAGTTTTTCTAAAATCTAAACCTTTTGTTTGTGTGGCGTGACTCAGTCACTGTACTTATAGAAAACCACTCTGACTGGTGATCACTAGATCCCAAGCTTTCCCCTACAGTAATATCAGATACCAAATTCCCATTTGTGAATACCAAATCTAAAATGGCCTCCTTCCGGGTTGGCTCCTCAACTACTTGCTGTAGAGATAATCCCAGTAGGGAATTTAGAATATCTGTACTCCTGGCAGAACTAGCTATTTTGCTTTTCCAGTTTACAGCAGGAAGATTAAAGTCTCCCATAATGATAACTTCCCCCTTCAATGTCATTTTAGCTATTTCCTCAACTAGTAGATCATCTAATTCTTTGACTTGGTTAGGTGATCTATATATCACACCTACACGATTTACCTTATGATTATCAAGCTGCAAGGTAACCCAAACTGACTCTAAATTGGTCTCGCTAACTTGTATTAAATTAGATTTTATGCTATCTTTCACATACAGGGCCACCCCTCCCCCTTCTTGCCTTCTTTGTCTTTCCTATAAAGAGATGCAGACAAGGCCGCAAATTAAGTATTTTGCTCAAAAAGGGTGTTTTTGTAATACCAGAATAGCAACGCAGTATCTAAAGTGTGTATCTCACACTGACAGATGTAGACAAGGCCACAAATTAAGTATTTTGCCCAAAATGGGTGTTTTTTTAATAACAGCATATGACAGCAGTATATAACGCTTGAATTTCACACTGACAGATGCAACAAGGGCTGTAAAATTTAGTATTTTGCCCAAAAATTTTGTTTTTTAAAACCCAGAAAATTATTTCTGTATTTCTAGCTTAAATTCCACATTAACTAATGTGGTAGAGGCGCCAGATGGAGGGTATTTCCAAAAATTTGTGTTTTTTAAAACCCAGAAATTTATTAAAGTATTTCAAGCTTGTTCTTTACAATCACAGATGCAGCCAATGCTGCAATATTAAGTACTTTGCCCAAAATGGGTGTTTTTTTTACTAACAGAATATGACAGCAGTATATAACGCTTGAATTTCCCACTGACAGATGCAGCAAGGGCTGTAAAATTGGCTGTATTTTGCCCAAAAGGGTTTTTTTTTAAAAAAGAAGGGTGTTTTTTTGAAACCCAGAAAACTATTGCTGTATTTCTTGCTTAAATTGTACACTGACTAATGCTGCAAAGGCCACAGATGTAGGGTCTTGCCAAAAATTGGTGATTTTTTTTAAACCCAGAATATAATTGCAGTAGTTCAAGCTTCTATTTGACTGTCACAAATGCACCTGAGTTAACAAGCACTTCTGATATAAGATTCTGTCCTATTCTCTCCCTCACAGCAGCAGCATCCTCTCCCTACACTAAAAAGATCAGCTTATATATAGGCTAGGTCACATGCTGCACTGGCCAATCACAGTAGGCATGGCTGTAATGGCTTCTAAGGAGGCAGAGTTAAAAGCACCATTAACTCGCCGAACATCGAACCCGAGCTTTTACTGAAATGTTCGGGTTCGGGTCCGGATCCAAAAATCCTAAAGTTCTGTACGAACCCGAACTTTACAGTTCGGGTTCGCTCAACCCTAGTAGCAAATTGTGGGGGGATATTCTCCTGTTATCTTTTGTAAAAAATAAAGTTTAGGTCTAAAGCACCATTTTCTTGTAAAAAAAAATATATTTTTCATTTTCACAGTGAAGTTTTATAAATTCTACGAAACGCCTGTTAGGTCAAGTGCTCACTACAACCCTTATAAATTCCTTGGGTGGTGTAGTTTAAAAAATGTGGTCACTTTTTGGGGGTTTTCACTGTGGGGATACCTCAGGGTTTCTTCAAATGCAACATGGCGCCTTAAGACCATTCCAGCAAGATCTGCCCTCCAAAACCTATATGGTGCTCCTTGCATTCTGTGCCCTACCGTGTGCCGATACAGCGATATATAACCAGATGTGGGGTGTTTCTGCAAGCTGCAGAATCAGGGTAATACATATTTAGGTTTGTTTTGTTGTTAAGCCTTGATGTCTTACAGGAAAAAAATTATTAAAATGGAAAATCTGCAAAAAAAAGTTACATTTTGAAATTTCACATCTATTTTGATTTAATTCCTGTGGAATACTTTAAGGGTTAACAACATTTCTAAAGCCAGTTTTGAATAGTTTGAAGGGTGTAGTTTCTAAAATGGGGTCATTTCTGGGTGTTTTGTATTATGTGAGCTAATCATAATGACTTCACAACTAAACTGGTCCTCAAAAATTGCTTTCAAAATTCTAAACATTCTAATGTCCTAAAAAATAAAATTACATTACCAAAATGATGCCAACATAAAGTAGACATAGGTTGAATGTTAATTAAGGAGACTTGTATCACTGTCTGTCTTAAAAGCAAAGAACTTCAAAATTAGAAAACAATTTTTTTTTTGTTAACTTTGATTTTTTTATAAATAAAGGTAAAGCATATTGACTCAAATTTACCATTTACATGATGTACAATGTGTCACGAGAAAACAATCTCTGAATGACTTGTATAAGTAAAAGCGTTCCAAGGTTATTACCACATATAGTGACACGTCAGATTTGAAAAATTAGGCTTTGTCAGGAAGGGGGCAAATGGCCCGGTCTGGAAGTAGTTAAAGTTTTAGGTTAAACTTTAAATTAATAGCTTTCATAGAGCCTTGAATATCTGCAAAATATCAAATATCTTTTTCCATGAGGCAGAGATTGAGTATGTAGGCTGTACAACTGAGAGCTCAAACCCAAAAGGCGCAACGTGGCTTCATTTTATCATACAAGCATCAAAAATATAAAATAAAAAATAAACTTGTTCTACAGTGTTTTATTTGCTTCATGTGATTTGTGTTGCTATAGAAACAGCTTAAATGGCATTATGTCCAGCATAGGCAATTTAAATGACAACTGTGCTGCGAAATGAATCACAAAATTTAGTGTATGTGCAAGCTAGTCAACATGCAAGAGCATCCTGGGAGTAAGCTCAGTACATTCGCTGATAACTTACGTGAGAGAACTCTCTTAAACACCATTATATGGGATGGTGTATTTGACAGTTTTTCAAAACAATTGTGGGCTATACTGGTATATAGTCACAGTTATAACCATGTTCTACTCATTTATAAATGGTAACAGCTGATGTGGTGTACATTAATTTTTACATGAAAAATGGTAAACACAGAAACATATTGGCCGACATTTACTAATATGACTTTGTACTAAAATGCACAAAAATTCTTCACATTTTTATACAATTTAGTGATTTTAATTTAGCAAAATCCAGGTCAGAAATGAGGTCAGATTGTCTTCAATGTCTGGAGGAGCTGGTGCATTTCCATCTGCCCAGTCCTTGAGGGTCACCTTATTGGACATCAATGTCACCTGATGTCTTCTGATGTCACCCCTTTGTGTCTGTTGTTGTTACCATACCTCACTTGTTGTATGTTTGGTGTGGGTTTATGTTTGGGGTTTGTTGTTATGTCTGGTTTGGTGTTTAATGTCTGGCCTGTTTGCTGTTTCAGGTCAGCATGGATGCCAGACATAACCTTTGTAGTTCCCCCTCCGGGGAACTCCAGCGACCCCCTTCTGGAGTTATAGGACATACAAAGGATATATCTGGCATCCATGCTGACCTGAAACACCAAACTGGCCAGACATGAAACACCAAACCAGACATAACAACAAACCCCAGACATAAACCCACACCAAACAGGTAGGGTAGCAGCAACAGACACAAAGGGGTGACATCAGAAGACATCATGTGACATCGATGCCCAATAAGGTGACCCTCAAGGACTGGGCAGATGGGAAAGCACTAGCTCCTCAAGACACTGAAGACAATGTGACCTCAGGCTCACAACTCAAAACAAAAAGAGCCAAGAGGTCACACCCAGCTCCATCTTGCACACACATTAACCCCATACACACGAGAAAAGGGAAGGGAAACAGCCTTTGAAGGGGAAGAGCACACGCATTCATAACAAACACGTTGCCACCGGCAACCATCATGCATGGCAAAAGTGTCACGGCAAACTACCACCAAGCCGTGACACTAGCTTAACAAGCTTAGTAAGAAAGGGGTGCAGCTTAGCATGAGTGGGACATGGACTAAGATATGCCATTTTGTACCAAACTTTTGGCACAAAGGTGTTGTGAAGTTTGACAGAAGTGTCTAGCCAAGCATGAGATCCAGCTTTAACCAATGTGATAAATTAGTAACATCTTTAGACTGTGTAAGTTTCCTCTGTCTACAAAATTTGCAGATCTGCCCCACTGTGTCTGCCATGCCTCCCAAATTTTAAAAAGGGCAAGAAGGGACATTATCAAGTAATTTCTTTACACTAAACTATACCTCTAACTCCTCCCAATGCATATATATTCACACCCAATCCCATTCACTGCACTTTGTGTTCCCCACACAGTAATGTCCCTTTAGTGCTCCCTTCACAGTAGTTATGCTCCTTTAGTGCCCCATATAGTAATCATGCCCCTTTAGTGCCCCTTTACAGTAGTTAAGCCACTTAGTGAGCGCACACAGTAGTTATGCTGACTTAGTGCACCCACACACAGCACAGCATATATGCTTCCTTAGTGCCTCACACAGTAGATATGCCCCCTGATTGCCCCCCCACACACACTAGATATGCCACTTGATTGCCTATGCAGACAGTAGATATGCCTCCTTAGTGTCCCCACACAGTAAATATTCCCCCTTAGTGCCCCCCCAGTAACTATGCTTCCTGATTACCGCTTACAGCAATGATGCTTGTTGTAATGTTAAAAAAAATAATAATAATAATACTCACCTTGTCTCCCAATGACCGGAGCAAATCCTGTTCTCCTCAGCAGCATGAGCAATGAAGTAACATCATCGTGGCTGCTGGGCTGAGCACAAGAGTGCACAGTCCAGAGAATGATTGTCATTCCTGGCTTATGTGCTCTGTTATTCAGCCCTGCAAGCAAGATGAGGTTACCGCAGAGAGCAACTTTTTTCAATTACAATTTTTTTTTCTCTTCAAAAGGGAACCTGTCAGCTGCATTATTGTCATGGGTGTAGTAGGGGAGAACACCAAAAGACAACAAGAAGGAACGGAGAAGACACTAGGCCTCACCGCTAGGGAAAGAAAAGGGTCACCACCTATAAAACCCTGTTCCTGGCCCTAACTCCTATCCGTATGGGCACCTCTCGATGGTAGAGATGCCCATACACAGGAACCTAGAAAACCCTGGTGGCCCTCGGATGCCCTAATGGTAATGACAGGGCAGAGACTACCCGCTTCTTCCCTGGTGAAGGAACCAGCGTCTCGCTGAGGCCTATTAAACAACAAAGGTGGGGGGAATACAAAATACAACAAACGGAACACTTAACTTCTGAGGCTGATGGATGAACAGTACTTCAACTAGAACCACACTCCAGCTCTTCCAAAAACCAAATGAATCTATCCAGAGCAAGGAGCGATGGGTAAAGTCAGACTAAATAGGGGGAGGTAAAGGTCACATGATCCACACCTGAACAGTGAACACACAGACATAGTGAAACCAAAACCAAAACAGGTTGTCAGATCACTAATGTGCGGATAATCTTTCAGACCTTCTAAAACCTGTCACTGGTGTGACAATTATACTGACCCTAGTGAGGACAGCATAGTGTAGAGAGAGACCTGCTGATTTTATTGGTCTGTCAACGAAGTTAGTCACTACTTTTGTAGTGGTGACATGCCAAAACACACAGCACATGCCAGTGGTGCAAGGGAGATAAGTCTGATGGTATTTTCTGCTCCTGAATCCAGACTATAATTGACAGTGTTCTTTCCTATGCACAACAGGAATGGAAAGCAGGGTCAGCAAGCAGCATTGAACTCATCTCCCTCGCAGCACTGGCTTATGCTGTGGGCTTTGGCAGGTCAGTGCTATAAATCAGCAGGTCAACCACTACACTATGTTGCCAGACAGGTTCCTTTTAATAACATTTTAAAGAAAATAAATAAATATATTCTTGGTTTGCAGCCTGTGTATGTAATTGGGTGTTCTTATTCACTGACCGCAAACCAAAGCAAGGAAACCAAACACTTGCTACAAGATTATTACTAGGGATGAGTGAATCGACCTCGAATGAAACATCCGAAGTCAATTCACATAAAACTTTGTTCTAATACTCTACGGAGCAGGAGCTCCGTACAGTATTAGAATGTATTGGCTCCAATGAGTCTGTTATTGCTTTGCGAAGTCTCGCAAAACTTCACACAATAACTTAATTGATTAATTCGTACTGTAAATAACCATTTCCCAAACTTGGGTTCGGTTCCATGGTACCACTTGGAACCAAACCCGAGTTCGGGAATTTTTTTTTACAGTACAAATTAATTTATAAAGTTATTGCGTGAAGTCTCGCGAGACTTCGTGAAGCAATAACGTCGGCTCATCGGAGCCAATACATTCTAATACTGTCCGGCGCTCCCTAATTATTACATATGATTGCTGGAAGGACTCAGCAGTTGTCCCAAAGTGTCCAAACCCTCTAATGAATTTTCGATGCTTAAGAATTGATCTCTAGATCAATGGTAGCACAGAAATCATGATTTTAGGCTACTTTACTGTAAGGGAAGGGTAAATAATATGTCCATCACCTATTTTGGATCCTGTCTTATCTATACAGAGGTATTATCTTTCATTGCAGTCTTGCCTGTATAGATGAAAATGAGATGACTGCTGAAAAATTATGTCTACAGAACCAGTAGATATGTTATTAGGCCTAGTGGCCAGTGCAAAAACTGCAGGATTTTAGGACTGTCTTAAATTATATGGTGAACTGTAAAAAAAAGTACAAAAATAAATAAATTGTGAGTCTTGTAACCTCAGACATGAGCTACAAAACCGTAAAAAAATTAAATTTTTAAAAAATATATAAAAATTTTAATCATTCCCCTTTCCATAGAATAAAAAATAAATACATAAATAACAAAAAATATAAACATCTGAAGATACCTGTACTATTAAAATGGAATGGTGTAACGGAAAAAAAGAGTAAAATTGCAATTTTTTCATCACTTCTCTTACCAATTTTTTTTTTATTAAATGTGATCAAAAAGTTATGTGCACTCCAAAATGGTATAAATAAAAACTACAGAAAACTAAAAAAAAAAAATTAGCTCCTACACAGCTCAGTAGATATAACTATAAAAAAAAAGTTATGGGGGTCAGAATATGGTGATGTAGCAAAAACATTTTTAAACAAGTTTTAATTTATTTTTACACTAAAAAACCTATACACATGTGGTATCATTGTAATCATACTGACCCAGAGAATGAAGGGCACAGGTCAGTTTTGCCTCAAAGGGAACTCTGTAGGGACAATGTGCTATCTTTGAGTACCTCAATGAAAATAAGACAAACAATGCCAAATCAGCATGCCTTCATGAGGAATTGGTCACGTCAAACTAATTTACTCAGTTTCTATGAGGAGGTAAGTTCTAGACTTGACCGCCGCAAATCAATGGATGTCGCATATCTGGACTTCTCCAAAGCATTCAACACTGTACTGCATAAAAGGTTAGTATATAAAATCAGAATGTGAAAGAGAACTGAGGGATGGGCCCACAGATTCAGAGGGTACACGATGCCACACAGACACAGATAGCGGTTCTTTTACAATACTTGCGTTTACTGAACAGTTATAGTGAATGAGTAACTGAGCATATATATACAGAATAGTAACAGAGCATAAACACACAGTAATTACATGCTTAATTTTCCCTAATGTCCATAAAGCAGCTTGGCTGCGCCTAAATGTTCCTGAACAAGCTTTAACATTGGGGTGCACCCTAAGTATTGCGCAATACTATTTGTAATCCACAGAAGGTAAAGTCTTTATTCTGCAGCTTTCATATATATCCAAAAGTGTCACAAGAACAATGCGATATGATGGAACACGGCAAAGCCGCACTTAAAGTTCCTCGGATACTTAAGCAGACTCTTGGCGTTCTTTAACTGGTCCACAACCGAACTAAACCATACAGTGGCATGATTACCGGAGTAAATGCTGCAAATGTCCCCTTGGTGCTGATGACAGACTCCACTGTGAGCCGTAAATCCTTTTCCAGGCTCCACAGAGGTTCTCTCCTGACGTCCTCAGCATTCACCAGGCAGCCTCTGTCTGGTCACTTCCTGCCCCCCCCTGGAACTCCTCCCCTACCCAGGGAGACTGTGATGCAGCAAGTGATTTCCTAAGTGCAGCCTCAAACCTGCATTTGCAGTTTGCTATCACCCTCCTGAGGGTCCTAGCCTACCCATAAATTAGCATCATTTTAACTTTGAACGGTAAAACATATATAAACTTCTCTATATTGAACAACTGCCTTGAAAACATTGTATGTACATTGTCACTATTTACTGGTAGAAGAGAGACATTGTAGGCATAATACACTTTACATTAAATAACATTGGTGAGTCATGCTTACACCCTTACAAAGTAACTGGCTCAGTGATAGAAAACAGACAGTGGTTATTAATGGTACACACTCAGATTGGGTCACTGTCACTAGTGGAGTACCTCAGGGGTCAGTATTGGGCCCTATTATCTTCAATATATTTATTAATGATCTTGTAGAAGGCTTGCACAGTAAAATATCAATTTTTGCAGATGACACTAAACTGTGATAAGTAATTAACACGGAAGAGGACAGTATATTACTACAGAGGGATCTGGATAGATTGGAGACTTGGGCAGAGAAGTTGCAGATGAGGTTTAACACTGACAAATGTAAGGTTATACACATGGGAAGGAATAATGCAAGTCACCCGTACATACTAAATGGTAAAACACTGGGTAACACTGTATAATGTATACATATATCAGGGGTCAGTACAGAGATCTCTCCCATCATCTATTTATCCCCAGGACTGTGACTGTAATGAGGGGACATCGTTTGTGTCTGGAGGAAAGCAGGTTTGCGCACAAACATAAGACACAAAAAGATGAAGCAAAGGCGAAACCCGGGTCAGGCATCTATACACGCTTGTTACCAATCAATGTTTGTAAGTACAATAAATCTTACTGAATATTAAACACCCAGGGTATTGCACTATGTTCTGTTTCTCCTGAAGGAGAAAAACCTTGCTGGTCGGTATCAAGATTGTAACTGGAGATGCACCGGTGACATTGTGAAATCTCTATTTGAATCTTCCTGTGAGTGAAACACCAGCCTGTGGAAGCCTAGTGCAGACCCATATATATGTATTTTGGTTGCGCACAAACATAGAAGCGGATTCTTTACGGTAAGGGCAGTGAGACTATGGAACTCTCTGCCTGAGGAGGTGGTGATGGTGAGTGCAATAAAGGAATTCACTAAAAGAGTTCAAGAAGGGCTCAGATGTATTTCTGGAGTGTAATAATATTACAAGCTATAGTTCATAGAGAGGGGTCATTGATCCAGAGAGTTATTCTGATTGCCTGATTGGAGTAGGGAAGGAATTTTTTTCCCCCTAAAGTGGGGAAAATTGGCTTTTATCTCACAGTATTTATTTTATTTTTTTACCTTCCTCTGTATCAACTTGCAGGATAACAGGCTAAACTAGATGGACAGATGTCTTTTTTTGGCCTCATAAACTATGTTACTATGACAAAACCCGTAAAATGGTGGAGGAATTATTATTTTTTTCCAATTCCACCTTATTTGGATTTTTTTCCAGCTTTCCACTACATTGTATGCCATATTCAATGGTGGCATTATAAAGTACAACTTGTCCTGCAAAAATAAGCCCTCATATGGATATGTGAACGGAAATATAAAAAAGTATGGCTCAAGGAAGAAAAAAAATGAAAACGCAAAAACAAGAAAATGAACAAACCTCCGGTATCCTAAGGGTTAGATCATGTTTTAGTGCCACATTCCCTTTAAGCCAACTTCATAATTTCTTGTTCTTCTGGATATGTCATTTTGTATAAGAAGGATTAGTGTATAAAAATCACTGTTGAAGTAGAAGGTGCAGCATTTACTTTTACCCCTTAAAGAACAGTGAAATGTCGTCATGTCAAGATACTTCCAGTTTAATGCAAATCCTCCCCTTATATGTAGTTAGCAGCAGAATCTTTGTGACAGTGGATAAAATAGCCTCTCACACCGCACATCACTGTTAACAAGCTGTCTGGATTATGGTTATGTAGAATTGCTGCTCCCTTAACGTCTTACCCAATAATGATCTGAAGAATTTCAAAGGCATACAAGATGTGAGTGACAGCACAAATCCTAACTTGCTGCATGCATTGTATAAAGCATTGAAAATGCACATTAGTTGTCCACATTGTGTCTTTGTGACAGCAGGAAAACTATATATTTCCAATATAAATGATCTTTCTATTATTCTGCTCTGTTTGGGTTTTATCTATAGCAGTCGCTGCACAGTCACTTAGATGTCAAAGAGCACTCTGGGTATTGAACACTCAAAGAATACATATAGGTCTCATAATGAAGTTCCAAATGTGTACTTGTGTTCTCAGCAAGCTCTATTTTCCTGTCCTTATAATATATTCTTCGCTATCTACAAATATTATGGCTTTGAGACCACGCTGAGCCCCAAGTTAGATTGTCTCACACAGTTGCTACAGATACAAATTGCCCTGTTCCACGGCTACACAAGCCTTTTTTCTTTTTAAGTACAGTAATTTTAGTGTCTTCTCATGAAAAATGACACAAATGGTTGCCAAGAGACTGAAATATTGCCTGAAGTGTTTTGGATATGGTGCTCCACGAAGCTGCTGAGCAAATCTTACAGAAAGGGATACAGTCGTTTCAGTGCACCATTTTAACAGATTTTATATCCTTTCCTTTTTAAGACTCCTCAGCAATGTAGGCTGTGACGTCTTCCTATGCCAGCTGGCAATATGAAACATTATTAATTAAAGTAAAAAAAATCAATACAGACACGTTTTTTTTTATTGCCAATTAGTTTGTTGTCTCAATGTGTCTTTCTTTATGGCATTGATTTGGTAAGTTTGTTTAAAATAACAGGAGTCTTTTGATTGTATCTTTTATAAAACCAATGACTCTTGTTTTTAGAATCATATTTAAAGATTTTCTAATATAATTAAACTAATGCTAACTTTTTTCATCATTAACTACCACATTTCCAGGGTTTACTGGATATTCAGCACTATCAGTGGTCCAGGACCATTTTTACATTTCAGAGATATACAAATTAAAGGGATTATCCGGGACTTACATATTGATGGGATGGCCTATTCTCAGGATAGGCCATAAACATTAGATCACCAGGGGCTCCGCCGATCAGCTGTTCGAAGAGTGAGCTGTTAGGCCTCTTGTTAGGCCAGTGACGTTATGTGGCCTAGGCACAGCTCAGTCTTATCCAAATGAATGGGGCTGAACGACAATACCAAGCACAGCCACTATCCAATGCACAATGCTAGGCTTGGTAAGCAGCGAGGAGGCCGTTGAGTGCAGCGGACTCTTCAAACAGATAAACAGCAGGGGTTTCAGGAGTTGGAACCCAGCCAATCTGATATTGACAACCTACCCTGTGGATAGGCCATCAATATCAAAATCCTAGATAACCCCTTTAAATATAAATTCTAAAATTAAATATATCTTTAAATGAATCAAAATATATATTTTCTGGAAGTGAATACCCAGCATATTGTCAAAGATCCACCATATTTTTATGTTTAAAATGCATAAACATTCATGTTTGTCACTGAAACGCTAATCCAAGCAGAGCCTTAGATGGTCAAAGCCTCCTAAAATAAAAATACAAAATGTGCAGAGTTCATTCATGTCAATTATGCTACATGTCTTCAGCAGAACAAAAAAGACCAACAATTGTTTGAGCAGATAGTTATAGCAACACTGCAATAATAAACACAGGTATTACCCACAAACCCTATATTATTAAGGAAAGCAGACAACCTGAAGAAGGTAGAAGTAGTCATATACATAAGACAGAAGTAGGTTGATGATTGAACAACTGTTGAAGCAATGATCAGTCGTGAAAGACTGTTATGGCGATACAGTCATACACATTTACAGCCATAATACAATAGCTTATCACATGTTACGGATGGATAAGTCCAATCCAATGGGTCGTATCTCATCATTCAGAGTGTATATCTCAATCATGTATCCCATTGTTCTCCAAACTGGAAATCTCAGTTTGCTTACCATAAGTATATGTGTAATTAAATATAGCAGCCATACAGAAATTGGTCGTTAAGACCCATCGGCTGCATTGTGCTTAATTCAAAAATCCACCAAGTCTCCCTTTGCAGGATTTTTTTCTCCCAATCACCCCCTCTCATTCAGGACGGGGGACACAATCTCAATACCCATGAATTTAATTCCTGAATAAATTTCCCATGATGGCTTTAAATATATTTTACCAAGGGGGTGTCTCTTCTGTGTCACATATCACCCAGGTGTTTACCAATACGCCTCCTTAGCTCACGAGTAGTCTAGCCCACATATTCCAGGCCACACCCACATGTTGCTTTATAGATATCTCCCCTAGACCGACAGTTAATGAAATGTCTGATCACATATCTCTTGTAATGGTCCAGGTCTGGTTTGGAGTCTTTTATTGCAACTACTTGCAAGGCTGATATCGTAGTCAGGAGGAAGCCAGTCATCGATGCACAGATAATCATCAGTATTTGAGGAGTAGCACGTACCGTAATCAGGAGTAAGTCAGTGGTCAATGCACAGATAAGCATCAGTACTTGGCAAAGGAGCGTGGACAGGCTAGCCTGATTACAGGCTGAGGAACACAATAATTTTGCAAGGCAGGAAGTGCAAGGCTGTATTTAAATAGGAAGTCCAATCAAGGAACAGGGTGGAGCAAACAGGGCGGTGGGAAACTGAAACTAGAGGCACAGGAAACTGTAGGCTTCGGTTCAGCACAGGAGCTGTCCAGAAGGCTGAATAGCTCAGTTGGAAGAGCTGCAGCCTGGAACACAGGTGTCCCCGGGTTCAAGTCCTGACATCTCTCTTGGGTGACTCATGAATTCTCATCCCTGGGTGATATGTGCACATGCCACACATCTGCTGCAGTGGTAGCACCCCCATACTGGGTGGAGCCAACTTCCTCCTATATTTCTAGGTAGATCACTGAAGTGGCTATGGACCAACCGGTCCTGTAGGCTGTGTTCTTTCTGATATGTAATCTGTGGGGTCTCCAAATTGGCATTCTTAATATCAGGATCCAATTGGAGAACCCCCAGTGTTTTAAGATCATCTCTCTAATGTCCTTGGCTGCTCCATCAAAGGTGGCAATGTCACAGGTAGCCACCCATAAAACTTAACTTTTAATATCTAAAATAGCTACAAACCCTCCAACACAAACCACATAACAGTAAAATAAGAAAACAAGATGGAAGATATCATTAGGTTGATACTTAGCTTTGGGCTAGGAATGGCAGAAATTGGGCCTAATATATAGCTATGAGCTATCTCCCTATAGCTGACCCTCTCGCTATTTGTGCCCTGCCTATAGACGGAATGGCCGTCCCGATAGGGTCGATCCTGTATCAGGAACCTCCTGAATGCCCCTGGATGTCCCTGAGTCAGGATGTCCCTGGTAGCTATTGTATGCTAACCTATTAGTTAATCGTTATTCCAATAGATAACGACTAAAGGTACAAAAAATAATAATAATATACCATAAAAAGTAATGAAAGTTTAGAGACAGATCATGAAATGATTAGTCTATCTCCTACTTATACTTGTAGATACATACTATTAGTTATCAGATAGCACATAATCCCATATTCTAGTTAAACAGAATGTTTGACATCACCCAGAGTTGGTGGTATCAATATCCATTTATTTCATAGATATTATGATGCCATTCAAATTGATGACACCATTGTCCCGACGCATTTCACCCTTACTGTACTCGGGTTCATCAGGGGACCAGATTGCATTCAGAAACAGGGGTATAAATAGTGCCTTAGTATCTAAATGATATTTCAATTGGTAGTTATGGCATTGATAAATATTTGTCTACTTGTGCATCACGGATGAGGGCATTATACCTGATATCTCCATGTAGTAGCAGCCACCTGTAATATGATGTAATATAAATATAACACTATTTTGCTTTTAGGTGACATAAATTAGCATAGAACAGTTTTCTTTAGGAATTGGATACCTTCTTATGGTTGGCTTTATGAGTTGTAACATGCAGACAGATGTATTGCCGTGTGTAGTACTGACTAATTGCCGTGGTCCAGTAATCAGAAGGACATAGTAGTGCTTCAGTGGTGTCTCTGCCGACCTTTTAGATGGTCTGGTGCTTTGAAATAGCCACCAACTGATCATGTGGCATGATCAGCTCTGATCATGTGACCCTGTGATGTCATCAGCATGTGATACATCACATGACCAAGCTCCGATCATGTGACCCTGTGACGCCATCAGTTGGTGGCTATTTCAAAGCGCCCAACATGACTGACCGACGCTCTGTAATGTTGCAGATGCCGGGAGGCCATCAGACGCTTTAACGGTAAACTGGCCCAGAAACAATATCATTGCTAATGTATTATGGACCAAAGCCTTTGCCCCTGCATTAGTGATTTTACTTAGCTGGGATGACTCTTTGGTAAAGAAGAGACAATACATCTTAACTTATTGTTCTGATTCTGATATAGACGGCAGTGTCACTGGTTCAGAGTTATCATACATGGACTCGGCCCCGTAGATTTACCATCTAAAAGGTCAGCAGAGACACCACTGACGTACTATTATGTCCTGATTACTGGACCCCGGCAATTAGTCAGTACTACACACGGCAATACAGACATATATTTCTGAATGTTACAACTCATAAAGCCAATAGTAAGAAGGTATCCAATTCCCAAAAAACTGTAGTATGCTAATTTATGGCACCTAAAAGCAAAATAGTGTTTTATTTATGTTACATCATATTACAGGTGGCTGCTACTACATGGAGATATCGGGTATAATGCCCTCATCCGTGATACGCAAGTAGATAAATATTTATCAATGTCATAACTACCAATTGAAATATTATTTAGATACTAAGGCACTATTTATACCCCTATTTCTGAATGCAATCTGGTCCCCCGATGAACCCAAGTACAGTAAGGGTGAAACGCGTCGAGACAATGGTGTCATCAACTTGGATGGCATCATAATATCTATGAAATAAAGAGATATTGATACCACCAACTCTGGGTGATGTCAAACATTTTGTTTAACTAGAATATGGGATTATGTGTTATCTGACAACTAATAGTATGTATCTACATGTATAAGTAGGAGATAGACTAATCATTTCATGATTTGTCTCTAAACTTTCATTACTTTTTAACTTTTTATTTTTATTATTTATTTTTTTGTACCTTTAGTCGTTAGCTATTACAATAATGATTAACTAATAGGTTAGCATACAATAGCTACCAGAGACATCCCGACTCAGGGCCATTCAGGGGCACTCAGGAGGTTCCTGATACGGGATTGCTCCTATCGGGGTGGCCATTCAGTTTCTAGGCAGGGCACAAATAGCAAGAGGGTCAGCTATAGGGAGAGAGCTCATAACTATATATTAGGCCCAATTTCTGCCATTCCTAGCCCCAAAGCTAAGTATCAACCTAATGATATCTTTTATCTTGTTTTCTTATTTTACTGCTATGTGGTTTGTGTTGGAGGGTTTGTAGCTATTTTAGATATATATTAAAAGTTAAGTTTTATGGGTGGTTACCTGTGACATTGTTAATTGGACCTGCAGACGGGTTATTGTCTGAACTGTGAAACCCCATCAAAGGTGGCAATCAGACGCATTGGGTTAGACACATTCAGTTTTTTTATGGGGTATAGGAGTTCTGTTCGATTACTCTTAAGGGCCCTCTGATAGGCCCTTTTCAAAACTGATTTGTGGTATCCCCTTTCTAGGAACCTTTCTCTGAGGTCCCCGGCTTGTTTTTTAAAAATGTCTAAGGATAAACAGTTCCTCCTAATCCTCATATATTGCCCAGTTGGTATTCCCTGTTTTAGGGGCTGCGGGTGATGGCTATACCACCTTCATAGTGAGTTCGTAGCAATGGGTTTCCTGTTTGTTTTAGTTTGTATTTCACCTCCAAGCCCTCTTCTGATCTCAATATCCAAAAAGGTTAAAGTATTGTCTTTTACTTGAAAAGTAAATCGTAAACCTATGTCATTCTTGTTTATGGATAGTATCAAGTCATCAAAGCCATCAATTCCTCCTTTCCAGATAACAAAGACATTGTCAATGTATCTGGCCAACATACAATATTCTTCTCCCACCAGCCCAGGAACAGATTTGCATATGATAGGGCACAGGGGCTCCCCATTGCAGTGCCCCATAGCTGGTGGTAGAAGATCCCATCAAACAAGAAGTAGTTCTGTGTCAATGTGAATTCAACTAGACTCGGATTATTATTATGTGCCTGAAATCCATCCCCTGATTGTGTGGGATCGAAGAGTACAGGGCCTCAACTTCAATTGGCCCAAGGAGTACTTCGTCTTCAAGAAAGACTCCCTCTAGGCATCCTATCAAATCCCCTGTGTCCCTCACGTAGGAAAGCAGAGTCTTCACAAAGGGTGACAAAATTGAGTCAATGCAAATTCCAAGCATTTTGACTCAGGCTATTAATGCCTGACACAATTGGACGCCACATTAACGGGGTAGTCCCCTTGTGGACCTTTGGTAAACTATAAAAGGTCACCACTATTGGGATGTTTACATTGAATGAAGTTAAACTCCTCCTTGGAAATCAGACCCACACTTTTAGATGCCCGCAAGATGGTCATCAGTTTCTTTTGGTATAATGAAGTAGGGTCTGACTTGAGTTTCTCATAAGTTTCCTTATCTTGTAAGATGTTCAAACACATTTCCTTATATTGCGCCGAGTCCATGATGACAATGTTACCTCCCTAGCTCTTTATTTCTTTCCATAGAAGACAGAGCTTTAAACTCTGCCTTTGTACAGTTAAATTTACATTTATTGAGCGTAAGATTTTCTAGTTTACAGGTAACCCAATTCACAAAGATGTCTATGCAGGAGGGGTCTCCCATTGGTGGCATTCTACAGCTTTTGTTTTTTAGTGCCATGAACAGGTCTTTTCCTTCTTGATGACATCTACTGGAATACCCAATTCCTTACTTTCTCTTTTATTCAAGAGTTGGAAATGTTTCCACCATCTCATCTTTCTTGCAAATAAATTGAGATCTTTCACCCAATTGAACAGATTGAATTATTACGTCGATACAAAAGAAAGGTCCCTACTAAGTAGCTTCATTTCTGCTGCCTGTAAAGGCTTGGGTAGGGGACTTGCATGGATTGTGCGTTCTCAACTGGTATGAATTTCCTTCCAAAAAACGTTGACCCGTTCTCTCCTGGCCACTTCATGAGCCTCCTACCCTCTGGCATCCTCTCTCTCTTCCTCTACTCCTCTGTCCCCCCTCTCTCTCTTTCTCCCCTTCTGAGAAATCCATATCACTTGAGGTCACACCTGAGTCTTTTTTTCTTAAAAAGTGTACTCCGGTCTATAGTAATAAATACCAGACTCTCCCTAAAGTCTTGCAAATGCCGATTGAACTGGCGGTGTTTGCGCTCTTTGAAGTGACACTAATACTTCTCTAGGGTATTTTTAGTTGTACCTCCTTATTACCGAACTCAGGTTCCTGTCCAAATTTTTTAATTAGCTCTATCTGTTCCCTCAATGTATTATCCAAGGAGGCCAGGGTAACTCTCTCGTCCAAAAGCATGTGCATGAGGCGGAGGGAGCTAATAGTGGCCTTCTCCTCCCATTTGCTCATTACTGCGGGACTCCTACACCTACTTGCCGGAGTGAGGGTGATCCTAAGCCCCCTGGGGACTATTTTATACTTGATATAATGTTCCAAGGACTGCACTTCCCACCACAATGAAATTAGCTTTTTGTAGGTTTTTGTCAGTTCCTTAAATGCAGCCTTGAAAGATGGTATATACTTTTTTTTAATCAATGTTTTTTCCGAGAAAACATCACTCGCTTCCTGGAGCCATTGATTTTTGTCCAAACCAGTCGTAAGAAACCCAGCCATGCCCTATTCAATCAAAAGTTACTATACACACAACCAATTCAGCAATGGTCACTGCTTAGATAGCTGAGGGTAACCCAAAATTCAAAAACGTAACATGTGATAAGCTATTGTTTTATGGCTGTTACAGCCATCTGCATATACAGTTAGGGTAAAGAAATATGAGATATTCTGATTGAGTTAATATTTTTGAGAATAATGTGGATAGTGTGAACACTTCAATAATGTGATACCGTGAATGTGGTATATATTTTGGAGAATAATGTGAAATGTCCTATTAGATCAGACTGACTAAGGTACACATATACCTAGAGAATAATGAGAGATGTCCCATCAGATTG
The DNA here is from genome assembly GCF_014858855.1 of Bufo gargarizans. Taxonomy (NCBI): domain Eukaryota; kingdom Metazoa; phylum Chordata; class Amphibia; order Anura; family Bufonidae; genus Bufo; species Bufo gargarizans. The sequence goes on along the minus strand of NC_058080.1, from coordinate 633,193,283 downwards.
AACTTCCTAATCCTTGCCAATTTAAGTCCTAGTGCTCCGTGGACTGCCATCATACGGACAGGGAGCATATCCTTACATTTTAGTGCCTAATGGGTGTGGAGTTTTAAGGAGGATGTTTGCCCTAACCACCTTCTCCTCCCCGCCCTCTTACATCCCCATCGCATTGTGACCGGTGGAGATGCGCATAGAGACTACTGACCCATCTCACTCCGTTCATGTGATGCACACGTCATCCAGCCAGAGCACCTGACTGATCACGTGATGAATCATGTGATTCAGGGGGGCGGGATCGGTATCCCGGGCGGCTGTTTAAAAATCGCCATTGCGGACGCTGCTTTCACCGCTGCCACACGCAGGAGGCTAATCACACTCTATGTCTATCTACACATGAGAAGAGCTAAGAGGTTTTTTGATGTTTGGACTATCGTTGAGCTAATGCTAATGTATATATGGCTATGTGTTGAATACAATATATATCCAGGATTGGGGCGACTGACCATCACCAACCTGGTTGGGAGCAATTTATTGTGATACCTTGTGTCTTTACAATTTAGGCAATTATGAATTAATCCTGAGTCCCCTGATAAGTTGGTTTGGAACCAACGAAACGCATTGGGACAATTTGTGGACAATTTTTTGTATTGACATTTCGGTCCCTTACTTACCTATGTAGTTGGGACAAATTGCGCACATTTACTATTGATTAGCATTAAGGTCTCTCCCTTAGCTCATGACGAAGCTGGGCAGTCACTCTCGCTGCGCAGGGACAAGGAGAGACAGCTAGCTAGCACAGGATATTAGGGTTGGCAGGGCAAACTAGATATAAGAGACCCAGTATTAGAGCCCCCCATTCCTAGTATCAAGTGGCACTGTGGTTTTATGTGGTTTTAACTATTAGGGCAATTTTTGCAATTAAACAATAAAAGTTATGTATTAATTTGAAGGTACCTGTTCGATATAATTTGTGTAGTGCTTTCTGAATTTTGGGTTACCCTCAGCTATCTAAGCAGTTACCATTGCTGAATTGGTTGTGTGTATTTAAACAGTAATCTTAACATATAACATTACTAACTCAAATTAATGAGCATCACTTTGGGCCCTACTCTAGACATCTATACAGGAAAGGATTCTTTACAGTAAGAGTAGTCAGACTGTTGAATGCCCTACCCCAAGTAGTAGAAATGGCATATACTATGTCAGCATTTATAAAAGTCATAGATGCTTATTGAATAATAATTGGTATTGAGGGATATAATTAATCTAACAATTAATGTCTAATGTATAATTGTAATGAGAAAGGCTGAACTTAAACTTCTCACTTACATATGTCATTATGTAAGTGAGAAAATATGTACTATTGTCATGACCAATATAATACGGGATGACCTTGCATGACCTTGCATACTCATACTGTTACATTAGTTGTGTCTGGTGGTCTTATTTCCACGCCGGCAACACTTTTGTATTCCATTCTGCCATTTCTTTGTAGTCTATCTGGAATCTAAAGCTAGCTATGTATTAAAGCTAGCACTCCCATTTTTGAGCTTGTAAGGGAGACCGATACAATGCAGTGGAGTGTAAGATCAGTGGTGTGTATGGAAATAGCAATGAGGCTGCCTAAATGCCAACTATTTAAACTCTAAAGCCACTTCTCTACTCGTAGGGAATCCCTCCCTCTCAGCCATTCATCTAACTCAGCCATTTCATTCCACTCAGACCTTGGAGTCCAGGGGTCCAGATGAACCCTTTTGTTTACCATGTGTTAGGTCTGCAGTTCGTGCTCATCACCCCTCTGCTGTACCTTGTGGGCTCAGACATTGCACCTATTGTAATGCCATCCAACGTCGAGGTCACTGGCATCCTCTTCACGTTGCAGCCTCTGTCATCTTGCTAGGGTGAGTGTGCTCCCAGCCAGCCTTTTAAAGCACCTGTATGCATGCTCACTAAACATTCCTCAGTCAATGGCTGAGGGTCCCTAGGTATTTAATGCACTCTCTCCAGGCAGAGGGTACATGAGCTTTTAGGTGTTGAGTAAAATAATAAGAGCTTAAATCTATGAGGGTGAGTCAAAAATGATCCACACTCTGGCTGTAGAATTTATTTTACCCCTTAAGGACCCTGGGATTTTCAATTTTTGTGTTTTCGTTTTTTTCCCTCCCCGCATTCCCAGAATCCTAACTTTTTTATTTTTCTATTCACATAGCCTTATAACGGGCTTATTTTTTGCGGGGCAAATTGTACTTTCTAATGGAACCATTTATGGTTGCATACCATGTAGTAGTGAGCAGGAAAAAAATTCCAAATGGGGTAGAATTTGACAAAAATACAATTCTGATAAAGGTTTTTTTTTTTTTTTTTTTTTTACAGGTCAGTACAGTTCCAACAATACCATACTTATATAATTTTTCTTGCGTTTCAACACTGAATTTTTTTTTTAAACCTTTGAGGAAACCACTTTTTTTTTTTCATACCCATATTCTGACCCCTATAACTTTTTTGTAGCTATGTGTATGGGGCTGTGCGCGATTTTGCGGGACGATCTGTTCTTTTCAGTGATACCATTTTTAAGTGTGTGTGTGACTTTTTGAACACTTTTTGTTAAAAAATGATTGGCAAATTGGCTTTTTTTATTTTTTTTCCCGCTACGCCATTTGCCATATGCCATTAATATTGTAATATTTTAATAGTATGGGCATTTTTGCATGCGGTGATGCCCATGATGTTTATTTTTTTATTGGTTAAGTATTTATTAATATTTTAAGAAAAGGGGGGTGATTTGAACTTATTTTTTTCATATTTGTAAAAACTTTTTTACTTTTTATAAGTCACCTTGGGTGACAATAACTGGCAATCAATCGATTGCCCATAGTATTCAGTGATGGCTAAATAGCCATCTCTGAAGACTTCATTTGCACTATATTAGAGATGCCCAACCTGCGGCCCTCCAGCTGTTGGTTGTAAACTACAACTTCCATCATTCCATGCTGTAGGCTGATAGCTGTAGGCTGTCTGGGCATGCTGGGAGTTGTAGTTTTTCAACAGCTGGAGAGCCGCAGGTTGAGCATCACTGCACTATATCAATACAAGGCTGCCACTTAGTGGCCTGTATTGATATATACATCTAATTGACTCTGAAGCCTACTTGAGGATTCGGTCAATTAGCATAAGGTAACAGGTCCCACAATCTCAGCTGGGCAACGCTGTTACCGGACTGGAAGCGCGTGACTTCCGGTTCCGGTCTGCGCAGATGCCGTGGTCACATTTGACCATGGCATCTTAAAGGTAAGATGTATGCGATTAGCCTTATGGCTGATCGCATACATGTGCCGCGGGTCTCTGCTATTTAAAATAGCAAAAACCCCGCGGCTAAGGCGCCATGTTTAGGGATCAGACCCATGACGTACAGCTACGTCATGGGTCCTTAAAGGGTGCGAGAAACAATGGCTACTTCACTTGTTATTTACATGAAAGAAGAACAGCATGCTGTCATTCATTTTTGTGGTCTGAGGGTGTATCTGGCGCCAAAACTTATCAAAGACTTTGTGCACAGTATGGACTAGGCCGGGTGCTGAATCTCTTTAAAGAGACCAGTCCAGTAAGGAGAAATACTGGAAGTGCTCTATGAAATGACTTGTTGGCAATGCTCCATGAGAAACAAAATGCAAAGAGATACCTCCCAAGAAAGAGAAGCAGCTCCCCAGCGCCACCCTGCCTACTTTGCTTTCAAGGCATCACACTGAGCCAGACAGAATCCTACTCATGGACGTAGGGATCACCATAGCAGCCATAGCAATGGCTATGGGGCCCTACGCCATTGGGGGCCCGGGCCGCCGGCTGAGGATTTTTTTTTAAATTCATGTGGCATAGCTACAGGGGTCGTAGGCCCTTTCGGGACAGACAGAGAAAGAGCTATCTGCAGGGCCTGCAGGCTGTGGGCGCTGTGATTGGCGGCAGCTGGAGGCAGAGAGGCGTACCTGCAGTGATGAGAGGGAGTGGTCCCGCTCCCAGTCTGGGCAGTAGTCCTACTGGCCGGAAGTGGAGGAGGTGGAGCATACAGCGAAGCTGCGTGCTGCTGGAGTGTGGGCGCACAGACATTCAGTTTGCTGTGAGGTGAGGGCTGGCTGACTCTGGGACTGGTAAAACTTACTCTGGAGACCTGGACCATTATATCTGGGGAGGAGGGGGGATCAGGACCCTGGAGGTCTGGACCAGTACATGTAAGGAGAAGGGGGGAGCAGGACCGTGGAAGTCTGGACCAGTACATTTAAGGAGAAGGGGGGAGCAGGACCATGGATATCTGGTCTGGGCCATTATATAGGGGGGAACAGGACACAAGGTCTGGATCATTATATCTGGGGAGGAGGGGGGAGCAGGACCCTGGAGGTCTGGACCATTACATTTAAGGAGAAGGGGGGAGCAGGACCCTGGAGGTCTGGACCATTATATTTAAGAAGGGGGAGCAGGACCCTAGAGGTCTGGACCATTATATAGGGGGGAACAGGACACTGGAGGTCTGGACCATTCTATTTAGGGGGGAGCAGAACCCTGGAGGTCTGGACCATTATATTTAAGAAGGGGGAGCAGGACCCTAGAGGTCTGGACCATTATATAGGGGGGAACAGGACACTGGAGGTCTGGACCATTATATTTAGGGAGGAGGGGGAAGCAGGACCCTGGAGGTCTGGACCATTATATATGAGGAGTAGGGGGAAGCAGGATCCTGGAGGTCTGGACCATTATATATGAGGAGTAGGGGGAAGCAGGAACCTGGAGGTCTGGACCATTATATAGGCAGAAGGGGGGAGCAGGACACTTGATGCCTGGACCATTATATCTGGGGACTGGCAGTGGGAGATTTAGGATGGGTGTGGGGGTGGGAGGTCTAGGAGGGGTGTGGGGATGTTGGGGTGGGAGGTCCTGGAGGGGTGTTTGGGTGGGAGCTCTGGAAGGGGTGGGAGGTCTGAGAGGTATGATGAGGTGGGAGATTCAGGAGGGGGGGCCCATAATTTTTTTTTTGCTATGAGGCCTAGTCATTTCTAGCTACGCCCCTGATCCTACTCTATACTGATGGGCAAGCACCCTGAAACACCCAAGGTGTGATGGATAGTTGGATCTTGACTCATAGGAATCCACTTCTAATAGCTAGCGCTGGTGAGATGGTTCTCTTTCTTGGGAGATACCTCTTTACATATGCACAGTAAGGAGAAAGTGTTTTTCGTCAATATTGGGCATGCATGGATAAAGAAATTCAAGGGCGGTAAAAGCCATGAGAACACTAACAGTGCGCGTGAACTAATTTTGTTGGATAGACAAGTGACAGTGGGTTACAGTGTGTGGCAAGTCATTTGCAAATCAATCATGGCTCTGTGGTGAAGACAGCTGTGCATTCGTGGCTCACAGCTCAGCCTAATGAGGAAATATGAAAGCTTGTCAAAAAAATTACCGGTATGTATCTGTCTTTTCTGAAAGTCAATTTAAAAGATTATAGTCAGAGTGTGGGTAATTTTTTACTTACTAAATTTGGTCATCACTAAAAGTATGGCAGGTGTTAAGAAATTCAGTGAAGTAAATTAAAATAACTAATCCAAAGTAACATGATCTACACTTGATCTGTCTAGTTTTCTAATAAACCCAACTGTTGTGGTCACAGACAGGGACAGGTTTGGTATTTCCCTGGCACCAATCAAAGTTATGTCTTGGAGCTCCAGTTACACCTTTAAAGTCTGCCCCATCACACTGCTAAGCTCCGCCTGCATCTGCCCGCTAAGCTCCACTCTCAGCTTAGCAGTGCATCCTGGACACTTCTGCTACTGCTTGGAAAGGCTCCCCTCCCCCCTGTAATGGAATCGGCTACACAGTCAGTGGGGGACATTTGCCAATCATGTTGCTTCAGAATTATGGAGTAAAATGCGTAAAAAATAATGGCATTTTGATTTGTGCCAAATATGTTTCCTCCTTAGTTTTCACCAGAAAGAATGAAACATGCAAAAAAAGAGTTTTTACGCCTCATTTATCAACTTATGTTTGTCTTAGGATACTTTCACACTAGCGTTATTCTTTTCCGGTATTGAAATCCAGTAAAGGGTCTCAATACCGGAAAAAAACGCATCAGTTTTGTCCTAATGCATTCTGAATGGAAAGCAATCCATTCAGTATGGATCAGGATGTCTTCCGTTACGTCCCTTGTTCGGTATTTGACTGGACAAAATACCGCAGCATGCTGCTGTATTTTTTCCGTCCAAAATCCCGGAACAATACTGCACTTGCCGGATCCGGCATAAATTTTCATAGAGATGTATTAATGCCGGATCTGGTACCAAGTGGTCCGGAAATTGCCGCATCGCCGGATCTGGTTTCCTGGTCTGCGCATGCGTTGGGATATAGGAGGAGTGGGTTTCTCTTTTGATCTTTGAAAAACATTTAAATACCGGATCTGTTATTCTGGATGATACCGGATGAGACGGATCTGGTATTTCACTAGATCAGTCTAACGTGTCCGGAACTGCCTCCCGGATTCGAACAACGCTAGTGTGAAAGTACCTTTAAAAGGTGCAAAATGTAGCGGTAGATTAAGCTTGCTTCTGTGGTAGTGTAAATAGTTAAAAAGGTGCATGGAAGATCAGGTAGATGCGACTTTTATTCAAAAAGTTTCAATTTTAGCAATTAAATGTTGCGTATCGGCCTCTAAGGAGTTGCACGCTCACAATCAGTTGAGAACAAATGCATTGTCACAAATACAATAAAATGTCGCTCAAGCCCCATTCACTTTACCCATGGAGCCAGGGCTGCATGAAAAATGCACAATATAGAACATGCTTCGATTCCTGATACAGATGATGTGTGAAAAACGTCATGTACATAGACCCATTGAAATCAATGAGTCAGGATTTAGTCTGGATGCTATGTATTTCCTACACACATTGAATCTAGACAGAAAACTTGCTCTCATGAAAGAGCTCTTAAGGTAGGCAGGGCCTTTTCTAGATGAAATGGGGCCCTAGGGTGCAAAACAATAAGGCCCCCCCCCCACATACGACACTTGCTGACTTTAACGTCCCCCCCATCACTGCAGAAATACAGTGCCCCATACCTTTCACATCTATCTCCTTTGATGTAGATTTTCTCTGTCCTCGTCTTCTCTTTTCAGACCAGACCACCATTTTGTCGCCATTTTACTTCCATCAGCCTCTCATCTTCTGGACAAATCATCCTACTACCCCCAATACTGTGCTGCTGTGCTCCCCAATACTATACTGCAGAAACAGATAATACTAGTACCACACAGAGCCCCCCATATAAAATACCCCTTATTTGTGGCCTCAGTAGAAGCCCCCATAGTGTCCCATAATAATGTGCCAGTATCAAGTGCCTCTCCATGCCCCCCATGTGCTCTCTTCCCCCATGTGCCATTATCAAGTGCCAACCCCCCATGTGCCAGTATCAAGTGACAAACCCCCCATGTCCCAGTATCAAGTGCCAACCGCCCCAAGTGCCAGTATTAAGTGCCTCCCGCTCCCCCCATGTGCCAGTATCAAGTGCCAAACCCCCCACCCCCATGTGCCAGTATCAAGTGCATCCCGCGCCCCCTTGTGCCAGTATCAAGTGCCACTCCCCCCATGTGCCAGTATCAAGTGCCAAACCCCACCCCAACCCCCATGTGCCAGTATCAAGTGCCTCCCGCTCCCCCCATGTGCCAGTATCAAGTGCCAAACTCCTCCGTGGCACATTTCTCCCCCTCCATGGGACAGTGGCAGCAGCACATCTCCCCCCCCCCCCCCCAATAGCACATTTCTCCAGGCTAGCACATCTCTGCTCCCACTGGCACTGGGACGGGTGAGATCCAGTTGTTATTTGTACCTGTTGCTGTTGGCTGTGTGTGGGCCTTCCCTGGCAGACAGTGGCTGGCGCTCGCTCGCTCCTTCTTCTTCTCTGGGGGTGGAGCTGGCAGTGGCAACGTCACACACGCAAACACGTGCCTGTGCAGCAGCTGCTGCACGCTTCAGAAGCCACTGCTCTCTTAGAGAGGGAGGCAGCAGAGAGGGGGTCAGAGCGGCCGCGGGCCCCGTTGCAGTGTGTCTTGCCGGCGCAGCCTCATTCTTTCTATTAGTCCGGACTCCAGGACCATCCGCTTAGCGCAGCGCTGTTAGTTATAGTTAGTTGGGGGCCCTTAAGGACTCTGAGGCCCGGGGGCAATTGCCCCCCTTGCCTATATGGAAGCGCCGGCCCTGAAGGTAGGGAAGTTCGTTAGATCAGAAAGAAAAGGTTGTTTTTGTGAAATTGAAATTGGGTTTGAAAACTTTAAATATAGTCTTAGTATTTGGTAAAAGTGTGCAGCTGTGCACCTATTTGTCAGTGATCACCATATATGGTCCGTATACGAAACCATTCATTTCAATGGTTCCGCAAAAAAAACTGGAATGTACAACATATGCATTCTATTTTCATATTTCTGTTTTTCCATTCTGTTGAAGGATAGAACATGTCCTATTATTGCCCGCAAATCACGTTCCATGGCTCCATTCAAGTCAATGGGTCCGGAAAAAAAACTGAACACATATCCATATCCGTTCCGTTTTTTGAGGAACCATCTATTGAAAATGCTATGCCCAGCCCAATTTTTTCTATGTAATTACTGTATACAGTATATGCCATACGGAAAAACGGAACGGAAAAACAGAACCGAAACGGAAACACAACGTGAACAAATAATGGAACAACAGATCCGGAAAAAAGGCCCGAAAAACACTGAAAAAGCCATATGGTCGTGTGAAAGAGGCCTAAGCAACAGGATTTTACACCATTATCAAGAAGAATTCTGGATATACTGTATAGAGACACAGACAACAATGAAATAGTGAATACTACAAAGGGCTCATGCACAGGACCATTGTTGTTTTGCGATCCGCTTTTCATGGATCAGTTGTTCTGTATCTGAGTTTTCTTCTCTGATTTAAGTCCTCTTCGGTTCCTTTTTTCCACAAAACATATATTTCCGTATGGGATCCGTATTTTTGCAGACCCATGAGCAATATGGGCTGGGTATAGCATTTCTACAGTATGGATCCCAAAAATACGGATGAAGTACGGATGACATACGGATGTGTTCCGTGTGCGAGCCGTATTTTTTGCGGACCCATTGACTTGAATGGGGCCTCTGACCTTGATTCGCGGACAATAATAGGACATGCACTACTTTTTAGCAGAACGGAAATACTGAAACGGAATGCACACGGAGTACCTTCCTTTGTTTTTGCGGACCCATTAAAGTGAATGGTTCCACATACGGTCCGCAAAAAAACAACGGAACGCAAGCGGAAAGAAAATACATTCATGTGCATGAGCTCTAAGGGAGAGTTCACACCACCATTATTTTTCCATTCTTCTAATCTATCAGAAGAACAGAAAAATAAAGAAAAAACGATCCTGTAATAAAAAAAAAAGGATCCTGAACATCAGTGCCATCTGTTTGAGCCAATCCCGTCTGAGAGCCGTTATTTTAGATGGAAAAAATGTCCAGCATGCAGGATCACTTTTTTCTTTATTTTTCTGTTCTTCTGACGGATCAGAAGACCACAAAAATAAACTGCAATTTTGAACTCTGCCAGATCCAACTGGAATGACTGCCGGCACCATTAACTGTAAAGGCGTCCAGGAGATATCTGACCGCAATCCAGATGATGGATCAGAAGAGCAGAAAAATAAATGGCAATGTGAACGCGCCCTAAGGGTCCATTCACACGTCTGCAATTTCGTTCCGCATTTTGCGGAACGGAATTGCGGACCCATTCATTTCTATGGGGCAGCACTTCCGGGTCCGCACTTCCGTTCTGCAAAAAAATAGAGCATGTCCTATTCTTGTCCGCAGGCATATAGGCATATTCTATTAGTACCGGCAATGTGCGGTCCGCAAAATGCGGAACGCACATTTCCGCTTTCCGTGTTTTGCGGATCTGCGGCTCCGTGGATCCGCAAAACACGTTGCGGACATGTGAATGGAACCTTAGGCTAGTTCTGCGCCATCTGTGGCAATTCTTGCTCTATTAGGCCTCTTTCACACGGGCGTCAGTTTTTTTGCCCGGATAAAAGGCGGGTGCGTTGCGGGAAAATGCGCGATTTTTCCCCGCGAGTGCAAAACATTGTCATGAGTTGCACTCGCGTGAGAAAAATCGCGCATGTTTGGTACCCAAACCCGAACTTCTTCACAGAAGTTCGGGCTTGGGATTGATGTTCTGAAGGTTGTATTATTTCCCCTTATAACATGGTTATAAGGGAAAATAATAGCATTCTGAATACAGAATGCATAGTAAAACAGCGCTAGAGGGGTTAAAAAAAATTAAAAAATAATTTAACTCACCTTAGTCCACTTGATCGCGAAGCCCGGCATCTCCTTGTGTCTCCTCTGCGCTGAACAGGACCTGGGGTGAGCATTAAATAGAGGTTAAGGACCTTTGATGATGTCACTCCGGTCATCACATGGTACGTCACATGATCTTTTGCCATGGTGATTCACCATGGTAAAAGACCATGTGATGACCGGAGTGACGTCATCAAAGGTCCTTAACCTCTATTTAATGCTCACCCCAGGTCCTGTTCAGCGCAGAGGAGACACAAGGAGATGCCGGGCTTCGCGATCAAGTGGACTAAGGTGAGTTAAATTATTTTTAATTTTTTTTTTAACCCCTCTAGCGCTGTTTTACTATGCATTCTGTATTCAGAATGCTATTATTTTGCCTTATAACCATGTTATAAGGGAAATTAATAATGATCGGGTCTCCAGCCCGATCGTCTCCTAGCAACCGTGCGTGAAAATCGCACCGCATCCGTACTTGCTTGCGGATGCTATGCGATTTTCACGCTTCCCATTCACTTCTATGGGGCCTGCGTCGCGTGAAAATTGCACAATATAGAGCATGCTGCGATTTTCACTCAACGCACAAGTGATGCGTGAAAATCACTGCTCATGTGCACAGCCCCATAGAAATGAATGGGTCAGGATTCAGTGCGGGTGCAATACGTTCACCGCACGCATCGCACCCGCACCGAAAACTCGCCCGTGTGAAAGGGGCCTTAGAGTCAACTTGAATGCCTCCCAGGGGTCTGGCGGATATCTGGCTGCAATCCAGGAAAAAATACTGAGAATTGGCAGGAAAGAAACTACTGCACGCTGCAGTTTGTGTCCGGTCGATTCCTGGCATTTTCTGCCAAAACTGGCGGCCAGATCACAATGCCACAGACGTGAAAGTAACCTAAGCTTGTTTCTCCGAGCCTGGGGATATACAATTTTGTAAATACATGAATTAAATAAAGTTGGCAATCTTTCCAATCTGAAGTTTTATCTGAATGACAATGTACAGGTACAGAGTAAAGTGCACATGCACAGTGAAAAATAAAAACACAAATGTAAAATGTTTTAAGTATTCTGAAATTCAATATTATACAATACAATATAAAAATGATAGTCTACAAATAATACAGTGAATGAAAAAGAATTTGACCCCTTCCAGATGTCCCCTTCCCCTATTACTGCACATTTGTCTATCAGAATGTTCTCAGCTGTCTGATCCTTTTGCAGAAATTACACAAAGGCACTAAACAGGTAATTTATATTAATTATTTTGCCAATGTAATAGTAACAGCCCTCTTATACAAAAAATCCACAAATGTCACACATCTGTCAGCTGAAAGCCTCTCATGGATGTTTGCATGCTATAAAATGCTCCTGTACATTTAAAGGTACTGTGCCATCAGAAAATGACCTATTGTTTAAATAACATCTTAATGTTAAACACATTTTTTTAATAATTTTTATTGCTGTTCTTTGAATTTTCCATGTCAATATCTATATTTAAACAAAAAACATAAAATCTTCCAGTTTTTGCACTGGCCACTAAGCCTAATAATAGGAGCCATTTTACTGCATTTATCTCCTTGTCATTGCAGGCAGGTTTAGAATTGCATATATCACCTCTGTGTATAGACAGGATCCACCATTCACAATAGGTGATTGTCAAATCTCATCTATTCTTCCCTTATACACAGGTCGCAGAGAATGCCCAGAAGACTCTCCCATAGAGGCCAATAACGTTTGCTCCACACCATTGTGTCTAGGGCCATGGGGCTGCCATAAAGCAATTTTCTTAATGCTTTCTAAATGCTGTTAAGAACAGCTCAGGCAAGATGGCCGCCCCCATAGTCATGCTCAGGAAATAGAATAAAATTATGCAACATAAAACAGATTAAAATAAAAACAGATTAGAAAAAAAGATGTGTTGCTATCTGGTTTTAAAACAGTTTCCCAAGATTTTCCCAAGTTTCCCAAGATTTTGCAACTGATGACCTATCCTTACGACAGGTCATCAGTATCTGATCAGTGGGGGCCCAACACCTGAGACCCCTGCTGATCAGCTGTTTGAGAAGGCACTACCACTCCTGTGAGCGCCAAGGCCTTCTCCATGCGCACCAAGCATTGTATAGCAGCTGTTCTTGGTATCACAGCTCAGCCCCATTCACTACTATGGGGCTGAACTGCACCTAGGACATGATACATATGAACGTGTCATCATTGACCTAGGGAAAGCAGTGAGAAAACTGCGGTGTTACTGCAACCGACACTGCTTTCCAGAACAGCTAATTGGCCCCCAGGAGTCGGACCCCCACTGATCAGATACTGATGACCTAAAAGAAGAAAAACTGCTACAAGAGGACATCGTTTTAAATTAGAGGGGCAAAGGTTTAATAGTAATATCAGGAAGTATTACTTTACTGAGAGAGTAGTGGATGCATGGAATAGCCTTCCTGCAGAAGTGGTAGCTGCAAATACAGTGAAGGAGTTTAAGCATGCATGGGATAGGCAAAAGGCCATCCTTCATATAAGATAGGGCCGGGGGCTATCCATAGTATTCAGTATATTGGGCAGACTAGATGGGCCAAATGGTTCTTATCTGCCGACATATTCTATGTTTCTATGTAATAATTCATCAGTATAAACATCTTGGAAAAGCCCTTTAACTGGCAAAAAAGAAATTGGTGACACATTTCCTTTAAAAAAACCTATATTGATAATATGATCTGGTAATATATTATAGTGACATCAGGGGTTTGATCGGTGGAGATCTGAGTGCTTATTCTCCAAACTCCCAAAATGAAGAGAAAGAAGAGAAAGAAGTGCTCCCAAAAAGCGATGTCTTGTTTTGCTGCAGGAGATGGACTCAAGATAGACTTTCTACTGAGCTCGTCTTCAGCAGTGAATAAAGACAGTGCTGTGTCTGAGCGCTTCCATCCCCTCATTTTAGTGATTGATGGGGGACCCCAATACAGACCCCCAACCCATTAAATCCTTTACATGTCACCATAGCATGTCAAAAGTTTGTTAACAGTACAGGTGCACTTTAAGTCTACTATGTCCCCTAAGAGGAGAAGACTTCTGCTTGGGCAAATCTTCTAATGATAGCCTTGCAAAGACAAACTTGAATATCTGTTTGCTACTCACTGCTGCCATTTGTTACTCCAAAATTCATGTCAGAGTATGTATTCCTGTCAGAGACATGTCCGGTTACAATCCAGGAACACAGATGAGTATTCAAGATGGTTCCAATGTCTTATTGAGAGACACTTGTGTAGCACCTTCTGCAAGCTAACTGTGACTTTACATGTATACATGAAATTGCTGACTTTGTGGAGTATATATTTAGAAAGGGTGTGTTGAGACCTCAGACTGCCACATTCTGTTTTATATTACCTTTCCACCTACATTACTGTGGATTAGTGTGATTTATACAGGATGTGCAATCCAGACTGATGAACTGTCCATGATACATTTGGTCGTGTGGTGCTATATGTTTTTATAGGTTATATAATACAGGAGCTACCTTACAGACATTCTGGTTATAACTCAGCAAAGGCTTGGATGGCTGTGTCTCCTCCTTCACAATTCACCTCCTTTAACTTGTACCTTGCAATAGGCATACAGAAAGTAGATACATCAATTTTTTTGCTCTAAATGAATTTACTAATTAACCCTTTCGCTACCAGCACCGTACATGTATGGCGCTGGAGCGATGGGCACAAATGGCGCCAGCTCGCACTTGTAGCAGGCGTCATGGCGGGCGGGTCTTTGCTGTTTCAAACAGCATAGACCCACTTCTAATTACTGCGACCGGCAATAATGCTGAATCGTGCAGGGCAAAGGCTTATTTGGAGATCTGGTGACCTACCGGGCTCTCCATAGGTAAAGCTAGACGGAGGGAGCCCAGTGACGTCACTAGCCCATCAGAGCCAGCGACGTCACCGGCAACAATGCTAGGAGGAAGTCTCCGTGTAGCAGCGTTAAAAATATGAACAAACAGCCCTTGCCCTGCGCGATCCATAGCAGAGCAAGGGAGAGCATCGGAGCATGAAATGCTTCAATGCTCATATCAGGGGGCTGCCTGGGTGAAAATGGGGATATGTCCAGGTTCAGAGATCAACCCCTTAAATTTTTATTTTTTGTTGTTGTTGTTGCTATATTTGAATTGACTGTTCACATATATTGATTTTTATTTGTAATGTATCTGTCCAGATTATCTTTATGGATATGTGAGGATATGGAAGATCACCTGCTCATTTTTTAAATTTTTTAATCTGTAATTGTATTACAAAAATATAAGATCCAAGTTCCTCTTTTACCTTTAGCTCTTTGTTTTCTCTTTTTTTTTATCCTGTGATATGCTGGTTTAGACATTCAGTTATCAGAAGCCAAAACCAGGAGTGGTTTAAAAAAAGAGGTGATATACAAACCGGATTCCCAAAAAGTTGGGACACTAAACAAATTGTGTATAAAAACTGAATGCAATGATGTGGAGATGGCAAATGTCAATATTTTATTTGTAATAGAACGTAGATGACATATCAAACGTTTAATCCGAGTAAATGTATCATTTTAAAGGAAAAATACGTTGATTCAAATTTTCACAGTGTCAACAAATCCCCCAAAAGTTGGGACAAGTAGCAATAAGAGGCTGGAAAAAGTAAATTTGAGCATAACGAAGAGCTGGAAGACCAATTAACACTAATTAGGTCAATTGGCAACATGATTGGGTATAAAAAGAGCTTCTCAGAGTGGCAGTGTCTCTCAGAAGCCAAGATGGGTAGAGGATCACCAATTCCCACAATGTTGCGCAGAAAGATAGTGGAGCAATATCAGAAAGGTGTTACCCAGCGAAAAATTGCAAAGACTTTGCATCTATCATCATCAACTGTGCATAACATCATCCGAAGAGTCAGAGAATCTGGAACAATCTCTGTGCGTAAGGGTCAAGGCCGTAAAACCATACTGGATGCCTGTGATCTCCGGGCCCTTAAACGACACTGCACCACAAACAGGAATGCTACTGTAAAGGAAATCACAGAATGGGCTCAGGAATACTTCCAGAAACCATTGTCAGTGAACACAATCCACCGTGCCATCCGCCGTTGCCAGCTGAAACTCTACAGTGCAAAGAAGAAGCCATTTCTAAGCAAGATCCACAAGCTCGGGCGTTTTCACTGGACCAGGGATCATTTAAAATGGAGTATGGCAAAATGGAAGACTGTTCTGTGGTCAGACGAGTCACGATTCAAAGTTCTTTTTGGAAATCTGGGATGCCATGTCATCCGGACCAAAGAGGACAAGGACAACCCAAGTTGTTATCAACGCTCGGTTCAGAAGCCTGCATCTCTGATGGTATGGGGTTGCATGAGTGCGTGTGGCATGGGCAGCTTGCATGTCTGGAAAGGCACCATCAATGCAGAAAAATATATTCAGGTTCTAGAACAACATATGCTCCCATCCAGACGTCATCTCTTTCAGGGAAGACCCTGCATTTTTCAACAAGATAATGCCAGACCACATTCTGCATCAATCACAACAGCATGGCTGCGTAGGAGAAGGATCCGGGTACTGAAATGGCCAGTCTGCAGTCCAGATCTTTCACCTATAGAGAACATTTGGTGCATCATAAAGAGGAAGGTGCAACAAAGAAGGCCCAAGACGATTGAACAGTTAGAGGCCTGTATTAGACAAGAATGGGAGAGCATTCCTATTTCTAAACTTGAGAAACTGGTCTCCTCGGTCCCCAGACATCGGTTAAGTGTTATATATCAACAAAAAGTGAACCGGTACTAAATATTACCCAATAAAATAAAATTTTATTATGACATAAAAACATACAAACATAAATGTAGAGACCGTACAGCGTGCCTCAAGGGGCAGTCCACAATAATTCCACTATCAGCAAATATTCAATCACTTAATTCCCTCAATCGCAGTCAGGGTGTTGTGAATGAGGGGTCTAGATCAGCATATAATTATCAAAGCTGTATCTAGCCATGAAAACACAACTACCTCATCTGTAAAGCAAATCTAGCATGAATAAATATCGGGTGTAGGTGGCATCCATATATTCTGATCCATACCATCCAAACAATTCAGTACATCATAAAGCTGCCATAATGAATGTATCGGACCGATCTGAGTTTCTTTCTTACCCGATATCCAGTGGCGTGTGTGTGGGCTGTCTCTATCTGGCGTACTCCTCGACGTACGTTTCGCTAATGCTTCATCAGGAGGATTTCCTTTCTAATGGCTTAGGAGGTCTTTTTAAGTGGTTGGTGGCCAATAGCTGGCAATCCCTGTGTCATGTGATCCTATTGCTAATGATTCCTATAGCAGCGCATCCCGTGATTGTCAGATTTAGGTGTATAAGGGACTTCCGCCCTCCCATCAGCGCAATCCAAGTGAGGGCAGAAGGCGTCTGACATCACCCCGATCACGCCCGTCGGGACGGCGAAAGTCCTCCCATCTGCGATCCGCGATGCACCCAGGAATCATCAGGTTATCCATCCTCATATCTATGTATGTGGAGGTGTTTTCTTGTCTATGTGTCTATTACTGGTATTGATCTTCCGTCTCTCCATTATACTAAACTATAGATAATATGCAGATCAGTCTGCATCGCCACTGGATATTACAGTACCGAGACTCAGATCGCTTCCATATCATTCAAAAGTATTTCTCTACATAACACAGATGCCATATTTGTCTATACATTATATTTGTCTATACATCAGTCTGTGCTGGCAAAGACCATAAATACATAGCCAGGTGGAGGGACATAGGTGTGAGGTCAATATTGTTGACAATATAGTATCTACTATTCAATTAGATAGGAGCAAGATACATATGGATACGCACAAAATGTATACATGCCATCGCATGATGAGTGCAAGATATATATATGTATACACAGAATGCATATATCCATACATGCCAGTGCATAGTATGTCTATATCTCTGCATTAATCCAATCAATATCACATCCCATGTATACATTGGCACATCCACATATATCATGCCAAAACCATCCATAAAGGTGTAAGATACTTATTTCAAATCCAATCAATATCTTATCTCACGTATATGTTAACATGTCCATATACATGACGTCAAGTCCATTTATCAAAGTGTCAGGTGCATAGATGAGATAAAGTGCATATTATCTATCATTAATATAAATATAGGTATAAATATAAACAAGTATAAAATCTCATATATTCGTGCCAATTTCATTGTCGCAAACATTAAGGTGCCGTGCATATATCCTACTATCAATATCTAAAGTGAAATTTATGATTCTACATATAAATACTATCAGTCATATAAATACTATCAATCCCATGATTCAAACCTATTCCCACTGATACGAGTGGGTGAATAACATCCTCCCTTAATGTAAACTAGTGCCTACTTATCTGTGCACCCTCTATAATATAGATGGGTAATTGACATCCTCTCTAAATATAAACTAGTGTCTATTTATCTGTGCACCCTCTATATATGTGACAGATGCCTCCCAGGGCTCTATCACCACCCAAACCCCTATTGATCTATACTCACACATATATATAGTGTATATTTGACAGAGCTAAATTAGATATCAACCCTCACGTATTTCTCTCATATCCAGTTTAGCCGGTATAGTAGTAATTCCATACGTTATACTAGAATGTCCTTTACAGATGGATATACTCATTAGATATTTAATTCTTCTTTTCTCCTTCTTCTTGTTTTTTCCTCCACAGGTTTCAATGGACAATCTCGGACACAGGAATCCAGCCATCGATCACTCAACACCACCACGTAAGTTCTACAATAGTCAAACAAAACAATGTTAAAATATTATTTGTGGTCATGGCTACGGCCAAGAGGTATCCGAAGAACCCTAGGGAGAAAACAACGGGAACAACCTAACCCAGCTAGGCGTGTCTTAGCTGACCTGACTAAATGGCTTGTTGTGTGCCCTAAGCCATGATCGTGGGTAGGCCTATAAGTGGGCATACCCTGTGGAAATGAGAAGATAAGGGAGGGAGGGTGGGGCACCTGAAAACCCACACCTGTGAGTGAGGGTGTGGCTCGTATATGAAGAGCCTCCGCCCCTCCCACAAATGCAGGCTGACTAATCAGCCTTACCAACTCGTGGTCATGGCTACGGCCAAGAGGTATCCGAAGAACCCTAGGAAGAAAACAACGGGAACAACCTAACCCAGCTAGGCGTGTCTTAGCTGACCTGACTAAATGGCTTGTTGTGTGCCCTAAGCCATGATCGTGGGTAGGCCTATAAGTGGGCAAAAACCAAGCCAAGTAGGGTAGAAAAGGAATTTGAATGGCATGTACAAACTAATCCCCAAGCCAACTGCAAGGCATCCGGGATCTAGAGCGAAAATTCGGGGTATGTGAGGCAAGACCAGTAGGAAACCTACAACCCATCTTGTGGATGACAAGGCCAGAGACATGATGCTCAATATTGCGGATACTGCACCAAAGCGGAATGGAGGACCAAGAATACGTTGTGAAATGGATCATAAAAACCAACTGAAACTTGTAAAGTTTGGTTCTAGTGCGAGTACTGGCAATGCCCTAGCGTCAGGAGATCGTGGGACCAAAACCTAACTGCCTAGACTATGCAGGAATGAGGGCCAAAAAGAACCATGTAGATAGGAAGAGAATCCTTGAATAGTTACCCAGACAACAGCTATCCGCGCTTTGTTCTACTGTGCGCCCCTGAGAATTGTTTTTACGCTTGAGACGTGAAGACCGACCTACTATCTGAATCTTCTACCGTGAGAAAATGCTGGACCTTGTCCAAAATCCGATTCAATGTGGTTGTAGGGAGTCGGGGGTTACAATATAAATACAATATAAAAATGATAGTCTACAAATAATACAGTGAATGAAAAAGAATTTGACCCCTTCCAGATGTCCCCTTCCCCTATTACTGCACATTTGTCTATCAGAATGTTCTCAGCTGTCTGATCCTTTTGCAGAAATTACACAAAGGCACTAAACAGGTAATTTATATTAATTATTTTGCCAATGTAATAGTAACAGCCCTCTTATACAAAAAATCCACAAATGTCACACATCTGTCAGCTGAAAGCCTCTCATGGATGTTTGCATGCTATAAAATGCTCCTGTACATTTAAAGGTACTGTGCCATCAGAAAATGACCTATTGTTTAAATAACATCTTAATGTTAAACACATTTTTTTAATAATTTTTATTGCTGTTCTTTGAATTTTCCATGTCAATATCTATATTTAAACAAAAAACATAAAATCTTCCAGTTTTTGCACTGGCCACTAAGCCTAATAATAGGAGCCATTTTACTGCATTTATCTCCTTGTCATTGCAGGCAGGTTTAGAATTGCATATATCACCTCTGTGTATAGACAGGATCCACCATTCACAATAGGTGATTGTCAAATCTCATCTATTCTTCCCTTATACACAGGTCGCAGAGAATGCCCAGAAGACTCTCCCATAGAGGCCAATAACGTTTGCTCCACACCATTGTGTCTAGGGCCATGGGGCTGCCATAAAGCAATTTTCTTAATGCTTTCTAAATGCTGTTAAGAACAGCTCAGGCAAGATGGCCGCCCCCATAGTCATGCTCAGGAAATAGAATAAAATTATGCAACATAAAACAGATCATTTAAAATGGAGTATGGCAAAATGGAAGACTGTTCTGTGGTCAGACGAGTCACGATTCAAAGTTCTTTTTGGAAATCTGGGATGCCATGTCATCCGGACCAAAGAGGACAAGGACAACCCAAGTTGTTATCAACGCTCGGTTCAGAAGCCTGCATCTCTGATGGTATGGGGTTGCATGAGTGCGTGTGGCATGGGCAGCTTGCATGTCTGGAAAGGCACCATCAATGCAGAAAAATATATTCAGGTTCTAGAACAACATATGCTCCCATCCAGACGTCATCTCTTTCAGGGAAGACCCTGCATTTTTCAACAAGATAATGCCAGACCACATTCTGCATCAATCACAACAGCATGGCTGCGTAGGAGAAGGATCCGGGTACTGAAATGGCCAGTCTGCAGTCCAGATCTTTCACCTATAGAGAACATTTGGTGCATCATAAAGAGGAAGGTGCAACAAAGAAGGCCCAAGACGATTGAACAGTTAGAGGCCTGTATTAGACAAGAATGGGAGAGCATTCCTATTTCTAAACTTGAGAAACTGGTCTCCTCGGTCCCCAGACATCGGTTAAGTGTTATATATCAACAAAAAGTGAACCGGTACTAAATATTACCCAATAAAATAAAATTTTATTATGACATAAAAACATACAAACATAAATGTAGAGACCGTACAGCGTGCCTCAAGGGGCAGTCCACAATAATTCCACTATCAGCAAATATTCAATCACTTAATTCCCTCAATCGCAGTCAGGGTGTTGTGAATGAGGGGTCTAGATCAGCATATAATTATCAAAGCTGTATCTAGCCATGAAAACACAACTACCTCATCTGTAAAGCAAATCTAGCATGAATAAATATCGGGTGTAGGTGGCATCCATATATTCTGATCCATACCATCCAAACAATTCAGTACATCATAAAGCTGCCATAATGAATGTATCGGACCGATCTGAGTTTCTTTCTTACCCGATATCCAGTGGCGTGTGTGTGGGCTGTCTCTATCTGGCGTACTCCTCGACGTACGTTTCGCTAATGCTTCATCAGGAGGATTTCCTTTCTAATGGCTTAGGAGGTCTTTTTAAGTGGTTGGTGGCCAATAGCTGGCAATCCCTGTGTCATGTGATCCTATTGCTAATGATTCCTATAGCAGCGCATCCCGTGATTGTCAGATTTAGGTGTATAAGGGACTTCCGCCCTCCCATCAGCGCAATCCAAGTGAGGGCAGAAGGCGTCTGACATCACCCCGATCACGCCCGTCGGGACGGCGAAAGTCCTCCCATCTGCGATCCGCGATGCACCCAGGAATCATCAGGTTATCCATCCTCATATCTATGTATGTGGAGGTGTTTTCTTGTCTATGTGTCTATTACTGGTATTGATCTTCCGTCTCTCCATTATACTAAACTATAGATAATATGCAGATCAGTCTGCATCGCCACTGGATATTACAGTACCGAGACTCAGATCGCTTCCATATCATTCAAAAGTATTTCTCTACATAACACAGATGCCATATTTGTCTATACATTATATTTGTCTATACATCAGTCTGTGCTGGCAAAGACCATAAATACATAGCCAGGTGGAGGGACATAGGTGTGAGGTCAATATTGTTGACAATATAGTATCTACTATTCAATTAGATAGGAGCAAGATACATATGGATACGCACAAAATGTATACATGCCATCGCATGATGAGTGCAAGATATATATATGTATACACAGAATGCATATATCCATACATGCCAGTGCATAGTATGTCTATATCTCTGCATTAATCCAATCAATATCACATCCCATGTATACATTGGCACATCCACATATATCATGCCAAAACCATCCATAAAGGTGTAAGATACTTATTTCAAATCCAATCAATATCTTATCTCACGTATATGTTAACATGTCCATATACATGACGTCAAGTCCATTTATCAAAGTGTCAGGTGCATAGATGAGATAAAGTGCATATTATCTATCATTAATATAAATATAGGTATAAATATAAACAAGTATAAAATCTCATATATTCGTGCCAATTTCATTGTCGCAAACATTAAGGTGCCGTGCATATATCCTACTATCAATATCTAAAGTGAAATTTATGATTCTACATATAAATACTATCAGTCATATAAATACTATCAATCCCATGATTCAAACCTATTCCCACTGATACGAGTGGGTGAATAACATCCTCCCTTAATGTAAACTAGTGCCTACTTATCTGTGCACCCTCTATAATATAGATGGGTAATTGACATCCTCTCTAAATATAAACTAGTGTCTATTTATCTGTGCACCCTCTATATATGTGACAGATGCCTCCCAGGGCTCTATCACCACCCAAACCCCTATTGATCTATACTCACACATATATATAGTGTATATTTGACAGAGCTAAATTAGATATCAACCCTCACGTATTTCTCTCATATCCAGTTTAGCCGGTATAGTAGTAATTCCATACGTTATACTAGAATGTCCTTTACAGATGGATATACTCATTAGATATTTAATTCTTCTTTTCTCCTTCTTCTTGTTTTTTCCTCCACAGGTTTCAATGGACAATCTCGGACACAGGAATCCAGCCATCGATCACTCAACACCACCACGTAAGTTCTACAATAGTCAAACAAAACAATGTTAAAATATTATTTGTGGTCATGGCTACGGCCAAGAGGTATCCGAAGAACCCTAGGGAGAAAACAACGGGAACAACCTAACCCAGCTAGGCGTGTCTTAGCTGACCTGACTAAATGGCTTGTTGTGTGCCCTAAGCCATGATCGTGGGTAGGCCTATAAGTGGGCATACCCTGTGGAAATGAGAAGATAAGGGAGGGAGGGTGGGGCACCTGAAAACCCACACCTGTGAGTGAGGGTGTGGCTCGTATATGAAGCGCCTCCGCCCCTCCCACAAATGCAGGCTGACTAATCAGCCTTACCAACTCGTGGTCATGGCTACGGCCAAGAGGTATCCGAAGAACCCTAGGAAGAAAACAACGGGAACAACCTAACCCAGCTAGGCGTGTCTTAGCTGACCTGACTAAATGGCTTGTTGTGTGCCCTAAGCCATGATCGTGGGTAGGCCTATAAGTGGGCAAAAACCAAGCCAAGTAGGGTAGAAAAGGAATTTGAATGGCATGTACAAACTAATCCCCAAGCCAACTGCAAGGCATCCGGGATCTAGAGCGAAAATTCGGGGTATGTGAGGCAAGACCAGTAGGAAACCTACAACCCATCTTGTGGATGACAAGGCCAGAGACATGATGCTCAATATTGCGGATACTGCACCAAAGCGGAATGGAGGACCAAGAATACGTTGTGAAATGGATCATAAAAACCAACTGAAACTTGTAAAGTTTGGTTCTAGTGCGAGTACTGGCAATGCCCTAGCGTCAGGAGATCGTGGGACCAAAACCTAACTGCCTAGACTATGCAGGAATGAGGGCCAAAAAGAACCATGTAGATAGGAAGAGAATCCTTGAATAGTTACCCAGACAACAGCTATCCGCGCTTTGTTCTACTGTGCGCCCCTGAGAATTGTTTTTACGCTTGAGACGTGAAGACCGACCTACTATCTGAATCTTCTACCGTGAGAAAATGCTGGACCTTGTCCAAAATCCGATTCAACGTGGTTGTAGGGAGTCGGGGGTTAGTGCGGCAAGAAGCTATGAAGCCATAATATACAAGATTCTGTCTATGCCCTCCGATGAGTGAGGGAATGCAATGCAATGAAGCTACTGGCGAAAATGAATTCCTGGTCGTGGTAAAAAGGCAAAGACTTTGCGCGGGGACCTGGTTGACAAGATATGATCGACTACAATCAGAGACTGAAATGCTAGAGCTAATTGCCCTACTTGTTCTTCCTCTGGCTGGACCTGAACGAAAGCATGAACAATTAAAGAAAGACGAAATATCTGCGTAAGACATGACAATAATGCTGTAGGGCGAACCGGACCAGTTTGCGGTCAAAACATAAAATGAGCGATCAACATGGATTATTAGGAAATTAGGGAAGCAGGTATGTATGCGATACATAGGGGCCAAATCAGCCTAGATGCACAGATGGACAACCAACCAGGCAATCAGCCTAGCAGGTTTAAAAACAGTCGTCGGGCCCCCGAAGCCATGGGGCCGAAGCAGTCGTCGGGCCCCCGAAGCCATGGGGCCGAAGCAGTCGTCGGGCCCCCGAAGCCATGGGGCCGAAGCAGTCGTCGGGCCCCCGAAGCCATGGATCAACATGGAGCGATCAACATGGATTATTAGGAAATTAGGGAAGCAGGTATGTATGCGATACATAGGAGCCAAATCAGCCTAGATGCACAGATGGACAACCAACCAGGCAGTCAGCCCAGCAGGACTGAAAACAGTCGTCGGCCCCCCGAAGCCAAGGGGCCGAAGCAGACGTCGGCCCCCCGAAGCCATGGGGCCGAAGCAGGTCATCGGGCCCCCGAAGCCATGGGTCCGAAGCAGGTCGTCGGGCCCCCGAAGCCATGGGTCCGAAGCAGGTCGTCGGGCCCCGAAGCCATGGGGCCGAAGCAGGTCATCGGGCCCCCGAAGCCATGGGGCCGAAGCAGGTCGTTGGGCCCCCGAAGCCATGGGGCCGAAGCAGGTCATCGGGCCCCCGAAGCCATGGGGCCAAAGCAGGTCGTCGGACCTCCGAAGCCACGGGGCCGAAGCAGGTCGTCGGGCTCCCGAAGCCATGGGGCCAAAGCAGGTTGCCGGGCCCCCGAAGCCATGGGGCCGAAGCAGTCGTCGGGCCCCCAAAGCTATGGGGCCGATTTTTTTATTTTTTATTTTTTTAAGAATTATAACTATGAAAAGTGACATGAATAAGGTGCACGTGAAATAAACCATGAGCCTGACCGATGTGGCAGGCGATACCCAAGATAAACTACGTGGCCTGAATAACATGCAAGGCGAAATATCGTTAGGAACGAGACCTGACCGACGTGGAAGGTGACCCCAATAGTTCAACTGCATGACCTGAAAAGACGAAGGGAAACGTGACAGAAAATGGAGATAATAATGGACATTAACTAAAATTGATAACATAAGCTGGCAGGCAGGTAAAGATATGAGTCATTCAAAAGCATAGCTGCACAGGTGGACAGACAACCATTGGTCAGACCCCTGAAGCCATGGGGCTGAAGCAACCACCAGGGGCCCATGGGGCCGGGCAGCCGCCGGGATGCGAACCTTAGAATTAAGGACGGCTGGGGAAAAGATTTGGCCTTAACCCAACGGGTTTAGTAAGCAACCGGGACTCGATAACCTAGAAAGACATGGACTCGCATAACCTCCAACAGAAACCTGGGACACTAACCAGCCTACAACCATGTCGTACCCTTAACAAACAAAACATTAAAAAAGCGGTCAAGGGGCCCCTGGAGCCATGAGGCCGGATCGGTCATAGGGTCCCCGAAGCCAGAGGGATGACGTTGCGGTGACGATAAGTAATTAAAACGTAAGCCGGACCTGATGGCATGTGAAGCGACTTGAATGATTGGATTGGCTAGAAGGTGGCCTAAGGAACATAACTGCCAACAGGCGTTAAAAATATAGACATTAGTAATCCGAAGCACGTGCATACATAAAACACTAACCACCGCAAACCATAAACGTAAACATGAAATGCCTGGGGCATTGCAAGTTTGCTAAGAGAAGTCTCTTATCGTGACAAACAAACGAACAGCTTGTAAAAACATAGCAGGAAACTTACTCCTATCGGCCCACTGACCTCCGCTGAGGAGCTGTTTGGTGAACTGAGGCAGGAAACCAGTCTGAGTGAATACAAACCATAAGTAAAAGGAGACCAGTCTGAGTGATCATGAACCAGAAGTAACAGGAAACCAGTCTGAGTGATAATGAACCAGGATTAAACAGAAAGTAGGCCTATGGAATGTAACAGACCACCGAGGAAAGGAACGTAAGCCTGAAAAGAACGCAGTTATGTTTGTCAGGAGAGAGGTACCAGAGCGGTGGGTGCAGACTGCCCCGGAGAGATTGAGCAAAACCATGATGTAGCAATAAATAGGAGAATGCAGCTTTGAGTGGGAGCAGAGTACAACACATGATGTAACAACAAATGGGTGAATGCAGCTTTGGATGTGAGTGGTACCTAAAAACATGGTATAGGCGCAGCTCTGAGTATGGGTAGCGCATGAAAAGCATGGTATAAAGCAGACGTATAAATGCAACCTGAAAGTGAGCAGAGTATTGACGTGATGTGAAAGCAGACATGTGGACGCAGCTCTAGTAGTGAAAGGAGTATAGGACAAGATGTGACCGCAGACATGCGGACGCAGCTTTGGATGTGAACGGAATATTAACTTGATGTGACCGCAGACATGGAAAGCAGCTTTGGTGAGTGGGGTATACAACCTGGTGTAGCAGTAGAAGTGTGAACACAACTTTGGGTATAAGCAGAGCATGAAAATTGGTATAAACGCAGCTCTGGTTGTGAGTGGAGCAAGGTGGGAACACCAGGGTGGTGCGTCCAGAGCATGAAAACGGAGTAACAGTAGCAGCAATGGCTGTAAGCAGAGTATACAACATGTAATAACAGGCATGTAATACGGATCCGGCTGTCGGCTGGGGACGGAATGAGATGTAACAGCCAACAGGTGAGCACGGCTTGAATGTGAGACCAATCTGAGTGAATACGAACCAAGAGTAGAAAAGTGCAGTACAGTAAGGATGTGCGGATGCAGCATAAGACATTAAATAAAAGCCGAAAGTGTAAATGCCGCTCAGGATAACAGCGGAGCATGAAAGTATGAGATTGTGGATAAGCTCTGCCTGTATATTTATGTTTAAATTGTACTGGAGCTGTCATTTGGCATTCCGGGCACTAGAGGCCACTGTTTTGCAGCACAGTCAGCATGCTTCTGGGTGAACCAGGAAGTGATGATCTGACATGGTGGAAGGATTGTGCTGTGAGGGACTGAATCCGATTCCATCCTGGCTTGCGGATGTCCGGCAGTGAATGGACACTCAAAGGAAGGAGAGTATCTGCTGTCCCCTGTCTGGATCTAGCACTTTGAAAGAGAGGTTGTCCCAGGAAGACCAGTTCCAGTGTATGGACAGAAAACCTTAGCATCAAGCAAGGCCGCACGGTTGCTGAGAGCTTGGTGGCCATCCCGGGTAAGCGGCATCCTAGGGCCTCAGTACACCTGATTACCAATTGTACTTCACTGTTTGGCGCCTAAAGTAACAGAGACTAGCCTAGGCCTTGTATGCGCTAGTTAGATAGGGTTATAGCTTTGTTAGGCCTTAATGTACTGGACTGCAGCGCAGTAATTGACTTGCAGGCTCTGCTGCGTCTGCCACCGGTTAGGTGTGTCTTCTATAGCTGCACAGTACGACTTGTAGGCTCTGCTGTGTAAGCCAGCAGGCTAGGCCTGTCCCTCGGACGGTGACTGTGGGCCTGGGTACTTTTCCTTTTTGTACTTGTGTTAATACTGTTTCCAAAGTAAAGTTTATATTCTTGCATATAAAGCTGGTGTCAGCGTTGCTTCCATGTCTGTGACTTTGCTGTATCCTGGGGAGCCCACCCCGGTACACGGCTTACGAAAGTGAAATACATGAAGTTTAAAGATGGTGGTAGCGGGGGAAAAGGAGGGGGGGGAGACACATGGCAAGGAACAGCTACAGCAAGAGGCCTAAACAATAAACACTGCGTCCGATCTCCAAACATGACGTCACGTGCAGCCCGGGTAACTCTTACTTCAGCCGGTTTGCTGTAAAGAAACTTTTCATACAAGACGAACGAAGCAAAGTGAAACTTGTAAGATTTATAGGACTCAACTCTTATTACCAACAAACAAAAATGAAAAGCAAATGGAAGTATTTAGGCCCAAACGAGCAAACCTGAGGTAGCAGATTCTGAGGCGAAGCCTCCCGTTCGCTAGCAAAGTCGGATCCGACCGGCCTGGAGAGACGGCCCCGGCCCAACCTACTTACGTAGTATGGCGCGTGCATGCTATGGTAGCAGAGAGCAAAATAACAAGCTCCATGCTGCAAAGAAAGACTCCTACCACCAGAGAAGCTATTGTGCTAATGGCACCTGAAAACACGCCCCCTGTGAGTGAGGGTGTGGCTCGTATATGAAGAGCCTCCGCCCCTCCCACAAATGCAGGCTGACTAATCAGCCTTACCAACATATCTATTTTTTACCTTAAAATCCTATCTAAAACCCCCTACAGTATACAAGAAGGAACTGAATCCCATGGTTTCATTAAGCCCTTTAGGTGCCATGGTGCCCAATCTAAAAATCCATTTGCTCTCGATTTGAGCTAATCTTTTACTGAGGTCTCCCCCCGTATCCCCATGTGTATCTGGTCTATTCCCGTAAATTTCAGCAGTTTTTCATTGCTTTGGTGAAATAGTTTAAAATGTCTAGGTATAGTTTTGAGGTTGTTTAGATCTTCTTCCTCTTTACTTTTCTCTATGTCTCGTATATGTTCCCTGATTCGTACCCTTAATTCCCTGGTCGTGAGACCTATATAGATCTTGTCACAAGGGCATCTGGCGTGATATATGACGCCTTTTGAGGAACATGAGATATATTCTTTAATTTTATACCTTTTGTCATGATTTAGACCAGTTAATTCTGTAGTTTTTATCATGTTTTTACATGCCTTGCATGTCCCACAGGGGAAGGACCCTTTTAGTTTGTCGTTACCATCACTAGCAGTTTTGCTTATAAAATGGCTGTGAACCAGTGTCTGTTAAGTGTTGTAAGAAGAAGGGGAGATGCCACACAGTGGTGAAAATGGCCTTGTCCCAACTTTTTGGGGATTTGTTGACACCATGAAATTCTGATTCAACATATTTTTCCCTTAAAATGGTACATTTTCTCAGTTTAAACTTATGTTCCGTGATTTATGTTCTATTCTGAATAAAATATTAGAAGTTGGCACCTTCACATCATTGCATTCAGTTTTTATTCACGATTTGTATAGTGTCCCAACTTTTTTGGAATCCGATTTGCACTTCCTGTCCCTACCTGGTTGGAGGCGGGTCATCTGTCATGGTATGCCGACATGGAGGATTCATGAAAAGGAAATTACCGGTAAGTAATATGGTTTTCTCCGTCTAAAAAAATGGATCTCAGATGGAAATGGCTAAAACAGATGCCAAATGTGCATGACTGATGCATATTATTATTATTATTATTTTTTACACTGTTTTAAAGGATACGTTTTTTTACAGGATACATTTTTTCCTGTTCTTCTGACCAATCAGAATGGAAAATAAAAAGGAGATGTGAACTCTCCCTAACCTGTGTGGTTCTCAGATGACTTTTGTGATATCTCGAGATGAATGTGAAATGTACTCCATTTGGTTTGGCTTCTATTTTCCAGTATTGAATGGAATTATCCTTTTTAAATTTTTAGATGACTGTGTTCCTATGTGTTGGCAATATTTCTAATTCAGAACTTATTTCTTGACTCATCATTTTAATGACAGCCCCTGCTTCAGACTAATAGCTGTTTTGATCTTAACAATGAATAAAAATTAGAAAGGTGCTATAATTTTGTGCTTTCTGTTTTAAAGCATGTCAGATAATAATAGCATATAAAACCGAACTGCTCATTGTATCTGATTTGACTTGACAATCATTGTGTCACCAATACTGTCATAAAATAATAGAGAATCAGCTAAATATAATTATTTTTACTCAGCATATATTTTGATTCAGTTTTATCATTTTGCCTTTATAAATGTATTCAATACATACTTTTGGTTAAAAATAAATCAAAACAATAACTTCAGCTCAATATAAACACAAAGGGGCGCATTTATTAAGACCAGCATTTTAGACTCTGGTCTTAAGCCCCTGCGCTAGCAGGGGATCACTGAAGTTATGTTGAGGTGCTGGCCTCTGCAGCACTGGGGTCCTAGATTTGAAACTGACCAATGACAATCTGCATGGAGTTTGTATATTCTCCAAGTGTTTGAATAGGTTTCCGTTGGGTACTCCGGTTTCTTCCCACATCTCATAGACATACTGGGAGGAAACTTAGATGGTGAACCCCATAGGGGAAAGTATGATACTAATGTCTGTAAAGCTCCACAGAATATGTCAGTGCTATGTGAGTAAAATAAATAAAAGAATAGAAAGCGTATTAAGAAAAAAAAAAAGAAGCTGGACCCTGAAGGCCAGACTATGCCTTAGCAATCACCTTAGCCCTTTATAGCTTTCTCAAGGCCGGCTGAATGGACTATGTAACTGTTTTTGACTTGTCTACTGAGCACCCCCAACTGTCAACTATCAGGTCAAGTGGATCATTACTTGACCTGGAGTAAATATTATCTGGCATTGTGCCATAAAGGTACAGTGGCAGGGTTTTTTATTTTCTTGGTGGACCAAAGAGAGCAAGGCCTTCAAATGCCCCGACCATGGCTACCGCAGTATGGATACAGTGATGTGTGTGTGCACACACACATACACACACACTGTATTAAAGATACATTTGCTCTTCCAGAACAGTCATGGCAATGAGACTGACACACCATGAGACCACTGTGAGTTGATAGATTTATGTTTGGCCTGTCAATGGTTATCTAACTAGAAGATATATCACTAGCCATAGAGTATTTCTTCTTGCTTGACAATACATTCTTATTTTTTTTCATCATATTTTATTTTCCTGACAATGTCTTTCTTTGGTTTAAGTCTGACATTGCACCTAATAACCTTCTCATCATATTTCAGTATTCAGCTATTCTCACATTCCGGAACACCAGTCATGATCACAGATTATACTGAGAGAATATCCAAATGAACTTGGCTTTGAGCTAGGAGCTTTACTACTTCATTATGTTTGCAATATTATTTGTATGCTGATTTTATTCCTGGTTTATCATCTAACTAATTAATGTGCTTGCCATGTGGGTCATTTGTTACAATGTTCTGGGGAATATTCCGCTGCATCGTGTTTATACACAGCTTTTTGCTAGGAAACAAATCTTAATTGCTTTTATCGTTATCCAATTTCTGGCTCGTAGTTTCACATTTTCTGTCACCTTTGTATAGGAATTGTCATTTATTTGAGTTGTTTGAGGTATAATGGTAATAGTATACTATTAAAAATATGGAAATGTTTGACATCTAGCTGTTAAAATTTTTGCCTAATTCACACAGTGAATTAATTTAGGTGAATCTATTACATTATCATATTGTTCTGACTTATCTTAAACTCAATTAATTTAAAGATAATTGCATAATTTATTGCTAAATTTCATCATGACGACGACGAACATCATCAATTATCTCAATATAGCAGTTTGTAATAATGCAATGTTATTATGGTGTACATACACCAATGAGCTATAACATTAAAAGCACTGATAAGCGAAGCAATTATCTCAGGTCAATAGCATCAGTGAAAGGGTGGGATATATTATAGTAGGTAGCAAGTTGTCATGCCCTGCTCAGGTTATGTGCGGAGGTCTGCCAGGTTAGCAGCATGTGTAGTTTTTTTTTGTTTTTTTGGGTTTGGAGTTGAGCTGTATCCGCCTCCCTTCAGGTGCACTGTGTGGGGTCTTTTGTGTGAGTTTAAATTACGCCCCTTCCCAGTGTCCTGTGCGGGTTATAGCTTCTATCTTGCTCCGAGGAAAGGTGGATTTGCTGTTTCTGCTCAGCTACAAGATAAGTTGGTTTTGGTTTCTTTTTGTGTTCTGTCTAGGCTGTTTAGGATACACCTGCCTCCTCCAGGACCTGAGGAAGCAGGCTGCCTCATTCCCCTTTTCCAGCATTTTAGGGACTTTAGGGAATCTTCAGCCTTAGGCACGGGGCACGTTGATTCCCACCTTTAGGGTCTGAACGTGGGCACAGAAGTCCAGGGAGAGCTGGTAAGGAATTGTCAGGAGGTGACCTTTTATCCCCAGTTTCTGGTCTAGACGCTTGTTTTGAAGTATTCTGTGTGTTTATTGTATCTTGTATCCTACCCACCGTGATACAAGTAAACGGTCAGTTCCTTAACCCCACCCCGCACACACTGATCAGCTTGAGGTCTGTTCATTCAAATAGAAAGGGACAATACTCTTTTGAGCACTGTTCAAGCTAGCTTTGTTGCTCTGAGAGGAGGAGCAATTCTAAGGATTTTTGTTCAGGCCAGAATATAGCTAGAGCCATGTTCTTGGTCTTGTTTTAAAGCTTGAAATTAAAAATAAGACCAAGAATGCGGCTCTTCTTGCAATCTAGACTGAATTAGAGCAGGTTAAAGTGATAGCTGCATATACTGAATTTTCATTGCTCAAGTCAGCCTGTTTGGAGGACGGGGGGGAAGCATGCAGCAACAGAGAAAGGAGGTTCACACAGACCTTTTTCCTGTCTCTGTATGGGTTTTTCACATTAACCCTTCATAAATTGTGCCGTGCCAAAAATCTTGAAATTGCTGTTATTTTTATCCCCCCCCCCCCAAAGAAAGTTATAAAAGTTAATAAGAAACGTTTTACTGTATTTAATCAGAGAAAGATGTTTCCTTCTACTCTTCTCAGGCTCTCCTCCTACCTGCTTCATCCACTAACTCTCAGGTCACTCATCAAATTTGTGATGGATCATGATTATATGGAAGTCTATAAAGGTAGGAGAAGAAGCGAAAAGCTGCTGGACTTTGACTCTGTGAACTAGATTTCCTGGGGCTTTAAATTTTAAACATGATTTTTTAAATATATATCAACATGTAAAGAAGTAATCTATGTAATTATGCTACACCTGTGTTTGTGAGGAGGTTTGGTATATGATCAGTGTTCATATATGTGTTGGACTATTCTATGAGTAAGTTTCGGCTCGAAATGCGTAAGGATCCTGTCGATGTTTTTGTAATTTAATATGTTTTAATAAATAATACTTTTATATTTTTATTGGAAGAGTGCCAGAGATTGTATGTTCTATGCTGCTGAAGACATACAGACACATGGAGAATTCTGCTATTTGGAAGTAAATATTTTACTATCTAACTTCACTGCTGGATTCACATCTAAATTGCTTAGTACTGCTGTATTATGTATTCCATTACTGCTGTAGTTTCTGAGGGTACAGAGAGATAGTGAACAGATTATTCTGTTTCTCTGTCATATGCATGGGTAGACATGATTACAGCTTGTCTTTATCTATTAACCTAGAAAAAAATAGAATTATAGACAGAGGCAATAACTGCTAAAAATGCATGGCATCAACTGTTAGATATGGTCTCAACCTAGTAATGTATATATAACTGAATATTGTTATAATGCAGCCTGTAATTATATTTTCATTTCTTGTACCGCAAATTAAAAATAATTCCAGTACTATGGTTAGGATATTAGATCTCCTTGGTTTTTATATGCAGAACTTCAGGTACTACGTGGTGGACAATTTTTAATAAAAGTTTTGTTGAGAAAAAAAAGGAAAAAAAGATATCTCTTAAAGATCACCTAGCATCAGAAGTCCCTGTTTTTAATTGATAAAATATAGATAATTTTATACATATAACTAATAAAAAAGGGTGAAAATACCAATTATGCAACATGGAATCTCTCACCTCTAGAGCATCCTCTCTGATGGCACCCATTGTGCCTAGAGTCACTGCCGACACATTCGCATAGACTGAACCTGCAAGAGCTTGCTAGATATCATAAAATCTTGCAGCGCTATCAGTTTTGAATTTCAGCACCGTAGCTTTCTAATATTCTTGATTTATAAGGATTCTAATAAATATAACTTATTCTTAAAAATGATTTGATGATTCCAAGTGTAAAAGAGACAACCATTTTTTTTTTTTATAATATAAACATATAATTATAAACCTAAAAGGTATTTTAATGTTTTATGTAGTGCCTGTGATTTATTTATTTACTTTTTTTTTTAATACAGTCAGATAGTCTGTTGTCATTGGAGGGAATTTATCAATGTAATCCAGAATTCTGGCTTCAAAAAGATGTAAAATTGGGCTTTTTGATCTTGAGCAAAATATTTACAACTTTTTACATTTTTACATCACTCACTGCATTTTTGAAATTTTGAAAAGTGTGTGGGAAAGTGGGGATTGTTATATTTAACCCATAAGTATTAAATACAGTAATTCCTTAATTTGATTTTTTAAATAAAAAATTAAGTGAAAAATGTAAGAAAAAGCTTGCAAATTAATAATAAATAAGGGATTCTTTTACATAAAACACATTTTATTATGCATGCAAAAAAACTACACTAAAGAATAAGCAATGTCAAAAATAGTTTTTTTCCCCTATATTTGTGATGCAAAACAGTATATATAAATTACAAAGTAATGTATATGTACTCTCAACCAGAAAAAAAAATGCAACTTCTCCTGTATAAAACTAGCCTTAATTATGGCTGCTTAAACATGGAGAGATAAAAACTGAAAAAAATATCTGGTCATTAAGATGCACCAAATTTACAACAATTTGCATCATTTGATAAATCAGGTGCAAAGTATGTCACATAAGTATGTATGTGATGTACAGTACAGACCAATGGACACACCTTCTCATTCAAAGAGTTTTCTTTATTTTCATGACTATGGAAATTGTAGATTCACACTGAAGGCATCAAAACTATGAATTAGCACATGTGTAATTATATACATAACAAAAAAATGTGAAACAACTGAAAATATGTCATATTCTAGGTTCTTCAAAGTAGCCACCTATTGATTTGATTACTGCTTTGCACACTCTTGGCATTCTCTTGATGAGCTTCAAGAGGTAGTCACCTGAAATGGTCTTCCAACAGTCTTGAAGGAGTTCCCAGAGATGCTTAGCACTTGTTGGCCCTTTTGCCTTCACTCTGCAGTCCAGCTCACCCCAAACCATCTCGATTGGGTTCAGGTCTGGTGACTGTGGAGGCCAGGTCATCTGGCGCAGCCCCCATCACTCTCCTTCATGGTCAAATAGCCCTTACACAGCCTGGAGGTGTGTTTGGGGTCGTTGTCCTGTTGAAAAATAATTGATGGTCCAACTAAACGCAAACTGAATGGAGTAGCATGCCGCTGCAAGATGTTGTGGTAGCCATGCTGGTTCAGTATGCCTTCAATTTTGAATAAATCCTCAACAGTGTCACCAACTAAGCACCCCCACACCATCACACCTCCTCCTCCATGCTTCACAGTGGAAACCAGGCATGTAGAGTCCATCCGTTCACCTTTTCTGTGTCGCACAAAGACACGGTGGTTGGAACCAAAGATCTCAAATTTGGACTCATCAGACCAAAGCACAGATTTCCACTGGTCTAATGTCCATTCCTTGTGTTCTTTAACCCAAACAAGTCTCTTCTGCTTGTTGCCTGTCGTTAGCAGTGGTTTCCTAGCAGATATTCTACCATGAAGGCCTGATTCACACAGTCTGCTCTTAACAGTTGTTCTAGAGATGTGTCTGCTGCTAGAACTCTGTGTGGCATTGACCTGTTCTCTAATCTGAGCTGCTGTTAACCTGCGATTTCTGAGGCTGGTGACTCGGATGAACTTATCCTTCGCAGCAGAGGTGACTCTTGGTCTTCCTTTCCTGGGGCGGTCCGCACGTGAGCCAGTTTCTTTGTAGCGCTTGATGGTTTTTGTGACTGCACTTGGGGACACTTTCAAAGTTTTCCCAGTTTTACGGACTGACTGACCTTCATTTCTTAAAGTAATGATGGCCACTCGTTTTTCTTTACTTAGCTGCTTTTTTCTGGCCATAATACAAATTTTAACAGTCTATTCAGTAGGACTATCAGCTGTGTATCCACCTGACTTCTCCACAATGCAACTGATGGTCCCAACCCCATTTATAAGGCAAGAAATCTCACTTATTAAACCTGACAGGGCACACCTGTGAAGTGAAAACCATTTCAGGTGACTACCTCTTGAAGCTCATCAAGAGAATGCCAAGAGTGTGCAAAGCAGTAATCAAAGCAAAAGGTGGCTATTTTGAAGAACCTAGAATATGATATATTTTCAGTTGTTTCACACTTTTTTGTTATGTATATAATTCCACATGTGTTAATTCATAGTTTTGATGCCTTCAGTGTGAATCTACTCTTTGAATGAGAAGAGGTGTCCAAACTTTTGGTCTGTATTGTATGTGTATGTTTTAAGTACCGTATGTCGACTCAAGTAAAACTGACCTTAGAAATAACCCTCAAGATACATTCCACCTGTTTGGCTCATTACAAACTGACAGAACCTCATAGGAGTAAGAGTAGTATGCATTTCCTACTAAACCTATGACGTATAGTATTCCAGTAAGGTAATTAAGGTATATATCAAAGGAAGAACAAAGGAAGTAATTTATTTTAAGCCTGTTGATAACTGTCCAAACC
Organism: Bufo gargarizans; assembly: GCF_014858855.1. Taxonomy (NCBI): domain Eukaryota; kingdom Metazoa; phylum Chordata; class Amphibia; order Anura; family Bufonidae; genus Bufo; species Bufo gargarizans. The sequence continues at coordinate 633,156,967 of NC_058080.1, read as the reverse complement.
CTTTGAATTCAGAGGAAAACAAAAACAGCAATCTGGTTTGAAGTTGTTTGGGAGCACCACCTACAAGCAGACAATGTGAGTTTGTAAGCGTTCATGTTTTATTTATCACAAGTGTGTGTTTGTATTAAGTGTGTGACTTTAGATTAAATTACTTGAGATTCAGGAACTTTAGGAGGGGACTACATTAAGTCAGTTGCTTATTAGTTCACTGTATTATTGTATTTTCTTCGTTCACTTTTCTTGTGCAATACCATTAGTATGTGTTCCATAATAGACAATGCAGTCCATGGCACATCTTGTCAAATGTATGCAGTCCTGTAACAAAAATTTGAAGGTGCATATCTTTGTTAAGAGCAAATTGCCCATTTGAAATCACACATCATGTATCTAAACAAGCAAGTTTTGACACTGAAAAGCATTGGCAATCTGGAAAAGAGCTTGCTGCTCACTGAGCAGGCACTCTATGTTCTAGTTGCGGGGGAGGGTGGTATCATGGAGGTTCAGGAAAGTGAGGTAGGTAGCTGGAAAACAAAAAGGGTAGAAGGAATAGTGCCAGGGAGGCTAGTCCAGATCTGGCAAACCCCAACAATTTTGCAAAGTTGACAGATGAGAGGGATTGTCAGCTCATTGATAGCACTGCTGAAGCAAGACACTTCCTCTGGTAGTCAGGGGAATGTCAGCAGTAAGCAGGGTACCAGGAGGGTAGGACAGGCCAGACATATGATGGCAGTGGGAGATTGAACTATTAGAGGAACAGATAGGGCAATCTGTCACAAAGACCAGGATCGTCGAATGGTGTGTTGTCTTCCTGATGCTCAACCACAAGCCATACCGGAAAGGCAGCGAGAGATTAGGGTGGTTAACAAGTGGCTCAAGAACTGGTGTAGGAAGGAGGGGTTTGGGTTCCTGGAGAACTGGGCTGACTTCTCTGTCAGCTACAGGCCCTATCGTAGGGATGGGCTGCACCTCAATGAGGAAGGTGCAGTTGTTTTGGGGGAGAAGAGGGTTGAAAGGTTGGAGAATTGTTTAAACTAGGGTATGAGGGGAAGATAGTGCAGATAAAAACCTGGGGCCAGGTAATGAAACTGGGGGAGGAGTGGAAGGAGGGACTAGAGCAGTTCATAAGGAAAGTTGTAGGTTAAAAAAAAAATGCAAATACCTCTTAATTGTATGTCTACTAATGCCAGAAGCTGGAAGTAGTAATTTGACATAGTATGACATAGTAGGGAATAACTGAGACATGGCTGGATGTACAGGGTTACAGTCTGTTTAAAAAGGATCATTAAAATAAGAGAGAGGTAGGGGTTTGCCTTTATGTAAAGTCCTGTCTAAAGCCCACACTCTGGAAAGATATAAGTGAGGGAAATGAACATGTGGAGTCCCTGAGGGTAGAAATAAATGTAGGGGAAAACAATAATAAAATACTGCTAGAAGTTTGTTATAAGCCACCTAATATACCAGAGTTCACAGAAAATCTACTACTAAAGGAGGTAGATGAACTGCAAATGGACTGTCGTGCTGTTTTATTGCCATAAGTGTGAATAAAACAGCCAAAGTTTTTTAGTTAGAAACTGGTCTTTGCCTCTAGACTGCATCCGCTTGTCCTGTCTACCAGAGTGAATCCTCACACGAGATAAAGACTGGGAAACTGAAACGTGTAGATCTCATAAAGAAAATAGGTTCTTGGCAAGAACCACAGACAACTACCTTTCCCAACTGGTTCAGGACTTGACTAAAGGGATGGTCATACTGGACTTAGTACTAACCAATAGACCTGACAGAACAATAGATCTATAGGTTGAGGAACACCTGGGAAATAGTTACCAATCCTAAACTCCAATGATAAGAAGTACATACCTTATGGGAATAAAAGGGTGAGGAACAAAAAAAATAACCAGTGTGGATAAATAGAAATGCAAAGGAAGCATAAAGGACAAAAAAGGCATTGAAATCGCTAAAACAGGATGGGAGCAAAGTAGCAATGTAAAACTATAAGGAAAAAAATGGAATATATAAAATACAAATGAAAGCTGCCCAACCAGACACAGAGAGACCATTGCCATAGAGAGTAAAACTAACCCTAAAATGTTCTTCAATTATATAAATGGTAAAAAGTATAAATCTGAAGGTGTCAGCCCTTTAAAGAATGATGAGGGTGGAGTTGCAGAGAGCAATGAGAAGAAAGTAAATATTTTTTTCTCCACTGTATTCACTGAAGAAAATAATCTGTCAGATGAAATGCAGAATGTATAAGTAAATTTCCTATTACAAGTGGCCTGTCTGACCCAGGAGTAAGTGCAGCAGCGCCTTAAAAAGATTAAAATAGACAAATCCCCGACCAGATGGTATACACCCCCGTATCCTAAGAGAATTAGGTAATGTCATAGGCAGACCTTATTTCTGATATTTAATGACTTTATATTGACAGGGAGTGTTCCACAGGATTAACACTAATTATTCAATATTCAAAAAGGGGTTAAAACAGAGCCTGGAAAATATAAGCCAGTAGGTTTAACGTCTGTCATGTGTGAACTTTTTGGAGGTTTTCTAACAGATGCTATCTTTGAGTACCTCAATGAAAATAAGCCAACAATGTCCTATCAGCATGGCTTCATGAAGGATCAGTCATGTCAAACTAATTTAGTTTCTATGAGGAAGTAAGTTCTAGACTTAACTGCGGCGAGTCAATGGATGTCATATATATTGACTTCTCCAAAGTATTTGATACTGCAACCAAATAAATGGTTAGTATATAAAATGAGAATGCTTGAACTGGGAGAAAATGTGTGTATGTGGATAAGTAACGGGCTCAGTGATAGAAAACAGAGGGTGGTTATTAACGATACACGCTCAGATTGGGTCACCGTGACGGTGACTAGTGGGGTACCTCAGGGGTTAGTATTGGGCTCTATTCTCTTCAATATATTTATTAATGATCTTGTAGAGGGGCTGCATATTGAAATATGAATAATTGCATATGGCACTAAACTGTGTAAAGTAATTAACACGAAAGTGGAGAGTATACTGCTATTGATGGATATGGCTATGTTGGAGACTTGGGCAGAGAAGTGGTAGAGGAGGTTTAACACTGACAAAGGTAAGGTTGTACACATGGGAAGAAATAATGCAAGTCACCCGTACTAAATGGTAAAACACTGGGTAACACATGGAAAAGGACTTAGTAGACAGCAAACTAAGCTGTGGAAACCAGTGTCGGGCAGCTGCTGCCAAGGCCAATAAGATAATGGGGTAAATCAAAAGGGGCATAGATGCATGTGATAAGAATGTAGTCCTGCCACTTTACAAATCACTATTCAGACCACAAATGAGTACTGTGTACAGTTCTGGGCTCCTGTGAACAAGACCGATATAGCAGAACTGGTAAGAGTTCAGAGGAGGGCAATAACTGGAATGAGTGAACTACAGTATCTAGAAAGATCAAAATTAGGGTTATGAGGAGAGATCTCAGGGCTCAGTATAGAGATCTCTTCCATTATCTATTTATACCCAGGACTGTGACTGTGATGAGGAGACATTCTCTGTGTCTGGAGGAAAGAAGGGTTCTACACAAACATAGAAGAGAATTCTGGTAAGAGCAGTGAGACTATGGAACTCTCTGCTGGAGTGGCTGATGGGGAAATCACTAAAAGAGAGTTCAAGAGGGGCCTGGATGTATTTCTGGAGGGTAATCATTTACAGGTTATAGTTATTAGATTTCTAGAGAGGTAGTTGATCCAGGGAGTTATTCTGAATATCTTATTGGAGTCAGTAAGGAATTTTTCCCCTAAAATGAGGAAAATTGGCTTCTACCTCCATTTTTTTTTTTTTTTTTTTGCCTCCCTCTGAATTAATTTGCAGAATAACAGGCTGTCTTTTTTTCAGCCTTACAAACTATGGGGCACATTTATTAAGACCGGCGTTTTAGACGCTGGTCCTAATAAAGCCCCATAGCTGGCGCAGGCCTCTTCATAACTTTGGCGTATTCAGCGCCGCTTCTAAATGTAAGACAACTCTGAACTGTCTTACATTTAGACCTACAGGTGTGTTCAAAATAATAGCAGTGTGCTTAAAAAAGTAAATAAAGCTCAAAATCCTTCTAATAGCTTTTATTTCCATCCACACAAATGTATTGGGAACACTGCACATTCTATTCCAAATAAAAAACATGAAGAAAAATATATATCAAATTTGTGGTGTGCCTCAATTTTTTTTTTAAAGAAAAGTGAATATTAGACTGTTCAAATAAATAGCATTGTTTGTATTCTTATTTACAAACTCAAACATTCACTATATAAACTGAAAAATGTTTAAAGATTTTACTTTTCTTTGAATCCCTTAACTAATATTTAGTTGTTTAACCACTGTTTCTGAGAACTGCTGTACATCTGTGCTGCATGGAGTCAACCAACTTCTGGAACCTGTGAACAGGTATTCCAGCCCAGGATAATTGGACTACATTCCACAGTTCTTTTCTATTTCTTAGTTTTGCCTCAGAAACTGCATTTTTGATGTCACCCCAGAAGTTTTCTATTGGATTAAGTAAGATCCAGGGATTGGGCTGGCCACTCCCTAACGTCAATCTTGTTGGTCTGATACCAAAATGTTGCACGTTTACTGGTGTGTTTGGGGTCGTTGTCATTTAAAGGGCATTTCCTCTTCAGTATAAGGCAGCATGACCTCTTCAAGTATTCTGATGTATTCAAACTGATCCATGATCCCTGGTATGCGATAAATAGGCCCAACATCGTAGTATGAGAAACATCCCCATATCATGACGCTTGCGCCACCATGTCTTCACAGTGTACTGTGGCTTGAATTCAGTGTTTAGGGGTCATCTTACAAACTGTCTCCAGCCACTAGACCCAAAAAGAACAATCTTACTTTCATCAGTCCACAAGATGTCTCTTTAGAGCAGTCAATTTGCTCTTTGGCAAATTGTAACCACTTCAGCACGTCTTTTTCAACAGTGGGACTTTGCTGGGGCTTCTTGCAGATAGCTGGGCTTCACATAGGCGTCTTCTAATTGTAACAGTACTCCACAGATAACTTTAGACCTTCTTTGATCTTCCTGGAGCTGATTGTTGGCTGAGTCCTTGCCATTTTGGCTATTCTTCTATCCATTCGAATGGTTGTTTTTCCGCTTTCTTCTACGTCTTTCAGGATTTGGTTGCCATTTTAAAGCATTTGCGATCATTTTAGCTGAGTAGCCTATCATTTTCTGCACTTCTTTATATATTTTCCCCTCTCCAATCAACTTTTTAATCAAGGTATGCTGTTCTTCTGAACAATGTCTGGAACGACCAATTTTCCTCAGAATTTCAGAGAGAAATGCGCTATAACCAGCATGTACAATTTTTTTTTCCTTCCCTCCTTAAATAAGGGCAATAATTGCCTCCTGTTTTTCAAATATGATTAGATATGCAGCTGAGCAGACAGTATCACACATAATATGATTAGATATGCAGCTGAGCAGACAGTATCACACATGATATGATTAGATACAAAGCTAAGCAGGCAGTAGCACACATGATATTTGGATTCTGGATTTAGTGTTTCTTTATTCTCATGTCTTTAACTTTCGCACATTAAATATTCTCAATAGATCTCACCAAATCTAGCTAGGTCTGCTAAATATTTCATATTTGCGTCTAGCTTCTCTGCAGCTTAAGTAATAAGCTAAATGTGGAGCACTCACCGCCCAGTGGTTGTGATGTGTATTACAGCTTTTTAGAGTTTAGTTACAGTCTCGTGATATGATGTTGTTTTGCTGTCAGGACAAAATTGTCACCACTTCCAGTTTGGAGATCAGGTAAGAGAGCACGCATCTGTATGATGTGCACCTAACAGACGGATTAACTGTATGAATTTCCCTGTCACATATGCAGTGCAGGTGTAATTCACGCAATAAATGGGTATATGTCGTGCACCTAACTAACAGACAGATTAACTATTATATTTGTGTGTCAGGGGTACAAAGTACAATGTTGCATAGCACCCAAAAATAAAAATCGCTGTAGGTCACCCAGAGAATTAACAGCCAGATTTATGATTATCTTTCTGTGTCAGGGGTGCAAAAATTGTGTATTGCACCCAAAAAAAAAAAAAACGCACTAACACTGTCCCTCACTTTAGCTGCCTGCTTTTTGTCCTTTCACTGAGAGGTGATGGGCGGTTCTACCATTGATCCAGCTTATATAGAGGCTGGGTCACATGATGCACCAGCCAATCACAGCCATGCCATTAGTAGACATGGCTGTGATGGCTTCTAAGGGCACACAGCCCAAAGGCTTGTTGATTGGCTGCCCTGTAGCCTTTTGACATGCTTTATTAAATGCCCGAACACTGAACTCAAACCCAAACTTCTCCAGCAAAGTTCGGGTTTGGGTCCGGGTATTAAAAATTGTAAGGTTTGGTATGGACCCAAACTTTACAGGTTGGGTTTGCTCAACACTAGTCAGGGACAGTGAAGGGAAGTGCTAGAAAGAAGAATAATTATGTAGGATAGGGAAAGGCTGGGAAAGCTATTGGCCATGGAGTGAAAAGTAAGGAACTGAGGCTGGGTGGGCCTCCTAGCACATCTGCAGCTGCTGCAGAACCTCAAAATCAGATACCTACAAAAAAAATATTCCAATTTGAACAGAAATACAGATTTTTTTTTGTGTTTGGGGAATAAGCTTAATTCAATTTTACAACATGTGTTTTAAAATCCAGAGGATAGATAGCGCTTGAAATTTCAGTGAAAACACGTGTGTGAAATACTAGTCCAAAATGTATTCCAGGGCATCTCAAGACAGTTCAAGTTTTTTTTTTTTACAATCCAGAGAGCAGCATTTTAACTCTTTGATTGAAAATATGTACTAGGCCGAAATCTGTGTCTGGGCATCTTTAGACAGTTTTTTTTTTTTGTGAAATATAGCAATACAAGTGTGCAATGTGTGTTTTACACTTTTACAATCCACAGGGTAGCATTTTATTTCACAAATTTTTTATTAGAAAATCATAGCATACATCATCTTCCACAATGTCATATTACCGTACAGTACAGTATAATTTGCTCATCACATTAGAAGTATGCAGGATAGAAGACATTGGATGTAAAGTTTTCATTTATATTAAAGAAAAAAACAAAACAAAAAACAAGGCCGTGAAAGAACGACCAACAAACAAACAATAATAAACACTGCGCCACATTTAAAATCAAGCAGTAAAATTGAGGTATGTATCTTCTACACTTGTAGATCTGGCAAAGATGGATAGTGTTTGGATATATAAGACGCCCATTTTCGCCACCTGGCGCTGACACATGATAATCGGCAAAGCTGTTTTGCAATCAGTAGTTCCATGCCATAATTATAGTGGACTTTAGCAATGATTTCTGGTATGGTTGGGATGTCCCTACTCTTCCACCTTTTAGCTATTGCAACTCTTGTTGCTGTTAGTATATGAAAAGCAATAGTGAGGTCTGCTAAATCTAAACATTCCAGCTCAAAGGAGAGCAATGCTAGTTCCGGGGACTTGGGGAGCGCCTTCCCTATTACAGCACCTATAAGTAACAATATTGTGGACCAGAAACGGTGGACAGCAGGGCAGGTCCACCAGATATGCATTAAGTTGCCAACTGCTGATAGGCATCGCCAGCAAACATTTGAGGTGGTTGGATATATAATGGATAGGCGATAAGGGGTATAATACCACCTATAAAGGAGTTTTCTTGAGGCCTCCAGGTGGTCGACACACTTCGAGGTTCTAGAGCTCAGGGAGAAAACAAAGGCCCAACGTGCTGGTACAAAAGATTTATTTAAATCTGTCTCCTATTTAGTCTGGAACGGGAATTTTGATATAGCAACTGAGAGCTGCAACCCCCTATAGGCCTCAGAAATACCTCCCTTTCGTATTTTGGGGTTTTGGATGCTAGGAGGTGACCACTGGACTTGATACCGCTCTCTTAAGTCAGTGAATGATATAAGGGCCTCATTGGTTAAAATTCGGGACACTGAAAGGATTCCTTTAGATTCCCATTGTGAGAAATCAGTATCCGGCAAGCAGGCACTGAAAGCTGACAACGGAGCATCCAAAATCCTGAGTGAAAGGATTTTCGGGATAAGGGGACACTTGGTCCACAAGGACATTCCAGCTTGACTAGTGATAGATGGAGATCGAGGGGTCGTTTTGGAAAGTAATCCCTGCCAAAGTAAGTGCTGCAATGAGGGTGCACGAGTTAAGCTAGTTTCCATTTGTACCCATTTCTTCGCTGTGTCATTAATCCACCAGCTTTTGAGTTGGTCGAGCACAGTAGCTTGGTAATAGGTAAGAAGGCATGGACATCCCAATCCCCCCAGTTTAACAGGCTTGTATAGGATATCAGCCGCTACTCTCGCCCTCTGTTTTTTCCATATAAATTGTGATATAAGGGCTTGGAGCGAAGCAATATATCTGCGGGGTACAATGACAGGCAAGTTCCTAAATAAGTACAAAATCTTTGGCAAAAGAAACATTTTGGACGCAGCAATGCGGCCCAACCAGGAGAGAGGGTATTGCGAATAGGCCACTATGTCATGTTTAATTTGTGCAATGATAGCATTGTAGTTAACAGACTGGAGAGCCACATTCCTAGTATAAGCGATTTATGAGAATTTATTTTATAGTAATTCACCCGACTAAACTGATCAATGATATCTGAGACAGCTGTTAAGGAGGTTAAGGGGTCTCTAACTGAAATAATGACATCATCCGCGAAAAGGCCTATTTTGTGGTCTGTTTCACCAATAGTAATACCTTTAATGTTCGGGGACAACCTGATTTGGTGAGCTAGAGGTTCCATCATTAGTGCAAATAGGAGGGGAGAAAGGGGGCACCCCTGTCTTGTGCCATTAGTGATCCCAAAGGGCGAGGAGAGGGCTCCCGAGGAGTATACTCTGGCCGAGGGTTTGGAATATAACACTAAGATGGAGGATAGAAGCCTCGGTGGAAAACCAAATTTGCCCAGTACTGCTTCAAGGTTTAAATCTCTGAGTAAAAATATGTGAAATACTAGTCCAGGCTTCTCCAAACAGTTCAAGTGTTAGTGTTGGGGAGAAAATAATCTCATAGTAGGTAGACAATTTGTGTTTTACACTACAGAAATCTGCATATTTGAACGCACATTAGGTCTAAATCTGTTAGTGGTGCTGATACTGCATTATTTCCAAAGTAAATGGTCAGTAGCAGTGTCTTCAGTGTGTTTGTGAGCGTGTTTTATTTTCTCTGTCTTTAAGGTCCAGAAAACAGACTTGCAAACTGTTCCATACTTTGTGTGACTGTGTACATTAGGCTCCCCAAAAAGTCAGAATGTGGGTAGTAGAAGCACCAGCTATCCGGCTACAATTAGTAATAGTAGTAGTAGTAGGCCGTAGTTCTCCCTGACTTCGGAAAGGCGCAACATTATCATTGAGGAGAAAGAGAGCATGAGATTGTGAATTGAATGGCTCACTGCTTTTCTCAGTCACAGCAGGATATCATGGAGGAAACTTCTGAGTCTGACACATTGCCTTGGAGCCAGGGGTCACAGCATTTCTCCTGCTCCTCTACCTTGTAGCCCCAAAGAAGGCTTTTAGTGGAGTCCTCTCTGTCTTCACTGCCCTTTCCTAGTGGGACGCCTTCCATTTTCCTAAGAAGTGGAAATAAAATCACATGACACCCTACAGCAATCAAGACAGTATACATGTTGATGACTTGTGTGAGAGCATTCAGCATTTGGACTGCCCTCAGGAGGAGGCTAGGGGCCCCATGCATAGCTGTGCTGGAGGTGGTAATAGCAGAACCTGTAGCCATGGTATTGGCGATGGAAGAATTTACAGTGGCAGTTGGGACACATTCAGAACAGGGAATCTAGAGGGGGGCCCAGGAGCCCATCTTGATATCTCAGAGTCTGATAAAAGTGGCAAGGAGGGAGAGGACTCCAATGATTGTGTGTTGGACAGGACCTGGGAGCTGAGTTGTAGACAACATCAGAGGATGAGGAAGGTGGCAGTGGCAGCATTAAAGATAAGATGCAAAGTACCTCCCAAAGAACTGCCAGGGCCATACCTGCTTCGGGATCCAAAACGTGCCAGAAGTAAGCCAAGCTTGGCTGCCTCTAGGTCTGTCATGGGTAGGTAAACACAAACATAGGCACCACAGCTCTATTGAAGCACATGAAGTGGGATTACCCCACTCATGCAGCATGGAATGGTGGAGGAAGAACAGCTAATGCAGCTGGCTGTCCACCCTGTAGCTGTTGGGAACCCACAAGAAGAAACTCTCATGGAGGAGAAGAATGAGCAGCTGCCACTGGAGGAGTCTGAGGAGGAGTTGGAGGAGCAAGAGGATAATGACACTAGCCACGACATCAAATCATCTCAGTGGGGGGGTTGGGATTGGGGGGGGGGGGTGCTAGAAATAACTGACTACTCGGGCATGCTTGCCAGAATTGTGAGCTGGATGCTTGCTTGTTTATGCACTGACAGATGTATCATGGACATCAAACAGTCTGATGATTTCTGGATAGCCATGCATTTAGGCCCTCGCCTAATGGGGGAATGTTTTTCTCCCTCCTAAAGGGCCTAACAGACCAAATTGTCCTTCACCAGTGTTCAAAACTTCTCTTTTGTCAAAATAAACAAATCCTGTATGTTCACACTCCTCCGACTGAGGCCAATGAATAGATCTTGCCTTGCTGATAGTGCCCCATCTTGCCACTGTTGCTGTCTGCCTGCCTACCATCACGTTACCTGTATAACATCATGTTCCGGCTGGCTGCTGCTGCCGCCTCCATCATGCCAATGCCACCATCATGCCACTGCTGTTACCTGCCTACCATCATGTTTTGTTCAGCTGTATCATGTTGCTGTCTGCCTTTCAACATGTACCCAATGGCTGCTGATGCCACCACCACCTCAGCTACTACTCCTCACAGCTAATATCCTATTGCCACCAGTATTAAAGCTACTCATCTACCACTACTACCACCTACCAGCCAATCTACTGCCTTTTATGATCCCTGCTATGCTGCTTCTGCTGACGCTATTTTTGCAACCATTTGCCTCCAATACCCTACCCTTTCCATATCCACACTGTACTGCTGCTGTTCCCAATCAAAAGGGAGAATTCCTCTAGGCTTGTTCAGAACGAGCCACTTTTTCTTCTGGCAATTAACACTTGTAGGTGTCACATGGGTAGGCATTCAGGTCCCATCAAGGCATAATTTTTAGACGCTTGGTCTACCAACAGCTCATAGTTTATTTTTTTTAATCCCATAATGCAGCACTATCTACCCCTGATGAGGGATATTTTTTGGAAGCTTTGAAATATGAAAAAGCATAACAATGTGTTTTTAAACACGCTGTTTGTTAATGCTGTCAAACATGCATATACCTACAGCTATGTATGTCAATGTCACTCAGACATAATTTACTATTGCTGTCATTGTGTTTAAGAGTTTAACGAGGGGGGAGTGGGAAAGAAAAAGCAAAAATTTGTAATAAAATGAGTGAAAAGAGATAATATGTACAACTTTAAAATGTATGGCTTCCCCAAGGTTAAAATCGTTATCACCGAACTCTTGCGACACTTTGGTGAATAACTTCGCCATTCAATTTTTAAACTTGAAAACAATTTAAAAAACAGAATCTATAGTTGGCTTTGGTACCAAAGCCAACCTTGGATCCAAGTTTTAAAATGGTTTTCATGTTCTAAAATCAAAGTCCGAAGTTATTCAGCAAAGTCCTGCAAGACTTCAGTGATAACGAATTTCCCTCACCGGAGCCTATACATTTGAATGCTGTACGGAGATGGATCTCCGTACAGCATTCAAATTAAGTTTTGAGTGAATTGCCTTTGGATCTTGGATCCGAAGCTTGATTCGCTCAACACTAATCTGTAGCTTGCAAATTGGAAGATAAAAGTATCACGCCTAATATTTCAGTGACAACACCTGCCAAACACCATTTAAAAAATATTCTACCCTGGGTGAAGCTTAGTTGTCATGTGACACTGTGCTAATTGACACTTGTGAATGGGAAGGAGATTAGAATATGATGGCACATTTCCTGCAGCTAAAAAATATATATAATGTTGAAATATTACTCATAAATTCTAGAAAGAAAATGTTTGAACTACTAAAATAAGAAGGCAGTTATGAGGTGTTAAAGAATTATAGTGAAAAAAAATGTGTAGAAATTAAATAAACCAAAAGCTGCAAGTAGAGTTATCTTTAACCACATGTATCACAAACTGCTGACAAATTTAAGAGAGATTGTAAGAGACTTTTAAAAGAAATAAATGCTTGGAACAGATCACTCTGTGTAATTAATCTATAAAATGTTTCACTTTTGGAATTGAATTGATGATACTGTAATTTTTGGGAGACGCACCTGTATGTCCAGCAGACATTACTTTGGACAGAGTATAATTTTACCTTTTATATAATCTGTAAGGTTAGAAGGCTGGTGTCAAACATCAGTTTTTTGGGGCTTCTTGTGGGGTTTTGTGGTTTTTGGCACATTTTTGGCTGGTATGTTTGCCATAAATTTTTCTCAGAGGAATGCAAGTGACCAAGAATAATGGATGGTAAGGATGTGAGCAAAGGTCATATACAGTAGCTGATCCAAATGTGCTGATAATTTAATCCCTAGGAATTGGATATACAGTACAGACCAAAAGTTTGGACACACCTTCTCATTCAAAGAGTTTTCTTTATTTTCATGACTATGAAAATTGTAGATTCACACTGAAGGCATCAAAACTATGAATTAACACATGTGGAATTATATACATAACAAAAAAGTGTGAAACAACTGAAAATATGTAATATTCTAGGTTCTTCAAAGTAGCCACCTTTTGCTTTGATTACTGCTTTGCACACTCTTGGCATTCTCTTGATGAGCTTCAAGAGGTAGTCACCTGAAATGGTTTTCACTTCACAGGTGTGCCCTGTCAGGTTTAATAAGTGGGATTTCTTGCCTTATAAATGGGGTTGGGACCATCAGTTGCGTTGTGGAGAAGTCAGGTGGATACACAGCTGATAGTCCTACTGAATAGACTGTTAGAATTTGTATTATGGCAAGAAAAAAGCAGCTAAGTAAAGAAAAATGAGTGACCATCACTACTTTAAGAAATGAAGGTCAGTCAGTCCAAAAAATTGGGAAAACTTTGAAAGTGTCCCCAAGTGCAGTCAGAAAAACCATCAAGCACTACAAAGAAACTGGCTCACATGCGGACCGCCCCAGGAAAGGAAGTCCAAGAGTCACCTCTGCTGCGGAGGATAAGTTCATCCGAGTCACCAGCCTCAGAAATCGCAGGTTAACAGCAGCTCAGATTAGAGACCAGGTCAATGCCACACAGAGTTCTAGCAGGAGACACATCTCTAGAAAAACTGGTGAACGGATGGACTCTACATGCCTGGTTCCCACCATGAAGCATGGAGGAGGAGGTGTGATGGTGTGGGGGTGCTTTGCTGGTGACACTGTTGGGGATTTATTCAAACTTGAAGGCATACTGAACCATCATGGCTACCACAGCATCTTGCAGCGGCATGATATTCCATCCGGTTTGCGTTTAGATGGACCATCATTTATTTTTCAACAGGACAATACCCCAAACACACCTCCAGGCTGTGTACGGGCTATTTGACCATGAAGGAGAGTGATGGGGTGCTGGGCCAGATGACCTGGCCTCCACAGTCACCGGACCTGAACCCAATCGAGATGGTTTGGGGTGAGCTGGACCGCAGAGTGAAGGCAAAAGGGCCAACAAGTGCTAAGCATCTCTGGGAACTCCTTCAAGACTGTTGGAAGACCATTTCAGGTGACTACCTCTTGAAGCTCATCAAGAGAATGCCAAGAGTGTGCAAAGCAGTAATCAAAGCAAAAGGTGGCTACTTTGAAGAACCTAGAATATGACATATTTTCAGTTGTTTCACACTTTTTTGTTATGTATATAATTCCACATGTGTTAAGTCATAGTTTTGATGCCTTCAGTGTGAATCTACAATTTTCATAGTCATGAAAATAAAGAAAACTCTTTGAATGAGAAGGTGTGTCCAAACTTTTGGTCTGTACTGAAGTTATCAGGACATTTAAATGAGGAGTTATTTTCTATTTGTTGTATGGGCTCAGAGGGAATTGTGATATTAAGTGCTTGTGATTTGCTGACATTTACTTTGAAATTTGAAATATCACCAAATGTCTTCAAAAATGCATCTAATTTTGGGAAGCTACTTTGGGGTCAGTAACAGAAGGTCATCAGTAGAGATGAGTGAATCAAAGTTGACGAAGTGGCATTCCATCAGAATTTTAGAAAAAAATTCAATTTGCACTGAATCTGAATTTCCTCACGCTTCGTGGAGCAAAGAACTCTGGGAACGAGGGATCACCCACAATGTCATGCATGCAGCCAATCAGCAGCCAGCCAGCCCTGTGATGTCACAGCCCTATAAATATCCTCAGCCATCTTGGATTCTGCCATTTTCCAGTGTACTTATTGCAGGGAGAGATGTCAGCAGGCGCTAGGGACAGTACTAAAAAAAAAACTTAATTGTGCAAAAATTTTTTTACAAGTGCAGGGAAAGATTATTCAAGGTGTAGGAAAAGGATAGGGAGGAATCCTTCCACAGCATTTATGTTGAACAGGGTTCAGTAGGGGAGGTTACAGCCTGGGTAATAGGAACAATCCTATTACACCTTGCTGCACTGACTGGGCATCCAAATTGCCATTATAAAGCTCTGCAATTCCATCAAACAGTTCATGTTATTGGGGTGTTTACAGGCATTAACAGGGTTTAATACAAGGAAATATTTATATATCTTATTTTCCCTTGTGCAGTGCAGTTATAAGTTCTAAAAATTTTTTGGCTTGTATTAGTGAGACAAAAAGGGCTTATTAGCCATTGTGTGGTGAAGTGCTAAAATTGCAGCACTTTTTGTTGGGTATTAGTGGCAAAAGAAAAATATATTTGCCGTTCAGCGGTGCAGTTTTATATTCTAAAGCCCTTGTTGTCGTGGAATAGAGGCAAAAGAAAAATATATTTGCCGTTCAGCGGTGCAGTTTTATATTCTAAAGCCCTTGTTGTCATGGAATAGAGGCAAAAGAAAAATATATTTGCCGTTCAGTGGTGCAGTTCTATGTTCTAAAGCCTTCTGTAGCGTGTAAAAGTGGAAAAAAATAAGGGCCTATTTGCCGTTCAGCTGTGCAGTTATATTTTCTAAAGCCTTCTGTGGCATGTATAAGTGGAAAAAAATAAGAGCCTATTTGACGTTCTGCGGTGCAGTTATATGTTCTAAAGCCCTTTTTGCCGTGTATTAGTGGCAAAAGTAAAATATTTGCCGTTAAGCAGTGCAGTGATATGATCTAAAGCCCTTTTTGCCGTTTATTAGTGGCAAAAGTAAAATATATTTGCTGTTCAGTGGTGCAGTTATATGTTCTAAAGCAGTAATGCCCAACCTGTGGCCCCCAGCTGTTGTAAAACTGCAACTCCTATCATCCCCTGTTGTAGGTTGATAGCTTGGATAGCATGTCCAAGCATGCTGGGAGTTGTAGTTTTGCAACAGCTGGAGGGCCGCAGGTTGGGCCTCCCTGTTCTAAAGCCTTCTGTGGCATGTATAAGTGGAAAAAAATCAGGGTCTATTTGCCGTACAGCGGTGCAGTTATATGTTCTAAAGCCCTTTTTGTCGTGTACTAGTTGCAAAAGAAACATATATTTACCCTTCAGTGGTGCTTATATATTTTCTAAAGCCTTCTGTGGCGTGTATAAGTGGAAAAAATAAGGGCCTATTTGCCGTTCAGCAGAGCAGTTATATGTTCTAAAGCCTTTTGTGGCATGTATTAGTGGTAAAAAATATATTTGCCACTCAGCGGTGCAGTTATATGTTCTAAAGCTCTTTTTGTCATGTATTAGTGGCAAAAGTAAAATATATTTGCCGTTCAGCGGTGCAGTTATATGTTCTAACGCCCTTTTTGACATGTATTAGTGGCAAAAGTAAAATATATGTGCCGGTGAGTGGTGCAGTTACATGTTCTAAAGCCCTTTTTGCCATGTATGTAAGTGGAAAAAAGTAAGGGCCTATTTGCCGTTCAGTGGTGCAGTTATATGATCAAGCCATTTTTCACCTTTCTGCCCAGGCCATTTTTAACAAATCTGACATGTGTCACTTTATGTGGTAATAACTTTAAAATGCTTTTACTTATCCAGGCCATTCTGAGAATGTTTACTCTTCACATATTGTACTTCCTGACAGTAGTAAAATTGAGCAAAAAAATATATTTTTTATTTATAAAAAATATACAAATTTTCCCAAAAATTTGAAAAATTTGAGCAGGTTGTTAAGGATGCGGAGATGCCTAAAATGTATACTTTTTTTTATTTATTTATAAATAACATTTTTTTAATAAAGAAAAATCAGTTTCAATGTCTCTGTATACTGAGAGCCCTATTTTTTTTTATTTTTTGGGGGAGATTGTCTTAGGTAGGGTCTCATTTTTTGCGGGATAAAATGATAGTTTGTTGGTACTATTTTGGGGTGCGTACAGTCGTGGCCAAAAGTTTTGAGAATTACATAAATATTGGAAATTGGAAAAGTTGCTGATTAAGTTTTTATAATAGCAATTTGCATATACTCCAGAATGTTATGAAGAGTGATCACATGAATTGCATAGTCCTTCTTTGCCATGAAAATTAACTTTATCCCCCAAAAAAACTTTCCACTGCATTTAATTGCTGTCATTAAAGGACCTGCTGAGATCATTTCAGTAATCGTCTTGTTAACTCAGGTGAAAATGTTGACAAGCAAAAGGCTGGAGATTATTATGTCAGGCTGATTGGGTTAAAATGGCAGACTTGACCTGTTAAAAGGAGGGTGATGCTTGAAATCATTGTTCTTCCATTGTTAACCATGGTGACCTGCAAAGAAACGCGTGCAGCGCCAGGATAGTCTCCTAAAGAGGATTCAGCTGCGGGATCAGAGTGCCACCAGTGCAGAGCTTGCTCAGGAATGGCAGCAGGCAGGTGTGAGTGCATCTGCACGCACAGTGAGGCGAAGACTTTTGGAAGATGGCCTGGTGTCAAGAAGGGCAGCAAAGAAGCCACTTCTCTCCAAAGAAAAACAACATCAGGGACAGATTGATCTTCTGCAGAAAATATGGTGAATGGACTGCTGAGGACTGGGGCAAAGTCATATTCTCAGATGAAGCCTCTTTCCGATTGTTTGGGGCATCAGGAAAAAGGCTTGTCCGGAGAAGAAAAGGTGAACACTACCATCATGTCACGGCTGAGGATGGGGAAAACCCTCAGCCGTGCGATGCCAGAAGATGTTAGTGGCTGCTCGGCCAGGACGACAGAATTAGGGAGCAGGTCACCTCCTATCGCGTCCCTAATCTGACCCTGACTCCTAACCATATGAGCCAACCCTGATGGTGGGAGGGCTCATACACCGGAACCTAATATTCCTACTCGCCCTCAGGATTGCCCTGGAACAAGGAGCAGGGTAAGACGACATGTTCCTTCTGGACACGGAGGAACAGGAGTCTCACTGGCCAAGCTGCAAGGAGATGGGGTACATAAACAGATGTATGATATGGCAGGAGAACTACTCTTGTTCACACCTACCTGCCACAGCCTTGCTGACTGGATCCCGTGCTCACAAGCTGATGTCCTGGCCAAATTACCCCCCCCTTTTTTTTGGTGGGGGGCTTTGAGGGGTGGGAGTGTCTCCTGAACCGCACGCTGTTGCCTGCGGTTTGGTTTGGTAGGTGAGGGCCGCTAGTATGTTGCCTCACTTGTGGTTGCCACGGGCAAGAAGTTGTTATTTTGTATTGTCACAGTATAGCGGCTGCACCTGGCAACCTGTCTTTGTTAGGTGTGTCTTTTATATGTCTGGTGTGCACAGGGTTTTAGTTATGTGTGCACTTTCCCCTTTAAGTGGCTGTATTCCCTTCCCTGGTGTGAGAAGGGTTAATTCCCTTCCTAGTCTGTAAGCACTGGGTGTGTCTGTGTGGGTGTGGCTACATGGGCTATTTAACCTTAGTTAAGATCAGTAGTCTGAGGGGTACTCCAGCCTTATTTGTAAGCTGGAGGCACCCTCCTGGTCCCTTATACAATCTGCCAGTGAGGGCCTCCCTTGTGGTCATAAATGTTTATATGTGATGTTAAGTTGATGTTGTTTTCCTTTCATGTTTAATGCAGCTATGGATCTGAGTTTCTGTGTGTTTGCTGTGTCCATTTATGTTTGGTCTGGACATCAGCTTGTGAGCACGGATTCCAGTCAGCAAGGCTGTGGCAGGTAGGTGTGAACAAGAGTAGTTCTCCTGCCATATCCATACATCTGTTTATGTACCCCATCTCCTTGCAGCTTGGCCAGTGAGACTCCTGTTCCTCCGTGTCCAGAAGGAACAGGTTGTCTTACCCTGCTCCTTGTTCCAGGGCAATCCTGAGGGCGAGTAGGAATATTAGGTTCCGGTGTATGAGCCCTCCCACCATCAGGGTTGGCTCATATGGTTAGGGACGCGATAGGAGGTGACCTGCTCCCTAATTCTGTCGTCCTGGCCAAGCAGCCACTAACATCTTCTGGCATCGCACGGCTGAGGGTTTTCCCCATCCTCAGCCGTGACACATCAGTTCTGTGTCATGCCAACAGTAAAGCATCCTGAGACCATTCATGGGTGGGGTTGCTTCTCATCCAAGGGAGTGGGCTCACTCACAATTTTGCCCCAAAACACAGCCATGAATAAAGAATGGTACCAAAACACCCTCCAACAGCAACTTCCAACAATCCAACAACAGTTTGGTGAAGAACAATGCATTTTTCAGCATGATGAAGCACTGTGCCATAAGGCAAAAGTGATAACTAAGTGGCTCGGAAACCAAAACATTGACATTTTGGGTCCATGGCCTGGAAACTCCCCAGATCTTAATCCCATTGAGAACTTGTAGTCAATCCTCAAGAGGTGGGTGGACAAACAAAAACCCACTAATTCTGACAAACTCCAAGAAGTGATTATGAAAGAATGGGTTTCTATCAGTCAGGAATTGGCCCAGAAGTTGATTGAGAGCATGCCCAGTCGAATTGCAGGGGTCCTGAAAAAGAAGGGCCAACACTGCAAATACTGACTCTTTGCATAAATGTCATGTAATTGTTGATAAAAGCCTTTGAAACGTATGAAGTGCGTGTAATTATATTTCACTACATCACAGAAACAACTGAAACAAAGATCTAAAAGCAGTTTAGCAGCAAACTTTGTGAAAACTTGTGTCATTCTCAAAACTTTTGGCCACGACTGTATGACTTTTTGATCGCTTGGTAATACACTTTTGTAATGTAAGGTGACAAAAATGGCTTCTTTGACACAGTTTTTCTTTTCTTTACCGTGTTCACCTGAGGGTTTAGATCATGTGATATTTTTAGATAGCAGGTCATTATGGATGTGGCAATACCTAATATGTATACTTTTTTTTTATTTATGTAAGTTTTACACATTGATCTCATTTTTGAAACAAATAAAATCATTTTTTAGTGTCTCCCTAGTCTGAGAGCCATAGTTTTTTCAGTTTTTGAGTGATTGTCTTAGGTAGTGTATAAATTTTGTGCGATGAGTTTGTTGGTACTATTTTGGGGTGCGTATGACTTTTTGATCGCTTGGTATTACACTTTTGTGATGTAAGGTGACAAAAATGTTTTTTTTTTTAAACCATTTTTTTTTACACTGTTCACCTGAGGGGTTAGGTCATGTGATATTTTTATAGAGGAGGTCATTACGGACGTGGAAAAACCTTATATGTATACATTTTCTTATTTATGTAAGTTTTACACAATGATATCTTTTTTAAACAAAACAAAATCATGTTTTAGTGTCTCCATAGTCTGAGAGACATAGTTTTTTCAGTTTTTGGGCGATTGTCTAGGTAGGGTACCATTTTTGTGGGATGAGATGACAGTTTGATTGGCACTACTTTGGGGTGCATATAACTTCTTGATTGCTTGCTATTACACTTTTTGTGATGTAAGGTGACGAATAATGGATTTTTTGACACAGTTTTAATTTTCTTTTTTACAGTGTTCACCCGAGGGATTAGGTAATGTGGTATTTTTATAGAGCAGGTTGTTTCTAACGTGGCGATACCTAATATGTTCACTTTTTTATTTTATTTTTTTACATTTAACACAATAAAATCATTTTTGAATACAAAAAAAATCATGTTTTAGTGTTTCCATAGTCTGAGAGCCATATTTTTTTTTGGGGGGGGTGATTGTCTTAGGTAGGGGTTCATTTTTTGCGGGATGAGGTGACTGTTAAACTGGTACTATTCTATTTTGGGGGGAATATGCCTTTTTGATCGCATGGTGTTGCACTTTTAGTGATGTAAGGTGACAGATTTTTTTTAGCACAGTTTTTATTAAATTTTTTAGACAGTGTTAGGTCATGTGATATTGTTATATAGCAGGTCGATACGGACGCGGCGATAGTTAATATGTCTATTTTTCTTTTTCTTTCTATTTAAAAAAAAATAAAAATTACTTTATTTGGGGAAAAAGACGCTTTTTTATTTTACTTGAAACCTAAAAAAAAAATGTTTACTTTCTTTTTTAACTTTTTTTTCACTTTATTTTTTTGTCCCACTCTGGGACTTTACCTTTTGGGGGTCTGATCCCCATTACAACGGATCACAATACTTCTGTATTGTGATGCATTGGCTGCAAGTGTATTACAGACTGTAATACACTTGCAGCCTGCTTGCCTGTGAGATCCAGGGGCTGGATCTCACAGGCTCTCCCAGAAAGCAGCCACCACAATGCCTAAGGAAGTCATCGGGCTGCCTTTCCTGCCATCGGGTCCCCATCACAGCAGCGCGGGAACCCGATGGCTACTTCCTCCCTGCATGGACATCGCACGTGCTGTTGTGCAGGGGTAAATGCGCTGGCATCAGTGATTTCACAGATTCTGGCGCATACAGCAGGGGTACAGCTATCAGTGACTGCGGCACCCCTGCCTCGGATCGTGCGGGGGCACCTCCTGCACCCGCCCAATCAGCGCGCTGTACATGTACAGTGCTGGGCGTGAAGTCATGTCCAGTTGCGCCGTAAATGTACACGCTGGGCGTTAAGGGGTTAATGGCAAAAGAAAAATATATTTGCCGTTCAGCGATGCAGTTATATGTTCTAAATCCCTTTTTGCCGTATATTAGTTGCAAAAGTAAAATATATTTGCCGTTCAGAGGTGCAATTATGATACCCAACCTGCGGCCCTCCAGCTGTTGTAAAACTACAACTCCCATCATGCCCTGTTGTAGGTTGATAGCTATAGACTGTCCAAGCATGCTGGGAGTTGTAGTTTTGCAACAGCTAGAGGGCTGCAGGTTGGGCATCCCTGTTCTAAATCCTCTGTGGCGTGTATAAGTGGAAAAAAATAAGGGCCTATTTGCCATTCAGTGGTGCAGTTATATGTTCTAGGGCCATTTTTGCCATGTATTAGTGGCAAAAGGAAAATATATTTGCCGTTCAGCGGTGCAGTTATATGTTTTAAAGCCCTTTTTACTGTGTATTAGTGGCAAAAGTAAAATATATTTGCCGTTCATCAGTGCAGTTATATGTTCTAAAGCCTTCTGTGGCGTGTATAAGTGGAGAAAAATAAGGGCCTATTTGCCGTTTAGCGGTGCAGTTACAGTTGCAAGAAAAAGTATGTGAACCCTTTGGAATCATATGTGAACATGTTGTGTTCAATAAAAACATGGTAACATTTAATCCTTTGTGTGTTATTAGTTTAAGCAGACTGTGATTGTCTATTGTTGTGACTTAGATGAAGATCAGATCACATTTTATGACCAATTTGTGCAGAAATCCATATCATTCCAAAGGGTTCACAAACTTTTTTTCTTGCAACTGTATATGTTCTAAAGCCCTTTTTGTGTGTATTAGTGGGGGATAAAAAGGGCTTATTAGCCGTTGTGTGGTGAAGTGAGAAAATTAGACTTTTATGGGGTGTTTTTATTTCCTTTTTATTTATTTATTTGATCTAACAGTATGTCAGACAGAGAAGTACCAGGCCCTGCACAGGGGAGTGGCAGAGGCCTAAATGTTTCTGGCGCAGGTAGACGTTGCAACAGAGTAAGGGGCCATGGCGGCCGGGGTCACTTCGAGAGGCCTGAGCTCCCAGTGTCAGCTAGCGGTCGTGTCTTGACCGACAACCCAGCAGTACTTGAATGGATGACTCAGTCATCTTTGTTTTGGATCCACTCCTGTTGTTTTTGGCATTAGACATACTAATAGATTACTGACCAAATGCTGACTGAGAAGGCAGATGCTCAACAGACAGGATCTGTTTTTTGGGAGTTATTGTTCTGATGGATCAGAGAAAGGGCAAATTAATCAGTGATGTCAACTCAAACTTACAGCTGACACCCTCTCCACTCTGTCGGGGGGCTCTACTTGTATAAGCGTTTAATAGAACAGGTTCTGTAGACATCTGTGGAATAAGTTGACAATGGTGTAAAAGGAGTGCGCTTCTTCTTGGCGCTAACATCGACCTGTAAGGCTGAGTTCATACTTCGTTATTTGGTCAGTTTTGGCCCCGTAACTGCCCAAATAAGTGAAGTATGCAGTGATTCTAAGAGTGACGCCTGTCATCTGCATGTCATACTGACTCACAGTATTATTTCACTACCAGCGCAGACTCCCTATGTGTGTTACTGCAAGGCACAGTGTTCTACACCACTATAAAGGCTCTCTGCAGCCAGATAATAGCTGTTTTTTAAGGAGCTTCATTGCAAATAAATTCGGATCAAACCAAATTTAAAAAAATCGGCGAACCGGCCGAAGCAAATTTGTGTAAGATTCGCTCATCTCTGGTCGCTGCCTATGTGCGCCATTGCCCTTCCTCATGAAGGTTGCAACTGGCCGAGTTTGCCCTGGACAAACTTTTCTGCCTGGCCAGTAGTGTGTAGGTGTTTAGTGCGGCGGGGGGCATAGTTACCCTAAATAAAACTCGCTTTTCAACACAAAATGTTGAGAAATCAACCTGTATAAAGATGAATCAGGCATGGATCAGCCAGGATTTCCATACACTGGTGCCTGATGCATCAGACTAGATCATTCTGGCAGTAATGTTCTGACTGCAGTGTGCTGCCACACCAGAACATATGTGAAAAATGTCCCATTACTTCTGGCCACGTGATTCAGCCACTGTTGTGATGCTGCCACCTGCCTGATGCCACACACCTACTGCCTCTGCTGCCAACTTCTCCTACTGCCACCATCTTGTACTGTTACTGCCACTGCTGTTGCCCCCCACCTCCCGACTCTGTGACTGGGCCACTATGTTAAATCCTCATGCTGTTACCACCCTCACCACTATCAGACTGGGCCACTGTGTTGACTGTGTTGCAACCTATCCCCGCTGTTTTGGGGACACTAGTGTCCCTGTTTGGTCTTGTTGACATCATAGTGTATTTTACCATTCTCCTGTTTCATCAGGATAACCAAAAAGAGAAAAACACAACAGATCTTGTCTTTGGAGCATCTATAAGGCCTCTATCACATGGTCAGTTTTTGCAGCAGGATTTGATAATGATTTGGAAGCCAAAAGCAGGAATGGTTCCAAAACATAGAACACGTGAAAATATTTCCTTCACGTGTCATCTCTGTTTTGGACCCACTCCTGTTTTTGCCGTACAGTACTGATCAATTACTGACCAAATACTGACCGTGTGAAGGCAGATACTCAAAAGACAGGATCTGCTTTGTTTTGGGTTGTTCTTCTGGCAGATCAGAAGAAGGAAAAAATGTGGAAACAGCAGATGAGACCTCTCTTTTACTCTATAGTAGAATGAGTGGGTAACACAATGCCTTATCTATCAATGTGGACACCCCACAAACAGTGAAATGAGACCGCTCTTTCACAATTTAGTAGAATCAGTGGCTAACAGGTTAACTAGCAATCTATGTAGAAACAGCAGACTGTGTAAAATGAGACTCTTTCACTCTGTAGTACAATCTTCGGCCACTGCATGGTTGGTTACATTATACTTGACTCACACATTGACCTGTAAGGCCTCTTGCCCACGAACGTAAGGGCTCCGTGCCCGTGCTGTGGACCACAAATTGCGGTCCACAATGCACGGGCACAGACCGTGAGGCAGCCGCATGTGGATCGCAGACCCATTCACTTGCATGGTTTCTGTGATCCATCCTTTCCACAAAAAGATAGAGCAAGTTCTATCTTTTTACGGAATGAAAGCACGGAACGGAACACCACTCCGTAGTGCTTCCGTTTCGTGCTTCTGTTCTGCACCGCATCTCCGGATTTGCAGACCCATTCAAGTGAATGGGTCTGCATCCGTGATGCGGAATGCACATGGCTGGTGACCCATGTATTGCGGAACCGCTGTATGCGGTCCGCAGCACGGGCACGGAGCCCTTATGTTCATGTGAAAGAGACCTAAGGCTAAGTTCACACTTCAGTTATTTGGTCAGTTAATATTAGCAGATACTGCATGGTAAGCCAAAATCAGGAGCCAATCCTACTCTCAGATAAGGCACCATGAAAAGATCTGCATTTGTTCTGAGTTTTGGACCCATAACTGACTAAATAAGTGAAGTGTGAACTGAGCCTAAGGGCTCATGTACACGGCCGTATGTATTTTGCGGTCCGCAAAAAACTGATCCACAAAAAATACGGATGACGTCCGTGTGCATTCTGCATTTTGCGGAACGGAACAGCTGGCCTCTAATAGAACAGTACTATCCTTGTCCGTAACGGACAATAACAGGTCATGTTCTATTTTTTTCAGAATGGAAATACGGACATACGGAAACGGAATGCACACGGAGTACCTTCCGTTTTTTTTGAAAAGACCCATTGAAATGAATAGTTCCGCATACGGTCCACAAAAAAAACCTGAACAGACACGGAAAGAAAATATGTTTGTGTACATGAGCCCTAATAGTGACGCACGCAGAGGTGCACATCCATATACTGTATGTGACCTGCTTGTCTTACTGACACACAGTAATTGTTTCACTGCCAGAACGGACTTGCTATGCATGTTGCTCCAATGCTCAGTGATGCACACTCTTCCTTCAGGTCGGGATATACTGTAGCTGATTTAATGTGCTTCGCGATTAATTAATTCAGAACAAATATAATTTTTTTTCGGAAAATACGGTGAAGCGCTTGAATCGATTTTCACGCATGGTGGCTAGGAGACGATCGGGATGGGGACCTGATCTTTATTATATTCACTTATAACATGGTTATAAGGGAAAATAATTGCATTCTTAATACAGAATGCTAAGTAAATTAGGGATGGAGGAGTTAAAAAATAAAAATAAATACAATTAAACTCACCTCATCCATTTGTTCGCGCAGCCCGGCTTGTCTTCTTTCTTTTTCTTTGAGGACCTGGGAGGAAAAGGACCTTTGGGGATGTCACTCTGCTCATCACATGGTCCATCACCATGGTACATACATGGTATAACCATGTTATAAGGGAAAATATTTAAATCTACAGAATACCTAACCTAAACCCAAACTTCAGTGAAGAAATCCGGGTTTGGGTCTGGGTACCACATTTAGTTTTTTCTCACGCACGTGCAAAATGCATTGAACTCGCACGGAAAAAACTGAAGAACGCAACGCAATCGCATACAAAACTCACCCCACTCGCAGGCAAAATCGCACGATTTTCCCGCGATGCACCCGCATCCTATCTGGCCTTCACACGCGACACCCGTGTGAATAAGGCCTAAGTGTTCTGATGAAAATGGAGGAGGAGCATGTTAAGGATTCTAAGAGTGGGTCTAGTGAGACATTCATATCTCCAGCCACGATAAGGATGCCTTCTCTAAAGTCTTTGAGTTTAAGGGTCTCTGCCAACCATAAGTGTTGTGCTGAATTTGGGGTGTATAAGTTGCATAGCCTGTATAATTGGTTGTCAATAGAGCCTTTCACAAATAGGAACCTACCTTGATCATCAGTTTTTATCTGTGACATCTATTTGTATGTCTTTATGAATACCGATGCTTACGCCTTTGCTCTCCGATGAGTGGGAATAGCTATGATACTAGGTTGGGTATTTTGTATGTATGATGGTAGGAGTATATTTCTGTGTGAAGTGCGTTTCTTGTATGAAGCAAATTTGAACCTTCTCCTTATGGAAATGATAAAGAATCGTTCCCCTCTTAGTGGGGGATTTAAAGCCCCTAACGTTGTATGATACTATTTTAATCAGGGCCATCTTGGGGTTTTAGTGAAAGCATGTAGATAGTGACAGTAGACACATCGTATGCAGATATCAGAGTCTGGAGAAGATATTTTTTCTGGCTTCTGGGAAACCTGTTGAGGGGTTTACGTCCCAGGAGACAACAGCAAAGGAGGGAGGAAAGGAAAGGCACTGTAACTAAGTATATCTAAAGCTACTTTCTGTCACGGATGGTGTAACAGAAAACAAGAAGTTACAAATAAGGATCCGACTGGCTTGATCCGAAACTAAGGAACAAAAGGGTGACCCCTATTTAAGCCCTGAAACTCTCCCTGTCTTCTCAGCCCATGCAAAGATCTCTATGATAGAAAATTGCATGCCCTCGTGCCTCGACTGTATGACACCTGAACACCCTATAATAGTGAGGGGACACGAACACCGGCTCCCTACACTTAATACGGAGGGAGTCAGGGTCACCTAGGATCAAGCAAACAGGAAAACACAAATAAATGAACAGACTTATCTGTAGAAGCATCAGTTGTAGCATCCAGCATGTACACACTCCAGGAAGTTGTATAAACCGCAAAGTGAAGCAGTATGGAAGGGTATTTAAAGGGATGCAATCAGTGCAACTAGATGACAGCTGAGAGAGGGAAACGAGATGACAAAATGAAAGCAAAACAAAAGAACCTCAAGCAGGAGGTTCTGAAGAACGTCTGTCAGAGCTTCTCAGATGTCTGGCAGTGACACTTTCACAGTGGCGTTTTGGTTTCCGTTTGTGAGATCCGTTTCAGGGCTATCACAAGCGGTCCAAAACTGATCAGTTTTGCCCTAATGCATTCTGAATGGATAAGGATCCGTTTAGAATACATCAGTTTGCCTCAGTTCCGCCTCCATTCCGCTCTAGAGGCGGACACCAAAATGCTACTTGCAGCGTTTTGGTGTCCGCCTGACGATGCAGAGGCAACTGGATCCGTCCTGACACACAATGTAAGTAGATGGGGACTGATCCGTTTTCACTGACACAATATGGCACAATAGAAAACGGATCCGTCCTACATTGACTTTCAATAGTTTTCAAGACGGATCCATTTTGGCAATGTTAGATATAATACAAACGGATCCATCTGAATGGATGCATGCTGTTGTATTATTGGTGCGGATCCGTCTGTGCAGATCCATGATGGATTCGCACCAAACGCAAGTGTGAAAGTAGCCTAACTGTGTATCTAACTACAGGAATCTGAATATAGTGGCTGAAAACCATAATTACTCAATTTAAATACTGTATATACATATATGAGAGATACTGGTATGATAAAAGCTGTGTGTGATAGAAACGTAACAAACAAGCATGTGTTAACATAGAAAATTATAAATTTGGGATTTTTTCCACCCTTAAGGTGATCAGTAGTATATTTGTCAAATTGTTGCATGCTGTAGCGTTTTTTTCCCTCATTGCCTGGCATTTTTCTCCCATAGCCTTTTTTTTGTAGTTTAAAAAAAATGCATTTGCAATGTGTGTTGCCATTTTTTAATGGTGCTTGTGCATAAGTTTTTTTTGTTGCAATGGAGTTTCCCCGTGCTGCTCTACAGAAGAAGTGACAGTAAAGGAGTTTCATCCTTTCCTATAAAAAAAATGCAAGTCAAACAAACAGTTTTTATTTTCTAGTCTCATTTAGGCCTCTTGAACATGGCCGTATGTATTTTGCGGTCCGCAAAAAAAGTATCTACAAAAAATACAGATGATATCCGTGTGCATTCCGTATTTTGCAGAATGGAACAGCTGGCCCCTAATAGAACAGTACTATCCTTGTCCATAATGCGGACAATAATATGACATGTTCTATTATTTTGCAGAACGGAAATACGGACATACAGAAACGGAATGCACAATGAGTAACTTCCGGACACGGAAACAAAATACGTTCGTGTGCATGACTGGCGTATTGTCGAGTCGCTTACCCCTTAAACTCCACTCCCCCCTGCAATAATGACAGATTCAGCAAGTGGATTATATGGCCACAGCAGCCTTTTATTAATAACATAAATACAAATAAATATCATAAATACATAACTTAACCCTTGGCCTTCCCACCTGAAGGCCCCACCCTAAAACCTTACCAAGAACCCAAGAATGCCAACACGGGGAGGGTCCTTGGAGCCCCATAAATAACGGATAACTGGCCTCGCCCTCAGTTAAATTACCTCTAGCCAATAAACGCCAGCTCAGAGGCAGGAACCGGTAACCAAGGGCAACCAACTTGGGCCGCTACCCGCCATATCACACCTTAAACCAGTACTTGGGGAGTCCAGAGCCTCCTTTGGCTCCCTCCCCACCACGCCAGAGCCACCATAACCACCAACTCCAAGGACCCACCACCGCCCACGACTCAAGAAGGTGAACACCTCACCTACTTGTGTCCCGCCACACCCGCAGCGCCAATTCAAGGCCGTCCTGCAAACCAGAACACCGGAGATCAATCCCCACCCCGTTCAAGTGCACCCCATCGCTCATCCAAAACGCCCCCTCACCAGACTCCAGCTCCCTATGCCGAACAACAATGCCACCGTTATGTGCCACAAACCTACCAACTGCCCTGTTCCCCTTGATTCGCGCTTTATTCAGCCATTCCACAGACCTCGCCTCCCTCCAATGCTGACGCGGCACCAATCCGTCCAAACCGCCACCAGTCGCGGATATTGCGCCCACAAACGTAGCAAGTCAAACTTAATTTCCCTCGCCAACTCCCTGAAGGGGTGCCCCCCTAAATCATTCCCCCCAATATGTAACACCAAAACACCAGGAGGCCTATCCAACCGTGCAAATCTGTGAAACTCAGGAAGAACCCGACTCCACAGCATCCCTCGCATCCCAATCCAACGAATCACCGCCGCCTCTCTCGAAATTGACAACTGCCTCCCATCCGGCCTGACTGCTGCTCGCAACGCTCCCCAGAACACGTAGGAGTGCCCCATAATCCACACCAAGCACGGTAGAACACCTATAAGAAACAAAGAAAAAACGTCAACCAAACACTGCCACCTACCCCCAGCCCCCCCTCCGCAAGTTCCTTATAACCATGCGGGCCTCGCATATGACCTAAATCGAATAGACTCCCAACGGCCAATGCGCCGAATAACATCATCGCCCAACCCCATCCTGGCAGCCTCCGTGGCCGCCCCGATCCAAAAAGAATGTCCCCCATACAACGAGGGATCCTTACCCAAGCTCAACAAGCATGATCGCAGAACCGCTATAAACTGGAAACGAGAAAGATAAGACCCGTCTCCATGAACAAATAAAGGGCCTGCTCTCCCTGTCCCACCCCGTCCCCAAAACTCCTTGAGGCATCGAACCGGGCACGCGACCGAACCCTCTACTTGGAATAACACCACCCGACTAACCCGACCCAGCTGGTCAGTTTTCGACCGTCTAAGGCAGAATTCCAATCGGTCATCAAATAATTCCACATCCTGCCCACAAAGGCCCCCAGCCCGCCCCTTACTCGGACTAACCAACTTCCCGATCCTCAAGGCCCCCAAAAAGGCGAGCGAAAATGCCAACTTAAACAGCCTAACCTCTCCCTCCGAAATACAAACCCCCTCCAACTGACCCAACAGATCCACCGCCGGAGTCATAACCCACATCCACAGGCCAATGTCTTTATGGTCCCAGCGCATACTAGGCCGGACCACCTTCCGCTGCCTGAACTACTCGTCATACCTCAACCACCCCAAACCCCCATACACTCGGTATGCCTCACCTATTGCATCCAGATAATAGAAAAGTGCCAAACAATTGTCTGGCGCTTTCTCCCCGATAACACTGGCCAAGATCACAAAAGCCTGTAACCAGTTTGAAAAGGTCAGCGGAATCAAATGAGAACGCCGCTTATCCTCCTCCTCCTTTTTCCTATCATCCCACCTATCCCGGTCCAAATTAAATCAATCCAGGGGAAGCAGCGAAAATATATCCACGTACTCCCCTTTCCAAATTTTTTCCCTAACCTCGTGCTTCAAGTGCGCCCCCAGCAGCCCCTCAAAGCACACATAAATCTCCCCTTTTGCTGCATCATCTAAACACGGCTCCTCACCATCCCTCTCCTTCGCCCCGTCCCTTCCTTTATCGCCGTCCTTATCCGCCACTCACTGGTGTGCCGCTCCAGCCACACCCCCAGCACCGGAATTGACCTCCCCAGCACCCGCCCCACCAAGACCCCCAGCCGCACCCGCATCCAGCAACCCCGGACGTTGCACACCCCATGCCATCAAAGGGGACCCCTCCACCATCCCCGTACCTACCAACCCCATCACCAAATCACGCAACCTCAACAACAACTCCCCCAACCCACCGGCAACAGATACCCCGGAGACTCCCACCACCCCCGAGGCTCCCCCACTATTAGCAACCACTAAAGAGGAATCCCTTATCTCACCTGGCTGCGCGGATGCTGTGACTCCACCAGCCAGAACGTGAGGCACCGAAACTTGACTGGCGACGAACTTCCATCCAGACGTCCAAAGCTGTTCCGTAACGTGTCCTCTGGAATCTGCAGACCCTGCAGCCTGCAATCCTACAGCTGCGCCACTAGATGTCTCTCTTACAGCACTTGTAGATCCCAAGGCCTGCAGTAACTCAGCCTCGCCACCAGATGTCACCCTCGTCCCGCTTGGAGCTCAAAGAGCCTGCAGATCAGCAGCTCTGCCACCAGATGTCGCCCTTCCTTCACCATCGAGAGTCGACCTGAAGCCAGCGCTGCGCTGCTCCGGTAAGGAAACCAGCTCAGGGCCACACACAGGACCCCGCCGACCAGCAGAAGCAGTCTGCCCTCCTCTCCCATGCTGGGCAGAGAGACCGGGGCCCGATCCCCTTGCCGAACCAGCTCTGGATCCCACGCTGCCTGCCTCAGAGGAGGGGGAAGGTCCCGCACCCCCCTCCTAGGGTCCCACCGTGCCACAGGATTCCTCCCGGCACGCGACTGCCTGGAAGCACTGGTACTCACCGCAGTGCATGCTGGAGGGGCCACAGAGGGGCTCCTTAACCGGCGCCAGACCCTCGGGGTCGCTTCTGGACTTAGGCGCGCCAGAGGCGATGTCCTCCGCGGCTGGCTGGAGGGGAGAGCTGAAGCAGCAGCCTCCGCAGACCTTGAACAGTAGCCTGCAGCCATCCAGATCCCCTGCTCTCCGCTGCCGCACAGAGCTGTGCCAGGAGCGTTTCCACCTCGGACATCGTGGGACAGGAACCACCAAAGAGGTACTGCAGCAGCTCAGACACGGGCTGCTGCCACACTGCTGTCCTCTCAAAATGGCTCCTTTTCCCGCCCTTGCTGTCCCTTTTATGCCCTTAGCCACACCTCCAACCCTTTGTCACTATCCTTCCACCTTAAACCTTCGTAACCCCGAATCCTCTCCCTCCAAGCCCCAGTCATGCCAGGCCTCCATCCAGCCTTGCAGCCCTGATTCCGGCCTGCACTAGAGGCCTTACTCTTTGTTTAGCGCCTGTTTTTTTTTATCACTTTTCTCGAACTCGACTGATTTTTGGGGTTTTGGTTTAGTTGGCTTGGGTCAGACGTGACTGTTTATTTGCGGAAAATCCACAGCATTGCACAGTACCAGCAAAGTGAATCAAGTGCGGTCACTGGGAGCAGGCAGTTCAGAGAACAGCCACCGGGGCCCTTCATTGGGCTGTTCTTGGAACTGCCTGCTCCTGGTGACCGCATTTGTTTTCAGACTGGCTCGCGGCACAGGCACAGGTAAGGGCTTACCTGTGCCTCGCCGGACTTGTGAAAAAAGATGGCAGCCTGGATATGTTCGCGAGCGAACAATGTAAACTGGCCATCACTGATGTTAATTTCTTTAGGGGATTTATCTTGCGGATTTCACCCTTTCCAATGGAGAGGGTGAAATCAGTTTTTTTCCCAGAGCAAAAATACATGTGGCTTTGTTTTTATTTTTCATATGGTTTTTGCTGTGGAAACAGCAAAAATCTCAGTGGATTTTTCTGCTGGGTTTTCAGTGACTTGTGATCCCAGCTTTAGGGCTCATGCGCACGGCCGTTGGATGGTTTGCCGTCCACAAATTTCAGATTTGCAAAACAGGTATACAGGCAGTGTGCATTTCGCATTTTGCTGAACGGAACAGCTAGCCCCTAATAGAACAGTACTTACCTTGTCCGTAATGCGGATGATAATATGTCATGTTCTGTTTTTTTGTGGTCATGCAGACATATGGACACGGAATGCACACGGAGTAATTTCCAGAGTTTTTTTGCGGCCTCATTGATGTTAATATTTCCGCATATGTGCCACAAAAAAAAAAAAACAGAACAGAATGGACACGGAATAAAAAATGCGTTTGTGTACAAGAGCCCTTGAGACTTTTTTTTATGCCGGAATTAGTTTCAAATTTGTTTGAGTATTGCTTGTCTGTGATGTGTGGGGATTTGTAAAAATTCTATTAAAATAGTCTCATCGTCGGGTAGAGTGCACTTTTTGACAAACAAAAGTTTATATGGCTGTGACTTTTTATATAGAATATGGGACTTTTTATATAACATGCAACTGTTTCACTGCACGTTTGCACCTACTTCATGAGACGACCAATAATTAGTCTCATTGCACATGATCCACTTGCGCCCTGACGAATCCAAAGATGCATTTCCTAATTTATTACCCGCTGTGCGACCCGTTATAAAGCCTAATCCACTACACCAGTCTGATCACATTCTAATAAACAGACGAGCATGATAACCGACCCCCAGTGTGTGGGCAAAAATGCTGCAAAAACACCACAAGAATGCAACAGCAAGTTAGGCACTTTTGAGGTGTGTGTGCTGTGGCCCCACAACAGATAACTGTATGTGGTAGAACCTTATTCATACATGAAGCAGCGTATGTGAATTTTAGGAATTGGAAGTGTCCATGTCGGGGCCGGTTCCTGTCTCTCGTTCGTACATAGTTGCTAGGCAGCACATTTCATGAAGTATAGCCCTGAAAAACACAAGTCATTTTGCAGCAGATATAAAATCTCACAACTATCTCTTGGATTAAATTATCGAGAAAGTTCCCCTGTGACTAAGCAAATGTATAAAAGTTAATCCTCACCACAGTGCTGTGTTTTAGTCAATAAATTATTCATATCAGATAGAAATCTACCTAGAGGTCAGGCACAGGGACAGGTGCCTGGGGCCCAGACAAGTCTAGTGAAGGGTGGGGTGTAATATCTGACCGTGGGCGAAATGAATTAGAGAGAGTGAGAAAAAAAAAAAGTTTGATTAAAACATTGCACTCCAGCCTGGCTGACAATGCTGCTGGCTGGGTTTATTCGGAAGAACATTTAATCTTGTTTTTTTTATATATAGTACTATTATATTATATACTGTAGCTGATTATATAAAGCACATATCGCTGGCATTAAAAGCAGTGAATTCTGGAGGTATCATGACATTAAAAAGGTAAGTCATGGCATCCTGTTAGAATAATTAACCACTATACGATCAGTGGGGTCCAACCTCTGACACCCCCCACTGATCCTGAAAATGAATCAACTTAGGCCTCATGCACACAACAGTATTTTTTCACGGTCCGCAAAAACGGGGTCCGTAGGTCCGTGATCCATGACTGTTTTTTCGTCCGTGGGTCTTCCTTGATTTTTGGAGGATCCACGGACATGAAAAAAAAGTCGTTTTGGTGTCCGCCTGGCCGTGCGGAGCCAAACGGATCCGTCCTGAATTACAATGCAAGTTAATGGGGACGGATCCGTTTGACGTTGACACAATATGGTGCCATTTCAAACGGATCCGTCCCCATTGACTTTCAATGTAAAGTCTGGAGTCCCTTTTATACCATCGGATCGGAGTTTTCTCCAATCCGATGGTATATTTTAACTTGAAGCGTCCCCATCACCATGGGAACGCCTCTGTTAGAATATACTGTCGGATATGAGCTACATCGTGAAACTCAGATCCGACAGTATATTCTAACACAGAGGCGTTCCCATGGTGATGGGGACGCTTCAGGTTAGAATATACAAAAAAACTGTATACATGACTGCCCCCAGGTGCTGCCAGGCAGCAGGGGGCAGACCCCCCCCCCCCATTTTTAACTCAGTGGTGGCCAGTGGGCCCACCCCCCTCCCTCCCCTGTAGTTAACTCGTTGGTGGCCAGTGTGCGCCCCCCCCGCCCTCCCTCCCTCTATTGTAATAATAGCATTGGTGGCAGTGTGCGCCCCCGCCCCCCCCTCCCTCTTTTGTAATAATAGCATTGGTGGCAGTGTGTGCCCCCCCTCCCTCCCTCTATTGTAATAATAGCATTGGTGGCAGTGTGCGCCCCCGCCCCCTCCCTCCCTCTATTGTAATAATAGCATTGGTGGCAGTGTGCGCCCCCCCTCCCTCCCTCTATTGTAATAATAGCATTGGTGGCAGTGTGCGCCCCCCCCCATCATTGGTGGCAGCAGAGGAGAAGCATCATACTTACCTGGCTGCTGGCTGCTGCGATCTCTGTGTCCAGCCGGGAGCTCCTCCTACTGGTAAGTGACAGGTCTGTGCGGCGCATTGCTGTCACTTACTAGTAGGAGGAGCTCCCGGCCGGACGCAGACATCGCAGCAGCCAGCAGGTAAGTATGAATCTTCTACTATTGCTAAGGCTAAGTAACCATGGCAACCAGGACTGCAGTAGCGTCCTCGTTGCCATGGTTACCGATCGGAGCACCAGCGATTAAACTGGAACTCCGATCGGAACTTCGCTGCCACCAATGATCGGGGGGGGGGGCGAAGAGGGGGGCACACACTGCCACCAATGTATTAAAAGAATAGAGGGAGGAAGGGGGGGGGGCGCACACTGCCACCAATGTATTAAAACAATAGAGGGAGGAGGGGGGGGGTGGGGGGGGCGCACACTGCTACCAATGTTAATGCAATAGAGGGAGGGAGGGGGGGCCGTACACTGTGCCACCAATGCTATTATTACAATAGAGGGAGGGGGGGCGCACACTGTGCCACCAATGTTATTAATACAATAGAGGGAGGGAGGGGGGGCGCACTGGCCACCAATGAAATTTAAACTGGGGAGGGAGGGGGTCTGCCCCCTGCTGCCTGGCAGCCCGGATCTCTTACAAGGGGCTATGATAGCACAATTAACCCCTTCAGGTGCAGCACCTGAGGGGTTAATTGTACGGATCACGGCCCCCTGTAAGAGATCGGGTGCTGCCAGGCAGCAGGGGGCAGTCATGTACACAGTTCGTTGTATATTCTAACTAGAAGCGTCCCCATCACCATGGGAACGCCTCTGTGTTAGAATATACTGTCGGATCTGAGTTTTCACGACGTGAAAACTCAGCTCTGAAACAGCTTTTATGCAGACGGATCTTCGGATCCGTCTCTATGAAAGTAACCTACGGCCATGGATCGCGGACACGGATGCCAATCTTGTGTGCATCCGTGTTCTTTCACGGACCCATTGACTTGAAATGGGTCCGTGAACCGTTGTCAGTCAAAAAAATAGGACAGGTCATATATTTTTGACGGACAGGATACACGGATCACGGTCTCGGCTGCAAAACGGTGCATTTTCCGATTTTTCCACGGACCCATTGAAAGTCAATGGGTCCGCAAGAAAAAATGGAAAACGGCATAACGGCCACGAATGCACACAACGGTCGTGTGCATGAGGCCTAAAGCAGTAGTTTTGTGCTGCATCCCCTTCACTGATTTTCCCTGCACAGTAGTCACCTGCTATGAGACCAGCTGCAGGTCCCTGAACAGCCAGGTGGTAAACTCAGAAAGGAAACAACACTTAGGAAAGGGCTGCATGGCGACACTGGTTGTGGGCAGGATCACTGAGTAGCGGTGATCCCATAGAAATTAATAAGATTGCCGTGGCAGTCGAAAAAATCCAACACTGCTGGATTTCTTGCGACTGCTACGGTGATCCCATTCATTTCTATGGGATTATCGCTGCTCAGCGATACTGTCAGTGACAGTTGATGCGCGACCAGTGTGGTATAGCCCTTGCCTTACACTAGGCAATTGTCGGGCCTATTATCACTAACAAGCATTCATGTGAAAGCTTATTAGCAATGATCTGGCAGTGTAATTTTGCTGCCGATTACACGATGAAAGAGCAAATGCTTATTTATCTGCCAATCAGAATCTTTCAGCAGGTTTAAAAATCATCGCTTGCCAAACAATTCAGTATGGGGACAAGCGATGGCATTAGTGATTGCTCCTCTACATACTGAGGAGGTGATTGGTGTAATAGAAGCGGTCTACTCCACTGAAGAGTAGGCGATTGCCGGGAAGGGAGCATTCGTCTGCCTGATCGCATAATGTAAGGGTACATGCACACGTTTAGGATTCATGTGCGGAGAATCCGCACTGAAATCCGCAGGTGTTCGCAGGCAAATCTGTGCGGTCAATCCGCATTAATTGATGCGGATTTGTGTCCGGATTTGGTGCGGATTCAGTGCGGATTTTCCGCATGCGGATTTTACTAGGTGAATGAAGAAAATACGTTCAGGAAAAATAAAATAAATTGACATGCTGCGGATTTTAAAATCCGCACTGCAGGTCAAAATCCGTGCGGAAAAAATCAGCATCATGTGCATTTCAAATTCTCATAGAATACAATATACATGACCTATGGTGCGGATTTTCCGCACCCAATCCTGATCGTGTGCATGTAGCCTAATACAGCCCTAAGTCCGCACTGCATCCCTTTATTTCTCATTATTGGGACAAAAAAAGAGTGAAGGACATCATAGGCATAAACAGGAAAGATGATAATAGGGTACACCCCAAAACATTGGGAAATATAACCCACGCTAAACAAATGTTCAGACAATACACTGACTGCAGGGCAGGCCAGCACCTCCAAGGCGTAAAGGGCAAGCTCAGGCCATGTGCCCAACTTGGAGACCCAGAAGTTGAAGGGGGCAGACCCATCAGTCAGTACGTGTAGGCGTATGAACACATACTGCTCCACCATGTCGCACGTCCCCGTGATGTCCACGATCCAATTTGATATCTGCTCTATCAACTTTCGATGTTCTTTTATGAGCCTACCATGTTGATAACGGTTATCTGCGAATCAGGGTCCACACCGGAGAGGGAGCGTGAGAACTGGATACCACATCCAAGGCAAGTTAACTGTTTGAAATTAAATATGATCGAGCGGAAAAGAGGGACAAATTATTGAAGCGCAAATGTGGGACAAGTTGTCAAAGTTTAAGCATTGAATGAAAGGCGGGGACGTGCATCAATTAAAGAAGAATTTTTTAAATTTAATTGCCTGTCACCTATGCAGAGCAGGGGTTTGTATACGGCAAAATTGATAAAATGTCACCTGACAATGTAACAGACGATTTTTTTAAATTTATGTCCCTATCACCTATGCAGAGCAGGGGTTTAATCACGGCAAAAATGGTGAATGTCACCCAAGAATGTAACAGACACATTAGTAAAATGTTTTTACCTGTCTACTAAGTATATGAGGGGTATATCACAGCCACAAATTGGTGAATTTCACCTGAGAATGTAACAGACAAATTAGTGAATTTTTTCACCTGTCTACTAGGTATAGTAGGGGTATATCACACCCAAAAATTGGTGAATTTCACCTGAAAATGTAACAGACAAATTAGTGAAATGACATAAAATAAAATACATACAAATAAAAAATAAAAAACTTGATTTATGAGGTGGGGGTCCATATGGAGTAGGAGTATGTGTAGGCGTGTGCACACATACTGCTCCACCATGTTGCTGAAAAGCTGCCTCCTGCTAAGACATTCCATATCAGCTGGTGGTGCTGGTTGTTGTGGTGTGCTGACAAAGGTTTTCCACATTTCGGCCATGCTAACCCTGCCTTCTGAGGTGCTGGTAGTGCCCCAACTGCGTTGGCAACCTCTTCCTCCTCCTCTGCCTTTGCCTTGTGCCTCCACTGTCAGGTAGGAATGCCACCAGCAGCGCATCTACTAGCATCCAGTAACAGAATTTAGGACAGTATGTTGTCCTTGTAACGGGGATTCAGCAGCGTGGCCACCCAGTAATCAGCACAAGTTGTCATTGAGGAGACACTGCAGCATGTAATCACTCATGTGTGCCAGGCTGTCCAGAGGCAACAAAAAGCTGTCCTCTGTGGGAGGTGTATCATCTGTGTCCTCTGTATCCCCCCAGCCATGCACCAGTGATGGCCATGAGCTGGTCTGGGTGCCACCCTGCAGTGAACACGGTTCCTCCTCCATCTCCTCCTCCTCCTCATCCTCCACCTCGTCATCCTCCAGAACTGTGCCCTGGCTGGACAATTGTGTACCTGGCATTTGTGGGTGCATGAACCCACCCTCAGAGCCACTTGTGAATGACTGGCCAGAAACCCTAAGAAATTATCCCTCTTCCTCCTCCTGTGCCACATCCTCTTCCATCATCACCAGAAGCCTTTTTTCAAGGAGGCATAGAAGCAGAATAGTAACGCTGAGAACGGCGTTATCGGCACTGGCCATGTTGGAGTACTCAAAACAGCGCAACAAGGAACACAGGTCTCATATGGAGGCCCAGTCATTGGTGGTGAAGTGGTGCTGTTCCGCAGAGCGACTCACCCGTGCGTGCTGCAGCTGAAACTCCACTATCGCCTGCTGCTGCTCGCACAGTCTGGCCAGCATGTGCAAGGTGGAGTTCCACCTTGTGGGCATGTCGCATATGTCGCTCTGACATATCAGGGTAATTTTTAAGGAACCTCTGCACCACCAAATTCAGCACATGTGCCAGGCAAGGGATGTGTGTCAAACCGGCTAGTCCCAGAGCTGCTACGAGATTTTGCCCATTATCGCACACCACCAGGCCGGGCTTGAGGCTCACTGGCACCAACCAGTCATCGGTCTGTTGTTGAAGGCCCGTCCACAGCTCCTGCGCGGTGTGGGGTTTGTCCCCCAAACAGATACGTTTTAAAACTGCCTGCTGTCGTTTACCCCTGGCTGTGCTGAAGTTGGTGGTGAAGGTGTTATGCTGACGGGATGAAGAGCTGGTAGAGGATGAGGAAGCAGAGTAGGAGGAGGAAGCAACAGGAGGCAAACTGAAGCGCCCTGCAATCCTCGGTGGTGGAAGGACATGCACCAAACTGCTATCCGCTTCAGGCCCAGCTACATTTATCCAGTGTGCTGTTATGGAGATATAACGTCCCTGACCGTGCTTACTGGTCCACGTATCCGTAGTTAGGTGGACCTTGCCACAGATAGCATTGCGCAGTGTACACGTGATTTTGTCCCCCACTTGGTTGTGTAGGGAAGGGATGGCACGCCTTGAAAAGTAGTGGCGGCTGCGCACGACGTACTGTGGGACAGCCACCGCCATAAGGCTTTTAAAACTCTCCGTCTCCACCAGACGGAATGACAGCATTTCAAAGGACAGTAACTTTTAAATGCTGGCCTTCAGGGCCAGGGATCACGGGTGGGTAGGGGGGTTTGGGAGATGGAGAGCTGAATGCTTCCGTGGTACATGGTGGAGATGCTTGGTGACCCAGGTGGTGGTGTTGCTGGCAGACCCTCTGTTTGTGGGGTGGCAGGTGGCACTGTCACTCCAGAGGCGGATGAAGAAGCAGGAGGAGCCAGAGACCTTCCTTGGTTTTTGAGGTGTCTAATCCAAAAGAGATAATGTCTTATAATCTTATGATCTAACATGCATTGTTAAAATATCATAATCCATCTGTATTACTTACATTACAGCATTAAGTTCGTAGCAGAGAGGAGGGATGAGGCAGGCCGTGAGGATGGGCAGGCGGCACCTCACTCACTACGTCACGTGCTTGCGCCGCCCATTTTATGAATGAAGCAGGTGGCACGGGCGCCCCCAGGCCTGTCTCCTCCCTACTCTCTGCTACGGAACTTAATGTTGTAATGTAAGTAATACAGATGGATTATTATATCTTGCATCTTAACAATGCAAGTTAGATCATAAGATTATACTACAGTGAGCGGGGCCGGTGCATTTGAATACAGGGACTGCACCGGTCCCCGCTGTCATTCCTAATCCATATGCCGGCCCCCAGTCCCTGTATTGGGGTTCATTCACACTGCAGGGATACTGTTATGGGGGGGGATCTGTGGATGGCACATAGCATAAGTGGACCTGAGGAAGGTTTTTCACTTGTGCATGTAGCTGGCACAGATCGACCACGTCCTCTCCCTGCAACAGGAGCTCCACCAGCAGCACTATGACCGGGCCATGTCTCTTATTTGACGCTCTCCTCATAGTTCTCAAATTTAGGATCTTGCCCAAAATGGGTGTTTTTTAAAAAACAGATTAGAACAACAGTATTTAACATGTGTATTTCACACCGACAGATGCAGCCAAGGCTGCAAATTTAGTTTTTTGCCCAAAATGGGTGTTTTTTTAAATTACAGAATAGAACACCAGTATCTAGAGCGTGTATCTCACACTGACAGATGCAGCAAAGGCTGCAAAATTATTATTTTTTGCCCAAAATGGGTGTTTTTTTAAACCCTGAATATTATTGCAGTATTTCAAGCTTGTATCTCACACTGACAGATACAGCCAAGGCTGCAAATTTAGTATTTGGCCCAAAATTTGTGTTTTTTTTTAAAAACAGAATAGAACAGCAGTATCTAACACATGTATCTCACATTGACATATGCAGCAAAAGGCTGCAAATTTAGCTTTTTTAAGCCCAAAATATTATTGCAGTATTTCTAGCTTGTATGTCACACTAACAATTGCAGCATAGGCCCCAGATGTAGGGTATTGCCAAAAATAGTTTTTTTTTTTTAAACCCTGAATATTATTGCAGTATTTCAAGCTTGTATCTCATACTGACAGATGCAGCAAAGGCTGCAAAATTAGTTTTTTGCCCAAAATGGGTGTTTTTTTTAAACTGAATATTATTGCATTATTTCAAGCTTGTATCTCACACTGACAGAGGCAGCAAAGGCTGCAAAATTAATAATTTGCAAATATTTAGAATATAGTGCAGCAAAGGCCCCAGATGTAGGGTCTTGCAAAAAATGGGGGATTTTCTAAACCCAGAAAATTATTGAAGTATTGCAAGCTTCTATTTCACACTGACAAATGCTGCAAAGGCACCAGATGTAGGCTATTGCCAAAAAAGGTTTTTTATTAAACCCAGATTATTATTGCAGTATTTCAAGCTTGGATTTAAATGTCACAAAAGCACATATGCTGTGCTGGTGCACTGAGCTTTCATAAAATGGCCGCCACCGCCCACCTAACTAACAGACAGATAAAAGGTTT
The DNA here is from genome assembly GCF_014858855.1 of Bufo gargarizans. NCBI lineage: Eukaryota > Metazoa > Chordata > Amphibia > Anura > Bufonidae > Bufo > Bufo gargarizans. The sequence goes on along the minus strand of NC_058080.1, from coordinate 633,115,508 downwards.
TTTTCTGGGTCACTGGGCTCAGGGCAGGGTAAAAAGATTGTGCACTGCACCCACAAAACTAAATCTAGGTAGATCGCTGAGTTAACAAGCACTTCTGATTAAAGATTCCTTCCTATTCTCTCCCTCACAGCAGCAGCATCCTCTCCCTACACTAGTAACAGCAGAGTAACATGCAGCGCTAATTGACACCAGCTTATATAGAGGCTGGGTCACATGCTGCACTGGCCAATCACAGCCATGCCATTAGTAGGCATGGCTATGATGGCTTCTAAGGGCACAGAGTTAAACACTTTACAGTTCGGGTTCACTCAACCCTAGCAGTAGCCATTTTAGGAAAAATGCGATTCGTTACCACAAAGTGTGAGGAAATTCGGCTTCGGTGCAAATCAAATTTTTCCTGAAATTCGGATCGAATTCCACTTCGTCAATTTCGATTCGCTCGCCTCTAGACGTAATACATATGTCATGTACACATACCATTCACAAGCTGCCACCAGCACATAGGGTGTATGCCACCTATTTTCCATTCACACGTAGGGTCATACTACACAGAAGCCACCCACACGATGGCACACTAGACGACAATATTTTCCCAGATTTTTTTTGCCCAGTACTGGCTCCTGATAAAAACCCTAAAGTAGTGTTGAGCGACAATATTCGAATGGCAATTTTTTATCGCAAATATCGCCACTTCGAGAATTTGCAAATATTTAGACTATAGTGCTATATATTCGTATCCATGAATAGTGTTGATCGCTAATATTCTAATCGCAAATTTATCGTGAATATCGGCACTTAGCAACATCCCTAGTAACCAATAGGAAAGTTGCCTACCCCTTAGTGTTGATCGCGAATATTCTAATGACAAATTTTTATAGCGAATATATTACATTGCAGATTTTCGCAATAAAGTAAATAATGGCTAGAGATCCCGAATTTTCGAATTTGCAAATTTATGGCGAATATTCGGCCAAAAATTTGCAAAATATCACGAATTCGAATATTGCCTATGGCGCTCATCACTACCCTAAAGGAAAGAGACAGACATATTCCATTAAGAAAATATTATAACCTTTATACTGGTAAGTAGAGTTGAGCGAACACCTGGATGTTCGGGTTCGAGAAGTTCGGCCGAACATCCCGGAAATGTTCGGGTTCGGGATCCGAACCCGATCCGAACTTCGTCCCGAACCCGAACCCCATTGAAGTCAATGGGGACCCGAACTTTTCGGCACTAAAAAGGCTGTAAAACAGCCCAGGAAAGAGCTAGAGGGCTGCAAAAGGCAGCAACATGTAGGTAAATCCCCTGCAAACAAATGTGGATAGGGAAATGAATTAAAATAAAAATTAAATAAATAAAAATTAACCAAAATCAATTGGAGAGAGGTTCCATAGCAGAGAATCTGGCTTCCCGTCACCCACCACTGGAACAGTCCATTCTCAGATATTTAGGCCCCGGCACCCAGGCAGAGGAGAGAGGTCCCGTAACAGAGAATCTGTCTTCATGTCAGCAGAGAATTAGTCTGCATGTCATAGCAGAGAATGAGGCTTCACGTCAGCCACCACTGCAACAGTCCATTGGCATATATTTAGGCCCAGCACACACAGGCAGAGGAGAGAGGTCCCGTAACAGACAATCTGGCTTCATGTCAGCAGAGAATCAGTCTGCATGTCATAGCAGAGAATCAGGCTTCACGTCAGCCACCACTGCAACAGTCCATTGGCATATATTTAGGCCCAGCACACACACAGGCAGAGGAGAGAGGTCCCGTAACAGAGAATCTGGCTTCATGTCAGCAGAGAATCAGTCTGCATGTCATAGCAGAGAATGAGGCTTCACGTCACCCACCACTGCAACAGTCCATTGGCATATATTTAGGCCTAGCACACAGGCAGAGCAGAGAGGTCCCGTAACAGACAATCTGGCTTCATGTCAGCAGAGAATCAGTCTGCATGTCATAGCAGAGAATGAGGCTTCACGTCAGCCACCACTGCAACAGTCCATTGGCATATATTTAGGCCTAGCACACAGGCAGAGCAGAGAGGTCCCGTAACAGACAATCTGGCTTCATGTCAGCAGAGAATCAGTCTGCATGTCATAGCAGAGAATCAGGCTTCACGTCAGCCACCACTGCAACAGTCCATTGTCATAAATTTAGGCCCAGCACCCAGGCAGAGGAGAGAGGTCCCGTAACAGACAATCTGGCTTCATGTCAGCAGAGAATTAGTCTGCATGTCATAGCAGAGAATCAGGCTTCATGTCAGCCACCACTGCAACAGTCCATTGGCATATATTTAGGCCCAGCACCCAGGCAGAGGAGGGAGGTCCCGTAACAGAGAATCTGTCTTCATGTCAGCAGAGAATCAGTCTGCATGTCATAGCAGAGAATGAGGCTTCACGTCAGCCACCACTGCAACAGTCCATTGGCATATATTTAGGCCTAGCACACAGGCAGAGGAGAGGTTCATTCAACTTTGGGTAGCCTCGCAATATAATGGTAAAATGAAAATAAAAATAGGATTGAATGAGGAAGTGCCCTGGAGTCCAATAATATATGGTTATGGGGAGGTAGTTAATGTCTAATCTGGACAAGGGACGGACTGGTCCTGTGGGATCCATGCCTGGTTCATTTTTATGAACGTCAGCTTGTCCACATTGGCTGTAGACAGGCGGCTGCGTTTGTCTGTAATGACGCCCCCTGCCGTGCTGAATACACGTTCAGACAAAACGCTGGCTGCCGGGCAGGCCAGCACCTCCAAGGCATAAAAGGCTAGCTCTGGCCACGTGGACAATTTAGAGACCCAGAAGTTGAATGGGGCCGAACCATCAGTCAGTACGTGGAGGGGTGTGCACACGTACTGTTCCACCATGTTAGTGAAATGTTGCCTCCTGCTAACACGTTGCGTATCAGGTGGTGGTGCAGTTAGCTGTGGCGTGTTGACAAAAGTTTTCCACATCTCTGCCATGCTAACCCTGCCCTCAGAGGAGCTGGCCGTGACACAGCTGCCTTGGCGACCTCTTGCTCCTCCTCTGCCTTGGCCTTGGGCTTCCACTTGTTCCCCTGTGACATTTGGGAATGCTCTCAGTAGCGCGTCTACCAACGTGCGCTTGTACTCGCGCATCTTCCTATCACGCTCCAGTGCAGGAAGTAAGGTGGGCACATTGTCTTTGTAGCGTGGATCCAGCAGGGTGGCAACCCAGTAGTCCGCACAGGTTAAAATGTGGGCAACTCTGCTGTCGTTGCGCAGGCACTGCAGCATGTAGTCGCTCATGTGTGCCAGGCTGCCCAGGGGTAAGGACAAGCTGTCCTCTGTGGGAGGCGTATCGTCATCGTCCTGCCTTTCCCCCCAGCCACGCACCAGTGATGGACCCGAGCTGCGTTGGGTGCCACCCCGCTGTGACCATGCTTCATCCTCATCCTCCTCCACCTCCTCCTCATCCTCGTCCTCCTCGTCCTCCAGTAGTGGGCCCTGGCTGGCCACATTTGTACCTGGCCTCTGCTGTTGCCAAAAACCTCCCTCTGAGTCACTTCGAAGAGACTGGCCTGAAAGTGCTAAAAATGACCCCTCTTCCTCCTCCTCCTCCTCCTCCTCCTGGGCCACCTCCTCTTCCATCATCGCCCTAAGTGTTTTCTCAAGGAGACATAGAAGTGGTATTGTAACGCTGATAACGGTGTCATCGCCACTGGCCATGTTGGTGGAGTACTCGAAACAGCGCAACAGGGCACACAGGTCTCGCATGGAGGCCCAGTCATTGGTGGTGAAGTGGTGCTGTTCTGTAGTGCGACTGACCCGTGCGTGCTGCAGCTGAAACTCCACTATGGCCTGCTGCTGCTCGCACAGTCTGTCCAGCATGTGCAAGGTGGAGTTCCACCTGGTGGGCACGTCGCATATGAGGCGGTGAGCGGGAAGGCCGAAGTTACGCTGTAGCGCAGACAGGCGAGCAGCAGCAGGATGTGAACGCCGGAAGCGCGAACAGACGGCCCGCACTTTATGCAGCAGCTCTGACATGTCGGGGTAGTTGTGAATGAACTTCTGCACCACCAAATTCAGCACATGCGCCAAGCAAGGGATGTGCGTCAAATTGGCTAGTCCCAGAGCTGCAACGAGATTTCGCCCATTATCACACACCACCAGGCCGGGCTTGAGGCTCACCGGCAGCAACCACTCGTCGGTCTGTTGTTCTATACCCCGCCACAACTCCTGTGCGGTGTGGGGCCTGTCCCCCAAACATATGAGTTTCAGAATGGCCTGCTGACGTTTACCCCGGGCTGTGCTGAAGTTGGTGGTGAAGGTGTGTGGCTGACTGGATGAGCAGGTGGAAGAAGAGGAGGAGGAAGCCGAGAAGGAGGAGGTGGCAACAGGAGGCAAAGAATGTTGCCCTGCGATCCTTGGCGGCGGAAGGACGTGCGCCAAACAGCTCTCCGCCTGGGGCCCAGCTGCCACTACATTTACCCAGTGTGCAGTTAGGGAGATATAGCGTCCCTGGCCGTGCTTACTGGTCCACGTATCTGTGGTTAGGTGGACCTTGCCACAGATGGCGTTGCGCAGTGCACACTTGATTTTATCGGATACTTGGTTGTGCAGGGAAGGCACGGCTCTCTTGGAGAAGTAGTGCCGGCTGGGAACAACATACTGTGGGACAGCAAGCGACATGAGCTGTTTGAAGCTGTCTGTGTCCACCAGCCTAAATGACAGCATTTCATAGGCCAGTAGTTTAGAAATGCTGGCATTCAGGGCCAGGGATCGAGGGTGGCTAGGTGGGAATTTACGCTTTCTATCAAATGTTTGTGAGATGGAGAGCTGAACGCTGGCGTGTGACATGGTTGAGACGCTTGGTGACGGAGGTGGTGGTGGTGGTGTTGGTGGTACATCCCCTGTTTGCTGGGCGGCAGGTGCCAACGTTCCTCCAGAGGCGGAGGAAGAGGCCGAGGCGGCAGCAGCAGAATAGGCCGAGGCGGCAGCAGCAGAAGAGGTAGCAGGGGGAGCCTGAGTGACTTCCTTGGTTTTAAGGTGTTTACTCCACTGCAGTTCATGCTTTGCATGCAGGTGCCTGGTCATGCAGGTTGTGCTCAGGTTCAGAACGTTAATGCCTCGCTTCAGGCTCTGATGGCACAGCGTGCAAACCACTCGGGTCTTGTCGTCAGCACATTGTTTGAAGAAGTGCCATGCCAGGGAACTCCTTGAAGCTGCCTTTGGGGTGCTCGGTCCCAGATGGCGGCGGTCAGTAGCAGGCGGAGTCTCTTGGCGGCGGGTGTTCTGCTTTTGCCCACTGCTCCCTCTTTTGCTACGCTGTTGGCTCGGTCTCACCACTGCCTCTTCCTCCGAACTGTGAAAGTCAGTGGCACGACCTTCATTCCATGTGGGGTCTAGGACCTCATCGTCCCCTGCATCGTCTTCCACCCAGTCTTGATCCCTGACCTCCTGTTCAGTCTGCACACTGCAGAAAGACGCAGCAGTTGGCACCTGTGTTTCGTCATCATCAGAGACATGCTGAGGTGGTATTCCCATGTCCTCATCATCAGGAAACATAAGTGGTTGTGCGTCAGTGCATTCTATGTCTTTCACCGCTGGGGAAGGGCTAGGTGGATGCCCTTGGGAAACCCTGCCAGCGGAGTCTTCAAACAGCATAAGAGACTGCTGCATAACTTGAGGCTGAGACAGTTTCCCTGGTATGCATGGGGGTGATGTGACAGACTGATGGGGTTGGTTTTCAGGCGCCATCTGTGCGCTTTCTGCAGAAGACTGGGTGGGAGATAATGTGAACGTGCTGGATCCACTGTCGGCCACCCAATTGACTAATGCCTGTACCTGCTCAGGCCTTACCATCCTTAGAACGGCATTGGGCCCCACCATATATCGCTGTAAATTCTGGCGGCTACTGGGACCTGAGGTAGTTGGTACACTAGGACGTGTGGATGTGGCAGAACGGCCACGTCCTCTCCCAGCACCAGAGGGTCCACTAACACCACCACGACCATGTCCACGTCCGCGTCCCTTACTAGATGTTTTTCTCATTGTTATGGTTCACCACAACAACAAATATATTATTTGGCCCAATGTATTGTATTCAAATTCAGCGGGATATAAATTTGAGGCCTAGTATTTAGGCGCTGGGTGACCGGTATGGATTTAGTGACAGAATTAGACTTGGAAATGCACAGAAGCGTGTGTGTGAAGTTATTCTGAATGACCCTATGTGCACCTTCAATATGATCTACCCTTTTAGGGATAGATTTCAAATAGCTCTGATATAGCAGAAACGACTAAATTATGAAATTGCTAAATTGGGAATTGTATTTCAACCCAGAACAAAAAATGTGCTTTGACGGACACTAAATAACTTTCCCAGCCACAACAGGACAGCGGTAACGAGAGATTTAGCGGGATATAAATTTGAGGCCTAGTATTTAGGCGCTGGGTGACAGGTATGGGTTTAGTGACAGAATTAGATTTGGAAATGCACAGTAGCGGGTGTGTGAAGTTATTCTGAATGACCCTATGTGCACCTTGAATATTATATACCCTTTTAGGGATAGATTTCAAATAGCTCTGATATAGCAGAAACCACTAAATTATGAAATTGCTAAATTGGGAATTGTATTTCAACCCAGAACAAGAAATGTGCTTGAACGGACACTAAATAACTCGCCCAGCTACAGCACTAAGGACAGATTTAGCGGGATATAAATTTGAGGCCTAGTATTTAGGCGCTGGGTGACAGGTATGGGTTTAGTGCCAGAATTAGACTTGGAAATACACAGTAGCGGGTGTGTGTGAAGTTATTCTGAATGACCCAATGTGCACCTTGAATATTATATACCCTTTTAGGGATAGATTTCAAATAGCTCTGATATAGCAGAAACCACTAAATTATGAAATTGCTAAATTGGGAATTGTATTTCAACCCAGAACAAGAAATGTGCTTGAACGGACACTAAATAACTCGCCCAGCTACAGCACTAGGGACAGATTTAGCTGGATATAAATTTGAGGCCTAGTATTTAGGCGCTGGGTGACAGGTATGGGTTTAGTGCCAGAATTAGACTTGGAAATACACAGTAGCGGGTGTGTGTGAAGTTATTCTGAATGACCCAATGTGCACCTTGAATATTATATACCCTTTTAGGGATAGATTTCAAATAGCTCTGATATAGCAGAAACCACTAAATTATGAAATTGCTAAATTGGGAATTGTATTTCAACCCAGAACAAGAAATGTGCTTGAACGGACACTAAATAACTCGCCCAGCTACAGCACTAAGGACAGATTTAGCGGGATATAAATTTGAGGCCTAGTATTTAGGCGCTGGGTGACAGGTATGGGTTTAGTGCCAGAATTAGACTTGGAAATACACAGTAGCGGGTGTGTGTGAAGTTATTCTGAATGACCCAATGTGCACCTTGAATATTATATACCCTTTTAGGGATAGATTTCAAATAGCTCTGATATAGCAGAAACCACTAAATTATGAAATTGCTAAATTGGGAATTGTATTTCAACCCAGAACAAGAAATGTGCTTGAACGGACACTAAATAACTCGCCCAGCTACAGCACTAGGGACAGATTTAGCTGGATATAAATTTGAGGCCTAGTATTTAGGCGCTGGGTGACAGGTATGGGTTTAGTGCCAGAATTAGACTTGGAAATACACAGTAGCGGGTGTGTGTGAAGTTATTCTGAATGACCCAATGTGCACCTTGAATATTATATACCCTTTTAGGGATAGATTTCAAATAGCTCTGATATAGCAGAAACCACTAAATTATGAAATTGCTAAATTGGGAATTGTATTTCAACCCAGAACAAGAAATGTGCTTGAACGGACACTAAATAACTCGCCCAGCTACAGCACTAGGGACAGATTTAGCGGGATATAAATTTGAGGCCTAGTATTTAGGCGCTGGGTGACCGGTATGGATTTAGTGACAGAATTAGACTGGGATATGGCCAAAAAATAAACAGACTATTGCTGGTTAAATGCACTTGGTGTGACAGCTTCACCCTGATGTAGGCTTTAGCCAAAAAACAACCACACCATTGAGGGTTAAATGCACTTGGTGACAGGCGCAGCTTGCCCCTGATTTAGTATATGGCCAAAAAATGAACAGACTATTGCTGGTTAAATGCACTTGGTGTGACAGCTTCACCCTGATGTAGGCTTTAGCCAAAAAACAACCACACCATTGAGGGTTAAATGCACTTGGTGACAGGCGCAGCTTGCCCCTGATTTTGTATATGGCCAAAAAATGAACAGACTATTGCTGGTTAAATGCACTTGGTGTGACAGCTTCACCCTGATGTAGGCTTTAGCCAAAAAACAACCACACCATTGAGGGTTAAATGCACTTGGTCGCAGCTTGTGCTGGCGCACCACAAGACACAAAATGGCCGCCGATCACCCCAGAAAAATGTGACTGACAAACGGTCTGGGCAGCCTAAAAACAGTGAGCAATTGAGGATCAGCAGCTCAATGATCCACAGCTGCAGATCGATCAGTTAATCAAGTCCTTTGGAGGAGTTAATCTGCCTAATCTCGCCCTACTGTCGCAGCCGCAACCTCTCCCTACGCTAATCAGAGCAGAGTGACGGGCGGCGCTATGTGACTCCAGCTTAAATAGAGGCTGGGTCACATGGTGCTCTGGCCAATCACAGCCATGCCAATAGTAGGCATGGCTGTGATGGCCTCTTGGGGCAAGTAGTATGACGCTTGTTGATTGGCTGCTTTGCAGCCTTTCAAAAAGCGCCAAGAAAGCGTCACAAAAGCGCGAAGAAAGCGACGAACACCGAACCCGAACCCGGACTTTTACGAAAATGTCCGGGTTCGGGTCCGTGTCACGGACACCCCAAAATTCGGTACGAACCCGAACTATACAGTTCGAGTTCGCTCATCCCTACTGGTAAGCCAAGCTCCCAATATGTCTACCTTTGCATTGAATAAGGAAAGTTATGTGACATTTTTAATTAAGTCCAGGACCATGTTTTACCTTAAGTAAAAAGCACACTCATCTATCCTAAGCCCCACACACCTTTTCCATCATCAAGGCTTCATTTCTTGATATTTCTGGTCCCCAGCATGTAAACTTTTGGATGAAATCATGTATGCTGCTGCAGCTATTCATTGGCTTCAGTGGTGATGTGTCAACAAGCTGCACACCACTGCTAGATCACATACCACTTGGGGACAAGTCACTGCTGTGGCCAGTGAGTGGCTGCAGTGGTGCACTGTGACACCATCTAGAAGTTTAGACGTCTCAGACCAGAAAAATCATGTAAAGGAGCCTCAGCACTTCAAAGGAATGACGAGGATCAGGTAAGTGCAGTTTTAACTCTAGGTACAACACAGTTCTGGGCCTAATTAAACAGGAGTTTTAGGCTGGAAAACACATTTAATATATGTTTCCTCATAGGTGCTATGCTTTAGTTATTACTCCCTTCCCCCTGTATGTATTCTGGGTCTTAATGGCCAAAGCAAAATTTGCTATTTTGCAATCCCTTCATTTAACATGCTATATCGTTGTAGAATTGCATGAGTTTAGTGTAGTTTTTTTTTTAGTTTTTGTTTTTATTTCAGGAGAAACATGGCTTTAGTTGTATATATTATGGGCATTCTTATCTGTTTTTTACCCTACATTTTACAAGAAGGTTTTCTCCAATTTCAAGTTTAACATTTTTAAAATAAATTGAGTTTTACTTGTTTATGCCTACAGATTTATTTCTGTGTTTGTTTTGATTACATGAATACTAAATATGTTGATGAATGTTATTTTTTTAGAATATAATTTAAAATACTTTGTTATATTTTAAATTTAAAAAGGAAATGATATTTTCAAAGAGGGGATATGGCATGATATTACTTTGTTGACCAAAGCATAAAAACAGAAGAATAAACTTCCTTAAAGCATACTATTTGCATTACCACACGCCCAATAGTACACACCAATTGGTGCCAAATATATACCTGTTATATTATTTGGAATAGCCTAGAACAGAAGGTGCCCATTTTTGCCTTAGAATTACTTTGTTTCCACTGCTAATTTTCAAGCCTCACGTTGTCTATGATGTCAAATCATAAAAATTATCACTAAAATGACTACCTGGGAAAGAAGACCATGGAAGGTACTCATCAATGGGTATAGGTTTTTCAGATTTTTGCTTCCTCAGGGTCAATACATTAGAATTGTAGGTTGAACTTGATGAACTAACATTGTTTTTCAAACTAACTATGTTACTGCTGAGATACCGTGTAATTATACAGCACAAGGTATTCATCTAGGGATATAATGAGGATTAAAAATCTTTTACTAAAAGATACATTAGGAAACTTGTCAGAAATGCAAGCTGCCTTAGCATGGACAGCATGAAACAGACTCCCTCCATAGGTTTTACTCTGAAATGCCGCCAGGCAAAAAGTGAATTATCTGCTAGATGGCTCCCATTGGCTTCTCTCTGCTTGGTTCGGCCTCATAGATTAGTGTTTTCTGATTTAACAAAGACCTGTCAGTCAAGATGCATCAGGTGGGAAGAAGCCAGAGGAAAGCCAACCTGGTTCTTTGCCTGGCAACATTTCAGAATAAAATCTAATGTAACAAAGGATTCTGTCAGTGTTTCATGCTGCCCATGGCATGAATCTTTTTACAACAATAGGAGCTACCCCCTCCTCAAAATTGGAAACTGTGTAAAATATAATAAGATATAATTTATTCTCTAGATCTCCTATTTCTCTTTTTTTGGTTCTCCCTAAATATGTTTTTTACTTCAATAGTTTACTGTTGTATGACAGGTTACATATAGTACAGACCAAAATTTTGGACACACCTTCTCATTCAAAGAGTTTTCTTTATTTTCATGACTATGACAATTGTAGATTCACACTGAAGGCATCAAAACTATGAATTAACACATGTGGAATTATATAAATAACAAAAAAGTGTGAAACAACTGAAAATATGTCATATTCTAGGTTCTTCAAAGTAGCCACCTTTTGCTTTGATTACTGCTTTGCACAATCTTGGCATTCTCTTGATGAGCTTCAAGAGGTAGTCACCTGAAATGGTCTTCCAACAGTCTTAAAGGAGTTCCCAGAGATGTTTAGCACTTGTTGGCCCTTTTGCCTTCACTCTGCGGTCGATCTCACCCCAAACCATCTTGATTGGGTTCAGGTCCGGTGACTGTGGAGGCCAGGTCATCTGGCGCAGCACCCCATCACTCTCCTTCATGGTCAAATAGCCCTAACACAGCCTGAGGTGTGTTTGGGGTCATTGTCCTGTTGAAAAATAAATTATGGTCCAACTAAACGCAAACCGGATGGAATAGCATGCTGCTGCAAGATGCTGTGGTAGCCATGCTGGAATTTTGAATAAATCCCCAACAGTGTCACCAGCAAAGCACCCCCACACCATCACACTTCCTCCTCCATGCTTCACGATGGGAACCAGGCACGTAGAGTCTATCCGTTCACCTTTTCTGCGTTGCACAAACCAAAGATCTCAAATTTGGACTCATCAGTCCAAAGCACAGATTTCCACTGGTCTAATGTCCATTCCTTGTGTTCTTTAGCCCAAACAAGTCTCTTCTGTTTGTTGCCTGTCCTTAGCAGTGGTTTCCTAGCAGATATTCTACCATGAAGGCCTGATTCACACAGTCTCCTCTTAAGGCCTCATGCACACGACAGTATTTTTTCACGGTCCGCAAAAACGGGGTCCGTAGGTCCATGATCCATGACCGTTTTTTCGTCCGTGGGTCTTCCTTGATTTTTTGAGGATCTACGGACATGAAAAAAAAGTAGTTTTGGTGTCCGCCTGGCCGTGCGGAGCCAAACGGATCCGTCCTGAATTACAATGCAAGTCAATGGGGACAGATCCGTTTGACATTGACACAATATGGTGCCATTTCAAACGGATCCGTCCCCATTGACTTTCAATGTAAAGTCTGGAGTTCTTTTATACCATCGGATTGGAGTTTTCTCCAATCCGATGGTATATTTTAACTTGAAGCAGTCCCCATCACCATGGGAACGCCTCTATGTTAGAATATACTGTCGGATATGAGCTACATCGTGAAATTCAGATCCGACAGTATATTCTAACACAGAGGCGTTCCCATGGTGATGGGGACGCTTCAGGTTAGAATATACAAAAAAACTGTGTACATAACTGCCCCCTGCTGCCTGGCAGGTGTTGCCAGGCAGCAGGGGGCAGACACCCCCCCTGTTTTTAACTCATTGGTGGCCAGTGGGCCCCCCCTCCCTCCCCTGTAGTTAACTCGTTGGTGGCCAGTGTGCGCCCCCGCCCCCCCTCCCTCCTTTTTTTGTAATAATAGCATTGGTGGCAGTGTGCGCCCCCCGCCCTGCCCCCCCTCCCTCCCTCCCTCTATTGTAATAGCATTAGTGGCAGTGTGCGCCCCCCCGCCCCCCCTCCCTCCCTCTATTGTAATAATAGCATTGGTGGCAGTGTGCGCCCCCGCCCCCCCTCCCTCTATTGTAATAGCATTGGTGGCAGTGTGCGCCCCCCCTCCCTCCCTCTATTGTAATAATAGCATTGGTGGCAGTGTGCGCCCCCCCTCCCTCCCTCTATTGTAATAATAGCATTGGTGGCAGTGTGGTCACCCCCCCCCCCCGATCATTGGTGGCAGCGGAGTAGAAGCATCATACTTACTTGGCTGCTGGCTGCTGCGATCTCTGTGTCCGGCCGGGAGCTCCTCCTACTGGTAAGTGACAGGTCTGTGCGGCGCATTGCTGTCACTTACCAGTAGGAGGAGCTCCCGGCCGGACGCAAACATTGCAGCAGCCAGCAGGTAAGTATGAATCTTCTACTATTGATAAGGCTAAGTAACCATGGCAACCAGGACTGCAGTAGCGTCCTCGTTGCCATGGTTACGGATCAGAGCCCCAGCGATTAAACTGGGACTCCGATCGGAACTCCGCTGCCACCAATGATCTGGGGGGGGGGGAGGGGAGGCCGCACACTGCCACCAATGTATTAAAAGAATAGAGGAAGGAAGGGGGGGGCGCACACTGCCACCAATGTATTAAAACAATAGAGGGAGGAGGGGGCATGGGGGGGCGCACACTGCTACTAATGTTAATGCAATAGACGGAGGGAGGGGGGCTGCACACTGTGCCACCAATGCTATTATTACAATAGAGGGAGGGAGGGGGGCGCACTGGCCACCAATGAAATTTAAACTGGGGAGGGAGGGTGGTCTGCCCCCTGCTGCCTGGCAGCCCGGATCTCTTACAGGGGGCTATGATAGCACAATTAACCCCTTCAGGTGCAGCACCTGAGGGGTTAATTGTACGGATCACGGCCCCCTGTAAGAGATCAGGTGCTGCCAGGCAGCAGGGGGCAGTCATGTACACAGTTCGTTGCATATTCTAACTAGAAGCGTCCCCATCACCATGGGAACGCCTCTGTGTTAGAATATACTGTCGGATCTGAGTTTTCACGAAGTGAAAACTCAGCTATGAAAAAGCTTTTATGCAGACGGATCTTCGGATCCGTCTGTATGAAAGTAACCTACGGCCACGGATCACGGACACGGATGCCAATCTTGTGTGCATCCGTGTTCTTTCACGGACCCATTGACTTGAATGGGTCCGTGAACTGTTGTCCTTCAAAAAAATAGGACAGGTCCTATTTTTTTGACGGACAGAATACACGGATCACGGTCTCGGCTGCAAAACGGAGCATTTTCCGATTTTTCCACGGACCCATTGAAAGTCAATGGGTCCGCAACAAAAAAAAAAAAAAAACGGCACAACGGCCACGGATGCACACAACGGTCGTGTGCATGAGGCCTAACAGTTGTTCTAGAGATGTGTCTGCTGCTAGAACTCTGTGTGGCATTGACCTGGTCTCTAATCTGAGCTGCTGTTAACCTGCGATTTCTGAGGCTGGTGACTCGGATGAACTTATCCTCCGCAGCAGAGGTGACTCTTGGTCTTCCTTTCCTGAGGCGGTCCGCATGTGAGCCAGTTTCTTTGTAGCGCTTGATGGTTTTTGTGACTGCACTTGGGGACACTTTCAAAGTTTTCCCAATTTTTCAGACTGACTGACCTTCATTTCTTAAAGTAATGATGGCCACTCGTTATTCTTTACTTAGCTGCTTTTTTCTGGCCATAATACAAATTCTAACAGTCTATTTAGTAGGACTTCTCCACAACGCAACTGATGGTCCCAACCACATTTATAAGGCAAGAAATCCCACTTATTAAACCTGACAGGGCACACCTGTGAAGTGAAAACCATTTCAGATGACTACCTCTTGAAGCGCATCAAGAGAATGCCAAGAGTGTGCAAAGCAGTAATCAAAGCAAAAGGTGGCTACTTTGAAGAACCTAGAATATGACATATTTTCAGTTGTTTCACACTTTTTTGTTATGTGTATAATTCCACATGTGTTAATTCATAGTTTTGATGCCTTCAGTGTGAATCTACAATTTTCATAGTCATGAAAATAAAGAAAACTCTTTGAATGAGAAGGTGTGTCCAAACTTTTGGTCTGTACCGTATTTTTTTTAATAACGACAAATTGAAAAAATTATTTTTAGCTCAAAATTAGTACAATGCAATAATTTAAAAAATGTCCTAAAAGTTGTACACAAACTTTAAATCTCCTTTCTTCTTTTATTAAAGATACCAAACTTGTCATAAATATATTCTATAGCTTCTCATATAAAATCCTTTTCCGGATCGTCTGCATTTTCAGGGATTTCTCACGTGCACTTAGAAGGCGTCCTCCGAGGCATCCATCACCAGCGACAAAGCAGCATATCACATTGGCACACAACATTTCACCACATATTATTGTTTTGAGGACCAATCAAATTGGTCCACAAAATGATTTTCAAGTGACAGCTGGGGCTTGGAGATTTCAACCCACGCCATCCTATCCTAAAGCATCGCTACAAAAACACAGAGCTCTAAAATAAAGCCCAATAATAACTGCCGTAGAAACACGTCATTAAGAGGTTAATATGGAATCCTTGGTTGTTTTCATCCAATATCTCATAGTGGCACGCAACTTCAAAATATACAAAGTGAACAGCCCTCCTGGATGTATGTAAATGAATCTGGTGCATTCCTTCAGACAAGCTTTGTCTATCTCACCCAACAAAGTAATAATCCACAAAACAAGGAATTGTAGACACTTAAGGGCCGTTTCACACGAGCGGATGCCGTGCGTGGCATCCGCTCCGTGAAAGAGTGCCAAGACCCGCTGCAGACTGCAGAGGCACGGAGCAGTAACATGACTGTTAATGCTCCGTGCCTCTCTGTGATCTCTTTCCTACGAAATCACAGTGACAACTGTGATTTCGTAGGAAAGAGATCACAGAGAGGCACGGAGCATTAACAGTCATGTTACTGCTCCGTGCCTCTGCAGTCTGCAGCGGGTCTTGGCACTCTTTCACGGAGCAGATGCCACGCACGGCATCCGCTCGTGTGAAACGGCCCTAATACAGATGCAAAGTGAGTAGTAGTTCATTCCAGTGATGCTTAAATAAGGCTGCCATTACATTGCATCAATGGATGAAAACTACCCCTCAGTTTGCAGTTATTTTGAGTGCTGCCTCCATTGCTTCCTTCTAACAGGGGCGGATTGGCCATAGACCTTACAGGGAAATTTCCCTGTGGGCCAATGCCTAGGGGGCCGCCTGGGCCCTCCTCGGGCTGCCAGTGGAAGAATTTGGATATGTATTTTGTGCTGCTGGCAGTAATTTGTGATGGACTGTGGTATTTGGCTCTGTTGGGGTGGTCCGCCACTTTAAGTTCCCAGTCCGCCCCTGCCAACTTATAATGTTCCTTTTCGTATAATGCTCACACTAGTGAAGGAAGTACATTTTTGTTAATGCAACAGTAACGCTTTGTTTGCTAATACTTGAAAACTATGTTAATGGAAATTACTTTTCAGACTAAAAAACCTTGATGTACACTTGGGAACGAAGTTAAAGAATAGTTTGCAACATACATTTTATATTACAAAAAAAAAAAAGACTACAGTATGTTAGATGTCAACAGAAATAGCATTTGATTAGATAGAAATAATTTATGCATTCTCAAATTTCATTGATATTAAAAAGCAAAAATATACTTAAAAGTCAAAAATGACATTCTTGCTCTCATCGCTCCCCTCCCCTCTTTTATGTTCTGGAATGACATACAGTGGATATAAAAAGTCTACACACCCCTGTTAAAATGTCAGGTTTCTGTGATGTACAAAAAATGAGACAAAGATAAATAATTTCAGAACTTTTTCTGCACACCCTTAAACTAATACTTTGTTGAAGCACCTTTTTATTTTATTACAGCACTCAGTCTTTTTGGATATGATTCTATAAGCCTGAAGGTTTTGTGCCAATATTGACTGGTATTTGGAACTGTTCATAATTCCCTCTAGCTTAACGAAGGCCCCAGTTCCAGCTGAAGAAAAACAGCCCCAAAGCATGATGCTGCCACCACCATGCTTCACTGTGAGTATGGTGTTCTTTTGGTGATGTGCAGTGTTGTTTTTGCACCAAACATATCTTTTGGAATTATGGCCAAAAGTTCAACCTTGGTTTCTTCCGACCATAACACCTTTTCCCACATGGTTTTGGGAGACTTCAGATGTCTTTTTGCAAAATGGAGCCTGGCTTGGATGTTTTTCTTTGTAAGAAAAGGCTTTCGTCTTGACACTCTACCCCATATCACAGCAATATGAAGAATACTGGAGATTGTTGTCACATGTACCACACAGCCAGTACTTGCCAGATATTCCTGCAGCTCCTTTAATGTTGCTGTAGGCCTGTTGGTAGCCTCCCAGACCAGTTTTCTTCTTGTCTTTTCATCAATTTTGTAGGGACGTCCAGTTCTTGGTAATGTCACTGTTGTGCCATATTTTCTCCACATGATGATGACTGTCTTCACTGTGTTCCTGGGTATATCTAATGCCTTGGTACTTATTTTGTACCCTTCTCCTGACTGATGCCTTTTAACAATGAGATCCCTCTGATGCTTTGGAAGCTCTCTGTGGACCATGGCTTTTGCCGTGGGATGCGACTAAGAACATCTCAGGAAAGACCAACTAGAGCAGCTGACCTTTATTTGGGGTTAATCAGAGGCACTTTAAATGATGACAGGCGTATACTGACAACTATTTAACATTATTTTGAATGTGATTGCTTAATTCTGAACACAGCTACATCCCAGGTTATAAGAGGGTGTGCACACTTATGCAACCACATTATTATTTTATTATTTTTTCTTCCCTCCACCTAAAAGATTTCAGTTTGTTTTTCAATTGAGTTGTACAGTTTATAGGTCACATTAAAGGTGGAAAAAGTTCTGAAATTATTTATCTTTGTCTAATTTTTTTTACAGCACAGAAACCTGACATTTTAAGGCTTCATTCAGACGTCCGTAAAGTGTTTTGAGGATCCATGGATCCGCAAAACACGGACAGCGGCAATGTGCGTTCCGCATTTTTCCACAATTGTGGACAAGAATAGGAAATGTTTAATTTTTTTCGGGAACGGAATTTCGGAACCCCGAAGTGCAGGTCCGCAATTCCGTGTCCGGACAGCACATAGTGCTGCCCCATAGAAATGAATGGGTCCGCAATTCCGTTCCTCAAAATGCGGAACGAAATTGCGGACGTGTGAATGGACCCTAACAGGGGTGATGTTTTGTGTGCTTTGTGTATTATGTAGGTATGCTCCATTCTTTGTACATTTTACATGGTCCTTTGTTCAGCTTGTCATTAGCACATGGGTGACACCCTCATAATTTGTATCTTGTAGTGCCTTCTTGCTTGTTGTTTTTTTTATTTTGAACTACACAGTATGATGCGGTAATATTACAAGCTTTTTCTGCAGTAACAATAATTCATTTACATAAGTAAAAATTGTGTTATTGCAGTATTGCTTTTGCTTTAACTACCAGTTATCTGGCAGTAATACGCAACACGTTTCATAACACAGGTATAAAAATTGTATTGTTGCAGTATTGCTTTTGCTTTAATTACCTATTTTCTTGCAGTAATATGCAACATGTAATAACATGGGTATAAAAATGCCATTATTTCAGTGTTGCCTTTGCTGTAACTACCAGTTATTTTTCAGCAATATGCAACAAAAATGCACAATTGCTTAGCATTGGGAGAAGAAATTATGCTATTAGGGTACTGATAATAAGCCTATGAACTGTAGAAACAAAGTTTCTTTAAAAAAAAAAAAAAAAAAATTACTATCTGCTCAAATACAGAATAAAATGACTGGCCAGCAGCTGTATTATACACACAACTGGGTGACCAGTTGCTCACTCCCTATATGTGTTTTCTCTGAACAAATTCTATAAAATATACCCAATTAAGTCTTCTTTTTCTCTCCTTATAGTGTCCCTATAACATTACAGTAGTGGCTTGTGTCTGTAATAGATTTTTCTCATCTTTCCTGGTCTCAAGTTGAAGACAGTATGGCGAGTCTTCTGTCTCAGCCTAAGGACCTTCCTACTGCCCCCTTATTGGCTGATCAAGCTGTCTCTCAGTCTCTGAGCCAATCAGGGAAAGTTTTCCCTCTTACTTCCTCCCAGTGTCATGTCATCCTCCATGTTTTTCATCCTTCATTGTTTTCCCCACCAACATTCACAGTAGAATAGTTCTGGGCGATGTTTTTAAGCAATTCGTCTGAAGCTAATCGCAAAAACTTTGGATTGGTTTGGCAGACTAATTTTTGTGAAATTCATAATGAATCAGACTAATTTACAACTGATTCACTCATCTCTTCAGGAGATGCTTGATATTTGGAATGCTTTGTAGACAGAAATTGACAGTAAATGGAAAAGGTCTAGAAACAAAATATTATTGAAACTATTTGTACAAACCGGATTCCAAAAAAGTTGGGACACTAAACAAATTGTGAATAAAACTGAATGAAATGATGTGGAGATGGCAAATGTCAATATTTTATTTGTAATAGAACGTAGATGACAGATCAAACGTTTAATTCAAGTTAATGTATCATTTTAAAGGAAATATACGTTGATTCAAATTTTTAACGGTGTCAACAAATCCCCAAAAAGTTGGGACAAGTAGCAATAAGAGGCTGGAAAAAGTAAATTTGAGCATAACGAAGAGCTGGAAGACCAATTAACACTAATTAGGTCAATTGGCAACATGATTGGGTATAAAAAGAGCTTCTCAGAGTGGCAGTGTCTCTCAGAAGCCAAGATGGGTAGAGGATCACCAATTCCTCCAATGTTGCGCAGAAAGATAGTGGAGCAATATCAGAAAGGTGTTACCCAGCGAAAAAATTGCAAAGACTTTGCATCTATCATCATCAACTGTGCATAACATCATCCGAAGATTCAGAGAATCTGGAACAATCTCTGTGCGTAAGGGTCAAGGCCGTAAAACCTTACTGGATGCCTGTGATCTCCGGGCCCTTAAACGACACTGCTCCACAAACAGGAATGCTACTGTAAAGGAAATAACACAATGGGCTCAGGAATACTTCCAGAAACCATTGTCAGTGAACACAATTCACCGTGCCATCCGCCGTTGCCAGCTGAAACTCTACAGTGCAAAGAAGAAGCCATTTCTAAGCAAGATCCACAATCTCAGGCGTTTTCACTGGGCCAGGGATCATTTAAAATGGAGTGTGGCAAAATGGAAGACTGTTCTGTGGTCAGACGAGTCACGATTTGAAGTTCTTTTTGGAAATCTGGGACGCCATGTCATCCGGACCAAAGAGCACAAGGACAACCCAAGTTGTTATCAACGCTCAGTTCAGAAGCCTGCATCTCTGATGGTATGGGGTTGCATGAGTGCGTGTGGCATGGGCAGCTTGCATGTCTGTAAAGGCACCATCAATGCAGAAAAATATATTCAGGTTCTAGAACAACATATGCTCCCATCCAGACGTCATCTCTTCCAGGGAAGACCCTACATTTTTCAACAAGATAATGCCAGGCCACATTCTGCATCAATCACAACATCGTGGCTGCGTAGGAGAAGGATCCGGGTACTGAAATGGCCAGTCTGCAGTCCAGATCTTTCACCTATAGAGAACATTTGGCGCATCATAAAGCGGAAGGTGCAACAAAGAAGGCCCAAGATGATTGAACAGTTAGAGGCCTGTATTAGACAAGAATGGGAGAGCATTCCTATTTCTAAACTTGAGAAACTGGTCTCCTCGGTCCCCAGACGTCTGTTGAGTGTTGTAAGAAGAAGGGGAGATGCCACACAGTGGTGAAAATGGCCTTGTCCCAACTTTTTGGGGATTTGTTGACACCATGAAATTCTGATTCAACATATTTTTCCCTTAAAATGGTACATTTTCTCAGTTTAAACTTTTGTTCCGTGATTTATGTTCTATTCTGAATAAAATATTAGAAGTTGGCACCTCCACATCATTGCATTCAGTTTTTATTCAGGATTTGTATAGTGTCCCAACTTTTTTGGAATCCGGTTTGTAAAAAAAAGGCAGTTTTTTTTATATTATACAAATTATTTGAGTTTTTTTTATATGCTAAAGGTGAGGGGCATCCATTGCCATCTTGCTGTGCACCATGATAGCTTTTGAGAGCAGTGACGTAAGGATAATGCAACACCTATAGTTGGATGTCTGGCTTGTAGTCCAATGTCATGCAAATACCTTTTGATAGTTTGTGGTTTTCCACCCTAGGTTTGGGATGTGACATCCATTTTAACTTGCAATTCACGATAGATCTCTATGCGCCATTCTTCTAATGAAAGGTTCGCCTCTGTGCACCTCTTGCCGTCATTGCCTTCAGTTCATTGTTATTCTCCCAACCACCATGACACTCAATGTTGAACCGTGCTAGCATTCGGCCTAAGCACATAACGATCTTTTGGAGTGATAAACCAAGGCCTCTCCATCCAAGGATTCTGTCCCTCTCAGTTTGCAACAACTGGCGATAACTGACACATTGACAGGAGGCATCAAATAATTTACTCACTGCCTGACTTGATCAGATTTTTTAGGTTTCATGTGGTTAAAAAATGTGCTTTCAATCTGGCTTTAATGTTCCACCCCCTACAGGCCACAGATTGGAGCTAGGTGAGGCGTGTATAATCAAGCATATATGCAGCTGGCTTCCCTTGCTTCTCCTCTACACTATGACCACGGCTTATGGCTATGCCAAAAATATCTATAGTTGCAATATTCCTTTAAATTACTGGAAGGCTAACTTTGATCTTATGTCATGGTTATTTCACTAATTAGTTTTGTACGGATTAATAATAGAGCTTCCATAGAAGTGCGTGAGCCATTTACTGTGCATCCGTAAGACTTCCTACAGAAATATCTGAGTTTTTTTTAACGTCAGATTCCCAATAAATCTGACGGTAAATAATTACAGCATGCTCTATCGGACTTTGTACAGAGAGTAGATTATCTCCATATTAATTAGCCATACAGTCTCTGTGCCAGTATACATGAGCTCTTAGGTAGTCCATAGATGCAAGGTCAGCCAAACAAACGCAGCATTATAACGGGAAATCACCCTACGGCAATGTGCGTGTTTTACCTGGACAGCTCCACTCTGCCAGATCCATTCTGACAAATAAAAGAATCCTAAAAAGGGTCCTTTATGACATCAATATGCCCTAGTGGGCCATATGGACAGAGGTTGTCTTTGTGAGACAACCTTATGCTGGGTTCACATCACCATTTAGCTTTCCGTTCTTCTGATCGATCAGTTATGCCCAGTTAGCATAAGTTTTCACTACAAATATTTGATGTTTCCATTCTCCTGATCTGTCAGAAGTACAGAAAAATTATTTAAAAACTGATTATTTTGCACAACAGGTATGATCCGTTTGCGTTAGTTTGTGTGACTTGCATTACAAATGAGTTTTTTTGGCTGGAGAAAAAGTACTGGTTGCAGGACTTTTTCTCCCATCAAAAGTAAGTGATCTCTGACAGAAGTGACACAATCTGATGCAAACGGATCATAACTAATGCTCAAAATGATGGATCAGTTTTTAAAATTAGAAGAAAAGAAAGCTAAACGGTAATGTGAATTCCGCCTCATTTAGAATGTTGTGCCACCTTTCTAGCATCAAGTACCTCTTTGATGATAGCAGCAGTCAAACAGCAGTTTAGAGTTGAGCAGACACCTGGATGTTCGGGTTCGGCCGAACTTCGCAGAAAAGTTCGAGTTGGGGACCCGAACTTAACCCCGAACCCAAACCCCATTCAAGTCAATGAAGACCCAAACTTTGAAGCACTAAAATGGCTCAAAAAAAGTCATGGAAAGGGCTAGAGGGCTGCAAATGGCAGCAACATGTGGTTAAGAGCATGGCAAGTGCTCTCCAAACAAATATGGATACGGAAATGACTTAAAATCAGGGGTCGAGTGGAGGGGGAACGCATGGGAACGGCGTTCCTGCACTATTTTCATGGCAGGAACGCCGTTCCCCTTTCAGCCTCAAGTCAGGAGAACACGGCTGAATCAGATTCACAGGGGGAGACGGAGCGCACTGTGCAGGGCAGGCTAAGGGAGGAGGGGCGGCTTCAGTTGAGAGGAAGCTGTCTGTGCCGCTGCCTGCGACTCCTCTCATGGCGCCCCGCCCCCTAATGACATCATCTCCTTCACTACGAGATCATTCATTTAGAATGTCTTTTAGAAAAGTTTGTCCTAGGATTCGAACTCACGACCTCTACACATCAGAGGAAGGCATTTAACCTCACAGCCATGAAAGCTGTCTAGGTAGTTGCTTAAAAAAAAAAATATAAGACTTCTACTTATACCTAGTGTACTGATACCTAGTGTACAACCATACACATGACAGCTGCCCACTGTGTATGGATGTAGCAGAGCTGGGTGTGTTGGGGCAGCTGTCATGTGTATGGTTGTACACTAGGTATCAGTACACTAGGTATAGTAGAAGTCTTATATTTATTTTTTTTAAGCAACTACCTAGACAGCTTTCATGGCTGTGAGGTTAAATGCCTTCCTCTGATGTGTAGAGGTCATGAGTTCGAATCCCAAGACAAACTTTTCTAAAAGTGTTTTTTTTTTATAAGACTTCTACTGATACCTAGTTTACTGATACCTAGTGTACAACCATACACATGACAGCTGCCCCAACACACCCAGCTCTGCTACATCCATACACAGTGGGCAGCTGTCATGTGTATGGTTGTACACTAGGTATCATATGGCCAGGTCCGTACTAATAAACTGAATCCTAAACTGTCCTTATTAAATCTGCCTGTGGCTCTATTAGAACATAAAACAGTTTTTTATAACCTGTTATTCACCTAACTAAGGTGCACAAGGGGACGTCGCTTCATACAGTGTGCCCGGCTGCACCCATCTCCGTCTGGTGCCCAGTGCCTCCTTCCCAGTTGAAATCACCACCTTCCTCAGCTCAGCCCCGCTTCCGCAATCGTCCGGTCCCTCTGCCAGATCCCACGTGTACGCACTAGGCATAACCTGAGGGACCGGATGATTGTGGAGGCGGGGCTGAGGTGAGGAAGGCGGCGATTTCAACTGGGAAGGCGGCGCTGGGTACCAGACGGAGATGGGTGCAGCCAGGCACACTGTATGAAGCAACGTCCCCTTGGGCACATTAGGTAAATGAATAACAGGCTATAAAAAACTGTTTTATATGATAATAGAGCCACAGGCAGATTTAATAAGGACAGTTTCGGATTCAGGTTATTAGTACGGACCTGGCCATATGTTTAGGTTATAAGCCTAAATTGTCATGACAGACTCTCTTTAAAGTTGAAGCATCGAATGAAAGGAAGGGGCGCACATCAATTAAAGATGAATTTTTGAAATTTTATTCCCTGTCACCCATGCAGAGCAGGGGTTTTTCATCACCAAAAATGGGTTAATGTCACCCACCAATGGAACAGACAATTTTTTAAAATTTCTGTCCTTGTCTATGCAGAGCAGGGGTTTATTCACAGCAAAACTGGGTTCATGTCACCCACCAATTGAACAGACGATTTTACAAATATTAGGTCCCTGTCACCTATGCAGAGCAGGGGTTTGTATACAGCAAAATTGGTAAAATGTCATCTGACAATGTAACTGACGATTTTTTTGAAATTTATGTCCCTGTCACCTATGCAGAGCAAAGGTTTATTCATGTCAAAAATGGTAAAATATCACCCAAGAATGTAACAGACGAATTAGAGCAATTTATTTCATGGTCCACTAGGTAGAGCAGTGGTATATCACAGCCAAAAATTGGTGAATGTCACCCGACAATGTAACAGAAAAATTTGTGAAATGTATTAACCTGTCTGCTAGGTAGAGCAGGGGTATATCACAGCAAAAAATTGGTGAATGTCACCCAACTATGTAATAGAATAATGTGTGAAATTTATTAACCTGTCTAGTAGGTAGAGCAGGGGTATATCACAGCCAAAAATTGGTGAATGTCACCCGACAATGTAACAGAAAAATTTGTGAAATGTATTAACCTGTCTGCTAGGTAGAGCAGGGGTATATCACAGCAAAAAATTGGTGAATGTCACCCAACTATGTAACAAAAAAAAAAATTGTGATAAATTATTAACCTGTCCACTAGATAGAGCAGGGGAATATCTTCATAGCCAAAAATTGCTGAATTTCACTCAACAATGTAACGGACAAATTAGTGAAATTTATTAACCTATCCACTAGGTAGAGCAGGGGTATATCAAAGCCACCAGCAGCCCGTCTACCAGCGTACGCTTGTACTTGCGCATCTTACGATCACGCTCCAGTAACGGAATTAAGGACGGTACGTTGTCCTTGTAACAGGAATCCAGCAGAATGGCCACCCAGTAATCAACACAAGTTAGAATGTGAGCAACTCGGCGGTCGTTGCGGAGACACTACAGCATGTAATCGCTCATGTGTGCCAGGCTGCCCAGAGGCAACGAAAAGCTGTCCTCTGTGGGAGGTGTATCGTCTGTGTCCTCTGTATCCCCCAGCCACGCACCAGTGATGGCCATGAGCTGGTTTGGGTGCCACCATGCTGTGAACACGATTCCTCCTCCTCCATCTCCTCATCCTCCACCTCATCATCCTCCAGAACTGTGCCCTGGCTGGACAATTTTGTGCCTGGCGTTTGTGGGTGCAGAAACCCACCCTCGGAGCCACTTGTGAATAACTGTCCAGAAATTCTATGAAATGCTCCCTCTTCCTCCTCCTGTGCCACATCCTCTTTCATCATCGCCAGCAGCATTTTTTCAAGGAGGCATAGAATTGGGATAGATAATAGAAATATCCAGCTCACCCTTATTTTGTGATGATGTAGATGTTCCACCTCGGGTGCACGGAAGTGAAGGTAAGGCCTTGGTAATAGCAATAGGGAAGAATTTTCCAGCACCACTGCTTTCATGAGTGAAAATTTTCTTTATTTTCAGTGACAAGGAGACAGCAAAAAAACGTATTCACAGGTCCTGTTGGCAATCTATGCGTTTCAAACAGGTGGGTTCTTATTCATGACTGGCATGTCTTGCCTGTGTGAGAGCGGCTATATATATCACTGTCTTGAGAGCCCATCCCCCAATTTGAGGGAGGGGAAAAAAAATCCAGGTGTATGCAAGGCCGTAATCACACTAAAAGGCAAGGCAGGCGTCTGTTCAATTCATGTTACACATTAATAAAAATACTGGTTAATTGGGGTAGCATATAGGGGCTTCAGTGCAAGAAATGGATTTTTGTCATGTTCAAAGAAACCTGCAACAAGCAGCTCCATATAGATTTAAAGAGTGCATAAAAAAATTGTGATCTTGGCCATGAAAACAAAAACTGCAAGGTGTGACATGGTTCCAATAAACCCAGTTTAGAAACAAAACAAAAAATTTTTTTAAATAGTAATGAGAACAGACAAAAATCTACATATGGTACATAGTTTCAAGCAATATAAGCTCAGCTCAGCAAAAATACATAAGTTCTTTTTAAAGGTTTAGTCCAGCAGGAAATCTGGTATTTAATTTCAGAATCCAGTATGCTTCTCTTTCCCTAAGTTCACACTTGCGCGTTTTACAGCGCGTTCGAACGCACTGTAAAACGCATAACCGATGCAAACCAATGTTTCCCTATGGGACTGGTTCACATTTTCATGTTTTACAGCGTGTTCGAACGCGCTGAAAAACGCCCAACGCATAAACAAGTTCTTGAGCTTTTTTTTGGCCGTTTGTCGCGCGTTTTGGCCCATAGACTTCAATGGGAACGTGCAATTGAACGTGCAATTTTGACACTGAAAACGCACGTTCGAACGCGCGTTTTGGATTTAGCAACATGCTGGAAAGGCCTATGATTGGCCAAACTTCATATAGACAGGGATATTTGCTTATTGGACAACACTGCAGTCAATCACACAAACGCGCGTCAAACGCGCGTTTACTATTGCAAAAAACGTGCATAAAAACACGCGTAAAACGCGCGACAAATACGCGCGTAATACGCGCGTCTCAGAAACGCTCAGGTGTGAGCCCAGGGTTTGTGTGATTAGTCTCTTTAAATCGCCACCTCTGTGTGGGAGGGCAACACGTTCGATAGCATAGGCTGAAAAAGTTGTTAGACTTCTATTGTGGAAAGAAATAAAATGTTTAGCTGCATTGGATATATTAACATATGCGCTATTAGTGATATAATTCAGGTGTTCTAATAGTCTCATTTAAAATTATCGAGATGTGCACCCCACGTATAAGAGTTTACATTCCGTACATTCTATTACCTATACTGCACAAATGGTATTGCAGTTTATGTATGTTTTGATCGGAAAAAAATTCCGTATCCGTGGAATTGCAAAAAACCTTGCGTGTAGTGACATAGCTGCATGCTTTGCAGGGATGACTGCCACATTTCGAAAAAACTGCGTATTTAAGCCAGGTTGGTCTTTGTTTGGTGGCAGACAGATACAGGGATGGCGACAAGGAGGTCGCAAGCGACGGCGGTTGTCTTGAGAACACCCTGTGACCATCCCTGAGTAAAGAGTACAAAGTCTGGTCCTTAAATAGCACCGGAATACACCTTGAAAAGATGTTTTTTATTTTGTTGAATTGGTTGCTATAGGTGAGAACCATTGTCAGTACGTTTTTATTCTGGGCCTCCTCCTGTGCCACATGCTCTTCCATCATCGCCAGGAGCGTTATTTCAAGGAGGCATAGAAGTGCGATAGTAACGCTGAGAACGGCATCATCGGCACTGGCCATGTTGGTGGATTACTCGAAACAGCTCAACAAGGCACACAGGTCTCGCCTGGAGGCCCAGTCATTGGTGGTGAAGTAGTGCTGTTCCGCAGAGCGACTCACCCGTGCGTGCTGCAGCTGAAACTCCACTATTGCCTGCTGCTGCTCGCACATTCTGGCCAGCATGTGCAAGGTGGAGTTCCACCTTGTGGGCACGTCGCATGTGAGGTGGTGAGCGGGAAGGCCGAAGTAACGCTGCAGCGCTGGCAAGCGAGCAGCAGCAGGGTGAGAACGCCAAAAGGGGCCCACACTTTCTACAGCAACTCTGAGATATCGGGGCAATTGTTTGTGCGTCAAACCGGCTAGTCCCAGAGCTGCTACGAGATTTCGCTCATTATCACTCACCACCAGGCCGGGCTTAAGGCTCACTGGCACAAACCACTCATCGGTCTGTTGTTCCATGCCTATCCACAGCTCCTGCGCCGTGTGGGGTTTGTCCCCCAAACAGATAAGTTTTAAAACTGACTGCTGTTGTTTACCCCTGGCTGGGCTGAAGTTGGTGGTGAAGGTGTTACACTGACTGGATGAGGAGGCGGTAGAGGATGAGGAAGCGGAGTAGGAGGAGGAAGCAACAGGAGGCAAACTGAAGCGCCCTGCAATCCTCGGTCGTGGAAGGACGCCAAACTGCCATCTGCCTCAGGCCAAGTCACCACTGCATTTGCCCAGTATGCTGTTAAGGAGATATAACGTTTATGACCATGCTTACTGGTCCACGTATCCGCAGTGCACACCTGACTTTGTCCCCCACTTGGTTGTTCAGGGATGGGATGGCTCTCCTGGAAAAGTAGTGGCGGTTGGGCACAACGTACTGTAGGACAGCCACCGCCATAAGGCTTTTAAAACTCTCTGTCTCCACCAGACAGCATTTCAATGGCCAGTAATTTTGAAATGCTGGAATTCAGGACCAGGTATCGCAGGTGGGGGGTACTTCCTCTTCCACTCCAGTGTTTGGGAGATTGCGAGATGAATGCTTCCATGGAACATTGTGGAGATGCTTGGTGACCCAGGTGGTGGTGTTGGTGGCAGATCCTCTGTTTGCTGGGTGGCAGGTGCCACTGTCACTCCAGAGGTGGATGAAGAGGCCGAGACTGCAGCAGAAGAGGAAGCAGAAGGAGCTAGAGACCTTTCTTTGTTTTTGAGGTGTCTTCTCCACTGAAGCTCGTGCTTTGCACTTAGATGCCTTGTCATGCAGGTTGTGCTCAGGTTGAGAACGTTTATGCCTCGCTTTACGCTCTGATTGCACAGTGTGCAAACCACTCGTGTCTTGTTGTCAGCACATTGTCTGAAGAACTGCCACGCCAGGGAACTCCTTGGACCTGGCTTTTGTGTGCTCGATCCCTTGATGTGGTGGGCAGTAGCAGGCGTACTGTCTAGGGGACGGCCGCTCCGCTTTTTCACCCTGATCCCTCTTCTGCTGTGCTGGTGGCTCTGTGCGACCATCGCCTCTTCCTCCGAACTACACAGGTCACTCGCATGACCTGGTTTCCATGTGGGGAAGCAATCCAATCTACTATCGCCTGTAATTGTTCTGGCCTCACCATTCGTAGAGCCGCATTAGGCCCGACCAAATACCGCTGAAGGTTCTGAAGGGCTGAAGTTACGCTGCAGCGCTGAAAGGCGAGCAGCAGCAGGGTGAGAACACCAAAAGCGCGCACAGACAGCCCGCACTTTCTGCAGCAGCTCTGACATATCGGGGTAATTTTTAAGGAACCTCTGCACCACCAAATTCAGCACATGCGCCAGAGCTGCTACGAGATTTCGCCCATTATCGCTCGCCACCAGGCCGGGCTTATGGCTCACTGGCACCAACCACTCATCTGTCTGTTGTTCCATGCCCGTCCACAGCTCCTGCGCGGTGTGGGGTTTGTCCCCCAAACAGATAAGTTTTAAAACTGTGTGCTGTTGTTTACCCCTGGCTGGGCTGAAGTTAGTGGTGAAGACTGCTTGGCTTATTTGCAAGGGGTTAGGTCAAAGACTGATGGACATTGGCTGCAGGTGCCAACTCTGATCTTTTAGCAGGAGAAAATGTAAAGGAACTGGAGGCACTGTCAGCAACCCAATCTACTATCGCCTGTACTAATTAGAAATTATGTATTTTGCCCAAAATGGGTGTTTTTTTAATAACAGAATTTTATTGCAGTATTTCAAGCTTGTATTTCACACTGACAAATGCAACAAAGGTCCCAGATATAGGGTATTGCCCAAAATGGGTGTTTTCTTAAACCCAGAATATTATTGCAGTATTTAAAGCTTGCATTTCACACTGACAGATGCAGCAAAGGCCGCAAATTACGTATTTTGCCCAAAATGTTTTTTTTTTTTTAAATAACAGAATATTATTGCAGTATCTAACGCTTGAATTTCACACTGACAGATGCAGTAAAGACCACAAATTATGTATTTTGCCAAAAATGGGTGTTTTTAATAACAGAATATTATTGCAGTATTTCAAGCTTGTATTTCACACTGACAGATGCAGCAAAGGCTGCAAATTTAGTGTTTTGCCCAAAATGGGTGTTTTTTTAATAACAGAATATAACAGCAGTATCTAACGCTTGTATTTCACACTGACAGATGCAGCAAAGGCTGCACATTTTGTATTTTGCCTAAAATGGGTGTTTTTTAAACCTAGAATATTATGGCAGTTTTTTAAGCTTGTATTTCACACTGACAAATGCAAAAAAGGCCCCAGATGTAGGGTATTGACAAAAATGGGTGTTTTTTTTTAAATTCCAGAATATTATTGTAGTATTTAAAGCTTGTATTTCACACTGACAGATGCTGCAAAGGCCCCAGATGTAGGGTATTGCCAAAATGTTTTTTTTTTAAACCCAGAATATTATTGCCGTATTTAAAGCTTGTATTTCACACTGACAGATGCAGAGAATGCCCCAGATGTAGGGTATTGCCAAAAGTGTTTTATTTTTTTAAACCCAGAATATTATTGCAGTATTTCAAGCTTGTTTTTCACAGTGACAGATGCAGCAAAGGCCGCAAATTTTGTATTTTGCCCAAAATGGGTGTTTTTTTAATATAACCGCAGTAGCTAACGCTTGTGTTTCAAACTGAAATCTGCAGCAAAGGCCCCAGATGTAGGGTGATGCCAAAAAAGGGTGTTTTTTTTTTTTAAACCCAAAATATTATGGCAGTATTTCAAGCTTGTATTTCACACTGACAAATGCAGCAAAGGCCCCAGATGTAGGGTATTGCCAAAAATGGGTGTTTTTTTAAACCCAGAATATTATTGCAGTATTTCAAGCTTGTATTTGACTGTCACAAAAGCACATATGCTGTGCTGGTGCACTGAACTTGCATAAAATGGCGGCCGACGCCCACCTAACTAACGGACGGATAAAAGTTATTTTTCAGTGTCACTAGGCTCAGGGCAGGGTAAAAATATTGTGCACTGCACCCACGAAACAAAATCACTGTAGATCGCTAAGTTAAACAAGCACTTCTGATAAAAGATTCTTTCCTATTCTCTCCCTCACAGCAGCAGCATCCTATCCCTACACTAATCAGAGCAGAGTGACGTGCAGCACTATGTGACTCCCACTTATATACGGTAGAGGCTGGCTCACATGCTGCACTGGCCAATCACAGCCATGCCATTAGTAGGCAAGGCTGTGATGGCTTCTAAGGGCACACGAGTTAAACACTTGTTGATTGGCTGCTCTGCAGCCTTTCAAAAAGTGCCATTAAGTCACCAAACGGCAAACCCGAACCCAAACTTTTACTGAAAAGTTCGGGTTCGGGTCCGGAGTAGAAAAATTCTAAAGTTCGGTACGAACCCAAATTTTACAGTTTAGGTTTGCTCAACCCTACAGCAGTTTATTATTTAACTCTACATAGGTATATCTGTAAAGTTAAAAGAAGCTCCATGGGTATACAATGAATCTAACAGAATAAAATTGTGACCCAATACCGTGGTATGGGGCCTTCTAACCTAAAATTATTGCTTCTGCTATGCTATATTAGGAAGGAATGATTTCAGACATGATGTAGGACCACCCAATCAACTTCATCCTCTTTATGGATTGATATAGCCGTTTGTTATAGGATCATAGAAAGTCATATACAGTAACAGGATATTACACAAAGGGTTATCTGAAAATGGCATACAGTAGTTTCTATGTGTCTACAAACAATAAAGTAAAAGTGCAAGATTACTGCCTTATGGCATCAATGACTGAAGCGCTTCTCTTCCCTGATGACTTTAGCATAATATAAGTAGGATAAGATGTAAAGGGTATAGAACTAGACATGTATTGTAGCCTATTAGTAGCTTTTACAGTGCTTCCATCACATAAAATGCTATGGTTTCAGAATTTCTTTGCACTTTTAGAAAACAATTAAACCTAGTGAGGCATTGCAATAAAAAGTCTCCTGGTTGTTGAATAATACAAATCATAGCTTTAAGCAGCATAAAATTATTCAGCAGTTGAAGATTAGTCATGGAATGATTTTACAATTTCAGCAATTATTGAAGGGTGTATCACGGACGTTGCCTTTTTTCCTGTTAAAAAACAGCTGCAAGCTCAACAAAGTAGTCCCAACGATACAATTAAAGTCAATTGCTTTTGAATGCATTCTACATCCTTTACAAGCCTTACGTTTCTCAAACATTATTGAAATGATCAATCACGCTGATTTTTGTCTTACTGATACTGTGGAAAACGTATAATATAGTTTTCTATACAATACGCATGTATAATGTAATCTACTTTTTTGTACAGTAAAAAACTTTTAGACTTGCAGAATTCAATACAATAGCTGTACAATGTAAAATGTTGTTAAATAAAAAAAAATATATAAAAAAGTTTAAATATTCATAACACATTCCAACGACTACAAATGCAACAAAGAGCCAAACTGAAACAGCTGCGTCAAAATCGATAACGTGTTAACAAAATGATAGGATTTAATTGCAAAATATTAATTTTCTTGAGACAAAAGTTTGACTTGAGTGTGCAATTGTCAGTTTCAAGGTTTGCATAGTGCAGCCTAGTATACTTCCCTTAAACTTCCCACGTATGGTTATAAAACTCCACTCACATCACATTTACATGAACACATAGGGGGAGATGTATCATTCACTGTGCGCCTGAAAAGTGGTGTTAAAAAGCCGCATGTGCAACGTTTTAACTGTGACTTTAAAAAAAATTGTCACATCTGCCACTTTTTGCCATCCTTGACACTTTTCTGAAAGGGGCGTGACAAAGGTGGAAATGGGGCGTGGCCAGACGCTGCGACAAATTTATCTTCATGTACACCAATTTTCTGGCATAAATGACAGAAATCTACAGCAGCTCTGTGCTGTCGTAGATTTCTGGTTAGGCAAATGGACTGCAGGAGAATGTGCCTAATTTATAAAGAGGTGTGCGCCTTGTCATAAATCAAGCACATCCTCCTGCAGCGCAGAGGACATCAAGACCGGTGCAGAAAGCACTAGTCTTGATAAATCTCCCCCATAGATCTGTTAAATCAGGGGTGGTAAATCTCCGGCCTGTGGGCCGTATGCGGCCCGCGGAATCATTTCATGTGACTCCTGGCCCCCTGCCAGAACATATTGTGAAAATGCTAATGACCACTTCCACTATGGAAGCAGTCATTAGCATGTGGAAGGCACAGGAAGGTGAGAACTGCTTTGCCTGTACTCACCTTCCCTGGCCTTCTTCCAGCCCTGCACTGTGTTCTGACAGCATCAGGACGTAGTGTACGTAGACGTGCACTATGACCTGATGCTGTGCACTGTCAGGTCACAGGCGGTAAGAAAACCAGGGAGGGTAACTGAATCTGCCAAGAGGCAGCTCCATCCGGAGCTGGAGAGGTAAGTTTATTTATTTATTTTAAATGTCTGATCCGAGGTCTGATTGGGGCTGATCTGTGGCTTTGGGGGTATGATGGGGTCTGATCTGAGGCTTTGGGGGTCTGATGGGGTCTGATCTGAGGCTGAGGGTCTGATCTGAGGCTGGGGGGTCTGATAGGGGTCTGATCTGAGGCTGGGGGGGGTCTAATCTGAGGCCGGGGACCTATTGGGGGCTGATCTGTGGCTAATTGAAGGTGGGGAGTGTATTATAGGGGTCTGATCTGAGGCTTTGGGGTCTGATGGGGTCTGATCTGAGACTGGGGAGGGTCTGATGGGAGTCTGATCTGAGGCTGGGGAGGGTCTGATGGGGGACTGATCTGAGGCTGGGGGGTATTATCTGAGGCTGGAGGGCCTATTGGGGGTCTGATCTGAGGCTGGGGGGTATGATGAGGGTCTGATCTGAGGCTGGGAGGTCTGATGGGGGGGTGATCTGAGGATGGGGGTCTGATCTAAGGCTGGGGAGGGTCTGATGAGTGTCTGGTCTGAGGCTGGTCGGTCTGATGGGCTTCTAATCTAAGGCTTGGAGTCTGATCTGGGTCTGGTATGAGTCAGGGGGTCTGATCTGAGGCTGGGGGTCTGATGGGAGTCTAATATGAAGCTATGGAGGGTCTGATTGAGGTCTAATATGAGGCTGGGAGGCTGATGTAGGCTGGGGGGTCTGATAGGAGACTGATTTGAGGCTGATGGAGGTGGGGGGAATATATGAGGCTGAGAAAGGGACAAAGGCAGGCACAGTTGCGAAGAAAGAGGCAGGGACAGTGACAGGGATAGTGAAAGCTGGATGAACCTCTCTCTGGACCCCCCTGGGATGAGCTTGGCTGTAATTAATGCCAAATAAAGAACTAAATATGTAACATTCTGAACTCAAAAATTAGACTATGTGTAGTCAAAATGGCACTTGTACTACATGTAATATATATATAGTGCAAGTGCCATTTTGAGCTGCAAAAATACAGCGCTCTAGATATTTTTTTTTATTAAATCGCAATTTATGTAACTTACCCCTAAGACAATGATATGTTTGACCAAATATAGCAGTCACATTTTTAAGCTGAGAATTTTGTAGGGGAACTGTGTTGATTTGCTCTGTGATGGTGCAGAGAAAATTGAACACTTGCTTTATCAGTAAGAAAAGAACTGAACTCTAATAAGTGTTTAGGAGGTCAGAGATCACAGATAAGAAGCCCGACAGATTATCTGGCTGATGGAGCAGAGCGAAAATTCAGATTCTTCTATTAGAGCATTTTAGCTCTGTACAGAAAAAAGGGTTCCATATTTGTAATAAAGGCCAACTTAAAACATATTTTTAGCTCAAAATGAGTGCAATTCAATAATAATAATAATAATAATAATAATAATAATAAAAAACTTGCCCCCAAAGGAGTACATAGCCTTTAAGGGATCATCTGTTTTTCACCTTTTACCCCAGCAAGGAGGTATGGACTTTAATACAGGAGGATACCCAGATCACTGTCCCCAAAATGGATTAATGTCAGTAGAACTAATGCAGTAGTAGTGTAGTCTAGAATGGAGAAGAGTCAGGATGAGAGAGATCAGAAGATGAGCATAGAGCAGGCATGTCCAAACTGCGGCCCTCCAGCTGTTGCAAAACTACAACTCCCAGCATGCCATAATAGCTGTAAGCTATCCAGGCATGCTGGGAGTTGTAGTTTTGCAACAGCTGGAGGTCCGCAGTTTGGACATGCCTGGCATAGAGTGAGTGTAGTGTGATCTAGGTTAGAGTGGTCTGAACCAGAAGGATCAAAGCAAAAAATACTGAGACAGGAGAAGTGTCCAGATACAGATGTTCAGAGTTGCTCCACCTATTTGCTGGGATGTGACACTAGGACCATGGAGGTGAGTAACAATTTTGTACAAGAAAATAACTGTTATGCTCTTTTCAGGCATACTTTAATGTGGCTGTAATTTAGCATTTAATTCATGGCGGCACTACCCAGACCACAGTATACAGGATATTTAACTGCCGGTGGCCTGGGTTTTGCAGCTGTAAAGATTCCCCCATGTTACAAAACACAATCCCAAATAACCCCATTTCAGATCTGCACAAATTAGAAATGATTCTTAACTTTCTTATCCAGGGATTTTGTGCATATGCATATGTTACTTTATGGACAATTGTGCAAATTGGGCAAATATATGCTACTGCACATAACGATAAATGTAGTAAATGACCATCTTGGATTTTTCTGAAGAATCAGCATATATTTTGCCTTTGCAACCTGTTACTTTAAAAAAAAAAAAAAGCTTTTGTATTATATTATGCTGTAGAAGCTTAATTTGAACACAGATCAAAGCGCTACGAATAAACCAGAAACCATGTCTTTCCTACAAAACTATATCTTGGTTGTCTACGATAAGACAGGATGGATTAAGACTTCCATGCTTCAGAATGACCTGACCTTTATATTCACTGCTTTGTTGTGGCCACCCCGACGAGTCTCGGATTTATAGCTGTAGAGAGCAATAATGTTTTCATGATCTGTTCCCAGAATACAGGTGAGAACTTGATAGGCAATCTTTTATCAATTTAGGTATCTGTCTGGCTTACAGAGTAAATAGGCAAAACGATTGTGAATAGAGTAGATTGAATGGATATGCATTTTAAAATAATTTGATTTTAGACAGATTTTTGCATTGAAATGTTTATATCTAAGATAGCATATTTGAACATTTATTTTATCTCAAAGCCTTTAGATTTCTCCTCTGGCTACATGCAATGTTACCACATCTTGTCTCTCTACGCAATGCTGAAAGTAAATACGGGGCAGGGGCAGTTGGGAGACGTGCCCATGCTGCAGAGTTAGAGGGGTGCAAGATAAAGAGAACTTACATTCACTTCCATCATGACTCTGTTCCTTGTTCAAAGTAAAAAACTAAAATTCCACACACACTCTATTAGAATGCAGTTAGTTATTTATTGTATGTCACAATTTGTGTTCGTTGAGATAAAGTATAACACTCCAGCATATGGAACCCATGTAGATATTTACATCTTTCTATAATTTAGGAAAATTTTTTACTACTTTCCAAGAAAATATATGCAACTTTCTTTAGACGTTTCCGTCCATCCCGGACCTTTCTCAATGAGAATATGGGTGGAGGCTCGTGGTCCAGACTCACTGGCCCTTCTCTGCCCTCTGAAATTCCATGTGCGGTGTCCATGTGCGGTGTCCTATTGCAGGCTGTATCTTGCAATTGCTAACTAGGCCTCTCCACTCTGCCTGAATGGGCACGTGTACTCCTCAGCACTTAAAAGACCAACATTTGCACCTTAATCTTTACCAGCCAATGACTGGCAACTAGAGATTATCAAAGGTTTCACAAAAAGTTTGATGCAGTCACTTTGTTTAATTTTTCAAAAAAATTTGCTTTGAACCTAATTAATTTGTCACGAAGTGTGTTAAATCAGGTCTATCCCGCCCTGCAGTTAACCTTTAGGGAGAATCTATCCTGGTGTACATCACTGTGTAGTGAAGCAACATGCATAGCTAGTCTTTTCTAGTAGCGAAACAGTTACTGTGCGTCAGAATGACAGGCAGGTCACATACAGTGGATATAAAAAGTCTACACACCCCTGTTAAAATGTCAGGTTGTCAGGTGATGTAAAAAAATGAGACAAAGATAAATAATTTCAGAACGTTTTCCACCTTTAATGTGACCTATAAACTGTACAATCTGTACTGAAATCTTTTAGGTAGAGGGAAGAAAAAAAATATTAAAATAAAATAATATGGTGTGCACACCCTTAAACTAATACCTTGTTGAAGCACCTTTTGATTTTATTACAGCACTCATTACAGTCTTTTTGGGTCTATCAGGATGGCACATTTTGACTTAGCAAGATTTGCCCACTCAAAAACACTCCAAATCTGTCAGACTGCGAGGGCATCTCCTGTGCACAACCCTCTTTAGATCAACCCACAGATTTTCAATTAGATTCAGGTCTGGGCTCTGGCTGGGCCATTCCAAAACGTTAATCTTCTTTTGTGGGGCCATTCCAAAACTTTAATCATCTTCTGGTGAAGCCATTCCTTTGTTGACTTGGATGTGTGCTTTGGGTTGTTGCCATGCTGAAAGAAGAAGTTCCTCTTCATGTTCAGCTTTTTTGCACCAAGGACCAGTTTCATGTAAGACAATTTTTCCAGGGACCGGGTGGGGTGGGGGGGTTTCTGGGGCCGGGCTTATGGGGTGGGCGGGGTTTATGGGGTGCTGGTTGGCGCTGACTGATTCACACGCACGACAAAACAAGGTGCATATTAAAATATTTAACACTATATAACGATTACAATTATTATTTAAATGTGACTCCAAAAAAAAAGTATTGCAACACCAATTTGATACCATGAAAAAAAAAAATTGACGTTAACCACATGTTGCATGTGGTTAACGTGTGAGTATTTTTTTATTTTTACTTTTTGCAAAGTATTAATTGCCCATTATGTGAGGAGGTACTTGATGGGGTCACTTGCTATTAATGTGAAGCAAATAGAAGTCTAAATTGATAAAGCCATGTGCCTCATATTAATAGTAACACCAGCAAGTACTTCCTGACATTATGGACATTGAGCAGCATGGGGTTAATGTGTAGGCTGGTGTTGGGTACCACAGTATGATAAGGTTACTGGCTATTAATGTGAGGCACATGGAGTCTAAATTGATGAAACCATGTGCCACATATTAATAGCAACCTCGTCAAGTACCCCGCTTAACATAATGGACAACATGAGGTTAATGGCATCAGGTACATGCTGTTAATATGAGGCACATTGTTTTATCAATTTGGACATGCATGTGCCTCACATTAATAGTAAGAAACCCATTATGTGTACCTCATATTAATGGTTAGCCCAATGTTGCCCATTATTTGATGATGTGCTTGGGGGCCACATACTTTAAATCTGAGGTACATGGGGGTACTAATGTAATAGCACCATGTACTTCAGATTAATAATTGGTGACCCCATCTGTGGGACAGTGTGTGGGTACCTGCACTTTCCAGATCACTAATGGCTGGGGACTGTTCTGAGAACACAAGAGTCAGGAGGAGGAGGAGGCTGCCGCTGCTGCCGTTTGCCGAGCACATTAGCTGAGACGGTGCAGCGGTAAACCCTCCCCGTCCCTCCTCCTACTTTAATATTAGACATATTCATTGGTGGCAGTGGTGCGGCGCCTCAGAGCCCGCTTATTGTATTGGGCTCTGCAGCGGCCGCGTCATGGGAGGGAGGGATTCCCTCCCTCCGTCCCTCCCTCCGCCTCCACTAATGTTGGCAAGATGAACGCGTCTGCCGTGCATGCGCCTGGCATCTGCGCTCCTCTCTCCTCTGCGGCCCGGCAACATATCTCCCAGGGCCCGGTCCTGGGCCGCGGCCCGGCGGTTGGGGACCGCTGTTCTAGCAGAAGCCTGAAGGTTTTGTGCCAATATTGACTTGTATTTTGAACTATTCATAATTCCCTCTAGCTTAACTAAGGTACCAGTTCCAGCTGAAGAAAAACAGACACCACCATGCTTCACTGTGGGTATGGTGTTCTTTTGGTGATGTGCAGTGTTGTTTTTGGGCCAAACATATCTTTTGGAATTATGGCCAAAAAGTTCAACCTCTGTTTTATCAGACCATAACACCTTTTCCCGCATGCTTTTGGGAGACTTCAGATGTGTTTTTGAAAATGTAGCCTGGCTTGGATGTTTTTTTTCTTCGTAAGAAAAGGCTTTCGTCTTGCCACACTACCCCATAG
Organism: Bufo gargarizans; assembly: GCF_014858855.1. NCBI lineage: Eukaryota > Metazoa > Chordata > Amphibia > Anura > Bufonidae > Bufo > Bufo gargarizans. The sequence goes on along the minus strand of NC_058080.1, from coordinate 633,076,678 downwards.
CCCAGACAGATGAAGATTACGGGACAGATATTCCTGCAGCTCCTTTAACCCCTTAGTGACTGTTTGGGCCTTTATGACCAAGTGTTTTTCTTTCTTTTTTCATGGTCTCGTTCCAAGAGCTATAACTTTTTTATTTTTTTGTCTATATAGCTTTATGAGGGCTTGTTTTTTACGGGACAAGTTGTAGTTTTTAAAGACTCAAAATGGTGGCTCACCTCAGGCGGGCTTCTGGATTAGGTGCCTCTAGCCCAGTATAGAGGAACACCCCTCCTCAAGTAATAAATGTAACTAAAATCCAGGTAAGGGCGAGCACTCAACACTTGGACTCCAAGTAGTAGTGAATTAAAATGTAATTAAATCACAATGTATCACACGTGTAAATTTATACCATAAAATCTAAAATCTGAAAATAAAATGAGTAAAATACATAATAATCAATACCACATATGGGGATGGTTGAGTTATAACAGTCTTTTGTATTCAGAACCACTAATGATAACTGAAACCAAGAGGTTATTAGTGATAATGCGCTTGACTGTCCCGTGCGCACACTTGAATAGTCAGTGAGTTAGCCGACTCATAAGCGCTTGATCCAATGCTAGTAGCGCAATTGAGTAGGTAAGCCGAACACTTCCTGCTCTCATGTAGGTACGTGTCTCCGTGTCCTTAGGTATCAGTGTTATAGTAAGGTTTCCGTACACATTCAGATGGTGAACCTCATCATATGCGGTTCATATAAACAATGTTCCTACCTTCCACCCAGTGTATCTCGTGGACGCCTCTATGGACGTGTGCGGTAGATAGGCAGCGTGGAACAATTCCGGCGTCCGGCTTGTAGCTCCTGTAGCTCGCTGGTACCGGATCTCGCGGGATTTCGGAAGTGATGTGTCTCTGGACTGATAGTAAGTGCTGCTTGGCTGATTCTGTACTCAGCGTCCTGGAAATCCAAATTCTTCCGTTATGGTGATGTTTGCATGGCCATGCATATGGTGCGGAGGTGCTTCTTTCACAGGTGTGCGGCCCAGACGCGTTTCGGGAACTCCTTCCCTTCGTCAGTGGTACAGCAACACCTGTCTTCCTCCGCCTTTTATATCCACAACTTGCACAAAATCCTGGATCACTGGATTACTGGATTAAATCTCGGCAACAAGGAATCGCATGCGTTTTTTTGCATGCGTTTTTAATGCGGTTATTTTGCACTTATGCGTTTTTCCATATTTTAGATTCTTTTTGACATACTATATGTCATGCAGAAGTCCAATTTATAATTGCCAATTGCATCTATAGATTATTAACATTCTTATGAGTCATTAGCAAAGAATCTTGCATAGTGTCGTTTTGCTGAAACTCCAACATAAATTAGTACAGATAGATAATATTCCTCCACACTTTAACACTAAATGTGCCGTTATTAGCCTATTAACCATTTAAGTCTCCATTTTTATGTGGTATAGCAGTACAAATGTAAACAAATAGCAGTTTAAAATAACAATAAAAACGTTGCTTATACTTTAATATAAATATAAAATATTGATACCATTCGTATGGTAGAATGTTATAAGAGATTAAAATACATATTATATAATATAAAAATAAATAAAAATGACGGTTGAGAGAGAGAATTAAAAAATGCACATTCTGGTTTGATTTGAGATATTCAGATATTGAGGTTCGAACTATGTGAAGTTGACTAGTAATGTATGAGACTGGGGGCCTCCAGTTGTTGCTGTACCACTGACGAAGGGAAGGAGTTCCCGAAACGCGTCTGGGCCGCACACCTGTGAAAGAAGCACCTCCGCACCATATGCATGGCCATGCAAACATCACCATAACGGAAGAATTTGGATTTCCAGGGCGCTGAGTACAGAATCAGCCAAGCAGCACTTACTATCAGTCCGGAGACACATCACTTCCGAAATCCCGCGAGATCCGGTACCAGCGAGCTACAGGAGCTACAAGCCGAACGCCGGAATTGTTCCACGCTGCCTATCTACCGCACACGTCCATAGAGGCGTCCACGAGATACACTAGGTGGAAGGTAGGAACATTGTTTATATGAACCGCATATGATGAGGTTCACCATCTGAATGTGTACGGAAACCTTACTATAACACTGATACCTAAGGACACGGAGACACGTACCTACATGAGAGCAGGAAGTGTTCAGCTTACCTACTCAATTGCGCTACTAGCATTGGATCAAGCGCTTATGAGTCGGCTAACTCACTGACTATTCAAGTGTGCGCACGGGACAGTCAAGCGCATTATCACTAATAACCTCTTGGTTTCAGTTATTATTAGTGGTTCTGAATACAAAAGACTGTTATTACTCAACCATCCCCATATGTGGTATTGATTATTATGTATTTTACTCATTTTATTTTCAGATTTTAGATTTTATGGTATAAATTTACACGTGTGATACATTGTGATTTAATTAAATTTTAATTCACTACTACTTAGAGTCCAAGTGTTGAGTGCTCGCCCTTACCTGGATTTAAGTTGTAGTTTTTAATGGCGCCATTTTGGGGTACACATAAATTTCTGATTAACTTTTATTAACTCTTTCTGGGAGGGAAAAAATAGCAATACTGCCAATGCGTTGTTAAATAATACATTTTACGGCGTTCATTTTTCGGTAGAAATTACATAATCTTTTTATTCTTTGGGTAAGTACGATTACAATGATACTAAATACTTATCATTTTTTTTTACGTTTTACTACTTTTTTTTGCAATAAAACCACTTTTGTTTACCCCAAAAATGATTTTGCATTGCCCCTTCACAAGACCTATAACTTTTTTTTTTTTTTCTATGGAGTTGTGTGAGGGCTTGATTTTTGCAGGGCGACTTGTATTTTTCATTGGTATCATTTGGAGTAAATGGCGCTTTTTGATCGCTTATTACGTTATTACGTTTTTTTTGGTGGCAAACCAAGAATAAATATAAAATTCAGTATTTTTTTTATTTTATTTTTACGGCTTTCACCATAGGGGATAATTTATGTAATATTTATGTAGTCTGGGTCATTACGGATGCGGCAATACCCAACATATGGGGGATATTTTCTTTTTGCTATTTTTTTTATTGAAAAGCGTATTTTCAATGAAAAAAAAGCATATTTTTTTATTTTATGGAATTTTTTTATTTAATAAATGTGTACTTTTTTGTATTTTTTTTACTACTTAATAGTCCCACGAGGGGACTATAATATACAGTATTTTGATTGCTTTTAAAATGCATTACATTTTAATAGCAATGCTATGCAAACATTGACCAGCAGGCTGTGCCAGAGAGGCACATCCTGCTGGAGATAACTGAAGACAGGCTCAGGGCCCTAATCGGAAGCAAGGTAAGCTTCCCAACACATCAGGACCCTGCGATTGCATTTGCGGGCTGCTGATGGGAGACAGAGAGAGCCCGGCATGTAAAGGGTTAAACAGCCTGGATTGGCACTCCTGCCGGTCTGGGCTGTTAGAGCAGGCAGGAGCCCGGGGGGCCGTGCAGCGCTTAGACTAGGCCGCTGTAAAAACGCGGTGGCCCAGCCTAAGGCCCCTTAGTGACCACCGTAAAAAGGCGTATGGGTGGTCACTAAGGGGTTAATGTTGCTGTAGGCCTCTTGGTAGCCTCCCAGACCAGTTTTCTTCTCGTTTTTTCATAAATTTTGGAGGGATGTCCAGTTCTTGGTAATGTCACTGTTGTGCCATATTTTCTTCACTTGATGATGAATGTCTTCACTGTGTTCCATGGTATATCTAATGCCTTGGAAATTATTTTGTACCTTTCTCCTGACTGATACCTTTTAACAATGAGATCCATCTGATGTTTGGGAAGCTCTCTGTGGACCATGGCTTTTGCTGTGGGATGTGACTAAGAAAATTTCAGGAAAGACCAACTAGAGCAGCTAAACTTTATTACGGGTTAATCAGAGGCACTTTAACCCCTTAAGGACCGGGCTCATTTTCACTTTCAGGACCAGGCCATTTTTTGCAAATCTGACCAGTGTCACTTTATGTGGTGATAACTTTAAAATTCTTTAACTTATCCAGGCTATTCTGAGATAGTTTTTTCGTCACATATTGTACTTCATGACACTGGTAAAATGGAGTTAAAAAAATCATTTTTATTTATAAAAAATACCAAATTTGCAAAAAGTTTTGAAAAATTAGCAAATTTCCAAGTTTCAATTTCTCTACTTCTATAATACATATTAATACCTACAACAATAGTTATTACTTTACATTTCCCATATGTCTACTTCATGTTAGGATCATTTTGGGAATTAAATTTTATTTTTGGGGGACATTACAAGGCTTAGAAGTTTAGAAGTAAATCTTGAAATTTCTCCAACTTTTTAAAGGACCAGTTCAGGTCTGAAGTCACTTTGTGAAGCTTAAATAATAGAAACCCCAAAATGACCCCATTCTAGAAACTACACCCTCAAGGTATTCAAAACTGATTTTACAAACGTCGTTAACCCTTTAGGTGTTCCACAAGAATTAATGGAAAATAGAGATACAATTTCAAAATTTCACTTTTTGGGCAGATTTTCCATTTTAATATTTTTTTTTCCAGTTACAAAGCAAGGGTTAACAGCCAAACAAAACTCAATATTTATGGCCCTGATTCTGTAGGTTATGACCACATATGGGGTGTTTCTGTAAACTGCTGTATGGGCACACGGCAGGGCGCAGAAGGAAAGGAATGCCATATGGTTTTTGGAAGGCAGATTTTGCTGGACTGGTTTTTTGACACCATGTCCCATTTGAAGCCCCCCGATGCACCCCTAGAGTAGAAACTCCAAAAAAAGACCCCATTTTAGAAACTACGGGATAGGGTGGAAGTTTTGTTGGTACTAGTTCAGGGTACATATGATTTTTGGTTGCTCTATATTACACTTTTTGTGAGGCAAGGTAACAAGAAATAGCTGTTTTGGCACAGTTTTTTTTCCGTTATTTACAACATTCATCTGACAGGTTAGATCATGTGGTATTTTTATAGAGCAGGTTGTCCCGGACGCAGCGATACCTAATATTTATAATTTTTTTTATTTATGTAAGTTTTACACAATGATTTCATTTTTTAAACAAAAAAAAATCATGTTTTAGTGTCTCCATAGTCTGAGAGCCATATTTTTTTCAGTTTTGGGGCGATTATCTTAGGTAGGGTCTTATTTTTTGTGGGATGAGATGACGGTTTGATTGGCACTATTTTTGGCTGCATATTACTTTTTAATCGCTTGCTATTACACTTTTTGTGATGTAAGATGACAAAAAATTGCTTTTTTGACACCTTTTTTTACGGTGTTCACCTGAGGGTTTAGGTCATGTGATGTTTTTATAGAGCCGGTCGATACGGACGCGGCGATACCTAATATGTATACTTTTTTAAAATTTATGTACATTTTACACAATGATTTCATTTTTGAAACAAAAAAATATCATGTTTAGGCCTCCTGCACACGGGCATTTTTTTTCCCGTTTACTGACCATTTTTTGCTTTCTGTATACGGTCCATATACGGAACAATTAATTTCAACGGTTCCGCAAAAAAACTGAATGTACTCCGTAAGCATTCCATTTCCGTATTTCCATTTTTTCTGTTCCGTTGAAAGATAGAACATGTCCTATTATTGTCCGAAAATCACATTCCGTGGCTTCATTCAAGTCAATGGGTCCGCAAAAATACGCAACACATACGGAAATGCATCTGTATGTCTTCCGTATCAGAGCAGTTTTTTGCGGAACCGTCTATTGAAAATGTTATGCCCAGCCCAATTTTTTCCATGTAATTACTGCATACTGTATATGCAAAACGGAACGGAAACACAACGGAAACAAAAAACGGAACAACGGATCAATAAAAAACGGACTGCAAAACACTGAAAAAGCCATACGGTCGTGTGCAGGAGGCCTTAGTGTTTCCTTAGTCTAAGATCCATAGTTTTTTCAGTTTTTGGGCGATTATCTTGGGTAGGGTATGATTTTTGCGAAATGAGATGACGGTTTGATTGCCACTATTTTGGGTTGCATGTTACTTTTTGATCGCTTGCTATTACACTTTTTGATATGTAAGGTAGCAAAAAATGGTTTATTTAGCGCAGTTTTATTTTTACAGTGTTCACCTAAGGGGTTAGGTCATGTGATATTTTTATAGAGCCGGTCGATACGGACGCGGCAATACCTAATATGTATACTTTTTTTTTTATCTATGTAAGTTTTACACAATGATTTCCTTTTTGAAACAAAAAAAATAATGTATTAGTGTTTCCATAGTCTAAAAGCCATAGTTTTTTCAGTTTTTGGGCGATTATCTTGGGTAGGGTAAGATTTTTGCAGGATGAGATGACGGTTTGATTGGCACTATTTTGGGGTGCATATGACTTTTTGATCGCTTGCTATTACACTTTTTGTTATGTAAGGTGACAAAAAATGGTTTATTTAGTACAGTTTTTTTTTTTTTTTTTTTACGGTGTTCATCTGAGGGGTTAGGTCATGTGATATTTTTATAGAGCCGGTCGATAAGGACACGGCGATACCTAATATGTATACTTTTTTTTATTTATGTAAGTTTTACACAATAACAGCTTTTTCAAAACAAAAAAAATGATGTTTTAGTGTCGCTATAGTTTTTTTATGTTTTGGGCGATTGTCTCAGGTAGAGACTCATTTTTTGCGGGATGAGGTGATGGTTAGATTGGTACTATTTTTGTTCGCTTGCTGTTGTACTTTTTGTGATGTAAGGTGAACTTTTTTTAATTTAGCACAGTTTTAATTTTTTAATTTTTACTGTGTTCATCTGAGGGGTTAGGTCATGTGATATGCTTATAGAGATGGTCAATACAGTCGCGAAGATACCTAAAATGTCTATATGTCTTTTCCCTATTTTTTTCACATTTTTTTAACTTTATTTTTGGAAAAGGACACTTTTTTTTACTTGAAACTTTAAATTTTTTAGTAAAACTTAAATTTTTTCACTTTATTATTTGTCCCACTCTGTACTTCAACATTACAGGGTCTGATCCCTGTTTTAATGCAGCACGATACATCTGTATTGAACTGTTAGCGTCTTACACTGTAAGACGCTAACAGTTGTCTAGGAGACCAAGCCTGTGGGCTGGACCTCTTAAGCCTCTGTACATGTCAGGCCCCAAGCCTTGGAATAGCTTGGGGCAGCCATGGCAACCATCGAGTCCCCGCCACAGCAGCGCTGGGACCGATGGATGAGGCGATCAGCACTGACCGCGGCATATGAGCTGTCAGTAACAGCCGGATCTCTGCCGCTGATCACTGCACCGCATGCGGGGGGGGGGGGGGGGGAGGGAGACCGCGGGACGAGAATGCTCGTCCTCTAGCGCTAAGTGCCGGCGATTAAGCTGTTAAATGATGGCGGGTGTATTCTGACTCCTATTTAAAGAGTGCTTTTACCATTTTAAGCTGGCACCATCGCTATGTTCACTAAAGTACCTTATTTACAGCAGTCTACTTTTTACTTTATTTCATTTTGTAGTTTTGATATAAAAGCGCTTTTTATGTTATGCTAATGAGGCGCCAAGGTGCCCAGAGGGGCGTTTTTTTCACTCTCCGGTGCCCAGTGACGCTCCCCTGCAGTGCCCAAGAACGCCTCCTGATCATCAAATAACCTCCCACAGCCCTGTAAAAGGTTCCGCCCCCTCCCCCTGTCATAGTCTACCTTATAGTCGTCCTCTTCCTGTCTGCCCTTTAACATGATTTTGAATGTGATTGCTTAATTCTGAACACAGCTACATCCCCAGTTATAAGAAGATATGCACACTTATGCAACCACATTATTTTTGTTTTTTTCCCTCCACCTAAAAGATTTCAGTTTGTTTTTCAATTGACTTGTACAGTTTATAGGTCACATTAAAGGTGGAAAAAGTTCTGAAATGATTTATCTTTGTCTCATTTTTTTTTACATCACAGAAACCTGACAATTTAACAGGGGTGTGTAGACTTTTTATATCCACTTTTTATATGGCCATGCACATCATCATGCAGACCACCAATATCTCTAGCTAACTCCTAGCTAAAAAAAAAAAAAAAAAAAGCATGCAGCATCTATTGCTGCTTCAGTAAGGCCCCTTTCACACGAGCGAGTATTCCGCGCGGATGCGATGCGTGAGTTGAACGCATTACACCCGCACTGAATCCCGACCCATTCATTTCTATGGGGCTGTTCACATGAGCGGTGATTTTCACGCATCACTTGTGCTTTGCGTGAAAAATGCAGCATGCTCTATATTCTGCGTTTTTCACGTAACGCAGGCCCCATAGAAATGAATGGGGTTGCGTGAAAATCGCAAGCATCCGCAAGCAAGTGCGGATGCGGTGCGATTTTCACGCACGGTTGCTAGGAGATGATCGGGATGGAGACACGATCATTATTATTTTCCCTTATAACATGGTTATAAGGGAAAATAATGGCATTCTGAATACAGAATGCATAGTAAAATATCGCTGGAGGGGTTAAAAAATAATAATAATAATTTAACTCACCTTAATCCACTTGATCGCGCAGCCGGCATCTCCTTCTGTCTTCATCTTAGCTGTGTGCAGTAACAGGACCTGTGGTGACGTCACTCCGGTCATCACATGGTCCATCACATGATCCATCACCATGGTAAAAGATCATGTGATGGATCATGTGATGACCGGAGTGACGTCACCACAGGTCCTGTTACTGCACACAGCTAAGATGAAGACAGAAGGAGATGCCGGCTGCGCGATCAAGTGGATTAAGGTGAGTTAAATTTTTTAATTTTTTTTTTAACCCCTCCAGCGCTATTTTGCTATGCATTCTGTATTCAGAATGCTATTATTTTCCCTTATAACCATGTTATAAGGGAAAATAATACAATCTACAGAACACTGATCCCAAGCCCGAACTTCTGTGAAGAAGTTCGGGTTTGGGTACCAAATATGCGCGATTTTTGTCACGCGAGTGCAAAACGCATTACAATTTTTTGCACTCGCGCGGAAAAATCGCCCGTGTGAAACCAGCCTAAAGAAAAAGAAAAAGAAAAAACTGCGCGCCCCTGCAGGTGTCCTAATGACTTTTTAGTGGAACAAAATAAGGACACGGAGGCAGCGCCAATAAAGTGGTGGAGAAAAAAAGGTTCTTTTAACCCCTTATGGACTTAGGCCGTACCGGTACGCCCTGTTTCCCGAGTCCTTAAGGACTCAGGGAGTACCGGTACATCCTAAGTTTAAATTTACATTGCGGTGAGGCGGGAGTTAATAGGAACAGAAGTATTGGAATGCATTGTAAAGGAATATACCCCCCAAAGTTCAAGTCCCAAAGTGGAACAAAAAATAAAGTGAAAAAAAAGTTGAAAAAATCAAGTTTTCCCCCCAAAAAATGTAACGTTTCAAGTAAAAATAAACAAAAATGTAATTTTCCCCAAATAAAGTTAAAAAAAATTGGTAAAAAATAGGGGGAAAAGTATACATATTTGGTATTGCGGCGTCTGTATCGACCGGCTCTATAAACATATCACATTACCTAACCAAATTACACAACACCGTAAAAAATAAAAAATAAAAACTGTGCTAAATAAACCATTTTTTGTCACCTTACATCACAAAAAGCGATCAAAAAGTCATATTAAAAAAATGAGACCCTACCTAAGATAATCGCCCAAAAACTGAAAAAACTATGGCTCTCAGAATATGGAGACACTAAAACATGATTTATTTTTTGTTTCAAAAATGATATTATTGTGTAAAACTTACATAAATAAAAAAGTATACATATTAGGTATCGCAGCGTCCGTGACAACCTGGTCTATAAAAATATCACATGATCTAACCTGTCAGATGAATGTTGTAATCAACAAAAAATAAAAACTATGCCAAAACAGCTATTTCTTGTTACCTTGCCTCACAAAAAGTGAAATATAGAGCAACCAAAAATCATAGGTACCCTAAACTAGTACCAACAATACTGCCACCCTATCCCGTAGTTTCTAAAATGGGGTCAATTTTTTGGAGTTTCTATTCATGGGGTGCATCAGGAGGGCTTCAAATGGGACATTGTGTCAAAAAAAACAGTCCAGCAAAATCTGCCTTCCAAAAACCGTATGGCATTCCTTTCCTTCTGCGCCCTGCCGTGTGCCCGTACAGCAGTTTACGACCAGAATCAGGGCCATAAATATTGAGTTTTGTTTGGCTGTTAACCCTTGCTTTGTTACTGGGAAAAATGGATTAAAATGGAAAATCTTAATTGTATCTTATATTCCATTAATTCTTGTGGAACACCTAAAGTGTTAACAACGTTTGTAAAATCAGTTTTGAATACCTTGAGGGGTGTAGTTTCTTAGATGGGGTCACTTTTTGGAGTTTCTACTATAGGGGTGCATCAGGGGGGCTTCAAATGGGACATGGTGTAAAAACACAACAGTTCAGCAAAATCTGCCTTTCAAAAACCGTATGGCTTTCCTTCTGCACCCTGCCGTGTGCCCGTACAGCAGTTTACAACCACATATGGGGTGTTTCTGTAAACTACAGAATCAAGGCCATAAATATTGAGTTTTGTTTGCCTGTTAAACATTGCTTTGTAACTGGAAAAAAAATATTCAAATGAAAAATCTGCCCAAAAAGTCAAATATTGACATTGTATCGCTATTTTCCATTAGTTCTTGTGGAACACCTGAAGGGTTAACGACGTTTGTAAAATCAGTTTTGAATACCTTGAGAGGTGTAGTTTCTAGAATGGGTGGGGTCATTTTTAGGTTGTTTCTATTATCTAAGCCTCGCATAGTGACTTCAGACCTGAACAGGTCCCTAAAAAGTGGGTTTTTGAAAATTTTAGAAAAATTTCAAGATTTGCTTCTAAACTTCTAAGGGCTGTTTCACACGAGCAGATGCCATGCGTGACATCCGCTCCGTGAATGACAGCCAAGACCCGATGCAGACTGCAGAGGCACGGAGTATTAACATGACTGATAATGCTCTGTGCCTCTCTGTGACCTCTTTACTACGAAATCACAGTGAGATAAAGTTGTCACTGTGATTTCATAGTAAAGAGGTCACAGAGAGGCACGGAGCATTATCAGTCATGCTAATACTCCGTGCCTCTGCAGTCTGCATCGGGTCTTGGCTGTCATTCACGGAGCGGATGTCACGCACGGCATCCGCTCGTGTGAAACAGCCCTAAGCCTTGTAACATCCCCCAAAAATAAAATATCATTCCCAAATTGATCCAAACATGAAGTAGACATATGGGGAATGTAAAGTTATAACTATTTTTGAGGTATTACTATGTATCATAAAAGTAGAGAAATTGAAACTTTGAAATTTGCTATTTTTTTAAATTTTGGGTAAATTAGTTTTTTTTTTTTAAATAAAAATTATATTTTTTTTACTTCATTTTACCAGTGTCATGAAGTACAATACGTGACGAAAAAACAATCTCAGAATAGCCTGGATAAGTCAAAGAATTTTAAAGTTATCAGCACTTAAAGTGACACTGTTCAGATTTGCAAAAAATGGCCAAGTCCTTAAGGGGCTGAGTCCTATTAATCCATATTATGACAGTGCAAACACATTCATTTAAATCCCTTCTATTGGATTTGGAATAACTGTGGGTCACAATTAGGCGTAGTTCACTCTTCACTTATTTGGTCAGTAATTGTAAGCCCAAAGCAGGTGCATGTCAAACCCAGAGAATAGGTGCAGATCTATTCATAATACCTAATCAGAGAGTAGACTTGGCTCCTGAATTTGCCTCACAAGAAGGGATCATTCACATGACCGTATGAATAGGTCTGCATCTGTTTCCACAATTATGCAGAATGAGTGTGGACCATTCATTAAAAAAAAAGAGCATGTTCTATTCTTGTCCACAATTGTGGACAAGAATAGGCATTTCTATAATAGTGCCGGCCATGTGCAGTCCACAAATTGCGGAATGCACACGGGCCGGACATGTGAATGTAGCCTAAGTGATAGAAATAACTGACCAAAAAAGCAAATTATGTAGTTTAAGCATCCTCCTTCACTCTGTCAGCATTTGGTTCGCATTTGATCAGTATTGGTAAGGCAAAAACAGGAGTGGGTCCAAAACAAAGATAACATCAGTCTATGTATAACAGAACAGATTATGTATAAATAGCCCAGCAGATGAACTATATAAAAGTGCCTATATTACACCACCTGTTTTCAATGAGTCTAATGCACAGTACGTCTATGTATAACTTAACAGATTAATTATTAATGACACAGCAGATAAACTAGGTACACACGCCTATATATTAGACCGGCTGTTAAGACTAAGTCTGATGCACAGTCAGTCTATGTATAACAAAACAGATTAAGAATGAATGGAATAGCAGTGGAACAAGATGCACAGGGGAATTACACAGAGCCTTACAGTGTCCCTGCACTATCCCTATGCTCTCCCTTCAGTATCTAAAAACTCTTCCCACAATCTCCCTACACTGTCCCTGCACTGTCCGTATCCGATATTATACAATTAAAGCTTTGTTAAACTTTAAAAACAGTATAAAACGGATTTACTGGACTCACAAGCATAAAAGGGTTACAGGCAATACATTAAAACCAGTCCAACGATCCTGCCCTAAGGGCATACTGGTTTTAAAGCAGTGGTTCGCTATTGGAGCGATTTTAAATATTTTATACAGGTACTCGTGCGCTTGTGAGTATAATCATACGCGTGTCAATAGCATTGGATTACAGTGCTTCACTATCAGTGCATTTTCTGATATCCCACAGAAATATCTGGTGGAAAACAATATTGGTGGGACCTGATGTTTTGCCTATGTGTATGAAATTGAATGATCTGAGCTTGAAGAGGGAACGCGCAATCCCATATAACGCTTTAACTGAACTCTCAATTGTTCCCACTTCACCTTCGGGAATTGCTGCGGTAAATCCTGGTAACAACCGACTGAATTTTTAAGGCTTTTTATAGGGCTATGACATCACAGGGGATGGCTATCTGCTGATTGGCTGGCTGAAAAGCATTATGGGTCATATCTCTTTCCCAGGCTTCTTACTTTCACTTTGTAACAAGTGTAGCCACCATTTTAGGAAAAAAATAAATCGATTAATTACAATATTATATATATATATATATATATATATATATATATATATATATATGTAAATTTATATATATATATATATAATTTATATATATTATACAAACCGGATTCCCAAAAAGTTGGGACACTAAACAAATTGTGAATAAAAACTGAATGCAATGATGTGGAGATGGCAAATGTCAATATTTTATTTGTAATAGAACGTAGATGACAGATCAAACGTTTAATCCGAGTAAATGTATCATTTTAAAGGAAAAATATGTTGATTCAAATTTTCACATGGTGTCAACAAATTACAAAAAAGTTGGGACAAGTAGCAATAAGAGGCTGGAAAAAGTAAATTTGAGCATAACGAAGAGCTGGAAGACCAATTAACACTAATTAGGTCAATTGGCAACATGATTGGGTATAAAAGGAGCTTCTCAGAGCGGCAGTGTCTCTCAGAAGCCAAGATGGGTAGAGGATCACCAATTCCCACAATGTTGCGCAGGAAGATAGTGGAGCAATATCAGAAAGGTGTTACTCAGCGAAAAATTGCAAAGACTTTGCATCTATCATCATCAACTGTGCATAACATCATCCGAAGATTCAGAGAATCTGGAACAATCTCTGTGCGTAAGGCCTCGTTCACACTTCAGTGTTTAGTCAGTGATTTCCATCAGTGATTTGTGAGCCAAAACCAGGTGCAACTCTAAACACAGAACAGGAGCAGATCTTTCCCTTCTACCTCATGTCTGTGGAGGCTCCACTTCTGGTTTTGGCTCACAAATCACTGATGGAAATCACTGACCAAACACTGAAGTGTGAACGAGGCCTAAGGGTCAAAGCCGTAAAACCATACTGGATGCCTGTGATCTCCGGGCCCTTAAACGACACTGCACCACAAACAGGAATGCTACTGTAAAGGAAATCACAGAATGGGCTCAGGAATACTTCCAGAAACCATTGTCAGTGAACACAATCCACCGCGCCATCCGTCGTTGCCAGCTGAAACTCTACAGTGCAAAGAAGAAGCCATTTCTAAGCAAGATCCACAAGCTCAGGCGTTTTCACTGGGCCAGGGATCGTTTAAAATGGAGTGTGGCAAAATGGAAGACTGTTCTGTGGTCAGACGAGTCACGATTCGAAGTTCTTTTTGGAAATCTGGGACACCATGTCATCCGGACCAAAGAGGACAAGGACAACCCAAGTTGTTATCAACGCTCAGTTCAGAAGCCTGCATCTCTGATGGTATGGGGTTGCATGAGTGCGTGTGGCATGGGCAGCTTGCATGTCTGGAAAGGCACCATCAATGCAGAAAAATATATTCAGGTTCTAGAACAACATATGTGTCACGAGGGTGTCAAGAGCCACGCCTGACTCCGTTGTACCCGGGGTCAGGAGGTCGCAGCGGTTGGCTGCACGCTCTATGTCAGATAGGGAAGTTTCCTTATTGTAGCTTTCTGGGTTTGCTTTACAAACCCTTTTGGCTCACTCAGGGATCCGTAGCTCCTTCTCTCAGCTGTTCCTTGTCCAGCACTCCCAATCCTCCTTATATTCCCCTCTCACACTTCTCTGGTTGCCAGATATAGAGCTTCCTGCCTGGACATCTATTCTGACCCACTGGAGCTGTGTTGCTGCGTTCTCTGAGTGTTGCCTTAGAACGCTACCCTCCGGATCCCTGTTGGACCTTTGTGGACAATTGTTGCCGTCCACCTGGGTGTTTGTGTTTGTCTGTGTTTGTCTGTCCTCTCCCTGGTGTTTCCCTCTTAGTGCAGTGGTGAGGACTAGCGATCCCACCGGCCCGTTCATTATCTAGGGCTCATTTCAGGGAAAGCCAGGGTTTAGGCACGTGATCGCCGCACGGGTGAGGAACCCATCTAGGGACGTCAGGGCAGTCAGGTGCCAGCTGCAAGTTGAGTTAGGGGTCACCACCTTTCCCTCTCCCTTGGGCAGGGCTTTCCCTGTTTTCCTCCCTGTGCGTGTTGCCGGTCATTACATTATATCTGGCCCTTATTTTTGTGTAGGTAAAAAAAAAAAAAAATTTTTATCTACTTAGAATCCAGTATGGATCCAATTGCTGCTCTGTCCGAACAATTTCATGGCCTGTCTTTGGAGGTGGCAGGATTGAAGGCGTCGGTCCTCCAGCAACAGCAGCAATTACAACAGACCGCAAGCCCAGCGGTTGCTACTGGTAACCAGGTTGTTGCGGAACCCAAGGTCCCTCTCCCTGACAGATTTTCTGGGGGAAGGGACAAGTTTTTGACTTTTCGTGAGGCCTGTAAACTATACTTTAAACTGCGTCCTTACTCCTCTGGTAATGAAGAACAGCGGGTGGGTGTTGTTATTTCCCTGCTGCAGGGGGACCCGCAGTCCTGGGCGTTCTCTTTACCTACTGATTCCCAGGCTCTTCGGAGACTCCTACAAGGAGAGCGGCCGGTAGAGGAGTATTGCTGACTTCCGTAGGTGGGCTACGGATACCCAATGGAACGACCCGGCTCTCAGGAGTCAGTTCTGCTCTGGGTTATCCGAAAGGGTTAAGGATGCGCTTGCATTGTATGAGACCCCCTTTTCCCTTGATGCAGTTATGTCCCTTTCTATCCGTATAGATAGACGCCTTATGGACAGGTTGAAAAAACCGGAGCCATTGGTAACCCCTCCCAAGCAGCAGTTAGTCTGTACGGACTTAGACGAGCCTATGCAGCTAGGAGGAACTACTCGTCAGGTCCGTCCTCCTGAGGTTCGCCGTAGGCGTGGGGGTTGTTTTTTTTGTGGGGAGAGGGGTCATTTCATTAATGTCTGTCCTTCTTTCCTCAGAAACAAAAAACCGTCGGAAAACTACTAACCCCAGGCTGTGTGGAGGATGTCAGCCGGGGGGTATACGTTTCCTCCATACGTACATCGCAATTTGTGTTGCCAGCGGTTATTGTTTTTGGTGATAAGACAGAGACTATTTCTTTCTTTCTAGACAGTGGAGCAGGGGTAAATTTGATAGATGCCCATTTTGCCCGCACTATGGGTTTGTCTCTCTGTACACTACAGAGACCTATTCCCATATTTGCTATAGATTCTGCTCCTCTGTCTCAGAGAAACCTCACCCACATTGTTCATAATTTACACCTTCGGGTAGGGGACCACCATAACGAGATGCTCTCATGTTTTGTTCTGGAGGGGCTTCCTGCTCCGGTAGTGCTGGGTCTTCCCTGGTTGGTAGCGCACAATCCAGTGGTGGATTGGCAGGCCAGGGAGATATTGGAGTGGAGTGAGCCGTGCAGAGAAAATTGCTTAAATAGCAATTGCTTAGTCGCCTCCATAACTACCTTACCTACATTTGTTTCGGACTTTGAGGACGTTTTTTCTGAAAAGGGTTGTCAGAAGTTACCACCTCATCGTCCTTATGATTGCCCGGTTAACCTAATTCCCGGCGCAAAATTACCCAAGACCAGGTTATATAATCTTTCAGGTCCAGAGAGATAAGCCATGAAGGATTATATCTCCGAGAGTTTGGCTAAGGGACACATCAGACCCTCTTCTTCACCCGTGGCTGCAGGGTTTTTCTTTGTTAAAAAGAAAGATGGGGGCCTGCGTCCTTGCCTAGATTTTCGTGAATTAAATCGGATAACCATCCGAGACCCATACCCTCTTCCTCTCATTCCTGACCTGTTTAACCAGATTGCGGGTGCTAGGTGGTTCTCCAAACTCGATCTTAGGGGGGCCTACAATCTGATTCGTATTAAAGAGGGGGATGAGTGGAAAACAGCTTTTAACACCCCTGAGGGGCATTATGAAAATCTAGTTATGCCTTTCGGCCTGACCAATGCTCCTGCCGTCTTTCAACATTTCGTTAATGACATTTTTAGTCATCTAATCGGCAGGTTTGTGGTAATATACCTAGATGATATCTTAATTTATTCGTCTGATCTGAGAACACATGAGGAGCATGTCAGACAAGTACTACAGGTCCTACGGACGAATGAATTATATGCTAAAATTGAAAAATGTGTTTTTGCCGTTCAGGAGATACAATTCCTAGGTTATTATTTATCTGCGTCAGGTTTCCGTATGGATCCTAGGAAGGTCCAGGCAATTTTGGATTGGGATCTTCCTGAGAACCTCAAAGCACTACAACGGTTCTTGGGCTTCGCGAATTTCTATAGGAAATTCATTAAGAATTATTCGGTGATCGTAAAACCCCTTACTGACATGACTAGGAAGGGGACTGATTTTTCTAAATGGTCTGACGCCGCTAAAGTTGCTTTTTCCTCTCTAAAAGAGAGGTTTACCTCAGCACCTGTACTAGTCCAACCTGATGTCTCTCAGCCTTTTATTGTTGAAGTCGATGCATCAGAGGTGGGAGTGGGGGCTGTACTGTCTCAGGGTCCGTCTCCTGGCAAATGGCGTCCTTGTGCTTTCTTTTCTAAAAAACTATCTGCAGCAGAACAGAACTACGATATTGGCAATAGGGAACTGTTAGCTATTAAACTTGCGTTTGAGGAGTGGCGTCACTTTTTAGAGGGGGCAGTCCACCCCGTCACTGTGTTTACGGACCACAAAAATCTGCTGTACCTCGAATCAGCTATGCGTCTCACCCCTAGACAGGCTAGGTGGTCGCTATTTTTTACCAGGTTTAACTTTGTGATTACCTATCGTCCTGGGGTAAAGAATACCAAGGCTGATGCACTATCTCGTTGTTTCCCTGGAGGGGGTAATGTGAGTGATCCGGTACCCATTCTACAAAGAGGAGTGGTTGTCTCTGCGGTACACTCTGCTTTGGAGGGGAAGGTGTTAGAGGCCCAGGGGGACACCCCGGTCTCTTGCCCCTCAGAGAAATTGTTTGTACCGTTGAACCTACGTCTTGAATTATTAAAGGAACATCATAATTCGGCACTTGCTGGGCACCCGGGTAGTAAAGCAACCTAAGAGCTATTGTCTCGTCGTTTTTGGTGGCCAAGGTTGCGTCAGGATGTATTGGATTTTGTGTCTTCTTGTTCTACCTGTGCGCGCGCAAATGTTTCACATACACGTCCTGCAGGGTCTCTATTACCACTCGTCATTCCCAATAGACCATGGACACATCTATCTATGGATTTTATCACTGACTTACCTTTGTCTGCGGGTAAAACAGTGATTTTGGTAGTAGTGGACAGGTTTAGCAAAATGGCACACTTTATTGCGTTACCCGCACTACCTAATGCTAAAACTCTTGCTCAGGTATTCGTCAGTGAGATCGTGAAGCTTCACGGGGTCCCCTCCGATGTTGTTTCGGATCGGGGAACCCAGTTTATTTCTAAATTTTGGAAAGCTTTTTGTTCCCGTTTGGGGGTTCACTTGTCCTTTTCCTCAGCTTTCCATCCTCAGTCGAATGGACAGACTGAGCGTACCAACCAAAACCTGGAGACATATCTAAGATGTTTTGTGTCTGAAAACCAAGAGTTGTGGTCGTCATATTTACCGTTAGCTGAGTTTGCCATAAATAATCGCCGTCAGGAATCCACTGGCAAGTCACCATTTCTTGGTGCATATGGTTTTCATCCCCAATTCTGTACTTTCAAAGAGGGGGGGTCTTCTGGGGTTCCCGAAGAGGAACGGTTTTCGTCATCTCTTTCATCAGTATGGCAGAAGGTGCAAGCTAACTTGAAAAATATGGGAGGTAAATACAAATGCATGGCTGATAAGAGACGGTCGCCAGGTCCGGACCTAGGAGTGAATGACTATGTGTGGTTGTCTACTAGGAATATCAAGTTGAAGGTTCCCTCTTGGAAACTGGGTCCTAGGTTTATTGGTCCTTACAAGATTGTAGCCATCATCAACCCCGTGGCTTTTCGCCTGGAGTTACCTCAGACTTTTAAAATCCATAATGTCTTTCATAAGTCGTTACTCAAAAAATATGTTCCACCTCTAGAACCGTCACCGCTGCCACCCCCTCCTGTTGTCGTGGATGATAGTTTGGAATTTCAGATATCCAAAATTGTTAATTCTCGTCGGGTCCGCCGCTCTCTCCAATATCTGGTGCACTGGAGAGGTTACGGTCCCGAGGAAAGAATGTGGGTTCCTGCGTCTGAGGTAAACGCCGACAGGCTAGTTCAGATTTTTCATGCCTCTCATCCTGAGAGACCTGGTCCTGAGTGTCCGGAGGCCCCTCGTAGAGAGGGGGGTACTGTCACGAGGGTGTCAAGAGCCACGCCTGACTCCGTTGTACCCGGGGTCAGGAGGTCGCAGCGGTTGGCAGCACGCTCTATGTCAGATAGGGAAGTTTCCTTATTGTAGCTTTCTGGGTTTGCTTTACAAACCCTTTTGGCTCACTCAGGGATCCGTAGCTCCTTCTCTCAGCTGTTCCTTGTCCAGCACTCCCAATCCTCCTTATATTCCCCTCTCACACTTCTCTGGTTGCCAGATATAGAGCTTCCTGCCTGGACATCTATTCTGACCCACTGGAGCTGTGTTGCTGCGTTCTCTGAGTGTTGCCTTAGAACGCTACCCTCCGGATCCCTGTTGGACCTTTGTGGACAATTGTTGCCGTCCACCTGGGTGTTTGTGTTTGTCTGTGTTTGTCTGTCCTCTCCCTGGTGTTTCCCTCTTAGTGCAGTGGTGAGGACTAGCGATCCCACCGGCCCGTTCATTATCTAGGGCTCATTTCAGGGAAAGTCAGGGTTTAGGCACGTGATCGCCGCACGGGTGAGGAACCCGTCTAGGGACGTCAGGGCAGTCAGGTGCCAGCTGCAAGGTGAGTTAGGGGTCACCACCTTTCCCTCTCCCTTGGGCAGGGCTTTCCCTGTTTTCCTCCCTGTGCGTGTTGCCGGTCATTACAATATGCTCCCATCCAGACGTCATCTCTTTCAGGGAAGACCCTGCATTTTTCAACAAGATAATGCCAGGCCACATTCTGCATCAAATCACAACATCATGGCTGCGTAGGAGAAGGATCCGGGTACTGAAATGGCCCGTCTGCAGTCCAGATCTTTCACCTATAGAGAACATTTGGCGCATCATAAAGAGGAAGGTGCAGCAAAGAAGGCCCAAGACGATTGAACAGTTAGAGGCCTGTATTAGACAAGAATGGGAGAGCATTCCTATTTCTAAACTTGAGAAACTGGTCTCCTCGGTCCCCAGACGTCTGTTGAGTGTTGTAAGAAGAAGGGGAGATGCCACACAGTGGTGAAAATGGCCTTGTCCCAACTTTTTGGGGATTTGTTGACACCATGAAATTCTGATTCAACATATTTTTCCCTTAAAATGGTACATTTTCTCAGTTTAAACTTTTGTTCCGTGATTTATGTTCTATTCTGAATAAAATATTAGAAGTTGGCACCTCCACATCATTGCATTCAGTTTTTATTCACGATTTGTATAGTGTCCCAACTTTTTTGGAATCCGGTTTGTACATCGATTATACTTCAGTGTACTGACATGTGAGGTACAAGGTTTAATAGATGTATAGTAGATGTATATTATATACAGCGGTGTACTGATATGTGAGGTGCGAGGTATAATAGATGCAGTGTGTACACATATATAGTATATAGAGCAGTGTATTGATATGTGAGGTATAATAGATGCAGTGTGTACAGATATATAGTATATACAGCAGTGCACTGATATGTGAGCTATGAGGTATAATAGACGTCTTTTGTGTGCCAGGGCAGTTTTGTAATCCCAGTCCAGCCCTGATGGCACACAATATCGCACGCATCAGAAAGCACAGTGCATAGAGCAAAAGGAGAGGCCCGGAATGGTTATTGGCATGTGCTATAAATGGGGCATGGGGGCCTAATTTAATAGATGTATAATTTAATATAGATCTAATACAGATGCACAATTAGTGTGCTGGAGCGATCTCTGTACTGAACATTCAAGCAGAAATATTTGCTGACCGCCAAGAGGAATATAGTCAGCGGGCAGTTGGCAAGGTGTTAAATGAAAATGCCCTTGTTTATAGTGTTACTTGGTCGACATTTTAGGTTTATTGTCATACTCTACAATTGTATCCACTTTACAATTGAATCCACATTTTCAAAATTTCACTTTCATGCTCTAACAGAAGAGAAGTCATACCACAGGGACAGGCAATATTACTGCTATGGGGCCCTGATAGATATTTCTAGTTAGTCATTATTATTTGTATTTTTATTATTATTTATTTTTTAGTGTCATTAATTCCTGGGTGCTGTACATTTAATATTTATATACTGTATATATATGCAGTGTCCCACCCTGTAGTAGTAGTAGTAGTAGTAAGCAGTAAGTAAGTAGTAGGAAAGAAGTGAGAGAAATTAAGTGAGTGTAGTGCAGTGTAGTTAGAGAGCAAGGTCAGACTAGACCAGAACGCTAATGTTAAGTTCAGCACAAGTTTAGTCTGCAGCCAAGGAAAGCTAACTCCAGAGTCAGACACAAAAGTCAGATGCCTCCGCCATACTGCAGATTCAGACAAAAAGAGCTGGCTAACCAAAGATACTGCTGACCTACGGAATACAGAAGCCAAGTTAGCTGACCCTCTGAGTTGTGCGCAGACCAAGTGTTGGCCTCGAAAGAGGAATAACAGAAACCCAGGGTGTTGAGAAGTATAAGGAGAGACTATTGGAGACGAGAATGTTACTTCAGCCTATGGACGCAATTAGCACCCAATGTGAGACAGGAGTTAGCCCACAGTGCCTGTTCACAGTCTACAGTGAAGTATAAGCTGTATTGGAGCCACATTACTCTATGGACAGTGTGCACACTCATATTGGAAATTGTGAGTAAGCTTAGGAAGATATATGTAGCGGCCATGTGAAACAGAGAAGTTTATTGATGAATACTCCACACCTAGAAGATAGGCAGTCATCCAGTAGTTACAATAGCCTGACTAGAGATGTCGCGAACATAAAATTTTCCGTTCGCGAACGGCGAGAGCAAATTTTTGCAAATGTTCGCGAACGGGCGAACCGGGCAAACCGCGATTTACTTCAATAGGCAGGCGAATTTTAAAACCCACAGGGACTTTTTCTAGCCACAGTAGTGATGGAAAAGTTCTTTCAAGGGGACTAACACCTGGACTGTGGCATGCCGGAGGGGAATCCATGGCAAAACTCCCATGGAAAATTACATAGTTGACGCAGAGTTGGGTTCTAATCCATAAAGGGCATAAATCACCTAACAATCCCAATTTTTTTTGAACAGCGTGGTTTAAAACATCCAGTGTGTGTATACGATCAGGTATGATGTTGTATCAATCAGTGTAAGGGTTACGCCACTTCACAGACATTGACAGACCAAACTTCCCTTTTAATGCACCGCAAACAGTCTATTTGCCCAACCGCAAACTCCTCATTTGGACAAGGTTGGATACCAAGCTAGCCATGTCCCGTTGATGTCATTGAAGGTTTCTCCCTCCACCCAGCCACGTACAACACCAAGGGTCCCGGAAAGCTGAATTGAATAGATTTTTCGAACGGGGAGATGGTTAAAAGAACGCTGGCTCCCTCCCCTTTGTTTGAATCCATGGTCACTGCGTCTGCGCCGTGCAATTTACTGTCACACCCGATATGAGTGGTATTTTCTGTAGTACTATTCTCATCAGTTTAATCCCTGTTACGTCCCATATCAGGGATTGCCTTTTGTGAAAAAAATTTAGGCCGTGTACCTTCAACTGCCTTCACAGTGACAGACCAAACTCTGATACACCAAATTAAATTGATTTTAGGAACCGGGAGATGGAAAAAGCAGCTTGGTCGGTCCTCTTACTCCCAAGTTGGGGCACTGCGCGTGCACGGAGCAATGTGCTGTGATACCCTATATGAGTGGTGTCTTAACTAGTACTATTCCTATCAGTTTAATCCCTGTTACGTCCCCTATCCGGGGACGTGTGTCGAATTGATTAACCATTGTTGAATTAACAAACCATTACGACATCCTGAAATAATTTAGTTCTGAGCTCTGTACTTGCTTTGTATTTCAATTGATGGGGATTTTTTAAATTGTCTGCATTATTTCTAAATTATCCAGCCGATCGCTTTTAGTCTGATCATAATGAAACAACGGCCTTATCATCTGGGGTGTGGCAATATTGCCAACACACTCATAGAGGTGATGATCACTTCATTGTGATACGCAAGCCCCTTCACCACAACAAGGTACCGATCACAAAGGGGAATTGACACATGTATGTGCCTTTTTTTTTGTTTTGTTTTTGCAGCCACAGTGCAGCACCAGTGTCTGGAAAAATCAATGTTTTCCAGGCAGAAAGGTGACTAAAATATTGCGGCTTGAACCCTAGTTGGTGGCGGAGAATTCACGAAAGTCATCCGGTATGCAGCCATTAAATACAGCAGCGTGGGGACCATTTTGAGGCCAAGGCATGTCATCAGGCCTTTTGTTAGTCAAATGTATCCCCCACTGTCAGTCCCTTCGGGATCCATGCCTCATTCATCTTAATGAAGGTGAGGCAATCAACACTTTTTTGACCGAGGCGACTTCTTTTGTCAGTGACAATGCCTCCTGCTGCACTGAAGGTCCTTTCTGACAGGACACTTGAAGCGGGGCAGGCCAGAAGTTCTATCGCAAACTGGGATAGCCCAGGCCACAGGTCAAGCCTGCACACCCAGTAGTCAAGGGGTTCATCGCTCCTCAGAGTGTCGATATCTGCAGTTAAGGCGAGGTAGTCTGCTACCTGTCGGACGAGTCGTTCTCTAAGGATGGATCCCGAAGGGCTGTGGAGATGTGTAGGACTGAAAAAGCTCTGCATGTCCTCCATCAACAACACATCTGTAAAGCGTCCTGTCCTTGCCGCCGTGGTCGAGGTAGGAGGAGGATTACTTTCACCTCTTCCCCAGTTAGATTCCCGTTGTGCTGTGACATCCCCCTTATAAGCTGTGTAAAGCATATTTTTTAGTTTGGTTTTGAACTGCTGCATCCTTTCTGACTTCTGGTAATTTGGTAACATTTCTGACACTTTCTGCTTATACCGGGGGTCTAGTAGCGTGGCCACCCAGTATAGGTCATTCTCCTTCATCCTTTTTATACGAGAGTCCCTCAACAGACATGACAGCATGAAAGACCCCATTTGCACAAGGTTGGATGCCAAGCTACTCATTTCCCATTCCTCCTCCTCACTGATGTTATTGGCGGTCTGTTCTTCCCCCCCAGCCACGTACAACACCACGGGTCCCAGATAGGTGACAACAACGAGCACCCTGGGATGCCTGCTGTGGTTGGTCTTCATCCTCCTCAAAGCCACAATCCTCCTCTGACTCCTCTTCCTCATACTCCTCTTGCAGCGTTGCCACAGGTCCGGCAAGCGATGATGACAAGGCTGTTTCTGGTGGTGATGGTGACCGCAGCTCTTCCTCTTCATGCTGATCTACAGCCTGATCCAGCACTCTTCGCAGGGCACGCTCCAGGAATAAAACAAATATGATGAGGTCGCTGATGGTGCCTTCGGTGCGACTGACTAGGTTTGTCAGCCTACAGGCATTGCGCATGAGCGTCCAGTAACGTGGCAAAAAAATTCCCAGCTCCACAGAGGCTGTACTAGCACTCCGGTCATACAAATACTCGTTGACGGCTTTTTGTTGTTGGAGCAGGCGGTCGAACATTAGGAGTGTTGAATTCCAACGTGTCGGGCTGTCGCAAATCAAGCGCCTCACTGGCATGTTGTTTTGCCGCTGAATGTCTGAAAAATGCGCCATGGCCGTGTAGGAACGCCTGAAATGGCCACACACCTTCCTGGCCTGCTTGAGGACGTCCTGTAAGCCTGGGTACTTAGACACAAAGCATTGTACGATGAGATTCAACACATGTGCCATGCACGGCACATGTGACAACTTGCCCAAATTCAATGCCGCCAACAAATTGCTTCCATTGTCACACACCACTTTGCCGATCTCCAGTTGGTGCGGGGTCAGCCACTGATCCACCTATGCGTTCAGGGCGGACAGGAGTGCTGGTCCGGTGTGGCTCTCTGCTTTCAGGCAAGTCAACCCCAAGACAGCGTGAAACTGTCGTATCCGGGATGTGGAATAGCCCCTGGGGAGCTGGGGGGATTCAGTTGATGTGCAGCCAGACGCTGCTGCAGAAGAGGACTCAGCCGAGGAGGTTATGGAAGAGGATGGAGTAGGAGTAGTAGAGGAGGTGGCAGTAGGCCTGCCTGCAAGTCGTGGCAGTGTCACCAACTCCGCTGCAGAGCCACGCATTCCATGCTTGGCAGCCGTCAGCAGGTTGACCCAATGCGCAGTGTAGGTGATATACCTGCCCTGACCGTGCTTTGCAGACCAGGTATCAGTGGTCAGATGGACCCTTGCCCCAACACTGTATGCCAGAGATGCCATGACTTCCTTTTCAATCACTGAGTAGAGGTTTGCGATTGCCTTTTTTGAAAAAAAAAATTGTCCAGGTACCTTCCACTGTGGTGTCCCAATAGCGACAAATTTTTTGAAGGCCTCAGACTCCACCAGCTGGTATGGTAAAAGCTGGCGGCCTAAGAGTTCCGTCAAGCCAGCTGTCAGACGCCGGGCAAGGGGGTGACTCTGTGACATTGGCTTCTTACGCTCAAACATTTCCTTTACAGACACCTGACTGTGGGCAGATGAGATGGAACTGCTGAAGTGAGAGGCGGGTGGTTGAGAGGGGGCAAGGAGGACAGCAGTGGTTGACGTGGCTGAAGATGCTGGACCAGGAGGAGGATGGTGGCTTTGAGTTTGTGTGCTGCTTGTACTCATGTGTTGATCCCATTGGCGTTTATGATGTGAGATCATGTGCCTTCACAAAGCAGTTGTACCGAGGTGGGTGTTGGACTTCCTACGACTCAGTTTCTTTTGGCACAGGTTGCAAATGGCATTGTTGTTATCAGAGGCAGACACACAAAAAAAATGCCACACTGCTGAGCTTTGCAATGACGGCAATCTGGTGGTGGCAACAGCATGCGTTGATTGGCATGCTGTCTGTCTGACCCTGGGTGCCTATACATGCTGTCTGACTGTGCCACTAGCTCCTTGCGACGACCTCCCCCTGCTTCCAACTCGTCTCCTCCTTCTCTCTGTCTCCCCTTCTGAACTTTCCCGCTCTTCTTCTTCTCTTCGAGTAGGCACCCACGTGGCATCCACGGACACATCGTCATCATCAACCACTTCACTTGTATCGGACACCTCAGCAAAGGAAGCAGCAGCGGGTACAACATCATTGTCACGTACCGGCAGGACAGGTAGTGGATCCTCTGGACCAGAGAGGCGATGGCGCGGGTTGTACTAAAGGACCGGTTCTAAGCAGTTACTGGTCTTCACCAGAGCCCGCCGCAAGGCGGGATGGATTTGCTGCGGCGGTAACTACCAGGTCGTGTCCCCTAGTAACAACTCGACCTCTCTGGCAGCTGATAAGGCGTGGTTCACAGGGAGAAGGCAAGAGCGTAGTCGGACGTAGCAGAGGTCAGGGCAGGCGGCAAAGGTTCAAAGGCGAGTAGACGGTAGCAACGGGTTCGGCAACAGGCAAGGCAAACAAACACAGTGGAACGCTTTCTCTGAGGCACAAGGCACAAAGATCCGGCAGGAAGCTGTGGGAGGAGAAGGTATAAATGGGCAGTGCACAGGTGCAGCCTAATTAAGTCAGCACTGCCTCTCACAAACCTTAACCCTTAATAACCCTTTTGGACCAGGCACCAATCACTGGTGCACTGGCCCTTTGAATCTAAGAGTCCCAGCGCACGCGCGCCCTAGAGAGCGAGGACGCACACGCCGAGACACTGGAGTGCTGCCTGGGGGCATACGCTGTGAGCGCTCCGAGGCCAGCAGGGGACCCGGAGCGCTCAGCGTAACAGTACCCCCCCCCCCCTTTGGTCTCCCTCTCTTTTTGGTACCGAAGAACTTGCGGATGAGACTGCGGTCCAGGATGTTCTCCTCCAGCTCCCATGACCTCTCCTCAGGACCGCAGCCCTCCCAGTCGACCAAAAAAAATCTTTTTCCCCGGGAGATCTTGGTCGCCAAGATCTCCTTGACAGAGAATATATCGGAGGTACCGGCGACAGGGGTGGGAGAAACAAACTTGGGAGAAAAACGGTTAAAGACAGCAGGTTTAAGAAGGGAGACATGGAAGGAGTTATGGATTCGGAGGGAGGGAGGAAGATGGAGCTGATAAGAAACTTGATTGATACGACTCTTGATTTTATAGGGTCCCAAGAAACGAGGGCCCAACTTGTAACTTGGGACCCTAAATCGGATGTACCTAGAGGAGAGCCACACCTTGTCACCCGGGCGAAATTCCGGAGGAGATCTGCGTCTCTTGTCAGCTTGAACCTTCATACGGACGGAAGCCTTGAGGAGAGCAGCGTGGGTTTCTCGCCAGATGGAGGAAAAATCCTGTACAAGACTGTCAACGGCAGGTACAGAAGAAGGAGTGGGAGACTGTGGCAGAGGTGGAAGAGGATGACGGCCAAAAACTACAAAGAAAGGAGACTTGTTAGAGGCAGAGGATTGTTTGTAGTTGTAGGAGAACTCCACCCAGGGAAGTAGATCAGCCCAGTCATCATGGCGTGAGGATACAAAGTGACGCAGATAGTCACCCAAAATTTGGTTCACCCGTTCTACTTGGCCGTTAGACTGAGGATGGTACGAAGAAGAAAAGTCCAATTTGATCCCGAGCTGAGCACATAGAGCCCTCCAGAATTTGGAGACGAATTGTACCCCACGATCCGAGACAATATGTTTGGGAAGGCCATGGAGACGGAAGATGTGTTGGAAAAATTGTTTGGCCAACATGGGTGCAGAGGGTAGACCGGGCAGGGGTACAAAGTGAGCCATCTTGGAGAAGCGATCCACCACAACCCAAATAACGGACTTGCCATGGGAGGAGGGAAGATCTGTAGTAAAGTCCATGGCGATGTGAGACCAGGGAACTTCAGGAACGGGTAGAGGCAAGAGGAGACCCGCTGGTTTCTGGCGAGGCGATTTATCCCGGGCGCAAATCATACAGGCCTGGACGAAGTCCGAGACATCTTTCTCTAGAGAAGACCACCAGTACCTTTGGGAGATTAGTTGGAGAGACTTTTGCACCCCTGGATGACCGGCAAAAGGGGAGGCGTGGCCCCACTTGAGAATTCGCAGCCGCTGACGTGGAGGTACGTAGGATTTGCCAGGAGGAAGAAGGCGCAGGTCCACGGGAGCGACTGTTATAAGGCGTTCTGGAGGGATAATATATCGAGGTGTTAACTCGTCGCCCACCACATCAGAGGAGCGAGACAGAGCATCTGCCCTAATGTTCTTACAAGCCGGACGGAAATGGATCTCAAAATTAAAGCGGGCGAAGAACAGAGACCAACGAGCCTGACGGGGATTTAATCTCTGAGCAGACTGTAGATAAGTCAGGTTCTTGTGGTCCGTGAAGATGTACACAGGATGTGTGGCGCCCTCGAGTAAATGTCTCCATTCCTCCAGTGCCAATTTAATAGCCAGCAGTTCCCTGTCCCCAATGGAGTAATTTCTCTCTGCGGAAGAGAATGTTTTAGAAAAGAAGCCACAAGTAGAAGTCTTGCCCAGGGAAGACTTCTGGGTGAGGACAGCTCCGGCTCCCACCGAGGAGGCATCCACTTCAAGAGAGAAAGGCTTGGTGGAATCTGGTCTAGAGAGAACGGGTGCCGAGGCAAAGGCGCATTTCAGGGACTGGAAGGCTTCCTCGGCTTTGGAAGGCCAGGATTTGGGGTTAGCTCCTTTTCTTGTGAGGGCCACGATAGGAGCTACCAGAGTGGAATAGTGAGGGATGAATTGCCTGTAGTAATTCGCAAAGCCCAGAAATCTTTGTATGGCTCGGAGACCAGAGGGGCGTGGCCAATCCAGAACCACCGAGAGCTTGGCTGGGTCCATTTGAAGTCCTTGGGCTGAGATAATGTATCCCAGGAAAGGCAGGGAGGTCCGTTCAAAAAGACATTTTTCAAGTTTAGCGTACAGGCGATTTCTCCTAAGACGAGTAAGAACTTGTTGCACATGGACCCTGTGTTGATCCAAATTGGAGGAATAGATGAGGATATCATCCAGGTATACGACCACGCAGGTGTAAAGTAAGTCCCTGAAAATATCATTAACGAATTCCTGAAAGACAGCAGGTGCGTTGCAGAGGCCGAAGGGCATCACCAAATACTCAAAATGGCCGTCCCTTGTGTTAAAGGCGGTCTTCCATTCGTCTCCCTCACGGATACGGATCAGATTATAGGCCCCTCGAAGGTCCAATTTAGTGAAGATCTTAGCCCCTCGGAGACGATCAAATAGCTCAGAGATTAGAGGCAGAGGGTAACGGTTCTTGATGGTAATTTTATTAAGACCTCTGTAGTCAATGCAGGGGCGGAGGGAGCCGTCTTTTTTTGTCACGAAGAAAAAACCGGCCCCAGCAGGAGAAGAAGATTTTCTTATGAATCCTCTCTGTAGGTTCTCACCTATATAGTCGGACATGGCAAGAGTCTCAGGAGGTGAGAGAGGATAAATTCTGCCCCGAGGTGGAGTAGAACCGGGTATCAGGTTGATCGGGCAATCATAGGATCGGTGAGGAGGAAGGACCTCAGCTTGTTTCTTGCAGAAGACATCCGCGAAGGAATGGTATGGCTTGGGCAGCCCAGAAGGCGGAGAAACTTGCGGGTTCTGTTTGACCAGAGCAGGCTTGAGACAGCGGTCCGAACAGGAGGAACCCCAGCGCAGGATCTCACCGGTGGACCAATTCAGGATAGGACTATGACGTTGAAGCCACGGCAGACCCAGGAGGAGTTCGGAGGAACAGAAGGAAAGGACAAAGAACTCTATAGTCTCGGTATGAAATATTCCGATGTCCATCTGCAGAGGCTGGGTACGGAACTGCACGGTGGCAGAGAGTCTCTCACCGTTAACAGTAGAGATGAAAAACGGCTTGGGTAGACGGATTACTGGAATACGGTACTTGTCAACCAAGGAGGCGTGAATGAAGTTGCCAGCTGAACCGGAATCCAAGAAGGCGGCTGCGGAGAAAGAGGACTTGGAAGAGATGATCAACTGCACGGGTATGATGAGACGTGGAGAGGAAGAATCCACACCTAGCAACGCCTCTCCCACGTTTACTAGGTGCGAGCGTTTCCCGAACGCGGTGGACGGAGAGGACAATCTCTAAGGAAGTGCTCGGTACTGGCACAGTACAGACACAGGTTCTCGTGTCTGCGGCGGCTTCGTTCTTGCGGAGTCAGGCGTGACCGATCCACCTGCATGGCTTCCACGGCGGAAAGCCCAGTAGCGGGTTGAGGTGGACGCAGAAAAACGGGAGCCAGGCGAGGAAAGCGTCTAGGACGAGCTTTTTCCTTTTCAAGGAGGAGTTCCTCTTGTCTTTCGGCGAAACGTTTGTCTATCCTAGTGGCCAACTAGATGAGGTCACTAAGAGTGGAAGGAAGCTCACGTGCAGCCAGAACGTCCTTTACTTCACTATTAAGTCCCTTCTTGAAGGTGGCGCAAAGGGCTTCATTGTTCCAGTTCAGCTCAGAGGCCAGGGTGCGGAACTGAATTGCATAGTCACCCACGGAAGAACCTCCTTGGGTCAAATTTAGTAAGGCAGTCTCTGCGGAGGTAACCCGGGCAGGCTCCTCAAAAACATTCCGGAACTCTAGGCAGAAGCTCTGGACGGAAGCGGTGGCAGGATCTGCGCGGTCCCATAGTGGTGTAGCCCAGGCCAGGGCCTTCCCGGACAGCAAACTGAGAATAAAGGCTACCATGGCTCGCTCAGAAGGAAACTGGTCGGACAGAAGCTCGAGGTGGAGAGAGCACTGCGACAAGAACCCACGGCACTGCTTAGGATCTCCGTCATATTTGTCTGGTAGGGACAAATGGATTCTGGGACCGGTGGCAACTGCAGGCGGAGGTGACGCAGCAGGAGCAGACGGAGGAGCTGGCTGTTGCTGAGAAGGCTGGAGCTGCTGCAACATAGCGGTCAACTGGGCCAGCTGTTGACCCTGCTGGGCCACAATAGTGGTGAGGTCCGCTAGGCTTGGCAGGGGAACATCAGCGGGATCCATGGCCGGATCTTACTGTCACTTACCGGCAGGACAGGTAGTGGATCCTCTGGACCAGAGAGGCGATGGCGCGGGTTGTACTAAAGGACCGGTTCTAAGCAGTTACTAGTCTTCACCAGAGCCCGCCGCAAGGCGGGATGGATTTGCTGCGGCGGTAACTACCAGGTTGTGTCCCCTAGTAACAACTCAACCTCTCTGGCAGCTGATAAGGCGTGGTACACAGGGAGAAGGCAAGAGCGTAGTCGGACGTAGCAGAGGTCAGGGCAGGCGGCAAAGGTTCAAAGGCGAGTAGACGGTAGCAACGGGTTCGGCAACAGGCAAGGCAAACAAACACAGTGGAAAGTTTTCTCTGAGGCACAAGGCACAAAGATCCGGCAGGAAGCTTTTGGAGGAGAAGGTATAAATGGGCAGTGCACAGGTGCAGCCCTTTGAATCTAAGAGTCCCGGCGCACGCGCGCCCTAGAGAGCAAGGACGCACACGCCGAGACACTGGAGTGCTGCCTGGGGGCATACGCTGTGAGCGCTCCGAGGCCAGCAGGGGACCCGGAGCGCTCAGCGTAACAATCATTATCATCATCACACTGTATGTCCATGTGTGTAATGCTGCCTGACTGAGACATATCCCTGTTATCTACATCCCCTGACAATAATGGTTGCGCATCACTAATTTCATCCAACTGATGTGTAAATAACTCCTCTGAGGGATCAAGTGAGCCGGCTGTGGTGGCTGTGTTGGTAGTGGCGGCGGGCGAGAGAGTGGTAACTTGAGAGCAGGTGACCAAAGCTGAGCTGGAGGAGGATCGTGCATCAAGGTTCTTAGCGGAAGCTGTTGAAGATTGGGTGTCCTGTGTAAGCCAGTCAACTATTTTCTCAGAATTTTTTGGGTTCAGGGTACGTGGCCTCTGAACACTGGGCATTATTCCAGGGCCAGTGGAAATCACAGCACCACGACCACGACCACGACGGCCCCTGCAGGGTGGCCTGCCTCTCATTTTTTTTTTATGTGAAGTGGTACTATGCGTGCAAGGTACTGTGCCAACCTATATAAGTGGTGGGCAGTGGGCACAGTACAGTCTGTGTGGGCCTGACACACACGGGCTTGCAAATGTGATTATATCACAGAAAAAATAAATATAAATATTTAAATATAATTTTTTTTATCCACCCTCCCTTTTTTGAATGGATTACAACCACCACTTGGCAGTGCAATAATCTGCCTCAAGGCAAGTGATTCTCATTAAATGTTCCAGTTGTTTATTCAAACAAACTCCTCTTTATTTTACCACCATTTGCATCCAAAAGTGCTGGCATCACAAAGAAATCAGGGACCCTGCCTTCCCTGCAACGTAAATTCTATACCATCAAGGGCACCTCAACCAACATATGGCAGGAGATCCCTCAACACCAGAGTGTTCCCCCGAATGAATCTGGTGCCTTCCTTCCCATCACTGCACACTGGCCCAGGGAGCTCTGCTAAACCGTGAGTACCAACTACTACACCCATCAGGCCACACACACTCACCTGCGGCCTGGTCGCTGCATATATACATACACACACTATAAACCATAACATGTACAATAAGCATGAACTTATTATCCTACTGGTACATAGGAGGAAAGGATTGGCCTGCGCTGCATGGGCTTACAATTTACAAGAGATGGGATAAGGAGAAAGTAGAGTTAAAGTTGCTCATCTGGCCGTGTAGTGGCAGTAGGGTTATTGTAGGTTATAGGCTTTCCGGAAAAGGTGAGTCTTCAAGTTGCAGTCTGATGTGCAAGAAGACGTGTACATAGAAATAATTGGGCCACATAGCAAGAATCTGAAAGGACTCTCCTAACCCTGTCAACTGGCCACTCAGGCCAATCTCACTACCTGCCCTGGCTCCTCCCCTGCCACCCCCCCCCCCACCTTTTTACCAACAAACAAAGAAATAAAATGTATAAATAACTTATTGAAAGCTTATGAAACTGCTCCTGTCTGTCTACTTTGCTAAAGGCTGTCATAGATGAGCTATGTCAGAAGTATAGGTGATACACATGAAAAATCTTGTAGACAACTTTATGAGGTCAAGACAAGAGGAAAGAAAGAGGTCTTGTGATGGGAATATATTGGGAGATTGAATAAAAAATGTAACAAGGGGACAGGTTTCATTGTATGTTATCATTAGTATTTTCAACTGAATTCGCTGGAGAAAGGAAAACCAATGAACAAATTGGCAGAGGATGGACTGGAGGGGAGCAAGAGTGCTAGATGGGAGGCCACAGAGGAGGATGTTACTGTCCAGAAGACAGGAGATGATGAGGACATGTATTAGCATTTCAGTTGACTCAGGGTTGAGAAAGGAGTGGATGCCAGAAATGTTAAAGTTGAGGCGACAGAAGCTGGTAAGGGCCTGGATGTCAGGCTTGATTCATGGACAGGGCAGAATCAATGTTATCCCAAGGTGAGACTTGTGAGACTGAAGAAAATGTTGAGCCGTTAAGTGTAATTGAGAAGTTTGGTTGGGGGGGGGGGGGGTTTAGTGACATGAGATGAAAATGATGAATTCTGTTTTCTCTATGTTAAGTTTTAAAAAGCTGGAGAAGGAAGATATAGCTGATAGATAAGCTGGGATTCTGGATGGCAGGGAGAGGGGGAAATTTTTGTGTATGGCACACCCGTTTAAGCTCTGTGGGCATCAAAATTCTGAATATACAGTCAGGTCCATAAATATTGTGACATCAACACAATTCTAACATTTTTGGCTCTATACACCACCACAATGGATTTGAAATGAAAGAAACAAGATGTGCTTTAACTGCAGACTGTCAGCATTAATTTGAGGGTATTTACATCCAAATCAGGTGAATGGTGTAAGAATTACAACAGTTTGCATATGTGCCTCCCACTTTTTAAGGGACCAAAAGTAATAGGACAATTGGCTTCTCAGCTGTTCCATGGCCAGATATGTGTTATTCCCTAATTATCCCAATTACAATGAGCAGATAAAAGGCCCCGAGTTCATTTCAAGTGTGCTATTTGTATTTGGAATCTGTTGCTGTCAACTCTCAAGATGAGATCCAAAGAGCTGTCACTATTAGTGAAGCAAGCCATCATTATGCTGAAAAAAACTAAACTAACCCATCAGAGAGATAGCAAAAACATTAGGCATGGCCAAAACAACTGTTTGGAACATTCTTAAAAAGAAGGAACGCACCGGTGAGCTCAGCAATAGCAAAAGACCCGGAAGACCATGGAAAACAACTGTGGTGGATAACCGAAGAATTCTTTCCCTGGTGAAGAAAACACCCTTCACAGCAGTTGGCCAGATCAAGAACACTCTCCAGGAGGTAGGTGTATCTGTGTCAAAGTCACCAATCAAGAGAAGACTTCACCAGAGTGAATTCAGAGGGTTCACCACAAGATGTAAACCATTGGTAAGCCTCAAAAACAAGAAGGCCAGATTAGAGTTTGCCAAATAAATCTAAAAAAAGCCTTCACAGTTCTGGAACAACATCCTATGGACAGATAAGACCAAGATCAACTTGTACCAGAGTGATGGGCAAAGAAGAATATGGAGAAGGAAAGGAACTGCTCATGATCCTAAGAATACCACCTCATCAGTGAAGCATGGTGGTGGTAGTGTCATGTCATGGGCATGTATGGCTGCCAATGGAACTGGTTCTCTTGTTTTTATTGATGATGTGACTGCTGACAAAAGCAGCAGGATGATTTCTGAAATGTTTCAGGCAATATTATCTGCTCATAGTCAGCCAAATGCTTCAGAACTCTTTGGACGGCACTTCACAGTGCAGATGGACAATGACCCAAAGCATACTGCAAAAGCAACCAAAGAGTTTTATAAGGGAAAGAAGTGGAATGTTATGCAATGGCCAAGTCAATCACCTGACCTGAATCCGATTGAGCATGCATTTCACTTGCGGAAGACAAAACGGAAGGAAAAATGCCCCAAAAACAAGCAGGAACTGAAGACAGTTGCAGTAGAGGCCTGGCAGAGCATCACAAGGGATGAAACCCAGTGTCTGGTGATGTATGCGCTCCAGACTTCAAGCTGTAATTGACTGCAAAGGATTTGCAACTAAGTATTAAAATGTGAAAGTTTGATTTATGATGATTGTTCTGTCCCATTACTTTTGGTCCCTTAACAAGTTGGAGGCACATATGCAAACTAATGTAATTCCTACACCATTCCCCTGATTTGACTTTAAATACCCTCAAATTAAAGCCGACAGTCTGCAGTTAAAGCATTGTGGTGGTGTATAGAGCCAAGAATGTTAGAATTGTGTCGATGTCCCAATATTTATGGACCTGACTGTAGCTATGGATGTGTAAGAGTCATAAAAGTGCTGTATAACTCTGGGTCAGTACAAAAAAAATTATGCCATGTATTTGCAAAAATTGCAACACAGTGCTAATATAGCTGCGTTCTAGAAACAAATTACTAATTATTTCCAGGACATTTAAAAGTAATACTGTCATAAAATAATTTACACAAAGCTAATACGTGCCGCTTCTCCAAAGTGTAGTGCCACACCAAATCATACCGCTTACATGGATAGATTGCTATCTATTATGTAATATAAACACAACCTGCTTTTCCTTCTTCCCCTAATGCTACGTTTACAAAGAATATTTGTGAGACTTTCATTTGGAAAGTGTGAATAACATCTAGATAACACTTTAAAATAACTCTTCAAAAAGCAGGCGTCTAGACATTTCACATTTACAGCTGTAATGGAAAGGAAATTGCCTTTAGCTTTGCAGCAGTGACTGCAGTGCAGATAGAAAAATACCTAGGACGGTCCCTGTGGGAATTACATCATAAGAGTAATTGTTACACCTCCCTGGAGCATACATCGTCAAGACTCTGTATAAAGGGGATATACATCAGAATCATTCTCCTTATCAGTATTATTAATACTCACATTAGTGGTTAGGATTATAGAATGGGAGGTATTTGTAACCTTAGAGAAATGACGCATTTCATATCGTACATTGTGTATAATGGCAGCCTTATATTTGGCAAATAAGCACTCAATTACTATGTTTTAGAGCAATGTTTAGTCAATAAAACCAATAGTGTTTCTATAGATACAACTTAATATTGTGCTTCTCATTGTATAATTAACAAACCCTTTGGCTTTTGTATTAGTAAGAAATTAGGGGGTGAGTTATCAAACTGGTGTAAAGGAGAACTGGCTTAGTTGCCCATAGCAACCAATCACATTCCTCCTTTCATTTTCCAAAGGAGCTGTCCAAAATGAAAGGTGGCCCAGGGGGGTTTGATAAATGACCCCCTTAAAGAGGACCTTTCACCTGGAAAAACAATGTGAACTAAGTATGCTGACATGTAGAGCGGCGCCCGGGGATCTCACTGCACTTACTATTATCCCCGGGCGCCGCTCCGTTCTCCCGTTATGCCCTCCGGCACCTTTGCTCTGTAAGTTATAGTAGGCGGTGTCTGCCCTTGTCCTGTGGGCGTCTCCTTCTCCTAGGCTGCAGCGCTGGCCAATCGCAGCGCACAGCTCACAGCCTGGGTGTTTTTTTTCTCCCAGGCTGTGAGCTGTGCGCTGCAATTGGCCAGCGCTGCAGCCTAGGAGAAGGAGACGCCCAGCAGGACAAGGGCAGACTCCGCCTACTATAACTTACAGAGCGAAGATACCGGAGGGCATAACGGGAGAACGGAGCAGCGCCCGGGGATAATAGTAAGTGCAGTGAGATCCCCGGGTGCCGCTCTCCATGTCAGCATACTTAGTTCACATTGTTTTTACAGGTGAAAGGTCCTCTTTAAGGGGGTCATTTATCAAACTGGTGTAAAGTAGAACTGGCTTAGCTGCCCATAGCGACCAATCAGCTTCCACCTTTCATTTTGGACAGCTTCTTTGGAAAATGAAAGGAGGAATGTGATTGGTCGCTAGGAGCAGATAAGCCAGTTCTACTTTACACCAGTTTGATAAATGATAATTTTTCTTAACCCCCCTGGGCCACCACCAGATGTAAACTTTGCATGGAAGGCCTTATCCACCCAAATGGGAGGGAGCGGCCATACAGATACAAAGTCACAGGCACTTAATTATGGTGAAATCTGCAAGAGAAATCCGCTGTATAAATTGACATGCTGCGGATTTCAAATCCACAATACCACTGCTGTGTTTTTATGACGCATGTGGATGAGAATTCTGCAATTCTCATCCACTTTGTTGACACTTTACACCTCAGGGGATTTGCCGCACGAAAATCCACAGCTAATCAGTCACATCTGAATTTTTTTTTCTAGATGACACAGTTTGTATGAAGTTAGAGGCAAATGTTACAATAGGAATGCACATACGTCTATGGGTGCTGTACTGCAGCTCTGTACTAGAGATTTGTTTGAGGTCCGATTCTAACAAATTGGTAGAAAAAAATAATTTGGGTCCAAACTGATCCTACCTGAATCAAAAGTGCTCCAATTGGCTTGAAAATTGGTATATTACACAGGTCGCCTAGGACTCCGATTTTTTTTCTCTCTCTTGTCTTTATCTCTGTTTTGCTCTTTAAAAAAAAATAAAAATTTGTCTAATTGTCTGAATTTTTTTAATGATTCAAGTTCATTGTACACAAATCAAAGTTGCTCCAGTTGCCCTGAAAATTGGAATTTAACATCTAGTCTCCTAGGACTTAGGTTTTTTGTTCCTCAATGGGGGCAGATTCCTGCCACTGTTTATCCACACACATACACATACATTCTGAGCAAGTGTCAAAAGATTATGCCTTAATTGGGGAGAATGCCTGTATTTGTACACCTACAAGTGTTAGTTTTCAAAAGAAAGAATGGCTTGTTGAGAAAGAGCCTGGAAAGATTCTCCATTTTTATTGTCAGCAGTACAGTCTGGATATGGAAAGGGTAGGGTAATAGAGGCACATGGCCGCAATAGTAGTAGCAGCAGAAGCAGCATAGCATGGTATAGACAAGGTAGTAGATGCATGCCACTGTTTAGGGGTGGTAGTTGTAGTGACGACTGTGTAGTGGTAATGATAGTGGCAGTAGGGGATTAGCAGTTGGGAATAACAGCTGCAGTGGTGACAGCGGATCCATTCTTCATAGATCCATTCCTCTTTCATTTTGACAAAAGTGATGTTTTGCACACTGGCAGAGGACAACTTGGTCTGTTTGGGTGTCACAGCGATCTGTGCTGAAAACCCTTTCTGAGCTGACACTGGACGGTAGGTAAAAGAGAATACAGAGAGCCTACTGAGTCAGTTTGGGCTACTGTTCCAGTCTGCCTGCCCAGACGTCCATGGGGGTCAGGGCGCATGGTATTCACTGGGGAATTGGTCACAATCATTTAGAAAATGAGACCGCTTTAAACAATTTTATTGATAAAAAATGGACAGCTGGCCAGAAGTACAAATATCATACAGCAGAATTAAAGTTTGGTAAAGGCGTTGAAGGCCACATTTCTATATTGACGAGACAAGTTTTGGCAGGTGGCATGGCAGTGAAAAAACGTTTCCATTGTGTGACAATTAGCAAACTGAACTGGCTGCTGTGACTTCTTGTGACGGTCATGTACACTACACACAGGGGGAGGATAGTGACCACTGCACTCCACCCTCACCCCTGGCCCTGCCTACTTGCCTCGCAAGTCCTACTGACAGGGGACAACTAGAAGGCAGTCCCTAACTTAGGATACGTGCCGGGAAGACAGACAAGACAAATAACGGAACGTGCATGGACCGGGTCAATACCTAGAGAGCTACGCAGTACTAAGGAATGAGCAGAGAATAGTTGGGAAAAGCCGAGGTCAAATACCAGGAGAGAAACGAAGTACAACAGGAGTCCGCAAAGAATTGTCAGGTGGAAGCCGGGGTCAGGATACCAGGAGAGATGCGCAGTACAGGAAGAGCAGGCAAAGGATCGTCAGGGAACAGGATCAGGTAGTATTCAGTAGTCCAACAAATAGCCAGGAACCTAGAATTAACAGGCAACCTGTGGCCAGCAGGCTGCCTGTATTTATAGTGGGGTCTCAGGGTCATGTGACTTGCCCAGGTCACATGACCGACAGACAGACAAGTCGAGCACCGAGTGATCAGCTCGGCGTTCAAGTCAGACCTAGGAGCAGGTGCGAAAGTGTGCCACATTTGCGGAACAGCAAGACAAATCATACTTTTTATTGCCTAGCAAGAAGTCCAACACATGGCACAGAAAAATGTAAGTTTTGGTGAAGGCACAGAAGTGTGGCACATTTTCAAAACGACAATACAATTTATACTTTTGCTTGCCTGGCCAGAAGTCCAAAACACATCATGGGCTAGAAAAATAAAATTTTGGTAAAGGTGTGGAATTATGGGAAAATTCCCAGAACTTAGTTTTACAGCGACAACTGTACAGCCAGCAACTTGGCCAGGTGAGAGTTCAGCTTGCACACAAGCTAATTGCTGGTCGAGTATAATTTCCTCATGGCCGCACATTTCATTATAGATGTCTCTCAATGGAGCGGAGGGCAAGGAAGAGACGTCTGAGCAGGAGAAGAAGCAGCTGATGATCATGACAAGGACACTGCACTGCTTGGGGATGTGGACTGGCTGCCACATTGAAGACCAGGAGAAGGTGGATAGACTTGTTCTCATTCTGGCCAGTTCTATTTTTCCACAGGATCTGGTGATGCCGCTTCATGTGTTGCAATAGAGCCCTGGTACCTTTATTTATGTTTGAATGCCCACTGCTTATTTAAATCCTGCATATCTTGCACACAGCTGTGCTTTTGTGTGCCAATCTTGTAGAGAAAAACCATGATACGGGAGTTGTTTGCGCAGAGCTAGAGGCAGCTGATCTTGGCCTAGGTCTGGCACGGTTTGAGCCTGAGCCCACAGTATCAGCAGCAACACCACAATAGAAGTAGATGTAGTTTTGCCTGTTTTTGGAAGGTTCTGGCTGTAATTTGCATCTGCTTTTTATTGCTGCCGCTACCACCACCCATATTGCCACGGTGTCTCTGTGTTGAAATTCGCTCTTTTAGATACAGGATGTGTGATTCCAAATGGGCAATTTTCTCACACTTTGAACAAAAATATGCACCTCCAAATGGCTTTTCCAGGACTGCTTACATTTGACAAGATGTGCAGCGAACTGCCTTGTCAGTAATGGAACACATACTAATGAGATTACACAAGAAGAGAGAAGTAAAAAATACAATAATACAGTGCAAGAAAAGCAACTGACTTAGTGTAGTCTCTTATTTAAATCCCTGAATCTAAAGTCACACACGTAATACAAACACACACTTGAAATCAAACATGTGAATGCTCACAAACTTGCGGTTTTTTGTCTGCTTATATATAGGTTCAGGTTAACCCCCCTGGGCCACCTTTCATTTTGGACAGCTCCTTTAGAAAATGAAAGGAGGAATGTGATTGGTTGCCATGGGCAACTAAGCCAGTTCTACTTTACACCAGTTTAATAACTCACCCCCTAAACTCTTACTAATACAAAAGCCAAAGGGTTTGTTAATTAGACAATGAGAAGCACAATATTAAGTTGTTTCTATAGAAACACTATTGGTTTTATTGGCTAAACATTGCTCTAAAACATAGTAATTGAGTGCTTATTTGCCAAATATAAGGCTGCCATTATACACAATGTACGATATGAAATGCGTCATTTCTCTAAGGTTACAAATACCTCCCATTCTATAATCCTAACCACTAATGTGAGTATTAATAATACTGATAAGGAGAATTATCCTGATGTATATCCCCCTTTATACAGAGTCTTGAAGATGTTTGCTCCAGGAAGGTGTAACAATTACTCTTATGATGTAATTCCTACAGGGAATGACATCATTGTCTGAAGTCCTATTCTAACAAATTGGTCGAAAAAAACATTTTGGGTCCAAACTGATACTACCTGAATCAAAAGTGCTCCAATTGGATTGAAAATTGGTATATGACACAGGTCGCCTAGGACTCAGATTTTTTTCTCTCTCTTGTCTTTATCTCTGTTTTGCTCTTTAAAAAAATTTTTTACAGTGCAAGAAAAGCAACTGACTTAGTGTAGTCTCTTAATTAAATCCCTGAATCTAAAGTCACACACTTAATACAAACACACACTTGAAATCAAACATGTGAATGCTCACAAACTTGCGTTTTTTTTTTGTCTGCTTATATATAGGTTCAGCTCCCAGACAACGTCAAACCAGACTGCTGTTTTTGTACCTCTGGATTCAAAGATGAAAAAAAAAAGTTTTAAAGAAGACAGAAGACACCAGTAGAGAGAGAGAGGGAGATTGGAAGAGGTGTGAAGGAATAGGGTCAGTAGTGCATGTGGTAGGACGAGAACTTTTCTTCTGTGACTTAGACAGCACCATCTGCTGGCCAGAAATGATAATTTCGGTACCTGCAGGAACAAGCATTTCACCCGATGAACAAGTGTTTCGCTCGTTCATTGGGTGGTCAACTTCACCTTTAGACAGGCAGATTGTTAGGAATGAGTGTTCACAGGAACATTCGTTCCCCATAATCTGCCTGACTATTGCGATGTGTAAGCCTAATTAATCTGCTCAACTCCTCCTGCTCTATATCCTGCTGCCTGCAGATGACTATGCATTTTCATGTTGATGTGTTTTCATTAAAAATCCTGATGAATAAAGAAATTTCAGATCACCTTTTTGTGAAACCTTGTAATACAGCCATATGTATAAGCTCTTACTGTTTTGAAACTCAGCTATTACAAATAATGTTAAAACAAATATTTTTTTTATTAATACATGTATTTCATTTTCCAATGATGTATTTATTCTATGCTTTAGCTAAGAAAAAAAGATCTTCAATTTACCTGGCTCTGATTCCTGTATGGCATAGTTTTCTAATTTAAAAGCTGGTTGCCTCCTTATTAACTACAAGCTCATGCTGATAGGTTTCTGGTAAGTTTGATGGAAGTGATTCTTAAATTAATGATTTGGGAAGATGGTAAGTGATGAGCATTCTGTTGTGAACAAATGCATGGTTAAATTGTAGCTTTGATTCGAAAATACTTAAATACTTATCTGTTTTAATTGGAAAGAAAATTGGTTCTCTCTGAACATGCTGGCATTTAGACTCCACATAAAGAGCTGCAATTGTCACTGTTAATGGAAAATGAAATGTGTGGTTTGTAGAAGTAAACTAGAGATAAATGCAATGGGGTCACTTTCAAGCTTTTACTTGGATCCATGTAATTCTCATGTCATTGGCACTGATACTGTGTTGCACAGTACTGTATATTTATATTTGCATATTATATTATCCTACTTCAAGTCGCAATTAGTTCAACTTAATTAAATCTGTGCAGCTACAATATTCATCTGGTTAAATTCAGGATAAAAAAATAAATAAATCCAGGCTCTGTCTGTAGACTGTTACTTGATGTGATCTCCAGTTTGTCTATGAGTTGAATGTTTAAGGGGTTGACTCATCTCCCTCCTTCTCCTTCACAACAGCTCCGGGGCTCAGCACTTCTTGGAAGTTCAATGGGCAGCTCCATTCCATCTAAATTTAACAATTTAAAGCACAAGCAAGTGGCACTGTAATTACATCATCGCGCCATTTGGTTGTGCGTGTGCATTCCCAATGCTGGGTTTGGCTGCTCTGGCTTATCATAACTGTACAGAACAGCTCTATGGCTACTGTGCATGCCCTGGAGCAATCTAATTGAACATGATATGCTTCAGATCGGTGGCCGGGACAGCAGCTGCTGCACATGAGTCTTGTGATCCCGGCCACACAGTAAGCAAAGCACTTCTTCCCACTGCTCCAGCGCAGCCACCACTGTAAAATCGCAGTGGTGGCAATATCCGCTAAGAGCGGGGGAACAGGGTGCCTTCTATTGACTTTTGCTGCATGAGGGAACCCAAATAGTGAGATGTGAATACTCCTTTAACTACTGCACAGATGTCATGAGAATGGTTTTCTCCTCCCCGGACATGTCTGTTTTAGTAAATACATGCACTCCCTATGTAATAACAATTCTGGAGCATCTATTCTTATGACTCTATGCTGTGCCATTCCCTTATTATTCCAAGAAGTTATGAATGAATTGTTAGTAGTTTGCAACGAAGGTCTAGAAGGGTGTATCAGTTGAGGGGGTGTCCCTGCACAGTTTGACATCGACAGCCCTGACTGGATAGTGTGGAACTGTGCAGGGACACACTCCTTACTGGTTATACCCATCTGGACCTTAACTGCAAACTACTAGGAATTCATTCATAAATTCTAGTAGAAATAATAAAGGAATGGCACAACATAAAGTCGTAAGAATAAATGCTCCAGAATTGTTAGTACACGGAGAATGCAAGTAGTTGTTTAAACAGACATGCAAGGAGAGGTGACTAGTCCTATTTAAGCTGAACATTGCTGCTGCTTCCAACAGGACAATGTAGATAATTAAAATGTATTAATCACATTTTTATGCTGAACATTTTTGTTATTTTCTTGGCTGACACTTCCTGTCAATACATCGATCTGAGAAGCGAAGTGAATAACAGTGATTCAAACAAAAAGAAAATAAATAGGGCGGCACTCACCACTGAAAGTCCAGTTAAAAATACTTATTTGTTGGTGCAGAGTACATTTCAATGTAGCAGGTGTCGCTGCGATATGTGGGATAGATGCGTGCCCCCCCGGTGTGCTATATTGAAATGTACTCTGCACCAATAAAGAAGTATTTTTTTTACATATTTAAACATTATACGTGAGGGCCTGCTGGTGAGCTGACCCTGTAAAACATTATGCAAGGCCTCAAACTGATGTTAAAATTGAGAGATTAGCAAACATGTCCTATCAGGAGGACATGTCTGAGCCCGAGCACCGCTCCAAGGTTTCACAAGTAGCTCGGGTCCTATCACTCACCTACCTGAGCAATATGGGCAATACCAGGGGCCAATTACAGGAGTGTGAGGTCCGACTCACAGACAACTCACAAGTTAACTCCAACATCTACCATGCTAGCAATGGGAGGAGGGAGGAGTCTGCGAGTCCCACTCAAGACTGGCTGGTATGGCCCAGGCTTCACAGGTGCACCTAAATGTAGCCTATGGATGGAAAACAGGCACATTTAAATTGGAGTTTATACACCTCCATATACAAGCAAACTAACAAGAATAGCGTGGTGTTAAACAGGCAGAAAGTGCTCAAACCCATATGCAGTTGTGCATATATATACAGGGGAGAAAATCCTGCACTTGTGGCCCATTGCTAATGGCAATCCCAAGCAAAAATGCATACAGTGTAGGATGCCAGCAGCGGACTACAAGTAGCACAATAAACATCCTACACAAGGTAGCAATTATGTGGATGTGAGAACCAATATAACAATCTAATAACAACAAGGGAAAGGGGAGGGGCAAGAACACAATGTTCACCCAATATATCCCCAATGGGGACACACAAAAATGAAACTCGGCAAAAAGCTCCCGAGCTAAAGGCAGAAACAAAGGAAACGGAGCTCATAATACCAAAAAAAGTATATAATTTATTGAGGCATGATAAAATGACATAGGTAAAACACATGAAGAAAACCACAGAAACAAGATAATAATGCACTTATTAAAGCAGATGCAAGCACTATATATGGACTAAGTCCTCACCCTGATATGATAATGTCTGAGACACTTAGTCAATATATTTTGATCAAAACACATCTAAGCCCGCCACCAAGCGTCAAGGTGGTCTCAGGTCAGGCGGGTCCTACGCTAAACCTACCTAAGCCATTGGGCTTCTATGTTCAGGAGCGCAGACACCGCACATATGGTGTGCTGCTCCTAGTAACCTCCATGTGCATCA
Organism: Bufo gargarizans; assembly: GCF_014858855.1. Classification (NCBI taxonomy): domain Eukaryota; kingdom Metazoa; phylum Chordata; class Amphibia; order Anura; family Bufonidae; genus Bufo; species Bufo gargarizans. The sequence continues at coordinate 633,031,837 of NC_058080.1, read as the reverse complement.
AGCAACCAATGGGAGGAGGAGCAAGCACAGCCATATGTACCACCTAATTAAGGCGCTCATTGGATAGAGGATGGGGGCAAAAGTGCAGAGGAATGCTACTCCCATGATACTAGGTGCGCATTCACACTTGAGGGTGCCACTCCCTCAAGCAAACACTACATAAACAAAAAAAATCACAGAAAAAACTAAGATAAAAACATCCTGCACGATATGATACAAATTTGCGGATGTCCCTGGCCATATTATTGAAGAAAACCACAGAAACAAGATAATAATGCACTTATTAAAGCAGATGCAAGCACTATATATGGACTAAGTCCTCACCCTGATATGATAATGTCTGAGACACTTAGTCAATATATTTTGATCAAAACACATCTAAGCCCGCCACCAAGCGTCAAGGTGGTCTCAGGTCAGGCGGGTCCTACGCTAAACCTACCTAAGCCATTGGGCTTCTATGTTCAGGAGCGCAGACACCGCACATATGGTGTGCTGCTCCTAGTAACCTCCATGTGCATCAAGCAACCAATGGGAGGAGGAGCAAGCACAGCCATATGTACCACCTAATTAAGGCGCTCATTGGATAGAGGATGGGGGCAAAAGTGCAGAGGAATGCTACTCCCATGATACTAGGTGCGCATTCACACTTGAGGGTGCCACTCCCTCAAGCAAACACTACATAAACAAAAAAAATCACAGAAAAAACTAAGATAAAAACATCCTGCACGATATGATACAAATTTGCGGATGTCCCTGGCCATATTATTGAAGAAAACCACAGAAACAAGATAATAATGCACTTATTAAAGCAGATGCAAGCACTATATATGGACTAAGTCCTCACCCTGATATGATAATGTCTGAGACACTTAGTCAATATATTTTGATCAAAACACATCTAAGCCCGCCACCAAGCGTCAAGGTGGTCTCAGGTCAGGCGGGTCCTACGCTAAACCTACCTAAGCCATTGGGCTTCTATGTTCAGGAGCGCAGACACCGCACATATGGTGTGCTGCTCCTAGTAACCTCCATGTGCATCAAGCAACCAATGGGAGGAGGAGCAAGCACAGCCATATGTACCACCTAATTAAGGCGCTCATTGGATAGAGGATGGGGGCAAAAGTGCAGAGGAATGCTACTCCCATGATACTAGGTGCGCATTCACACTTGAGGGTGCCACTCCCTCAAGCAAACACTACATAAACAAAAAAAATCACAGAAAAAACTAAGATAAAAACATCCTGCACGATATGATACAAATTTGCGGATGTCCCTGGCCATATTATTGAAGAAAACCACAGAAACAAGATAATAATGCACTTATTAAAGCAGATGCAAGCACTATATATGGACTAAGTCCTCACCCTGATATGATAATGTCTGAGACACTTAGTCAATATATTTTGATCAAAACACATCTAAGCCCGCCACCAAGCGTCAAGGTGGTCTCAGGTCAGGCGGGTCCTACGCTAAACCTACCTAAGCCATTGGGCTTCTATGTTCAGGAGCGCAGACACCGCACATATGGTGTGCTGCTCCTAGTAACCTCCATGTGCATCAAGCAACCAATGGGAGGAGGAGCAAGCACAGCCATATGTACCACCTAATTAAGGCGCTCATTGGATAGAGGATGGGGGCAAAAGTGCAGAGGAATGCTACTCCCATGATACTAGGTGCGCATTCACACTTGAGGGTGCCACTCCCTCAAGCAAACACTACATAAACAAAAAAAATCACAGAAAAAACTAAGATAAAAACATCCTGCACGATATGATACAAATTTGCGGATGTCCCTGGCCATATTATTGAAGAAAACCACAGAAACAAGATAATAATGCACTTATTAAAGCAGATGCAAGCACTATATATGGACTAAGTCCTCACCCTGATATGATAATGTCTGAGACACTTAGTCAATATATTTTGATCAAAACACATCTAAGCCCGCCACCAAGCGTCAAGGTGGTCTCAGGTCAGGCGGGTCCTACGCTAAACCTACCTAAGCCATTGGGCTTCTATGTTCAGGAGCGCAGACACCGCACATATGGTGTGCTGCTCCTAGTAACCTCCATGTGCATCAAGCAACCAATGGGAGGAGGAGCAAGCACAGCCATATGTACCACCTAATTAAGGCGCTCATTGGATAGAGGATGGGGGCAAAAGTGCAGAGGAATGCTACTCCCATGATACTAGGTGCGCATTCACACTTGAGGGTGCCACTCCCTCAAGCAAACACTACATAAACAAAAAAAATCACAGAAAAAACTAAGATAAAAACATCCTGCACGATATGATACAAATTTGCGGATGTCCCTGGCCATATTATTGAAGAAAACCACAGAAACAAGATAATAATGCACTTATTAAAGCAGATGCAAGCACTATATATGGACTAAGTCCTCACCCTGATATGATAATGTCTGAGACACTTAGTCAATATATTTTGATCAAAACACATCTAAGCCCGCCACCAAGCGTCAAGGTGGTCTCAGGTCAGGCGGGTCCTACGCTAAACCTACCTAAGCCATTGGGCTTCTATGTTCAGGAGCGCAGACACCGCACATATGGTGTGCTGCTCCTAGTAACCTCCATGTGCATCAAGCAACCAATGGGAGGAGGAGCAAGCACAGCCATATGTACCACCTAATTAAGGCGCTCATTGGATAGAGGATGGGGGCAAAAGTGCAGAGGAATGCTACTCCCATGATACTAGGTGCGCATTCACACTTGAAGGGTGCCACTCCCTCAAGCAAACACTACATAAACAAAAAAATCACAGAAAAAACTAAGATAAAAACATCCTGCACGATATGATACAAATTTGCGGATGTCCCTGGCCATATTATTGAAGAAAACCACAGAAACAAGATAATAATGCACTTATTAAAGCAGATGCAAGCACTATATATGGACTAAGTCCTCACCCTGATATGATAATGTCTGAGACACTTAGTCAATATATTTTGATCAAAACACATCTAAGCCCGCCACCAAGCGTCAAGGTGGTCTCAGGTCAGGCGGGTCCTACGCTAAACCTACCTAAGCCATTGGGCTTCTATGTTCAGGAGCGCAGACACCGCACATATGGTGTGCTGCTCCTAGTAACCTCCATGTGCATCAAGCAACCAATGGGAGGAGGAGCAAGCACAGCCATATGTACCACCTAATTAAGGCGCTCATTGGATAGAGGAGGGGGGCAAAAGTGCAGAGGAATGCTACTCCCAAGATACTAGGTGCGCATTCACACTTGAAGGTGCCACTCCCTCAAGCAAACACTACATAAACAAAAAAATCACAGAAAAAACTAAGATAAAAACATCCTGCACGATATGATACAAATTTGCGGATGTCCCTGGCCATATTATTGAAGAAAACCACAGAAACAAGATAATAATGCACTTATTAAAGCAGATGCAAGCACTATATATGGACTAAGTCCTCACCCTGATATGATAATGTCTGAGACACTTAGTCAATATATTTTGATCAAAACACATCTAAGCCCGCCACCAAGCGTCAAGGTGGTCTCAGGTCAGGCGGGTCCTACGCTAAACCTACCTAAGCCATTGGGCTTCTATGTTCAGGAGCGCAGACACCGCACATATGGTGTGCTGCTCCTAGTAACCTCCATGTGCATCAAGCAACCAATGGGAGGAGGAGCAAGCACAGCCATATGTACCACCTAATTAAGGCGCTCATTGGATAGAGGAGGGGGGCAAAAGTGCAGAGGAATGCTACTCCCAATGATACTAGGTGCGCATTCACACTTGAAGGGTGCCACTCCCTCAAGCAAACACTACATAAACAAAAAAATCACAGAAAAAACTAAGATAAAAACATCCTGCACGATATGATACAAATTTGCGGATGTCCCTGGCCATATTATTGAAGAAAACCACAGAAACAAGATAATAATGCACTTATTAAAGCAGATGCAAGCACTATATATGGACTAAGTCCTCACCCTGATATGATAATGTCTGAGACACTTAGTCAATATATTTTGATCAAAACACATCTAAGCCCGCCACCAAGCGTCAAGGTGGTCTCAGGTCAGGCGGGTCCTACGCTAAACCTACCTAAGCCATTGGGCTTCTATGTTCAGGAGCGCAGACACCGCACATATGGTGTGCTGCTCCTAGTAACCTCCATGTGCATCAAGCAACCAATGGGAGGAGGAGCAAGCACAGCCATATGTACCACCTAATTAAGGCGCTCATTGGATAGAGGAGGGGGGCAAAAGTGCAGAGGAATGCTACTCCCAATGATACTAGGTGCGCATTCACACTTGAAGGTGCCACTCCCTCAAGCAAACACTACATAAACAAAAAAATCACAGAAAAAACTAAGATAAAAACATCCTGCACGATATGATACAAATTTGCGGATGTCCCTGGCCATATTATTGAAGAAAACCACAGAAACAAGATAATAATGCACTTATTAAAGCAGATGCAAGCACTATATATGGACTAAGTCCTCACCCTGATATGATAATGTCTGAGACACTTAGTCAATATATTTTGATCAAAACACATCTAAGCCCGCCACCAAGCGTCAAGGTGGTCTCAGGTCAGGCGGGTCCTACGCTAAACCTACCTAAGCCATTGGGCTTCTATGTTCAGGAGCGCAGACACCGCACATATGGTGTGCTGCTCCTAGTAACCTCCATGTGCATCAAGCAACCAATGGGAGGAGGAGCAAGCACAGCCATATGTACCACCTAATTAAGGCGCTCATTGGATAGAGGATGGGGGCAAAAGTGCAGAGGAATGCTACTCCCAATGATACTAGGTGCGCATTCACACTTGAAGGTGCCACTCCCTCAAGCAAACACTACATAAACAAAAAAATCACAGAAAAAACTAAGATAAAAACATCCTGCACGATATGATACAAATTTGCGGATGTCCCTGGCCATATTATTGAAGAAAACCACAGAAACAAGATAATAATGCACTTATTAAAGCAGATGCAAGCACTATATATGGACTAAGTCCTCACCCTGATATGATAATGTCTGAGACACTTAGTCAATATATTTTGATCAAAACACATCTAAGCCCGCCACCAAGCGTCAAGGTGGTCTCAGGTCAGGCGGGTCCTACGCTAAACCTACCTAAGCCATTGGGCTTCTATGTTCAGGAGCGCAGACACCGCACATATGGTGTGCTGCTCCTAGTAACCTCCATGTGCATCAAGCAACCAATGGGAGGAGGAGCAAGCACAGCCATATGTACCACCTAATTAAGGCGCTCATTGGATAGAGGATGGGGGCAAAAGTGCAGAGGAATGCTACTCCCATGATACTAGGTGCGCATTCACACTTGAGGGTGCCACTCCCTCAAGCAAACACTACATAAACAAAAAAATCACAGAAAAAACTAAGATAAAAACATCCTGCACGATATGATACAAATTTGCGGATGTCCCTGGCCATATTATTGAAGAAAACCACAGAAACAAGATAATAATGCACTTATTAAAGCAGATGCAAGCACTATATATGGACTAAGTCCTCACCCTGATATGATAATGTCTGAGACACTTAGTCAATATATTTTGATCAAAACACATCTAAGCCCGCCACCAAGCGTCAAGGTGGTCTCAGGTCAGGCGGGTCCTACGCTAAACCTACCTAAGCCATTGGGCTTCTATGTTCAGGAGCGCAGACACCGCACATATGGTGTGCTGCTCCTAGTAACCTCCATGTGCATCAAGCAACCAATGGGAGGAGGAGCAAGCACAGCCATATGTACCACCTAATTAAGGCGCTCATTGGATAGAGGATGGGGGCAAAAGTGCAGAGGAATGCTACTCCCATGATACTAGGTGCGCATTCACACTTGAAGGTGCCACTCCCTCAAGCAAACACTACATAAACAAAAAAATCACAGAAAAAACTAAGATAAAAACATCCTGCACGATATGATACAAATTTGCGGATGTCCCTGGCCATATTATTGAAGAAAACCACAGAAACAAGATAATAATGCACTTATTAAAGCAGATGCAAGCACTATATATGGACTAAGTCCTCACCCTGATATGATAATGTCTGAGACACTTAGTCAATATATTTTGATCAAAACACATCTAAGCCCGCCACCAAGCGTCAAGGTGGTCTCAGGTCAGGCGGGTCCTACGCTAAACCTACCTAAGCCATTGGGCTTCTATGTTCAGGAGCGCAGACACCGCACATATGGTGTGCTGCTCCTAGTAACCTCCATGTGCATCAAGCAACCAATGGGAGGAGGAGCAAGCACAGCCATATGTACCACCTAATTAAGGCGCTCATTGGATAGAGGATGGGGGCAAAAGTGCAGAGGAATGCTACTCCCATGATACTAGGTGCGCATTCACACTTGAGGGTGCCACTCCCTCAAGCAAACACTACATAAACAAAAAAAATCACAGAAAAAACTAAGATAAAAACATCCTGCACGATATGATACAAATTTGCGGATGTCCCTGGCCATATTATTGAAGAAAACCACAGAAACAAGATAATAATGCACTTATTAAAGCAGATGCAAGCACTATATATGGACTAAGTCCTCACCCTGATATGATAATGTCTGAGACACTTAGTCAATATATTTTGATCAAAACACATCTAAGCCCGCCACCAAGCGTCAAGGTGGTCTCAGGTCAGGCGGGTCCTACGCTAAACCTACCTAAGCCATTGGGCTTCTATGTTCAGGAGCGCAGACACCGCACATATGGTGTGCTGCTCCTAGTAACCTCCATGTGCATCAAGCAACCAATGGGAGGAGGAGCAAGCACAGCCATATGTACCACCTAATTAAGGCGCTCATTGGATAGAGGATGGGGGCAAAAGTGCAGAGGAATGCTACTCCCATGATACTAGGTGCGCATTCACACTTGAGGGTGCCACTCCCTCAAGCAAACACTACATAAACAAAAAAATCACAGAAAAAACTAAGATAAAAACATCCTGCACGATATGATACAAATTTGCGGATGTCCCTGGCCATATTATTGAAGAAAACCACAGAAACAAGATAATAATGCACTTATTAAAGCAGATGCAAGCACTATATATGGACTAAGTCCTCACCCTGATATGATAATGTCTGAGACACTTAGTCAATATATTTTGATCAAAACACATCTAAGCCCGCCACCAAGCGTCAAGGTGGTCTCAGGTCAGGCGGGTCCTACGCTAAACCTACCTAAGCCATTGGGCTTCTATGTTCAGGAGCGCAGACACCGCACATATGGTGTGCTGCTCCTAGTAACCTCCATGTGCATCAAGCAACCAATGGGAGGAGGAGCAAGCACAGCCATATGTACCACCTAATTAAGGCGCTCATTGGATAGAGGATGGGGGCAAAAGTGCAGAGGAATGCTACTCCCATGATACTAGGTGCGCATTCACACTTGAGGGTGCCACTCCCTCAAGCAAACACTACATAAACAAAAAAATCACAGAAAAAACTAAGATAAAAACATCCTGCACGATATGATACAAATTTGCGGATGTCCCTGGCCATATTATTGAAGAAAACCACAGAAACAAGATAATAATGCACTTATTAAAGCAGATGCAAGCACTATATATGGACTAAGTCCTCACCCTGATATGATAATGTCTGAGACACTTAGTCAATATATTTTGATCAAAACACATCTAAGCCCGCCACCAAGCGTCAAGGTGGTCTCAGGTCAGGCGGGTCCTACGCTAAACCTACCTAAGCCATTGGGCTTCTATGTTCAGGAGCGCAGACACCGCACATATGGTGTGCTGCTCCTAGTAACCTCCATGTGCATCAAGCAACCAATGGGAGGAGGAGCAAGCACAGCCATATGTACCACCTAATTAAGGCGCTCATTGGATAGAGGATGGGGGCAAAAGTGCAGAGGAATGCTACTCCCATGATACTAGGTGCGCATTCACACTTGAGGGTGCCACTCCCTCAAGCAAACACTACATAAACAAAAAAAATCACAGAAAAAACTAAGATAAAAACATCCTGCACGATATGATACAAATTTGCGGATGTCCCTGGCCATATTATTGAAGAAAACCACAGAAACAAGATAATAATGCACTTATTAAAGCAGATGCAAGCACTATATATGGACTAAGTCCTCACCCTGATATGATAATGTCTGAGACACTTAGTCAATATATTTTGATCAAAACACATCTAAGCCCGCCACCAAGCGTCAAGGTGGTCTCAGGTCAGGCGGGTCCTACGCTAAACCTACCTAAGCCATTGGGCTTCTATGTTCAGGAGCGCAGACACCGCACATATGGTGTGCTGCTCCTAGTAACCTCCATGTGCATCAAGCAACCAATGGGAGGAGGAGCAAGCACAGCCATATGTACCACCTAATTAAGGCGCTCATTGGATAGAGGATGGGGGCAAAAGTGCAGAGGAATGCTACTCCCATGATACTAGGTGCGCATTCACACTTGAGGGTGCCACTCCCTCAAGCAAACACTACATAAACAAAAAAAATCACAGAAAAAACTAAGATAAAAACATCCTGCACGATATGATACAAATTTGCGGATGTCCCTGGCCATATTATTGAAGAAAACCACAGAAACAAGATAATAATGCACTTATTAAAGCAGATGCAAGCACTATATATGGACTAAGTCCTCACCCTGATATGATAATGTCTGAGACACTTAGTCAATATATTTTGATCAAAACACATCTAAGCCCGCCACCAAGCGTCAAGGTGGTCTCAGGTCAGGCGGGTCCTACGCTAAACCTACCTAAGCCATTGGGCTTCTATGTTCAGGAGCGCAGACACCGCACATATGGTGTGCTGCTCCTAGTAACCTCCATGTGCATCAAGCAACCAATGGGAGGAGGAGCAAGCACAGCCATATGTACCACCTAATTAAGGCGCTCATTGGATAGAGGATGGGGGCAAAAGTGCAGAGGAATGCTACTCCCATGATACTAGGTGCGCATTCACACTTGAGGGTGCCACTCCCTCAAGCAAACACTACATAAACAAAAAAATCACAGAAAAAACTAAGATAAAAACATCCTGCACGATATGATACAAATTTGCGGATGTCCCTGGCCATATTATTGAAGAAAACCACAGAAACAAGATAATAATGCACTTATTAAAGCAGATGCAAGCACTATATATGGACTAAGTCCTCACCCTGATATGATAATGTCTGAGACACTTAGTCAATATATTTTGATCAAAACACATCTAAGCCCGCCACCAAGCGTCAAGGTGGTCTCAGGTCAGGCGGGTCCTACGCTAAACCTACCTAAGCCATTGGGCTTCTATGTTCAGGAGCGCAGACACCGCACATATGGTGTGCTGCTCCTAGTAACCTCCATGTGCATCAAGCAACCAATGGGAGGAGGAGCAAGCACAGCCATATGTACCACCTAATTAAGGCGCTCATTGGATAGAGGATGGGGGCAAAAGTGCAGAGGAATGCTACTCCCATGATACTAGGTGCGCATTCACACTTGAGGGTGCCACTCCCTCAAGCAAACACTACATAAACAAAAAAAATCACAGAAAAAACTAAGATAAAAACATCCTGCACGATATGATACAAATTTGCGGATGTCCCTGGCCATATTATTGAAGAAAACCACAGAAACAAGATAATAATGCACTTATTAAAGCAGATGCAAGCACTATATATGGACTAAGTCCTCACCCTGATATGATAATGTCTGAGACACTTAGTCAATATATTTTGATCAAAACACATCTAAGCCCGCCACCAAGCGTCAAGGTGGTCTCAGGTCAGGCGGGTCCTACGCTAAACCTACCTAAGCCATTGGGCTTCTATGTTCAGGAGCGCAGACACCGCACATATGGTGTGCTGCTCCTAGTAACCTCCATGTGCATCAAGCAACCAATGGGAGGAGGAGCAAGCACAGCCATATGTACCACCTAATTAAGGCGCTCATTGGATAGAGGATGGGGGCAAAAGTGCAGAGGAATGCTACTCCCATGATACTAGGTGCGCATTCACACTTGAGGGTGCCACTCCCTCAAGCAAACACTACATAAACAAAAAAAATCACAGAAAAAACTAAGATAAAAACATCCTGCACGATATGATACAAATTTGCGGATGTCCCTGGCCATATTATTGAAGAAAACCACAGAAACAAGATAATAATGCACTTATTAAAGCAGATGCAAGCACTATATATGGACTAAGTCCTCACCCTGATATGATAATGTCTGAGACACTTAGTCAATATATTTTGATCAAAACACATCTAAGCCCGCCACCAAGCGTCAAGGTGGTCTCAGGTCAGGCGGGTCCTACGCTAAACCTACCTAAGCCATTGGGCTTCTATGTTCAGGAGCGCAGACACCGCACATATGGTGTGCTGCTCCTAGTAACCTCCATGTGCATCAAGCAACCAATGGGAGGAGGAGCAAGCACAGCCATATGTACCACCTAATTAAGGCGCTCATTGGATAGGTAAAACACATGAATGAATGATGCCATAGACGAAATTATGCTGCAGACCAATGGGACGTAAAAATAGATGACAATGATAACAGTAGCCAGAGGGAAACAGCAAGAGACAGGAACTCACCAAAGAAAAGAGCCGTGTGCCAGAACGACCAGGGTGGCGCTACCCCAACGCGCGTTTCAGCGTACCTTCGTCAGGGGGTGACGCCCTGACGAAGGTACGCCGAAACGCGCGTTGGGGTAGCGCCACCCTGGTCGTTCTGGCACACGGCTCTTTTCTTTGGTGAGTTCCTGTCTCTTGCTGTTTCCCTCTGGCTACTGTTATCATTGTCATCTATTTTTACGTCCCATTGGTCTGCAGCATAATTTTATAGTGCACAGGCTGTCTGCACACCAATGATTATATTATACATACAGAGGTGTTCTAGCGTTTGACAGGTGGCTCACCAGGTACTTCATATCAGCTGTATATTGTACATGACTTTGAGCATTGACTCCATAGTGATGTTCATGTGCCTTACGCCTTCTTTTGTACCGTGTTTTCTAGATCCGTGTGCTTGTGCCCCCAGGGTGGCGTCTCTTTTCTTCTGTCCTCTGCTTCTAATCTCGTCTATGGCATCATTCATTCATGTGTTTTACTTATGTCATTTTATCATGCCTCAATAAATTATATACTTTTTTTGGTATTATGAGCTCCGTTTCCTTTGTTTCTGTGTTTATTGTGGTACTTGTGGTCCGCTGCAGGCATCCTTCACTGTATGCATTTTTGCTGGGGATTGCCATTAGCAATGGGCCACAAGTGCAGGATTTGCTTCCCTGCAAATATATGCACAACTGCACATGGGTTTGAGGACTTCCTGCCTGTTTAACACCACACTATTCTTGTTAGTTTGCTTGTAAATGGAGGTGTATAAACTCCAATTTAAATGTGCCTGTTTTCCATCCACAGGCTACATTTAGGTGCACCTGTGAAGCCTGGGCCATACCAGCCAGTCTTAAGTGGGACTCGCAGACTCCTCCCTCCTCCCATTGCTAGCATGGTAGATGCTGGAGATAACTGTTGAGTTGTCTGTGAATTGGACCTCACACTCCTGTAATTCGCACACTGGCCAGTGGTATTGCCCATACGGCTCAGGTAGGTGAGTGTTAGGACCCAAGCTACTTGTAAAACCTTGGAGCGGTGCTCGGGCTCAGACATGTCCTCCTGATAGGACATGTTTGCTAATCTCTAAATTTTAACATCAGTTTGAGGGCACCTGTCCTTTTTGTTATTAGATTGTTATATTGGTTCTCACATCCACATAATTGCTACCTTGTGTAGGATGTTTATTGTGGTACTTGTGGTCCGGTGCGGGCATCCTCCACTGTATGCATTTTTGCTGGGGACTGCCATTAGCAAAGGGCCACAAGTCCAGGATTTGCTCCCCTGTATATATATATGCACAACTGCATATGGGTTTGAGCACTTCCTGCCTGTTTAACACCACGCTATTCGTATTATATGCAAGGGCCTGCAGGTGAGCTGACCTTGTAAAAGATTGTAGGTGAGGGCTTGCTGGGGAGCTAACCCTCTAAAAAATTATATGTGAGTGCCTGCAGGTGAGCTGACCCTTTAAAAGATTGTAGGTGAGGGCCTGCTGGTGAGCTGATCCTGTAAAATATTGTAGATGAGGCCTGTAGGTGAGCTGACCATGCAAAAGATTGTGAGAGCCTGCAGGTGAGCTGACCCTATAAAGGTTTGTAGGTGAGGGCCTGCAGGTGAGCTTACCCTGTAAAAGAATGTAGATGAGGGCCTGCAGGTGATCTGACCCTGTAAAACATTATATGCGAGGGCCTGCAGGTGAGATGACCCTGTAAAAGATTGTTTATAAGGGCCTGTAGGTGAGCAAAAGGGTGAAAAAGATTGTAAGTGAGGGCCTGCAGGTGAGCTGACCCTGTAAAGGTTTGTAGGTGAGGGCCTGCTGGTGAGCTGACCCTGTAAAAGATTTTAGGTGAGGGCCTGCAGGTGAACTGACCCTGTAAAGCATTATATGTGAGGGCCTGTAGGTGAGCTGACCCTATAAAACATTATATGCGAGGGCCTACAGATGAGCTGACCCTATAAAAGATTGTAGGTGAGGGCCTACAGGTGATCTGACCCTCTAAAAACTTATATGCGAGGGCCTGCAGGTGAGCTGACCCTGTAAAAGATTGTAGGTGAGGGCCTGCAGGTGAGCTGACTCTGTAAAAGATTGTAGGTGAGGGCCTGCAGGTGAGCTGACCCTGTAAAACATTATATGTGAGGGCCTATAGGTGAGGTGACTCTGTAAAAGATTGTAGATAAGGACCTGCTGGTGATCTGACCCTGTAAAGCATTATATGCAAGGGCATGCTAGTGAGCTGACCCTGTAAAAGAATGTAGAAGAGGGCCTATAGGTGAGCTGACCCTTCAAAAGATTGTAAGTGAGGGCCTATAGGTGAGCTGACCCTGTAAAAGATTGTAGGTGAGGGCCTGCTGGTGAGCTGATCCTGTAAAGCATTATATGCAAGGGCCTGCAGGTGAGCTGACCCTATAAAACATTATATGCAAAGGCCTGCAGGTTTGCTGACCCTATAAAAGATTGTAGGTGAGGGCCTGCAGGTGAGCTGACCCTCTAAAAAATTACATGCGATTGCCTGCAGATGAGCTGACCCTTTAAAAGATTGTAGATAAGGGCCTGTAGGTGAACTGACCCTGTAAAAGATTGTAGGTGAGGGCATGTAGGTGAGCTGGACCTGTAAAACATTATATGCAAGGGCCTGCTGGTGAGCTGACCCCGTAAAACATTGTATGCGCGAGGGGCTGCAGGTGAGGTGACCCTCTAAAAAATTATATGCGAGGGCCTGCAGGTGAGCTGACCCTGTAAAAGATTGTAGGTGAGGGCCTGTAGGTGAGCTGACCCTGTAAAAGATTGTAGGTGAGGGCCTGCAGGTGAGCTGACCCTGTAAAACATTATATGTGAGGGCCTGTAGGTGAGCTGACCCTGTAAAACATTATATGCGCGAGGGGCTGCAGATGAGCTAACCCTGTAAAACATTATATGCGTGGGCCTGCAGGTGAGCTGACCCTGTAAAAGATTGTAGGTGAGGGCCTGTAGGTTAGCTGACCCTATAAAAGATTGTAGGTGAGGGCCTGTAGGTGAGCTGACCCTGTAAAAGATTGTAGGTGAGGGCCTGCAGGTGAGCTGACCCTGTAAAACATTAAATGCGAGGGCCTATAGGTGAGCTGACCCTGAAAAACATTATATGCGAGGGCCTGCAGGTAAGCTGATCCTGTAAAACATTATATGCGCGAGGGCCTGCAGGTAAGCTGACCCTGTGAAACATTATATGCGAGGGACTGTAGGTGAGCTCACCCTATAAAAGATTATAGGTGAGGGCCTACTGGTGAGCTAACCCTCTAAAATTTATATGCGAGGGCCTACAGTTGAGCAGACCCTCTAAAAAATTATATGTGAGGAACTGCAGGTGAGCTGACCCTTTAAAAGATTGTAGGTGAGGGCCTGTAGGTGAGCTAACCCTGTAAAAGATTTTAGGTGAGGGCCTGCAGGTGAACTGACCCTGTAAAGCATTATATGTGAGGGCCTGTAGGTGAGCTGACCCTATAAAACATTATATGCGAGGGCCTACAGATGAGCTGACCCTATAAAAGATTGTAGGTGAGGGCCTACAGGTGATCTGACCCTCTAAAAACTTATATGCGAGGGCCTGCAGGTGAGCTGACCCTGTGAAAAGATTGTAGGTGAGGGTCTGCAGGTGAGCTGACCCTGTAAAACATTATATGTGAGGGCCTGTAGGTGAGCTAACCCTATAAAACATTATATGCGAGGGCCTGCTGGTGAGCTAACCCTGTAAAACATTATATGTGCGAGGGGCTGCAGGTGAGCTGACCCTATAAAACATTATATGTGAGGGCCTGCAGGTGAGCTGACCCTGTAAAAGATTGTAGGTGAGGGCCTGTAGGTTAGCTGACCCTATAAAAGATTGTAGGTGAGGGCCTGTAGGTGAGCTGACCCTGTAAAAGATTGTAGGTGAGGGCCTGCAGGTGAGCTGACCCTGTAAAACATTAAATGCGAGGGCCTATAGGTGAGCTGACCCTGAAAAACATTATATGCGAGGGCCTGCAGGTAAGCTGATCCTGTAAAACATTATATGCGCGAGGGCCTGCAGGTAAGCTGACCCTGTGAAACATTATATGCGAGGGACTGTAGGTGAGCTCACCCTATAAAAGATTATAGGTGAGGGCCTACTGGTGAGCTAGCCCTCTAAAATTTATATGCGAGGGCCTACAGTTGAGCTGACCCTCTAAAAAATTATATATGTGAGGAACTGCAGGTGAGCTGACCCTTTAAAAGATTGTAGGTGAGGGCCTGTAGGTGAGCTAACCCTGTAAAAGATTGTTGGTGAGAGCCTGATGGTGAGCTGACCCTCTAAAAATTATATACAAGGAGCTGCAGGTGAGCTGACCCTCTAAAAATTATATGCGAGTGCCTGAAGTTGAGCTGACCCTGTAAAAGATTGTAGGTGAGGGTCTGCTGGTGAGCTGACCCTGTAAAACATTATATGCGAGGGCCTGCAGGTGAACTGACACTATTAAAGAATGTAGGTGAGGGCCTGCAGGTGAGCTGGCCCTGTAAAAGATTGTAGGTGAGGGTCTGCTGGTGAGCTGACCCTGTAAAACATTATATGCGAGGGTCTGCAGGTGAGCTGACCCTATTAAAGAATGTAGGTGAGGGCCTGCAGGTGAGCTGACCCTGTAAAAGATTGTAGGTGAGGGCCTGTAGGTGAGCAGACCCTGTAAAACATTATATGCGAGGGCCTGCAGGTAAGCTGACCCTGCAAAAAGATTGTAGGTGAGGACCTGTTGGTGAGATGACCCTGTGATATATTGTAGGTGAGGGCCTGCAGGTGAGCTGACCCTGTAAAACATTATATGCGAGTGCCTGTAGGTGGGCTGACCCTGTAAAACATTATATGTGAGGGCCTGCTGGTGAGCTGACCCTGTAAAACATTATATGCGCGAGGGGCTGCAGGTGAGCTGACCCTGTGAAACATTATAAGCGAGGGACTGTAGGTGAGCTTACCCTTTAAAAAATTGTAGGTGAGGGCCTGCTGGTGAGCTAAACCTCTAAAAAATTATATGCGAAGGCCTACAGTTGAGCTGACCATCTAAAAAATGATATGTGAGGAACTGTAGGTGAGCTGACCCTGTAAAAGATTGTAGGTGAGGGCCTGTAGGTTAGCTGACCCTGTAAAACATTATATGCAAGGCTCTGTAGGTGAGCTGACCCTGTATAACATTATATGCGAGGGCCTGTAGGTGAGCTGACTCTGTAAAACATTATATGCAAGGGCCTGCAGGTGAGCTGACCCTGTAAAAGATTGTAGACGAGGGCCTGCTGGTGAGTTGACCCTCTAAAAAATTATATGTGATGGCCTACAGGTGAACTGACCCTCTAAAAAGTTATATGCAAGTGCCTGTAGGTGAGCTGACCCTGTAGAAGATTGTAGGAAAGGGCCTGCAGGTGAGCTGACCCTGTTAAACATTATATGTGAGGGCATTATATGCGACGAATAAGCATGTTGATATGATGGAAGAGGTGGGAGGAGGATGAGGAAAGGAAGAATCAACCATATGCCCATTTTTTTGGGGTGAAAGGGGTGCATGGGAATACAGTGTATTCAGTATATTATAAACAACACATTAAAAGTGCCTTTATGTTAATCAGCTTTCCTCTGGTGGAGTTGAGAAATCAAGGTCAATCCAGGCCTTTTTCATATTTATAAGAGTCAACCTGTCAGATACTCTTATCTGTTATAATGCTACCAGCAGCACTAAATACCCGCTCAGACAAAACACTGGCGGCAGGGCAGGCCAGCACCTTCAAGGTGTAGAGCACCAGTTTGTGCCACATGTCTAGCTTGGACATCCAGTAGTTGTAAGGCACTGAGGGATCATTGAGGACGCTGACACTGTCTGCTATGTACTCCTTCACCATCTTCCAAAATTTTTCCCTCCTTGTGACAGTAGGCCGTGCATCAGGGTGAAGGTGCTGGCAGGGTGTCATGAAACTGTCCCAGGCTTTGGAGAGTGTTGCCTCTCTGTTGGAACTGCTGTGTATTCCCCTTGTCTCCCCTCCTCGGTTGCCCAAGGAACTACGGACTCTGCCGCCAGTGTTGTCAGATGGAAATTTTTGGAGCAATTTTTCAACAAGGACCTTCTAGTATTGCACTGTTTTGCTCGTCCTCTCCACCAGAGGAATGAGAGATGAGAAGTTCTCTTTGTAGCGGGGGTTGAGAAGGGTGAACAACCAGTAATCCGTGTTGTCTAAAATGTGTGTAACGTGCGGGTCGAGGGAAAGGCAGCCTAGCATGAAGTCAGTCATGTGTGCCAGAGTACTAACAGGCAAGACTTCGCTGTCGTCTTTAGGAAGATGACTCTCAATATCCTAATCCTCTTTCTCCTCTTCTGCCCACCCACGCAGAAAATTAAACTTCCATGGGTACTACCCTCTGTAGCGAAAGCAACCATCTTCTGCTCCTCCTCCTCCGCCTCCTCTTCATCATCCAATTCGCGCTGGTAAGACGAACTGAGGGTGGTCTGGCTATCACCCTGTGTAATGTCTTCCCCCATTTCCACCTCTTCCACATGCAAAGCGTCGTCCTTAATTGTGAGCAGCAAGTGTTTGAGTAGACACAGAAGTCGGATGGTTACGCTGATAATAGCGTTATCGCCGCTTACCATCTGTGTTGATTCCTCAAAGTTTCCTTAAAATCTCACAGAAGTCAGACATCCATGCCTGCTCCTCACTTCTGATTAGAGGAAGCTGACTGGAAAGGCAACAACCATGTTGCAGCTGGTATTCCACTACAGCCCTCTGCTGCTCACAAAGCCTGGCCAACATGTGTAACGTTGAGTTCCAGTGCGTGCTCAAGTCGCTAGTGAGCTGGCAAGTTAAGGCGCTACTGCAGCGTTGACAGACCAGCTGAAGCTGTCGATGACTTGCGGAAATGTGCACACACGTGGTACACCTTCACCAATTGCTCAGGCAAATTGGGGTATGTTTTGAGAAACCACTGAACTACTAAGTTTAAGACGTGGTCTAGGCATTGGATGTGTGTGCGCTTGCTGAGCTCTAAAGCTCCAAGTTACGGCCATTATCAGGCACAACCATGCCTGGTTCAAGGTTGAGTGGCAAGAGCCACAGCTCAGTCTGGTCTCTTATCCCCTGCCACAGCTCTGTCAGGGCATGTCTGATGTTACGGGACAATGGTTGGTGTAAGGTGGGCACGGCACACACGCAAAAATAGTGGTGGCTGGGGCTGCGTAATTCGGCACGGCCGCCGACATCAGGCTGCCAAAGGCTGTCCAGGCATGCTGGGAGTTGTAGTTTTGCAACAGCTGGAGGCACTCTGGTTGGGAAACACTGCTATATCGCACCCGATGATGCGTTCTGGCCAGCCAATCACTGTAATGCCAGTAGCCAACATGGCTATGGCATTACAGTGAGGGCAGTAATCACCTGCACGTTTATTTGCTGCGTAGCAGCCAAGAAACATGCGGGGAGGAGACTCGAGCATTGCGCTCGAGCACATGCGGTATTCGGCCGAGCATGTTTGATAAACACTAGATGTCATCCATTTTTTTTTGCACATCCGTGTTTTGCGGACCACATAATGCATACGGTTGTGTGACTGAGCCCTAAGGCAGGAATATATGATACTCGATACGGCATCATTGTGAGAATTAACTGTAGAAATAGATTACATTTGTCTCAGTGGTTAATCATTTTCATTTAGAAAACTCATTTTCACTTGACAGCATGTGATGTACTACAAAGAGAGTGACCAGTGGAGTAAATGTTTTCTCGAGGGCAATAAAAGTGACTGCAGTTTATACATATTACAGAAATGCACTAGATCTGGCAGTTGCTACAATGGGAATGTGGTTTTTGATTGATTTTACCTGACATCTTTAATTAAAGTTTCTTGGATGCAGTAAGCATCTGTGTATAACTGAAGTATTAGGGGCAATTTTAATTGAAACTTGCTGGATTTGGGATCATTATGTAAATCAACCAAATGTATAATTCAGGAGGACAGCAGAGCTCCTTTCGGAACCAATCTATAAAACTGGAATTGTATTTTTTTTATACCTTCAAATCTTTATGTAGTGAACTTGGGATGTAGTTTCACCCAGTGTGTTTTCTGAGACTTCCATACTGATGACCTATCCTCTGAATAGATCATTAGTATCTGATCAGTGGGGGTCTGACACCCAGGACCCCCACTGATCAGCTGTTGAGAAAGCAGCGGCGCTCCTGTGAGCACAGCAGCCTTTTTTCTGCACAATAAGCACAGCGCCTTACATTGTATAGAGGCTGTGCTTCGTATTGCAGCTGAGCCCAATAACTTCAATGGGGCTAAGCTGTGCCAAGTAATCTTGAAAATTGCAACTTTGAGAATTTGCGGATATTTATAATATAGTGCTATATATTTGTTTTTTAGAATATTCTTCATTTTTTTCCATCTGAAGTCATGATTCCTCCCTTCTTAATTTGCTTGTGGGCCAATGACTCATTGGCCCACAAGCAAGAAGCAGGGAGGAATCATGTGTTCAGATGGAAAAAATGACAAATATTCTAAAAACTAAATATACAGCGCTATATTCTATAGCGCTATATATTCGTTTTTTGACCCAGGCCTGTATTGATCGTGTAATATTCGCATATTACACAATCATTACCTTGCCGATTTTCGAGTAAAAAAAAGAATGTAGAATATAACAAATATTCAAATTGGCAAATATTCAACGACTATTCTGCAAAATATTCATGAAATATTGCAAATTCGAATATTGCCCCTGCTGCTCATCACTAGTGCCTAGGCCATGTGACCAATGAATGTGTCATTACTTGACAAGCGCTGCTGCCTTCTCGAACAGCTGATCGACAGGGGTGCTGGTGTCAGACCCCCACTGATCAGATACTTATGACCTATCCAGTAGATCGTTCATCAGTATAAAAGGCTTGAAAAATGCCCTATAAAGCCAAAGTAAACCGAATTTATGCTATATAAAGTAATGCTAGAAAGTGTGCCATTCCTTTGATATTTTCTGCCTTTATAAATAACTTTGGCCCGAAGAGTCTTCATCAGATAAAGAGAATTTAATAAATCAAATAACATAAAAAGGATATGCTTTTTCATTTATTCAATTATTGATCAAAATGATCTAACATGAAATATTTTATATTTGATCTTTAAAGATTGTCAGTTCTTTTAAGGAAAAATTAGACAGTAGTGTTGACCAATAAAATGTTAATCAGGCATGACATTGGGTGACCCTCAGGGATGTCATCCTAAAAGATAAAATGCCATATCTGAGACATTATGCAGCGGATCTGTACGATTTGTGCAATATTTGTGGGTTTAGTCATGAGAATAAGGGGTGTGGTTGTGCAAATAAGGGCAGTATATCAAAAGTTTCAAAAACCGAGGTGCTGGTTTAAACAGGTTTACAGCAAATAGAATGATGTAACTACTAAAACATGTGTTCTGTCTATTTACCCTAGGACTTATGCTTCAAAAACTGCTTCAGTAATAATCAGATATTCTGGTGTATTTAAGATAACTCAGCTCAAAAGGGTACAGAAAATGACCGGTGATCATTAATAGTTATCAAATCAAACACCTTTTTGAACACAGATAGATTGTTTCATATGCTCCATCTCAGCAGTAAAATGTCCCTGGATATCACTTACACAGTTCTGTTGGCCTTTGAAACAGTATCCATAATGCCTTGTTCACACAGCATCTTTTGATGCTGGAAATTTAGGGCGGATTCCACATCAAAAACTGATGGCACACACAATCCACCTCACACTGTTATCAAAGGGAGGCTGCTTGTTCATTCATGTGGTTTATAAGGGCTTGTTCACGCAACCGTTGCCTCTACGTGCCCATGCTGTGGACAGAAAATTGCACCGGCCGTGGGGCTGCCGCATGCGGATCGTGACCCCATTCACTTGAATGGGGTCCGCGATCCGTCCGTTCCGCAAAAAGATAGAGCATGTTCTTTTTTTTTGCGGTGCGGAGGCACGGAACGGAACTCACAGAAGGACTCCATAGTGTTTCCGCAAGGTTCCTTTCCGTCCTTCCGTTCCGCACCGTATCTCTGGATGCGGAATGCACATGGCCGTTGCCCCGTGTATTGTGGACCCGCCGTATGCGGCCCGCAAAACGGCAACGGAGGGGCAACGGCCATGTGAATGAGCCCTAATGGTGACTGTGCCAAGAAAGGTCATGTCCATGAACAGTTACTGGGTAAAAGACTGAACTACAGTACCGTTGTACAGTGACCATATAGTGAAAGATATCAGTCCTACACAAACGATGTGCAGACAATGTAAGTAGAGATGAGCAAAGTTGTGTAAAATTTGATTTGGCTGCTCTGCCGAATAAATAAATAAATATTTGCTTAGTGATGAATTACTTCATCTCGAAGGGCATTTCTTTGTAAATAGCAGGGGCAATGACAAGGAACGGCGATTGCGCTGCCCCCTGTCATTCAACCCCTCCGATGATTTTTTTTATTTTTACTGCCATTTTAGAGAAAACAGATTAATTACTACGAAGCACAAGGAATTTCAGCTCAAGGTCCACTTCGTCAACTTCAATTCGCCCAACACTAAATATAGGTGAACATGGTATAGTAAAAGTCACAGCTAACATTTTCTCTGATGGAAGTACTTAATTTTCCAGACAATAACGGAGTTTGCTGCCCAGAAAGCTTTAGCATCTCAATTCTGAAGCCCACCTTCTTCCCCCAAATACTAAACTATTGAAATAATAGTCCCCGTGGAATGCCAATACAGATGAAAGCAGTGACATGAATAGAAATTGTTGGGATAACTTTTTAACACCAAAATGAATTTAAACCCCAGACCAAAATTAATCAGATTTGAGACCAGATCCTAACATTAATTCAAGCCATAGACCAGACTCAAACAATAATTCAGACCCCAAACCTCAAAATTAGTTACAATTCCAGACTCCCGAATTAATTCATACCCCACCACCACAAACAGAATTTTTAGATCACAAAATTATTCATACCCCAAGTCAGAATCCTAAATAATGCAGGCCCCAGATGAGACACCTAAATGAATTCAGAACCCAAACCAAACCCTCAAATGATATCAAACCCTAGACCAGACCCCAAAATTAATTCAGAACCCAGACCAGACCAACAATTGGTAGAGACTAGATCTCCAAATTAAATCAGATCTCAGATCAGATCCCAGATCAGAACCAAAATGAATCAAACCGTAGATCAGACCCCAGACCCCTAAATTCAGACCTCAGACCAAAGGTGAAATAAATTTATTTTCAGCTAATTCTCAGAATAGATGCCTTCTATACTCTTAACTCTGGTGCTCTACTGTTCCAGACATCACTCACTTCAACTGGGTTCCTGATGGTGGTCAGTGCCAGGATGTTATGTGCGCTACTGGCACATTACAGCCTGATACAGGATCACGTCAAGACCCATTGTAGCAGGCAGCACCTAAAGTAGAAGAGGAATGGTTAATGAGGAGCAATAAGTTCTTACAGCAGTACTCAGAGCTGTAGGCAGGCTGGGACCTGCTGTAGGACTCAAGCCTGCCTTGAGTGTTCAATGTCACTCATATAAGAAGTGCATTGTATTTTACCCTTGTGAGACTATTAAGTGGTAAAAAAAAAGTAAAAAATAAAAATTCATGAAATAAAAAAAATTCCAATAAAACAAATACTTTTTTCCATTGAAAGTACACTTTTCAATGAAAAAAAGTAAAAAATAAAATCTCTCCCACATATTTGGTATCGCTGCATCCATAATGACCTGCACTACACAAATATCATGTAAATTATCCCCTACAGTGAACGCTGAAAAAAAAAAAATATGCCACATAAATCAAGCCTTCACACAACTCTATAGAAAGAAAAATAGAAAAGTTATGAGTCTTGGGATGGGGCGATACTAAAAGGTTTTCTTCTTAAAAAAAATGTTTTTATTGCACAAAAGTAGTAAAATGTAAAAAATCCATTGATATATGTATTTGGCATTGATGTGATCGTACTGACCCAAAGAATAAAGTATCTATGTTATTTATGCTGAAAAATGAACACAGCAAAATTTATAATGTAAAAACTCAGTGGCAGTATTGTTGTTTTTTTCACATCTCCCACCCAGAAAGAGTTCATAAATGTTAATCAGAAAATTATGTGTACCTCAAAATGGCATTATTAAAAACTACAACTTGTCCAGCAAAAAACAAGCCCTCATACAGCTACATAGACCGAAAAATAAATAAGTTAGTTCATGGAAGGCGACAATGAAAAAAGGAAGGAAAATGCTTGGTCAGTAATGCCCAAAACAGGCTGCTCACTAAGGGGGTTAAACATATTGCACATGTGGCAGCACTTTTAGAACTTCAAAATGTTTTTGATGGTCATCATTCTAGAAAAGGTCACCAAACTTTATTTATGTGATACTTTCCCATTTGAGTTTTCTGCACAATTGGAGAAAAGTTAATAATGTTATCAGTAAATAAGAATTATAGCCATATGCTTGGCTTTTGAAAGAAGCTCTGTTCTAACACTGCTGCTGTCCATTCTATCTCTCTCTGTATACCTTGTCAATGCAATTACATGTAGTACATCCTAGTATTTGCCACAATATTAAAATGTTTTAGATCACAAAAGGTTCAACCTCTATTTTGTTCTAAGGTCAAAGAGTGAAATAAGAATACTAATAATATGTTGCTACAGTGTGTAGGTCATGATTTCCTTAATGCATTGCTGATTAAAAAGTACAGGGCCTTCATACTGTATGCCAAATCTATTGCATCTCAAAGACATAAGTTAGACATGTAAATACAAACTGACACAGCACACAAACTGTGAGAACACAAGGGGGACAAGCACTCTTAGTGCCCAAGGCAAGGAGTCTTAGAATGCACGTATACATAGTTATACATTATGTCTGTGCCCTAATGTAGAAGCCCATCCTAAATAATATTAAGAAGCATTAGAGAGGAAAGAGGCAGTGAAAAGAATAAAATGTAACTTTTGTTGGATATGTATTAAAATATAAAAGAAAACAATACTGTCTGGAGCCATAAAATAGTCAGACATGCCATAGAAGCTATGTACATAGGTAATTTACTGCCTGATCCTTGGTTCCAAAAACACCAGAGCTCCTACACATTCCTAGCTCACCCTATGTGCTGTCTTGGAGTCCGATAAAGCTAACCCCTAAGATGGATACTGAGTGGAGCACCTGTCTCTACACTTGTTAGGCTACTTTCACACTTGCGGCAGTGTGATCCGGCGGGCAGTTCCGTCGACGGAACTGGCCGCCGGATCCTCCGATCTGCCGCTGACTGAAAGCATTTGTGAGACGGATCCGGATGCAGATCCGTCTCACAAATGCATTGCAAGGACGGATCCGTCTCTCCGCTTGTCATGCGGACAGACGGATCCGTCTTGTGCATTTTTTCACATTTCTGCCGATCTGCGCATGCGCATGCTGGAACGACGGATCCGGCATTTCGGTATTCTGAATGCCGGATCCGGCGCTAATACATTCCTATGGGAAAAAATGCCGGATCCGGCGTTCAGGCATGTATTCAGTTTTTTGGGCCGGAGAGAAAACCGTAGCATGCTGCGGTTTTCTCTTTTGCCTGATCAGTCAAAACGACTGAACTGAAGACATCCTCATGCAAACTGAACGGATTACTCTCCTTTCAGAATGCATGGGGATAAAACTGATCAGTTTTTTTCCGGTATAGAGCCCCTGTGACAAAACTCTATGCCGGAAAAGAAAAACGCAAGTGTGAAAGTATCCTTAGCATGCAAGATAAAGTCATCCAGCACTCTAGCTTCTTGACAAAATCCATAGGCTTTGTTGAAAAGATAAAATGACACCACCGCATGCCTGGCCTATGCGTTGTGAAACCTGCGGTTCTTAATCATAGCCCTGCCATGAACCGCAGAATTCAAAATTCATAGGCCAGGTATATGTCATTGTAGCTTTTCAATACAGCATTTGGATTTCATCAAGAAGCTAGAGTGCTACATCGCTGTATCTTTCATGTTCACTTACTACGCTCTGGGTTTTCTGTGCACCTAACAGTCCGAAGCAACAGAGGTGAGCTTAACTTTTCTTTACATTTGTTAGCATACCCTATAAACTCATGCCTTCACTCCTATGTGGTTTACCGCTATTATATCAGGCTTATCAGGCAGAAACAGTCTAGTTAGCAAGAAAATGACAGTC
This sequence comes from Bufo gargarizans, assembly GCF_014858855.1. Taxonomy (NCBI): domain Eukaryota; kingdom Metazoa; phylum Chordata; class Amphibia; order Anura; family Bufonidae; genus Bufo; species Bufo gargarizans. The sequence goes on along the minus strand of NC_058080.1, from coordinate 633,007,043 downwards.
ATTCTGTGTGCCACAATGTGTGACCTTTTAATGGTTATGTACACCTTTGGGGTCAATTTTTTTTTTTACTGCATTGTACTCATTTAGTGCTAAAAAAATTTTTTTTTCAATTGGTTGTTAGTGAAAATTGTTAACCCCTGTCTCTGCAGCCTTGAGTTTCTTTAGTAGCACACTCGATTCCATCAGGCAGCTAATCTGACAGGCTCCTTATCTTTGCTCTCTGACATTATAAACACTCATTATAGCTCAGTTCTTATCTTACTGATATGAATGTGGCTTAAATAAGTGTTTATGACCTCTTAGTTATTTAGAGATAAGGTTTATTAGATGACTGGCACAAAGTAAAAGAAAAAAGTATGAATCATATAGCTAGACAACACAATTTAACAATTAACGCTTTGTGACAGAACGGCTCAATATTTTTGATAAATACCAATTGAATTTTTTTTTTTTTTGCCCAAAATTAGTAAAAAGCACATACCCAATTTTCTCCAACAGAAAATAGCACTACACTGATCACATATTGGATACACATATAAATAAATTAAAGTTAAGATGCTCATTTAATCTGCAGGGTGCAATCGACTTAATTCAGTAGATTTATTGACAATCTATCCATAGGATCTTGCAATCCCAGTCTCTCCCCTTGGTCTTAAAATGCACCACTGCCAGCAAATTTATTTTGCAGGGAAGCACTTGATGGTTACAGTGGTCGTCTGTCTCATAGTTAAAGTCTGTTTCTGTATGTAAGCCCCATTGGCCTTGGATTGGTATCTAGAGCATTATCACAGTGTCTGATTGGCTGTACAAATTAATTTAAGATAGGGTGTGTTTTTATTTATCAAAACTATAAATTGAGCGTCCCTCCTTCACTGGTATGCTAGGTGACTTTCTACTTCACCTACCCATTGTCCTGGTCCTATGTGCAAAAATATAACCTATCAAATAAATAAATAAATAAAGTAAATTTATTAAATTTTTAATATCCACTGAAACAATTACATTCCAGAATATGAACTAAATCTTGTGTAATTGGTATTTTAGACCTCATGTGAACTGTAGGAAAAAAAGATGAATTCCATCCTTTTGCAATCAAGTGAACAGAAGTGTAACAGACCATGGCCTGCCGATTCTTCAGTTATCTATAGACCAGTTTCTCACCTCATTGCACGAAACAAATGAACAGTGAAATGAAATTTGTTGCAAATGACAGTTGTGCTTTAGAATAAGCAGTCTTAGGTCATATAATATACAGACGTGGACAAAATTGTTGGTACCCTTTGGTCAATGAAAGAAAAAGTCACAATGGTCACAGAAATAACTTTAATCTGACAAAAGTAATAATAAATTAAAATTCTATAAATGTTAACCAATGAAAGTCAGACATTGTTTTTCAACCATGCTTCAACAGAATTATGTAAAAAAATAAACTCATGAAACAGGCATGGACAAAAATGATGGTACCCCTAACTTAATATTTTGTTGCGCAACCTTTTGAGGCAATCACTGCAATCAAACGCTTCCTGTAACTGTCAATGAGACATCTGCACCTCTCAGCAGGTATTTTGGCCCACTCCTCATGAGCAAACTGCTCCAGTTGTGTCCGGTTTGAAGGGTGCCTTTTCCAGACTGCATGTTTCAGCTCCTTCCAAAGATGCTCAATAGGATTGAGGTCAGGGCTCATAGAAGGCCACTTTAGAATAGTCCAATTTTTTCCTCTTAGCCATTCTTGGGTGTTTTTAGCGGTGTGTTTTGGGTCATTGTCCTGTTGCAAGACCCATGACCTGCGACTGAGACCAAGCTTTCTGACACTGGCTAGTACATTTCTCTCTAGAATTCCTTGATAGTCTTGAGATTTCATTGTACCCTGCACAGATTCAAGACACCCTGTGCCAGACGCAGCAAAGCAGCCCCAGAACATAACAGAGCCTCCTCCATGTTTCACAGTAGGGACAGTGTTCTTTTCTTGATATGCTTCATTTTTTCGTCTGTGAACATACAGCTGATGTGCCTTGGCAAAAACTTCGATTTTTGTCTCATCTGTCCACAGGACATTCTCCCAGAAGCTTTGTGGCTTGTCAACATGTAGTTTGGCATATTCCAGTCTTGCTTTTTTATGATTCGTTTTCAACAATGGTGTCCTCCTTGGTCGTCTCCCATGTAGTCCACTTTGGCTCAAACAACGACGGATGGTGCGATCTGACACTGATGTTCCTTGAGCATGAAGTTCACCTTGAATCTCTTTAGAAGTCTTTCTAGGCTCTTTTGTTACCATTCGGATTATCCGTCTCTTAGATTTGTCATCAATTTTCCTCCTGCGGCCACGTCCAGGGAGGTTGGCTACAGTCCCATGGATCTTAAACTTATGAATAATATGTGCAACTGTACTCACAGGAACATCTAGTTGCTTGGAGATGGTCTTATAGCCTTTACCTTTAACATGCTTGTCTATAATTTTCTTTCTGATCTCTTGAGACAGCTCTTTCCTTTGCTTCCTCTGGTCCATGTCGAGTGTGGTACACACCATATCACCAAACAACACAGTGATTACCTGGAGCCATATATATAGGCCCAATGGCTGATTACAAGGTTGTAGACACCTGTGATGCTAATTAGTGGACACACCTTGAATTAACATGTCCCTTTGGTCACATTATGTTCTGTGTTTTCTAGGGGTACCATCATTTTTGTCCATGCCTGTTTCATGAGTTTATTTTTTTACATAATTCTGTTGAAGCATGGTTGAAAAACAATGTCTGACTTTCATTGGTTAACATTTATAGAATTTTAATTTATTATTACTTTTGTCAGATTAAAGTTATTTCTGTGACCATTGTGACTTTTTCTTTCATTGACCAAAGGGTACCAACAATTTTGTCCACGTCTGTATATATAGTCATATGCTTAAAATCTCCATAAAAAGTTCATATTTTATATTTTACAAGCTATAAGAAAAAAGAGCTTTGGGGTCATTTATTAAGACCAATATTTAAGACGCCAGTTTTAATAACCCTGTGATGGTCTCTACAACAGCCTTAAATGGACACTGACAGGCCCAATTAGCATAATTCTCTATATACACTCACCTAAAGAATTATTAGGAACACCTGTTCTATTTCTCATTAATGCGATTATCTAGTCAATCAATCACATGGCAGTTGCTTCAATGCATGTAGGGTGGTGGTCCTGGTCAAGACAATCTCCTGAACTCCAAACTGAATGTCAGAATGGGAAAGAAAGGTGGGCTACAACAGCAGAAGACCCCACCGGGTACCACTCATCCCCACTACAAATAGGAAAAAGAGGCTAAAATTTGCACAAGCTCACCAAAATTGGACTGTTGAAGACTGTAAAAATGTTGCCTGGTCTGATGAGTCTCGATTTCTGTTGAGACATTCAAATGGTAGAGTCCGAATTTGGCGTAAACAGAATGATTACATGTATCCATCATGCCTTGTTACCACTGTGCAGGCTGGTGGTGGTGGTGTAATGGTGTGGGGGATGTTTTCTGGGCACACTTTAGGCCCCTTAGTGCCAATTGGCCATCGTTTAAATGCCACGGGCTACCTGAGCATTGTTTCTGACCATGTCCATCCCTTCATGACCACCATGTACCCATCCTCTGATGGCTACTTCCAGCAGGATAATTCACCATGTCAAAAAGCTTGAATCATTTCAAATTGGTTTCTTGAACATGACAATGAGTTCACTGTACTAAAATGGCCCCCACAGTCACCCGATCTCAACCCAATAGAGCATCTTTGGGATGTGGTGGAACGGGAGCTTCGTGCCCTGGATGTGCATCCCTCAAATCTCCATCAACTGCAAGACATTTCTAAAGAATGCTATCAGCACCTCGTTGAATCAATGCCACATAGAATTAAGGCAGTTCTGAAGGCAAAAGGGGTTCCAACACCATATTAGTATGGTGTTCCTAATAATTCTTTAGGTGAGTGTATATGCATGGACAGGTCTTCTATTGTGTATTAAAAACATATAAGTCTAACTCCAGTCCACCTTATAAACACTGCAAACTGATGTTTTAAAACCTGATGTAATCGGTCTTCTTTCTGCCCAAGGGGCGGAGTTTCTGCTTCACTTCTGCCCAGCCAGCCGCGCCCCAACTGCCGTTTTAAAGCGCCGCCGAGCTCATCAATATTCACTTCGCTGGGCGGCTACTGCTGTCCCCGGCCTTCCGAGATCCTGCGCATGCCCAGTAGAAAGCTATGGGATCTCAGAACGTCGGGGACAGCAGAAGCCGCCCAGCGAAGTGAATAATATTGATGAGCAGTTGGGGTGCGGCTGGCTGGGCAGAAGTGAAGCAGAAACTCTGCCCCTTGGGCAGAAAGAAGACCAGTTACATCAGGTTATAAAACATCAGTTTGCAGTGTTCATAAGGTGGACAGGAGTTAGACTCATATGTTTTTAATACACAATAGAAGACCTGTGCATGCATATATATATATATATATATATATATTGTAAGGGATTAGGTAGCGGGGCTGTCGTCTCCTGGGTAGACAGGCACAGTTTAGCAGGCACACCGAAGAAGTTGCAGTCCACACAGCAGGAACTTTGTCTAACTGACCTCAGCCAGTTTTATTGTCAGGTTGGGGTACAGAACATAAAACATAACAAACAAAAATCCTAAGCCTGTCTGGCTCTAACTATACAGCATGAACCCTCCCTGACCAAGTGCCGGCCTAATACCAAGCACCTACACAAAATAGCAAAGTCCATACCTCTTGAAGTGCTCTCACAGGCTCCATGCAGGTAACCTGTTCCCAGGCTGAGAGAGCTGTGTCTGCATTCTCAGCCTTATATCAGGCCAGCACACCTGAGGAGTAATTACCTGACAGCCCAAAACCCGGACTGTCCGGATGGAGTGGGGCCCACCCTTCTCTCCCCACTCCAGCAACACAGGCCCTAAGAACAGGTTTTATGCAAACCCGAGTTGCAGAGACCTCTCCTGAACATTTCCCTGGTTGCTTTTAAATGACAGAAGTGAGAAATCTTGGGCACACATAGACCCCATCCACTACTTCTCCAGACACTCTGTCACATATCCTCCCCCCCTGTTTAAGACCAGGGGCTGGAACACATCTGGACATCAGACAATGTACACGGGACAAGGCATCTGCATTTCCCATTTGGGTCCCTGGCCTGTGCTTTATGGTAAACTGGTACTCTTGCAGGGTTAAGAACCATCTTGTTACCCTCCTATTTTTTTCCTTATTCTCACACATCCATTTTAAGGGAGCATGATCCGTGACCAATTCAAAGTGACGGCCAAGCAAATAGTAGCGGAGTGCTTCCAGGGCCCATTTAATAGCGAGGCACTCTTTTTCCACAATTGCATATTTTTGCTCATGGTCATTAAGTTTCCTGCTCAGATACAGTACAGGGTGTTCCTCTCCATCCCTTACCTGTGACAGTACTGCCCCCAGTCCCACCTCAGACGCATCAGTCTGTAGGACAAACCCTTTCTTAAAATCTGGGGTTATCAGCACCGGCTGAGCGCACAGGAGGGTTTTTAAAGTCTGAAATTATTTTTCAGTCTCTTGTGACCACTTGACCATGACAGAGTCTTTCCCTTTCGTCAGGTCCGTTAATGGGGCTGCAAGGGGAGCAAAATTAGGTATAAATCGCCGGTAATAGCCTGTAATCCCCAAGAAGGCACGGACTTGCTTCTTGTTTACTGGTTGAGGCCACCTTTGTATGGCTTCGATTTTGTTTAACTGGGGCTTTACTAGGCCTTGGCCTATGATGTAACCTAGATACTTAGCATCTTCAAGACCAATGGCACATTTTTGGGGATTGGCTGTGAAGCCTGCCTCACACAGGGAATTGATAACCGCCTGCACCCTAGATAGATGGGATTCCCAGTCTGGACTTTGGATGATGATGTCATCCAGATATGCGGCTGCGTACCGTCTGTGGGGTCTTAAAATCTTATCCATCGCCCTCTGTAAGGTTGCAGGGGCTCCATGCAAACCAAGCGGCAAGACCACATAATGAAACAACCCATCAGGAGTGGCAAAGGCAGTTTTCTCTTTGGCCTCATTTGTCAGGGGAATTTGCCAGTATCCCTTGGTTAGGTCTAGAGTGGTTATATACCTGGCATTTCCGAGCCTGTCAATGAGCTCATCAACACGGGGCATTGGGTAAGCATCAAACTTAGATATGGTGTTCAACTTTCGGAAGTCATTGCAAAACCTCCAGCTGCCATCTGGTTTGGGGATCAGAACGATAGGACTGGACCACTGGCTATGGGACTCTTCAATTACCCCAAGTTCCAATATTTTCCTCACCTCTTCAGAGATAAGCCCTCTCCTGGCCTCTGGTATTCTGTAGGGCTGCAGCTTAACCATTTTCCCCGGTTCTGTAATGATGTCATGTTTTATGACAGAGGTGCGACCTGGGATCTCTGAGAAAAAATCCCTATTCTTAAAGAGGAATCCCTGCACTTCTACCTTTTGTGTCTTGGCCAGGGAGTCGGGAACTGTTACCTCTGGCAACAGGGGCTTCCCAGAGCACCGCTGCTCTGGTGGGAAGGAGGTGTCAGCTGCAAGTGATAGTCGATCTTTCCACGGTTTTATAAGATTAACGTGGTATATTTGCTCAGGCTTCCTCTTACCTGGTTGACGGATTTTAAAGTTTACCTCATTTACTTTCTCTATCACCTCAAAGGGGCCTTGCCACTTAGCCAGGAACTTACTCTCTACTGTAGGGATCAGTACCAGAACCCGGTCACCTGGTGCAAAGGTACGTACTCTGGCACTGCGGTTATACACCCTTTGTTGTGCCCCCTGAGCCTGGGCCATATGTTCTCGTACAATAGGCATCACCGCAGATATACGGTCTTGCATTTGTACCACATGTTCTAGGACACTTCTATAGGGGGTAGCTTCTTCTTCCCAAGTTTCTTTTGCTATATCTAGCAGACTCCTAGGGTGGCGACCATATAGCAACTCAAATGGGGAGTAGCGTGTAGAGGACTGAGGCACCTACAACTGCAAGACGCTATCCTATCAATATGGGCCAACATTTCTAAAGAATGCTATCAGCACCTCGTTGAATCAATGCCACATAGAATTAAGGCAGTTCTGAAGGCAAAAGGGGGTCCAACACCGTATTAGTATGGTGTTCCTAATAATTCTTTAGGTGAGTGTATATGCATGCACAGGTCTTCTATTGTGTATTAAAAACATATAAGTCTAACTCCAGTCCACCTTATAAACACTGCAAACTGATGTTTTAAAACCTGATGCAATCGGTCTTCTTTCTGCCCAAGGGGCGGAGTTTCTGCTTCACTTCTGCCCAGCCAGCCGCGCCCCAACTGCCGTTTTAAAGCGCCGCCAAGCTCATCAATATTCACTTCGCTGGGCGGCTTCTGCTGTCCCCGACCTTCCGAGATCCTGCGCATGCCCAGTAGAAAGCTATGGGATCTCAGAACGTCGGGGACAGCAGAAGCCACCCAGCGAAGTGAATAATATTGATGAGCAGTTGGGGTGCGGCTGGCTGGGCAGAAGTGAAGCAGAAACTCTGCCCCTTGGGCAGAAAGAAGACCAGTTACATCAGGTTATAAAACATCAGTTTGCAGTGTTCATAAGGTGGACAGGAGTTAGACTCATATGTTTTTAATACACAATAGAAGACCTGTGCATGCATATATATATTGCAAGGGATTAGGTAGCGGGGCTGTCGTCTCCTGGGTAGACAGGCACAGTTTAGCAGGTACACCGAAGAAGTTGCAGTCCACACAGCAGGAACTTCGTCTAACTGACCTCAGCCAGTTTTATTGTCAGGTTGAGGTACAGAACATAAAACATAACAAACAAAAATCCTAAGCCTGTCCGGCTCTAACTATACAGCATGAACCCTCCCTGACCAAGTGCCGGCCTAATACCAAGCACCTAAACAAAATAGCAAAGTCCATACCTCTTGAAGTGCTCTCACAGGCTCCATGCAGGTAACCTGTTCCCAGGCTGAGAGATCTGTGTCTGCATTCTCAGCCTTATATCAGGCCAGCACACCTGAGAAGTAATTACCTGACAGCCCAAAACCCGGACTGTCCGGATGGAGTGGGGCCCACCCTTCTCTCCCCACTCCAGCAACACAGGCCCTAAGAACAGGTTTTATGCAAACCCGAGTTCCAGAGACCTCTCCTGAACATTTCCCTGGTTGCTTTTAAATGACAGAAGTGAGAAATCTTGGGCACACATAGACCCCATCCACTACTTCTCCAGACACTCTGTTACAATATATAGATAATTATGCTTATTGGGCCTGTCAGTGTCCCTTTAAATCTACACCAGCTCCGTTGCAGATGTAGATTTAGATAATTTTCTATGCCAAAAACTAGTAGAAAATGATAAATGAGACAGGCCTCCCAGTGCGCCTTCTTCCCCACCCTCGCCATGCCCACTATTTTAGAACTGGCGTATGCGGTGTGTAAATTGCAGAATTTGCAACAAATCCCCTTTGCGGCAAAATCTGCATCAAATATACACCAAATAGTGGTGTATATTTGGTCATAAATGACCCCCTTTATGTTTAACAGAAGTGGAAGAAAAACTTGAGACTTTTATTTATAGTTATACTAGTATTGTTGGGTGTAGTTATTTGTTCCAGTATAATGAAGAAATGATTCATGTTAATATCCTGCTATTTGTAATTTACCAGTGATATGTTATCCTCATTGCAGTATCTTCCACTCTTAAATTTGTTTTTGAAACAAATTGTCCTATTTCCAAGGACATAGCGCTATTACAGATTGTTAATGGGAATCCAAAGGAGCTTTAAATCTGACCAAGTTTTTCAATTGAAGAAAAGAAAGACGATGACAGTTTTTAACAAAATATTCAGCTACTGTAGATGTATGCGGGAAACATAATAAAATGGTAGGGTTCCATACAAAAGAAACATTGAAATAGCAATATATAGATTTTTTTTTTTTTTACACAAATCCAAGATAATACAGTTTTTGGACAGACAGCACTCTGCACACATAGAGAGGCACTACTGCTACTTATTCTTCAGACTGTTCCAAAATTGCATTGCTATTTGTAAATATGGGGCCAAGGGCATAGCTATATGTGTGCAAGGATGTCATATGGCCAAATAATAACAATGAAAATATTTATTTATATAGCCAAATGGTCGCTTCGGCACATACTGTATTTTTCGCTTTATAAGATGCACTTTTTTCCCCCAAAAGTGAGGGGAAAATGGCCGTGTGTTTTTTAAAGCAAATACTAGCGAGCGCTTCCCTTATGGAAGCACTCACTAGTATGCATTAGATGATGGGAACGGGGAGCGAAGAGCGGCAAGCGCTTGTAGTACTCACCCTCCCCGGTCTTCCTTCCTGGGGCCGGCACTTCACTGTCCTGACCACGTACAGCGCCAGGACGTAGTGCGCACACTGTGACCTGACACAGAGAGCAGCACAGGCTGGGAAGACAGGGGAGTGCGACTTCTGCCTGAGGTAGAGAGGTAGAGACAGGTAAGAGGAGTTTTTTATTTTAATCTGATCTGAGGTCTGATGGAGTCTAACATTGAGGGCTGATCTGAGGTCTGATAGGGGTCTGACAATGTGGGCTGATATAACATCTGATGGGGGTCTGACAATGTGGGCTGATATAAGGTCTGATGGGGGTCTGACAATGTGGGCTGATCTGAGGTCTGATGGGGGTCTGACAATGTGGGCTGATCTGAGGTCTGATGGGGGTCTGACAATGTGGGCTGATATAAGGTCTGATGGGGGTCTGACAATGTGGGCTGATCTGAGGTCTGATGGGGGTCTGACAATGTGGGCTGATCTGAGGTCTGATGGGGGTCTGACATTGTTGGCTGATGTCATGTCCTGATATGGGGGCCTGATCTGATGTCCTGATATTTATGAGGGCCTGATCTTATGTCCTGATTTTTATGGGGGTCTGATATGAAGATCTGATTTGAGGTCTGATTAAAAAGATTGTTTTCTTACTTTCCTTCTCTTAAACCTGGGGTGCATCTTATAAAGCGAAAAATACGGTAATTTATTTTAATTGCTTAGAAATGTTGTCAAATATAAAAAGACACCAGTAATTTGCTTTGCCTCCTATAGCAACATTCGCACTGGGCCAAACTTTGTGTGCTTCATGCTACTTTTTTGCTTGCAAAAGCAAAGCAATACAAAAACATAGTTAACCACCACAGGAAACAAACAGGTCTGGAAAAAAGGGGGCTTTAGACCAATGTCCATTGTAAAAAGAAAGATGCATACATTAGGTGTTTTTTATTTTGGGGGGGGGGGGGGGGTGGATTCATGTGTAGCCTCTTCTGAAATAGATTGGAACACTATGCAGAATGTCTTACAAAAATATATTAAGAAATGACTATAGTGTAGTGGGCAACAGAATAATGCAAAGTATTGATCAACCGTAATAATAAAACCAGTGAGAGGTGAAGAACATTATCTTATTACAGTGGCTCCCGTGGGACAGAGTAGGCAGCAAGTGAAAAGTTACTGTACTTCTGAGTAGAAGTGGAAAAATGGGCAATGAGAAGGATACAAGGGACTTTAACAATTGCATATTGTGAAGGCTAGATGTTTGTATAATATTGTGTTATTACACATTGGGTTTTTGGCTTAGTCCTTGTCAATTGTTTTTAGTTCTCAATGTTTGTTAAATCCTTTTTAATATCCCATTAAGTCTATATGATTTATATATACATGTGAGCAAAGTTTTCCTAAACTGAATTCTGCTTTGGATGTTTTGATACGCTCAACTCTATACGTGAGCATCAGAACTGGAGTAGTAAAACTGGAGTCATATAGACAACTAGCAGTGCTTCACTTACCTGGAGAAGAGGTGGCACCAGGAGAAGAAAGCAAACTGACATTGTGATGCTCTGTACAATGTTCTGCTGTTAAAAGGACAATATCTACACTATGTTTTAACCCTTTCCCTTTGCAAATGTAATACATTATGGGGGACATTTACCAAGGGGCATTTTCTGCATCAGTCTTGAATCTCCCTGAGCAGCCAGAGGATATGCCAAATTTATGTAGAGACACACATCAATCATAGGTTTGTCACATCTTCCGGCAGGACACACAACAGACTAAACTCTACGGCAGCCTCCTAACTGCTGTAGATCTCTATCTTCATTCACGCCAGAAAACTGTCATGAATAAAAGTACTGTAACTCCTCATTCACACTTCCCCACCCTCACCACATCCCCTTTTCTTGTCACTTTAGAAAAGTGGTGTGAAGTGCCAAAAGTCGCAAATTATGCTGCAAACAAATGCCCCCCTATGACCTTAAATGATGGCAGTAATATAGATAAGTTGGCAAGATCAAAGCTCTAGGTTGTACTTGTCAAGTTTAGAGAAGTGGCCTCGTGGCAAATGTTGTAGAAATCAATGCACAACCCATGTCAGACCTAAACAAATACAGACCCAAAAACAGTCCACCTAAAATAATGCAGACTCCGAACCAAACCTCCTAGAGTAATTTATACTTTGCAATGACTTAAGTACTTCATGACTGCCATACGGCTATATACGTGCTATCTGCACATACCTCATACAGATAAATCGTATATAAATGTTATTGCAGCTTTTTAATCCAGCTGTAAAGCCCTTGGATTAAAACTTCTATCCCTGCACAGTGTCACGGCTGAGGATGGGGAAAACCCTCAGCTGTGTGATGCCAGAAGATGGATGGTCGATGCAAGGCCAGGACAGGAATCAGGGAGCAGGTCACCTCCTATTAATCCCTAATTCTGACCCTGTCTCCTAGCCGTATGAGCCGACCCTGATGGTAGGAGGGCTCATACTCCGTAACCTAATATTCCTATTTGCCCTCAGGGTGGCCCTGGACTAGGAGCAGGGTAAGACGACCTGTTCCTCCTAGACACGTAGGAACAGGAGTCTCACTGGCCAAGCTACATAAAAAGGGAAACATGAACAGCTTATGGCAATGGCAGGTAAATGCAAGAAGTAACACCTACCTGCCACAGACACAAAGCCTGGAACCCATGCAGAAGCGCTGCTGTCCACAAGATATGGCGGACACAGCACACACCACACATCACACAGGAACCCGGACCATAAGCTGCAATAACAAGGAGACCAAACACACACCTTTATAACACCATGTAACATAACTTATGACCACAAGGGTGGCCCCCACTGGCAGATGGTATATCACAGGAGGATGACTCCAGCTAGCCATGGCTGAAGTAGCCCTTAGACTACTGATCACAGCAGAGGCTAAATAGCCCATGTAGCCACACCCACACAGACACACCCAGTGCACACACACTAGGAAGGGAATTAACCCTTCCCACACCAGGGAAGGGAAGACAGTAACTTAAAGGGGAATACACACAATAAACCCTGTGCACACCAGACAAGGAAAGTGCACACATATAAACACACGTTGCCATAGGCAACCGCATGCATACACAGTGAGCAGCCCAGCAACCAGCTCCAGCTGCTACACCGCCAAACTATATGTTGCCAACGGCAACCACACGTGAGGCAACAAACCCAGAGCCCTCACCTGTGGTTGACAACACAGAACAAACCGCTGAAAACCGCATGCGGAAAAAGAGTCACGACCATAACCATGGTCGTGACACACGGACAGTGTAGGGTCCGGTAATGTCAGCAAGGGAATCAATTAGAATGGTAAGTATAGATGGTAAGTATGTTAATGAGCATATAACACCTTCAACTGTGATCCTCCCGCACCCATAAAATATAATAAAGCTTTATTGTCATACAAACATAAAAATATGTTATATATTTAAAATCACATGATGCCAAGGAAAGGTGAAGGAAAAAATGCCATACAAGGACCACAACTTATAAATAGGGATAATACCGCAATATAAAGATATACATAATGGCTAAACTCCATCCACTGGGCAAACTCCCTGTAACCAATGTAACTAAATCCAAACCATTGTTGGAAGTACTCTAACTATGTCCAGGCATTAGGTGAAAAACATCCAACACTGATATTCAAAACTCACCCATGTATAAGTGTGGTCAAGGATAGGCGATACCGCAACACACGTTTCGGCCTGCCTTCGTCACACAGGATGGCAATGGAGGCTGGACTATCCTCTTCAATGACAAGTTCCCCTTTTGTCTCAGATGCTAGCCAGAAGAATGCCTGGAGACTTTGTGGGCAACACCATGAAGAGGGCTTCACAAAGGAATGTCACATCAGTCCTACTCCTTAGATTATGATGTTGGCTGGCATAATGTACAGTAGCCGGGCTTCTCTAGTCTTCATTTTAACTACACTAACAACTTGGCTTACATTGATTTGTTGTGTGGAACCAGTTGTACAGCCACTTCTCTAAAGTGCCCAAGGAGCCTTTTTTCAACAAGGCAATACCAGGCCACATGTTGCTCATGGTACTGTTAGCAGCCTAGGAGGCATAAACATGCTATGATGGCCTGCAGAATCTCTGGATTTGTCTCCCATCAAGCAAATCTGAGATGTCATTGGTTGGTGATTGCAAAGGGGGCTGTCAGCAGCATATACAGTATAAATGATTTTTGTGATTTTATAAATGATTTTATAAAAGTGCATTCAGCATTGCAGAACATTACTCAGGTAACCATTAAAAACCTCATGCATGCGGTGCTCAACACTGAATAAATTGAAATATTTTGAAATGTATTTTGTTTCCATTCTGTGATTCCCATAATTCTATGAGTTTCCCTTCTTGGTGTTGAAATTTCAATGTTGAGGAGTGTAGTGATATGAAAAAAAATTACCAAACATTCTTTAACCCCTTCCCGACACATGACGTAATAGTAAGTCATGGCGGCAAGTGACTTGCCGCATTTTGACGTACTATTACTTCATGGTGATCATGTGGGTAGCGGAGTGGTGCCCGTCCGATTACTGCAGGGGCCTGGCAGTCCCTGATAGCTGGGTCCCTGCTGTATCTGCCGGCATCGCTGTAAAAGCCAATGCCAGCAGATTAACCCCTTCTATGCCGCTGTCAGCGCTGACCACGGCATAGAACGTATTTGCATCATGTGAGGGAGCAATTCGGGTCCCCGCCACAGCAGCAATGGGTGAGAAGGCAGCCCGATGCCTTGCAGAGGCTGCCCAATACCTTGCAAGGCATCGGGACCTGCCTTCTACAGAGGCCGAGGAGATCCAGCCCCAGGATGAATCTCCTAGGCAACCTGTTAGTGTTTTAGTCAGTGTAAAAAGAAAAAAATGAATTGAAATGGAAAATCTGCCCAAAAAGTTAAATTTTGATATTTCATCTCCATTTTCCTTTAATTATTTTGGAATATCTAAAGGGTAACCAAACTTTGTAAAATCAGTTTTGAGTAATGGGGCCATTTATGAGGGTTTCTATTATGTAGGCCACACAAAGTGACTTCAGACCTGAACTGGTCCTTAAAAAGTGGGTTTTGGAAACTTTCTTAAAAATTGTAAGAATTGCTTCTAAAATTCTAAGCCTTCTAATGACCTTAAAAAATAAAATTACATTTACAAAACGATGCCAACATAAAGTAAACATATGGGGAATGTTAAGTAATAAATATCACTTTCTGTTTTTTTAAAAGCAGAGAAATTGAAATTAAATCAACATTTTGGGTAAATTTGGGATTTTTTCATAAATAAAGGTGAAATATATTGACTCAAATTTATGACTGTCATTAAGTACAATGTGTCATGAGAAAGAAATCTCAGAATTGCTTGGATAAGTAAAAGTGTTCCAAAGTTATTACCACATAATGTGACACTTGTCAGATTTGCAAAAAATGGCCTGGACAGGAGGGTGAAAACTGGCCTGGGGTAGAAGGGGTTAAACAAATGTTTAACTAAACCATAATTGACATATGCCATTTTCTGATGACACATTCCTTTTAATAAAAAATATAGATATTTTAATGCTCAACCCAAAGGTATATTCTTTATCGTGTTGTTTTGTATAAATTTTCATTTTTGCCTGTACCTAGCCATAATTAATAATCCTATCTTCAGGGGATACTTAATTAGAGGATAACATTTATGAAAACAGGTTCATTTCTATAACTGGCTAGCTGTTTTCTAAAAGATATGAGATCCTTTTGAAAATTCATGCAGAGCCAAGAAGGTGAAAATTTGTATTCAAGTGACAGACTATTTAATAAGCAACATCCAACGGCGCTTGATATGTTTTAATAGTATGAAGATGAACGGTATTACCTTCCTTTGCCTGAGACAATAGTCCTGTTTCTTTATAATACATCGACATTTATCAATGTGTTTGCACCATTTTTTTGGCAAGTCCTGAGTTCTTTATCGAGATTGATCCAGTATGACATGTCTGTGAGTGGCCAAAGTATGTGAACTTTTGCATTCAATATCTGGTGTGACCTCTTTGTGCAGCAATATTTGTAACTAAACATTTCTGCTTTGTTGATTAGTACTGAATCCTAGCCCATTCCCCTGTATATAACAGCTTCAGCTCTGTTATATTGGCACATTTCTTCCCATGCACCACTCTCCTTACGTCCTTCTACAACATTTCTATTGGATTATGGTTAAAACTTTGACTTGGTAATTCAAAATTTTTATTCTTTTTTAACCATTCTTTGATGGAACGACTTGTGTGTTTACAGCCATTGTCTTGCTGCATGACCCATATTCTCTTGAGAATCCGCTCGTGGACAGATGACAATTTTTCTTTAGAATTCTCTGGTATAAATCAAATTTATTGTTTTCTCAATGATTGGCAAGCCATCCTGGCGCAGATGTAGCAAAGAAAGCCCAAACCATGATACTAGCACCACCATGTTTCACAGATTAAATGAGGTTTTTATGCTAAAAAGCTGTGTTTTCCTTTCTCCAATCATAATGCTTCTCATTTAAACCGAAAAGTTCTATTCCATCCATCTGCAAAAGATTGATCCAATACCCTTTCGGCTTGTCCAGGTGATTTTTAGCAAACTTCCCATGGGTAGCAATGTTCTTTGTGGAGAGCTAGGAGAGCTACGGCTTTCTCCTTGCAATTATGTACATCATGTTTGTTCAGAATCTTCCTGATACTAGACTCATAAACATTAGCTAATGTGAGAAAGGCTTAGAGGTTACCTTGGGTTGCTTTTGACTTCGAAGACTATTACATGCTTTGCTGTGCACAATCTGTCTGTGGATTGATGGAGTTCAAACTCTTTATAGATGGTCCAGGAGTATCTACAACTCTTCTGAAGGCCTCAGAAATAAGCTTTGTTTATGCCATCATAGACTTTCACAAATGTGTTATGAAGATCAGACTTTGATAAATCCCTGTTTATTAAATAAATGAGGTCACTCACTCACACTGTCATCCTAGTAATTGAAAACACCTTCAAATTATCTGCTAATCATAAAAGTTGACACACTTTTGGCAGTCACACATATATGATATTGGATCATTCTCTTCAATAAATGAATGGCCAAGTCTAATATTACAGGTCCTTCTCAAAAAATTAGCATATTGTGATAAAGGTCATTATTTTCTGTAATGTACTGATAAACATTAGACTTTCATATATTTTAGATTCATTACACACCAACTGAAGTAGTTCAAGCCTTTTATTGTTTTAATATTGATGATTTTGGCATACAGCTCATGAAAACCCCAAATTCCTATCTAAAAAAATTAGCATATCATGAAAAGGTTCTCTAAACGAGCTATTAACCTAATCATCTGAATCAACTAATTAACTCTAAACACCTGCAAAAGATTCCTGAGGCTTTTAAAAACTCCCAGCCTGGTTCATTACTCAAAACCGCAATCATGGGTAAGACTGCCGACCTGACTGCTGTCCAGAAGGCCATCATTGACACCCTCAAGCAAGAGGGTAAGACACAGAAAGAAATTTCTGAACGAATAGGCTGTTCCCAGAGTGCTGTATCAAGGCACCTCAGTGGGAAGTCTGTGGGAAGGAAAAAGTGTGGCAGAAAATGCTGCACAATGAGAAGAGGTGACCGGACCCTGAGGAAGATTGTGGAGAAGGACCGATTCCAGACCTTGGGGGACCTGCGGAAGCAGTGGACTGAGTCTGGAGTAGAAACATCCAGAGCCACCGTGTACAGGCGTGTGCAGGAAATGGGCTACAGGTGCCGCATACCCCAGGTCAAGCCACTTTTGAACCAGAAACAGCGGCAGAAGCGCCTGACCTGGGCTACAGAGAAGCAGCACTGGACTGTTGCTCAGTGGTCCAAAGTACTTTTTTCGGATGAAAGCAAATTTTGCATGTCATTCGGAAATCAAGGTGCCAGAGTCTGGAGGAAGACTGGGGAGAGGGAAATGCCAAAATGCCTGAAGTCCAGTGTCAAGTACCCACAGTCAGTGATGGTCTGGGGTGCCATGTCAGCTGCTGGTGTTGGTCCACTGTGTTTTATCAGGGGCAGGGTCAATGCAGCTAGCTATCAGGAGATTTTGGAGCACTTCATGCTTCCATCTGCTGAAAAGCTTTATGGAGATGAAGATGTCATTTTTCAGCACGACCTGGCACCTGCTCACAGTGCCAAAACCACTGGTAAGTGGTTTACTGACCATGGTATCACTGTGCTCTATTGGCCTGCCAACTCTCCTGACCTGAACCCCATAGAGAATCTGTGGGATATTGGGAAGAGAAAGTTGAGAGATGCAAGACCCAACACTCTGGATGAGCTTAAGGCCGCTATCGAAGCATCCTGGGCATCCATAACACCTCAGCAGTGCCACAGGCTGATTGCCTCCATGCCACGCCGCATTGAAGCAGTCATTTCTGCAAAAGGATTCCCGACCAAGTATTGAGTGCATAACTGAACATAATTATTTGAAGGTTGACTTTTTTTGTATTAAAAACACTTTTCTTTTATTGGTCAGATGAAATATGCTAATTTTTTGAGATAGGAAATTTGGATTTTCATGAGCTGTATGCCAAAATCACCAATATTAAAACAATAAAAGGCTTGAACTACTTCAGTTGTGTGTAATGAATCTAACATATATGAAAGTCTAATGTTTATCAGTACATTACAGAAAATAATGAACTTTATCACAATATGCTAATTTTTTTAGAAGGACCTGTATTAACTTATTTGTTTGAATCGTAATCTTTATCAACTTTAGGTTTTGTGTGAAAATGATGTAGTTTTAGGTTGACTATATAAAGACATATAGAGCATTCTGAAGGGTTCATAAATTCTCAATTACCAATGTAGGTTCAAGCCTCTTCAGTGTTAAATGTCATAATATATATTTATTGGAGCTCTGTATTTCTGTTACAAAACTCCAGATCACCACTAGTTTTCCTTTGGTCAGCCATAGTGAAATGATTCAATTTTAGACAGCAACAATATAATTAGTGTCATTCAGTGCCAAGAAATCTGGATAAACTGTGCATACATAATTCCAGATAAATACTATATACAGTAAAGTTTAAAATAGTTAAATAGATAAGGCTACTTTCACACTGGCATTTTGGCTTTCCGTTTGTGAGATCCATTCAGGGCTCTCACAATCGGTCCAAAATGGATCAGTTTTTCCCTAATGCATTCTGAATGGTAAAGGATCTGCTCAGAACGCATCAGTTTGCCTCCGTTCAGTCGCCATTCCGCTTTGGAGGCGGACACCAAAACGCTGCTTGCAGTGTTTTGGTGTCCGTCTGAGGAAACTGAGCCAAACTGATCCGTTCTGACACACAATGTAAGTCAATGGGAACAAATCCGTTTTCTATGACACAATCTGGCACAAGAAAATCGATCTGTCTTGGCTATGTTAAAGATAATACAAACTGATCCGTTCTGAACAGATGCAGACGGTTGTATTATCTGAACGGATCCGTCTGTGCAGATCCATGATGGATCCGCACCAAACGCGAGTGTGAAAGTAGCCTAACTAGTGTCACAGTGTCCAGATTTTTCTAGCCATGATAAACTGTGATACCACTCATTGTGAATAAGGGATCCCGTGTTATCTATACAAAGGTGATATGTGCCATTGTAATTCTGGCTGTGATCATAATATAATGGCTACTGAAAAGTTACGGTACCTGTACAGAACAGGAAGGTTCAACACATAAATGGGCCTAGTGGTTCAAATTACGAATATTTAACACGAATATCACAACTTTAAGAATTTGCGAATATTTCAAATATAGTGCTATATATTCGTTTTTCGAATATTCATATTTTTTACTTAAAAATCGGCAATGTAATGATCAATACAGGCATGGTTCAAAAAGGAATATATAGCGCTATATTGAATATTGTGCTATATATTAGTTTTTTAGAATATTCGTAATTTTTTTTCATCTGAGGTTATGTTTTCTCCCTGCTTAAGTTGCTTGACAAGCAATTTAAGCGAGGAGGAATCATGACTTCAGATGGAAAAAATGACGAATATTCAAATAAAAGAATATATAGCACAATATTCAATATAGTGCTATATTTTTTTGTTTTTTATAATATTCATCAATGACGAATATTCTAAAAAACTCACATATAGCACTATATTCGATATAGTGCTATATATTAGTTTTTTAGAATATTCGTAATTTTTTCCATCTGATGTGAACAGTGTTCAGTGTTCACTTCACATGGAAAAAAATTACGAATATTCTAAAAAATGAATATATAGCACTATATTCTATAGTGCTATATATTCCTTTTTGACCCACGCCTGCATTGATTGCGTAATATTCGCATATTACGCGATCATTACATTGCCGATTTTTCGAGTAAAAAAAAAGTAGCATATAACGAATATTTGAATAGACCCCTGCCGCTCATCCCTAGTGGTCACTGTGAAAACTGTACAAATTTAGTTTTTTAATTTAAAAAATCACCAAAATTCTAAAGTGTTTAACATAAAAACATAAAAAAAACCAAGAGAGTAAATTTTAGAATGGCTATCCCATCTTCGAGCATGCAAAGTAGACAACCATAGAACACAGCGGAAGTAGAAGCATTAAGACAAGAAAGGTGAGAAATATTCTTTAAAAAAAGGAATATAAAGGTGTATGTTCACAGTGTAAATTGCACTTGGATTTTGACATGTGTTCCACACCGAAATCCATGTGGGGAGAGCAGGAAATCTGCTTCTCATTGTTGCCACGTTGCCATTCAAGAAGTGATGTGTCACTTTTTTATGTGGTTTCAAGAAATATGATGGTTAACCTTGGATTTTTGCTGTGGATTCTGCAACAAATACACAACAGATTTTTTCACCATGTATTTTTAGCGTCTGAACATACAGTACTCCAGCATGGCCACTACACATTGTCTAGAGGTGTCTGTCTCCAGCTCCAGACGCTGTATAGCGTCCAGTGCCGCGGAAGCCCAAAACAGCTGATCATGGGGGTGCCAGGTGTTGGACCGACTCTAATCTGATATGGATGACCTATCCTGAGGATAGGTCATCAACATATTTATTATATTATTTTATGTGAAGAAAATTTATATAAGATTTATTTTTATTTTTTTATAATTTCTTTTTTGTATTCACTTTATTTTGTAACTGTGGTTGTTTACAAGTCATACTTGTGTACCAGATTGCAAATCAGAAGTCCAGTTAAGTTTCACTGGGTGTATCATAAAACTTACAGCCAAAATTCACAGATGGATGCAGAAAACTAATTTGTTTAACCTTACAGTCTGTGAATCACTTGGACAATGTTTTGCATTCATCATTTTTTAATCAATAGGTGACCGGCTTGTTTATTGCTGGGTACATTTATGTGTATGACTGTAGAAACATTTCACAACATTAAAGAATTTTAAAAGGGAAATGATTTTAATTTCTTAAAGAGAAGTTTATAGATCATGGTCCTCCTGTTTTTGCAATATCAACATACTTTCTGTCCAGATTTACATTCACAAACAAAATGTTACCAGGAAGACAGAGAGTCTGCATGATAGTGAGCATATTGTTAGTTGCCAATGTTGTACCATAAAATATTCATTGGGCACAGCTAAAAATATAACTCAAAAAGAGTAAGAGATTCACGAGGGATTAAATTAAAATGTCAGAATATGTGATAAAAAGCACAATCTACTTGAATGGGAGCTGAGCTGCAGTTCTCTGACACGGTCACCGCACAGTCTAGTTTCAGGCGCCACAGCTGTCCGTAACTGCTAATCAATGGGGTGCTGGTTGTTAGACATCCACCAATCTAATTTAGATGACCCATTCTGAGGATAGGTCAATATCTGAACCCTAAACAGCCCATTTAAGTATAGTAAATATCAAAGTTATGCAGTGTATAATATTGCTAATATTCAATGCATGTATATTAAGGATGAGTGTTCAAAAAGTTGTATGTACCCCAAAATGGTATCAATCAATCAGACACGATTTTATGCTATTCACAAAATGCTTTCACTGGGTATAACTTTTGCAAAAAAAAAAAGATAGACATATTATAAATCACCGCATCTGTAACAACCTGCTCTATAAAAATATCACATGATATACTCTATCAGGTGAACGCTGTAAAAATAAATAAATAAAAACTGCCAGAACAGTCTTTTTTGTCACCTTGCCCTACAAAATGCATAATATTGACTGATCAAAAACTCATATATACCCCAAAATGGAAAACGTCACCTCATCCAGCAAAAAATGAACCTCCACATAAGACAATCACTCAAAAATAAAACCAATGGCACCGGTAAACCAATCCATCAAAATCTGCGCTTAAAAAGCCACATGGCTCTCCTTCCTTTCTGAGTCCTGCCATATTCCCCCACAGCAGTTTACCAATACATATGGGGTGTTGCTGTATTCAGGAGAACATGGGTAACAAATTATGGGGTGATTTTTCTCCTGTTACCCCTTGTAAAAATGAAAAATTTGGGGCTAAAGCACATTTTTTTTTAAAGAAATGAAACTTCATTTTCACAGCCAAATGTTTCCAAATTCCATAAAACACTTAGGGGGGTCAAAGTGCTCAGTGCATCCCTTAGTATATTCTTTAAAAGGGCATAGTTTCCAAAATGGGGTCACTTTTTGAGGGTTTCCACTGAAGGGGGACATCAGGGTCTCTTCAAATACAAAATAGTGCCTAAAAATCATTCTAGCAAAATCTGCCTCTAAAATCCTCATGGCGCTCCTTTCCTTCTGACCACTACCATGTGCACATAGAGCAGTTTACCACCACATATGGGGTATTTCTTTAAACTGCAGAATCAGAGTAATGTATATTGATGTTTATTTTGCAGTTAACCCTTACTGTGTTGCAAGAAAAAAATTATTAACATAAATAAATCTACAAAAAAAATTGCATTTTTAAATTTCACCTCCATTTTCCTTTAATTCTTGTGGAACGCCTGAAGGGTAAACAAAGTTTGTAACATCAGTTTTGAATAATTTGAGGGGTGTAGTTTCTAAAATGGGGTCATTTATAGGTGGGTTCCATTATGTAAGCCCCTTAAAATCACTTTATAACTGAATTGGTGCTTAAAAAAATGGTTTTGGAAATTTTGTTAAAACTTAGAAAAATTGCTTCTAAAATTCTAAGCCTTCTAACGTCCTAAAAAAATAAAAAGACATTTACAAAATGATGCCAACATAAAAGTAGAAATATGGGGAATGTAAAGACATGACTATTTTATGATGTATTACTATCTGTCTTAAAAGTAATGAAATTCAAATTTAGCAAATTGTGCATTTTTCCAAATTTTCTGTAAATTGTGGATTCTTTTATTAATTAGGGTGAAATATATAGACTCAAATTTACAACTGTCATGAAGTACAATGTGTCACGAGAAAATAATCACAAAATGGCTTGAATAAGTAAAAGCGTTCCAAAGTTATTACCACATAAAGTGATACATGTCAGATTTGCAAAAATCGGCCTGGGATTTAAAGGTGAAAAGTAGCTGGGTACTGAGAGGGTTAAACACACACACTGTTATGAAATAAAAATAAATAAAAAAAAGGTGGATTGTAGGGGGACCAAGCATCCAAAAATTATGTGTTATTGGGGTCAGAATGCCAGCACATATGACACGCACAAGTGTTAATTGTCAGAAGAAAAAGTGGATTCTCGCTTTTAATTGAGAGCAGTAGTACAGTGTGGATGTGGAAAGGTTAGGGTAATAAGAGGCACATGGTATAGCGGCAGCAGAAGCGGCATAGCATGGAGCATACAAGGCAGTAGATTGGCTGTCTATGGGTAGTAGTAGTAGTACTAGTAGTAGTGCTGGTAGAAGTGGCAGATGCATAGCTTTAATAGTGGTGGCAGTAGGGGATTAGCAGTGAGGAATAGCAGCTGCGGTGGTGGTGGCGGCAGCAGCAGCTATATGGTACATGTTGGCAGGCAGCAGCAGTGGCATGATGGCGGAAGCAGCAGCTGTACAGAACATTATAATTGGCAGCCAAAATGATGGTAGGCAAGAAGGCAAAGAGGAACAGTGGCAAGATCAGGCACTGTCAGCAAGGTCAGATCGATTAATAAGCCTCAGCTGAAGAATTGAGAAAATCCTCCCGAATGCAGGTTAGGTTCATTTTGACATAACAGATATTTTTGACACTGTTGGAGCGCTGAAAGACCTCCCCAAGTTGACACTGGAGGTTGCGCAAGAAAGAACAGTTCTGGCCACTGTTCTAGTCTGCCTGCTCAGAAGTTCATGGGGTCAGGGAACAGGGTATGCACCGGACACCGGCCAGAGTCTAAGTAGGCCTGAACTTAGGCGTTGATATGGGAAGTCTCTGCTCACTGAAATTCATTAGCCTTGCGCAGCATGTGAAAAATAGCTCATTTTGAGGAGACTGAACTGGCTAATACTGCCCGTCATCTGCTGCTTGTGGTGGCGGCAGGTGAGTGACCCTGCTGGGGGGGTGGAGAGGGGCCTCTCTTTCAAACATGCTGTCGGCAGGTGTATTCATGCCGAAGCATGCGGCAAGCTGCATACACAGTGTTCTCCAGAAATATCATTTGGGCTCCCTCTCGGAGGGAGGAAAACATTCCCCTATTTTGCTTTGATAGTGAGGGTCTAAAAGCATGGCTAGCCAGTAATCATCAGACTGTTTGATGTGAATGATACACCTGTCACTGCATAAGCAAGCGGGCATACAGCTGGCCATTCTGGCCAGTGTGCCTGAGGAGCCAGTTCTTTCTGGCTCCGCTTTCCATTGAGGCAATTGGGTGTTGTGCCTAGTGTCATCATCATTAGTGTTGAGCGTGAATATGATGAATATTCTAAAAAACAAATATATAGCACTATATTCAATATAGTGCTATATATTTGCTTTTTAGAATATTCGTCATTTTTTTCCATCTGAAATCATGATTCCTCCCTGCTTAAGTTGCTTGAATGTCAACGTTTGTTCTAAGTTAAATATAAGGGTGATGAGATCGTTCATGACACAAATGTCCCTGCTGACAAACTGTGTGGCCTCTTCAAAGGGCCTCAGCACTGGACAGGTATTTTGGATGAGCTCCCACTGCCTGAGCTTGAAACAACACATGCTCCCTGCTGAGGTGGTCTGGTGCATGACAAAAATCTGCCATTGGGGTGCTGGTTTGCTGCTGCTACAAAAAGCATTTACCCAGTGGGCTGTTAAGGATATGTCCTGTCCCTGGCCGTAACAGCTGCTCCAATTTTCCACTGTGGCGTACACCTTGTCGCACAGCGATAATCGCATGGAGCAGCCCACTTTCTAAACCACGTGAGATTACAAGGAAGTGATGGCTTTTTTACATTAAAAATGCCAGTTAGTTATCTTCCAGCAAGGCAGAGAGCACACATCAGCTCCCTAAAGGCAGCAGACTCTAGTAAATGGTACTGCAATGATTGCAACACCAGCAACTTGGGAAAAAAGCTTGCGTAGCAGTAGATTGCTGGGCATGTAAAGTTGTTTCCTGGCCATGCATTCAGTTATCGATGATGGATGATGGAACAGAGGAGGAGGGTCCTGAGCAGAAGAGACAGAAAGTAAGGACGGTGATGTGAAAGACACTGTAGTGCCCATGAATGCGGCCTGGCTGCCGTAAGGTAGACTGGTTGAAGGAGAAAACTTTTGTTGCAGTAGCTTTCTGCCACCTCTGTTTTTCCACGGGATGGGGCAATGCTGCTTTATAAAGCTGTGGTGCCTATGTTTGCCTATCTTGGCTTATTTTACTCTTGCAGAGCTTGCACAGGGCAATGCTTCTGTGTTCTGACAGTGTGGAGAAAAACTGCCAAATGGGAGATACTAAACCAGAGCTAATGCACCCACAGTGTCAGCGGCATCACCAAATTCTGAAGCAGATATAGTCCTGGCAGCTTGGGAGGTACATAGCCTCTGCCACCACCACCACCCTCCTCCTCTGATGTTACCTGGTCCTCCTCAGCACCCTTATCTGGCTCCCAGGTCCTGCCAAACACATAATAATCATTGGCGTCCTCACCCTCCATGGCACTTTTGTTAGACTATGATTTATCATCTTGGGCTCTTTGACCCCCTACCAATTCCCTTGCCCCAACTGTCACAGTCGCTTCCTCACTTCCAATACTATGGATACAGGTGTAACTATTACCACCACAGCTATGCATGGGGTCCTTAGCCTCCTCCCCAACCTCTTCCTCAGGGCAATCCAAATGCTGACTGCTCTCAAACAAGTCATCAACAGGGAGACTCTCTTGACTGTCTGCCGTAGGGCATGGTGGGGTTTTGTTGCATCTACTACTACTACTATTACTTCTACTTTTGGACAGATATCTGGTGCTGCTACTACCCGAATTCTGGCTCTGGGAGGACAAGGCCTGACTCTGGGTTTTTCATTTGGAACCCTTCCATATTCCTGAAATTTTCTGGAACTTAAACACAGAGAGTCACTGTTAAATGACCTACCCTTTCTACTAACACAGCGGACACTGCTACTGACAAGGTACTTTTGTAATAATGCAGTATTGGCACCACTATTTCAGCCTAATGTCTTAAGCGCATTCAAATATGCAGATTCTGAAAAAAAAAGTTATCAAAATACTATGAGATTATTCCCGCCCCCATCCTGGCCCTACACCAACACTTGAACTGTCTAGAGATGCCCTGTCGATACTGACTACCTGACTACTCAGAGATTAAAAACACTAACCTCTGTATTCTTTACACTTGTATTGCTAATCCCCCCCCCCAAAAAAAAAAAACTAACTAGCTATGCTCAATAAAATAGTTTGGCCTACTATTTACAGTGTTTTTACTGAGATTTAAAACGCTACTGTCTGTTTCGTAAATTGTAAAACACACGTTGCACACCTGTATTGCTTTTTTTGCAAAACAAAAAAGCTTTGAACTGTCTGAAGATTTTAGTCTAGCATTTCCAGTGTTTTCACTCAGAGATTTAAAACACCACCCTCTGGATTGTAAACCATGTGTTTCACACATATTAAAAACTAATCTTTGTGGAGACGCTATGTCCCTAATTTTGGACTGTTATTTTACATGTTTTCAGTTACAGTTAAAATGCTATCTTCTGGATTGTAAAACACGCATTGCACATTTTATTGCTAGTTTCGAAAAACAAAAAACCCTTGAACTGTTTGGTGATGCTTTGCCCCGGATTTCGGACTACTATTTTACATGTTTTTACTGAGAGCTAAAACACTATATTCTGGATCGTAAAAACATGTGTTGTACAGTATTTCTGCTCATACTGGGGGGGGGGGGGGGGGGGCAGAAAAGGTCTTGCATGTACAGTAGCTGCTTTTGAAGTTCTGCATCAGCTGCAGCTGTCTTATAAAGCAGTAACTGCAGCTAGAAGGCGATGGCAGGTACGCCCAGACCCAACTCCTCACTTCTCACTCCCTGGCTGACAGTTTTCACTGCCTTTCCCTATTCTACACAATTCTTCTTCTTGCTAGCCTTTCTATTCACTATTCAGGACACTAGAATAGAAGCTTGATTGTGACTGTACACTGTCCCTAGATTGTTTCACTGAATGACATTCTACTCATTCTGCAAGGGCATCTCTGCCTCCTGCAGAACTTATTTGCTCATCCTGTGAGCCAATCAGGACAAGTTCCCCTCACTTCCTCTTAGGGTCATGTGAGCATCCTTCTTCTTCCCTCTTGCCTTTTCCCATTAACATGTGCATGTTATTTTACTGGATTCATCCAAAACTAATCTGAAAAGCTTTGAGTTTGTTTGGTGGAAATTTTTTGGGGACGATTGTAATAAATCTGGTTTATTAACAACTGATTCACTCATTGTCATGGAAGGTGTGCAGGAAACTAGAAAACACAAAATGAATATACGACTGACTGGATCCAAAACTAAGGAACAAAAAGGGAGAGCCCTGCATCAGACCTGGCTCTCTCCTTGACTGCTCAGCCTATGCGAAAATCCCAATGGTAGATGATCGCATATCCTCGTACCTCGACTGTATAACACCTGAACACCCTATAATAGTGAGGGGGCACGACCACCGGCTCCCTACTCTAGATACGGAGGTAGTCAGGGTCACCTGGGATCCAGCAAACAGAACACAAATAAATGAACAAAACTTATCTTGTAGAAGACTCAGAAGTAGGAACAGCATGCACACACTCCAGGAAGTTGTATAAACCGCAAAGTGATGCACTATGGGAAAAGGATTTAAAGGGATGCAATCAGTGCAACTACATGACAGCTGAGAGAGGCTAACGAGATGAGAAAATGAAAGCAAAACAAAGGAACCTCAAGGAGGAGGTTCTAGACGTCTGTCAGAGCTTCTCAGATGTCTGGTGGTGACACTCATCTCTAGTAGGCAGGCAGACAGTGGCAGTAGCATGATTACAGCAGCAGCCGTGTGGTACAAAATATGATGGTAGGCAGCTAGACAGCACAGTGGTATGATGGGCACCGTTAGCAAGGGCAGATCTATTTATTGGCCTCAGCGGGATATGTGTGTGACAATCCTCACAGATACATGCCTCATTCATTGTGACAAAGTGATGTTTTGTATACTGGTGGAGGACAATTTTGTCCGTTTGCGTCCGTCACGTTGCCACCTACCATGCTGAAAACCCTCTCTGAGATGACACTGGAGGCTTGACAAGACAGTACAGACAGAGCAAACTGGGTCAGTTCCAACCACTGTTCTATTCTGCCTAACCAGAAGTCCACGGGGTCAGGAAACAATGTAAGTGTCAGGGAAAGGCCACAAGGAAAATTAAGACAAAGGAGACTTCTCTGTGGCGCTGCTTACTAAAGAAACTTTCAACTGCGTAGTCTTGGTATATCCATTTATTTGTGCAAAATAGCAACGCATTTCAGAGCTGGACCAGAACCTTCCAACGGCATCACCAGTTTCCTGAACCCCTTCCTCATGGCAGTCCAAATGCTGACTGTTCTTACACAACTCATCAACAGGGAGCATCTCTTTACTTTCTCCCATAGTAATTGGTGGGGTGTTGTTGCCTCTTTTTAGGAAAAAGGAGGCAGGAGGAGGCTAGGAGGAGGCAGTGATGACAGAAAGGATGCAAATGAAAGGCTTATCTGGGGATGCAAGGAGGAGGAGAAGGATGAACGCTGGCTCCAAGGCACAGTGTCAGACTCAGAAGTGACCTCCATCTTGCTGTGACAGAGGAGGAGTGACCCATCCAGTCCACAATCTTATCCTCTTTGTCTTCAATAATAATGTTGTGCCTTTCCCCAGCTAGGGACAACCATGATCTACTTCTAATACTAATGCTACTGGATGGATGGCTGGTGATGCTAGCCACATTCTGATTCTGGATGGGCGAGGCCTGAGTCATTCATTTTACAGTCCTCTGTTTTCCAGACATTTTATTATGAGGCCTATGAGAAGTCACGGGTTTCAGATTGTTAAATGTTACTAGCAAAATTGCAAGTGTTACTTCTGAAATTTAAAGACGGATGCAAAAAAAGTCTCAAATGCATTTTTTGTAATAAATGCGTTTCTTTGCAGTGTAACGTGTATTAGTGCTCACAGAGTTCTGATACATGTTTTGTATTTCTTTACTCTAATATTTTTTGTTGTTGCAAATACTGTATATCTAAAACCAAATAGAATATGTCTTATTAATGTATCTGTCCCAGGCATCTGTGGTCTACAATAGTTGCAATAGATTTTGAAAGTTTTAACAATTAGAGTTGAATGTCCTTTTTTTGACAGCCTTCAAAACATTTAGCAGCCATTTACTCACTTCATCAGACCATTTTGTTCATTCATCATGTCATTAATCATCATCACTTTCACTTATACAGAAGTGCAACAAAACTTAAAATGCTATTTCGTCTCAAGGCAGTAACAATTTTGGTCTACTCATACTGTGGTTTGCTGCAGTTTGCTCTCCAGTATGGGAACGCAACCAAACAGAACGGAATGTTTTTTGGAGCATTCAGTTCTGTTCAGCTACGTTTTGACAATGAATGGGGACAAAACGGAAGCATTTTTTTCCAGTATTGAGATCCTATGACGGATCTCAATACCAGAAAAGAGAAACGCTAGTGTAAAAGTAGCCTCAGTATAGGTACTGTCCTACAAAAATTCTCTATGTTCATGCTAATTTGTATTCAAAAATCAAATTTTACTATCAAGCTAAAATCAATATAAATAAAATAAATTAGTATAATATGAACTGGAAAACAGTAGGATAAAAACAAAGTACACCCTCTTTGAAATATATTTAAATAGCAGGACATAATAAACAAAAGTCTGGTCCTTAGAAGGTCTTAGAATTAGGTAAATACAACCTCAGATGAACAACATGTGATAAATTACGCAGTGTTATCATTTATTTAACAAAAACTAGACCAAAATGCAGAAGCTGTGTGTGAAAAATTAAGTGCACCATTATTGCTTCCATAAGAATTAAGGATGCATAAATTAATCAATCAATCAATCAAGCATAATTTAATCACCCATCTAGGTCTTGGTGGTTTAATTAAAACAACTTTAATGCAAGCAGAATAAAAGCAAACTAAAATAGAGATATAAAACCATATAAAATATATAAGAAATTGTATATAACAAAGCAGACAATTAAGTATGAGAGTATGCTGAGAACAGTTTGTTTGTAAGACAATATATAATTTTCCAGATAACAGATGGGTTTTCAAAGCATGATGACTTCAGTAAGAATTATTAGGTGTTAACATTATTAACAATGTTCATTTGTTGCAATATATGTATCTGATATTCTTTTGTAATAGGCACTAAACATTGTAGATGTTAAATATATTTCATATATGCAGTGAAGGCCTTAGATGCAGATACTTGTAATATAAGCAATGATTGATTCTTTTGTACTTTATGGGTTTTACTCAGTGTGTCCCCACTGAGGTGTTGTGACTGGAGATGAGCGAATCGAAGTTGACAAAGTATAATTTAATCCGAATTTCAGGAAAAATTTCATTCGTCCCAAAGCTGAATTTCCTCGCGCTTTGTGGTACTGAATCACATTTTTTCTAAAATGGCTGCTGCACATGTTACACGGTGACAGTAGGAAGCCCGGGAAAGAGGGAGCACCCATAATGCCATCAGCAGATAGCCAGCACCTGTGATGTCACAGCCTTATAAAAAGCCTCCTACTGCTTGGTCTCCACCATTTTACATTGAACTTAGTGCAGGGAGAGATGTTACATGCACTAGGGACAGTGTTTAGAAAATACTTTATAAAAAAAAAACAATTGAGCTGTTCAGGAAAAGATTATTCATAGTGTAGGGAAAGGATAGGGAGGCATTATCCACACTGTAGGGAGAGATCAGAGACCAATAGGAGAGTGTAAAGCCTGGGTAATAGGGGCTAGTTTATTACACCCTGCTGCACTAATTGGGGTTACTAAACGTTATTGTCAAGGTGGGGAGTGGGGGAAAAAACCCCACCGTACAATGTTAAAGAGATAACGGTAGCAACTAGGCCAGGACACCGGAATCAGGGAGCAGGTTAGCTCCTATTGCGTCCCTAATCCTCACCCTAAATCCTCACCGTATGAGCAGACCTGGGTGGTAGGACGGCTCATACCAGGATACTTATGGCCCTGAGTCGCCCTGATAATACCTCACATACGAGCAGGGGAGAGATGACCTGTTATTCTCAGACATGGATGAGCAGGAGTCTCAAATGGCCTAGCAGCAGGGAAAAGGGAAGCCCATACACAGCTAGAGGATCGGCAGATAAGAACAACAAGACAACTCACTTACCTGCCGAAGCCTCCACAACTGGAACCCGTGCATAAGTATAGGAGACCGAATAACACAGCAGGTCACAGTACAAACTACCACACAGGAATCCAGCATGCCAACTCTGCCAGAGCCCCCCCCCCTATGCTCACACAGTGCATGGCAGCCCCAAGCAGTGCTGCATACAGGCTTATGGTTCACCCCTCCAGGAAACCAGCCCCCTCTCAGAGCTAACACACACAAAGGGAAACGTCTTGCACATATGCAGGGACAAACACCAACAACATCCCAGACATGCAACAACAAACAAGACGTACAACAAACATCCAACTCAAACCCACACCATAAACAACACACCAGGAGGGGAAGGAAGACAAGGAAAAAATCCACATAAACTGGGAAGACCTTGATGACCACAAGGGTGGCCCTCACTGGACAGATGGTAAAGCCAGGAGCAGTGAACCACCAGCACACACCAAGCCTGGAGGAACACTTAGCTACAGGCATCCAGCAGAAGCTAAATAGCCCAAAGTGACTACACCCAATCAGGCATTCATGGCAAATTGTGCCAGTTCTAACCACAGGTCAAGCCTGCACACTCAGTAGTCCAGGGGTTCCTCGCTGTAGTCGTATACCTGTCGATCTAGGCGTTCCCTGAGGCTGGATCCGGACGGCGGCTGTCGATGGGTTATCTGCAAGAATTATCTGATATTCGAAGTGACCAACACATCTTCAAACCGCCCTCTTCTTGCATGCACTGTTGGATTGGTACATGCAACTGTTTCTCTGTGAGTGGAAATTCTTCTGCCAGCGCCCGCAAAAGCAGAATGCAGCACTTCTCAAAGCAAGGCCTGAAAGTGCTGCATTCTGACAGCCCTATGCGATGCTTGTAACGTGTCCGCCATTTTGTGTTTGTACCGGGGGTCTAAGTACGTTGCCACCCAGTACTAGTCCTTGCCCTTTATGCTTTTTATACGGGGGGCCCTCTTTAAACATTGGAGCATGAAGGCGCCCATTTGCACAAATCTGCAAGCGGTGGAGTGGCCTGGCTCCTGCTCATCATCCAGGATAATGTCATCCTTGGTCTCCTTCCCCCATCCATGGACAACACCAGGGATCCCAGAAAAAGTTTAAAGCATACTCTTCTTGCTCCTCCTCCGCCCCGCCCCAGAGATACATTCACTTGCCGCTGAATGTGGCCATGTAGTTCCAGGATGCCCTTCTGGGAGAAATATTTCCTTCCAGGGACCTTCCATTGCCGTGTTCCAATGGCCACAAATTTTCTAAAGGCCTCTGAGTCCACCAGTTTATATGGCAGTAGTTGGCGGGCTAGCAGTTCCGACAAGCCAGCGATCATCCTTTGGGCAAGAGGGTTATCCGACGTTATCATCTTTTTTCACTTGAACATTTGGGCCACGGAACCCTGCCTTTTGCCAGATGAATGCGACGACGGCACGGTGTAAGGTGGAGTAGAGGACAAATGGGAGGAGAGAGAAGAATGAGAAGAGGCAGCACATCGAGCGCCAGGAGTGTGGCTTTGTGGGTTCTGACGGTGTTGTTCCCACTGGGCTCAGTGATGGGAGGCCAGGTGCCTTCCTAAGGCGGTTGTCCCTAGGTGAGTGTTGGGCTTACCGTGACTTATGCATTGACAGCACAAGCTGCAGATGGCAACATTATTGTCAGCAGCGGACACGTTAAAAAGGCCCACACTGCGGAGCCATGTGCCAGCGTCTTTGGAGAGCCAGATGTGACCGTGCATGGTGGATAGCTTGTTCCAGATACATTAGCAGTCTGCTTTTTGCCTCCCTTGCACTGTAAGTTCTGCCTGCTTCTCCTCCTTCTCCTCCCTATCTGCTGCTCCGTCTCTCCCTCTGAACTCCCCTCCTTTTCCTCTCTTGTGGGCACCCAAGTGACGTCCATCGACACATCATCATCATCACCTTCACCACCACTGACATTAGAGATCTCGGAGTAGGCAGCGAGGACCACCCTCCTTGGTCTGATCTAGGTACTGTCCTCAGACTGCTTTGTGGCGACCATTGATACCTCCTCTTCCTGATCTGATGACCAGAATGGCTGTTCATCGGTAAGGTCTTCTAATGGATGTGAAAATAATTCCTCTGACTCGAGCGGAGGGGATATCGTGGTGTCTTTGGGGGTGCACACAGCAGAGAGTAAAGAGGGTGCAGATAGAGAGGATGAGGAGGGTGCAGAAGCGGAAGTCTGAGTGAGCCACTTAACCAACACTGGTGCGTCCTTTGACGTAATCGCATGCACCTTCTGCAACTTCCCACTTAGGCTCCAGCCTGGTGCACCTGCCCGACCCCTACCACCCCTGTGGAACACCCTGCCTCTTCCTCTGCCTGTCATTTTCAAAATGACCTTGTGACAAAAGTCCCTATAGAAGAGCAGTATTTCTGAAAGAAGGTATATCACACCAGTGCCTCAATCACTTTTTTGGGGGGCAACTGATATATAACACCAGTAGAAATCCTTTGTTCCAATAGCATTTGGAACTCTGTGTAGCTGAGTTAACACATCAAAACCGCAAACAAATGCTGCACTACCCGAATGCACTATATAGAAAGTATATAATTGGTATATCACACCCCTGCTTCAATCAGTTTTTTTGGGGGGCAACTGGTATATCACACCATAAAAATGTATTTGTTTAAAAAGCGTTTGTCACTCTGTGTAGCTGCGGTAACGCAGCAAAACCGCAAACAAATTCAGCACTACCCAAATGTACTATATAGAAAGTATATTATTGGTATATCACACCCCTGCTTCAAATCAGTTTTTTTGGGGGGGAAGCTAGTTATATCACACCAGTAGAAATTATTTGTTCCCATAGCGTTTGGCACTCTGTGTAGCTGAGGTAACACTGCAAAACAGCAAACAAATGCTGCACTACCCAAATGCCTATATAGAAAGTATATAATTGGTATATAACACCCCTGCTTTTTGTGGGGCAACTGGTATATAACGCCAGTAGAAATTATTTGTTCAAAAAGCGTTTCTCACTCTGTAGCTGCGGTAACGCAGCAAAAACGCAAACAAATGCTGAACTACCTAAATGCACTATACAGAAAGTATATTATTTGCATATAACACCCCTGCTTCAATCAGTCTTTTTGGGGGGCAACTGGTATATCACACCAGTAGAAATTTTTTGTTCAAAAAGAGTTTGTCACTCTGTGTAGCTGCGGTAACGCATCAAAACCGCAAACAAATGCTGAACTACCTAAATGCATTATACAGAAAGTATATTATTGGTATATAGCACACCTGCTTCAATCAGTATTTTTGTGGGACAACGGCTATATTACACCAGTAGAAATTATTTGTTCCAAAAGCTTTTGGCACTCTGTGTAGATGAGGTAACACAGCGAAACCACAAACAAATGCAGAACTACCGAATATATAGAAAGTATATTATTGGTATATCACACCCCTGCTTCAATCAGTTTTTTTGGGGGGCAACTGGTTATATAACACCAGTAGAAATTATTTGTTCCCATAGCGTTTGGCACTCTGTGTAGCTGAGGTAACGCAGCAAAACTGCAAACAAATGCTGCACTACCCAAATGCACTATATAGAAAGTATATAATTGGTATATCACACCCCTGCTTCAATCAGTTTCTTTGGGGGGCAACTAGTATATCATACCAGTAGAAATTATTTGTTCCAAAAGCGCTTGTCACTATGTGTAGCTGCGGTAACGCAGCAAAACCGCAAACAAATGCTGCACTACCTAAATGCACTATATAGAAATTATATTATTTGTAAATAACACCCCTGCTTCAATCAGTTTTTTTTTGGGGGGGGGGCAACTGGTATAGCACACCAGTAGAAATTATTTGTTCCAATAGCGTTTGGCACTCTGTGTAGCTGCACTAACGCAGCAAAACCTCAAACAAATGCTGCACTACTTGAATGCACTATATAGAAAGTATATTATTGGTATATCACACCCCTGCTTCAAGCATTTTTTTTGGGGGGGGGGGGGGGCAACTGGTATATCACACCAGTAGAAATTGTTTGCTAGAAGTTTGCTACTGCTGGTTTCTCAGATAAGTCTATCCCTTTATTTGTGTTTTCCTGTTGGCTTGATTCTAGGTGACCCTGACTCCCTCCGTATTTAGTGCAGGGAGCCGGTGGTCGTGTCCCCTCACTATTATAGGGTTTTCAGGTGTCACTCAGTCTAGGTACGTGGACATGCAACTTTCTATCACGGAGATCTTTGCATGGGCTGAGCAGTCAGGGAGAGCTATAGGGCTTTAATAGGGCTCACCCTTTTGTTCCTTAGTTTGGGATTAAGTCAGTCGGATCTTTATTTGTTACTTCTTGTTTTCTGCAACACCATCCGTGACAAAGTTTAAGCAATCCGGGATTGGCCCAGGCCTCGTACGTCCAAGCAAGTACAGTCATTTCTGGGCCTGATTGGGTATTACATGAGGTTTATTCCCCATTTTTCCACCTTGGCAGCCCTGTTAACCGGACTCTTGAAGGGTAGAAATTCGGTGATGGTTCGCTGGGGGGAGCAGGAGGAGGAGGCATTCTCCCGTTTGAAGTCGGCCCTATGTGAGTCCCCCGTTCTGGTGACGCCCGACTTCAAGCAGGAGTTTGTAGTTCAAACAGAAGCCTCGGGAGTAGGACTAGGGGCTGTGCTTTCCCAGGAGCTCAATGGGGAAGAGCACCCCGTGGTTTTTCTAAGCCACAAGCTTACCCCAGCAGAAACCCGGTATAGCATCGTGGAGAGAGAGTTCCTCGCCATCAAGTGGGCACTCGAGTCTCTACAGCTATTACCTTTTAGGGAGAAGGTTCCGTCTGGTGACCCACCACTCCCCTCTCCAGTGGATGAGTCAGGCTAAGGAGGGGAGCGCTCGGGTTACCAGGTGGTTCTTGTCCCTCCAGAACTTTAAGTTCACTGTTGAGCACAGGGCCGGCTGCTTACAGGGGAACGCAGATGCCCTGTTCTGGGTACACTGCTGTGCATGTGTTAACCCCCTCAGGCTTGAACAGTATGTTAAAGCCCTCAGGGGTGAACAAAGGGGGGGATATGTAGGAGAGTCCCCGGGATAATAATGGACGGATGATACGTGCCACCAGAGGTCCTGGCCTCGGTGGAGTAAGAACTGGATCATTGCGGTTACAGCGGCGAATGCTGCTGGCGCAGCGTGTCTGGGTTGGTTCTTACTGGGAACAGGTAAAGAGCTGGGTGGGTGCCTGTTCCCCACGGCCAGCCCAGGTTTTTAGTGGAGCTGGCCCTTTAAAGAACCCAGCCTGCTGAAGAGGTGTGTCTTGCTGTGCTAGAGATTTCCACAGACAGAGTCAGTGCTGATAAAGGAGAGTCTGGGCTCTTCACACATTGAAGGATAGCCCTGGGACCTGTGGTGCTACTAGCCGAAGGGGCTCTGGCCTGAGGGAGACAAAGGCAGGTAGCCTAGAAGCCTGCAGGACCGCTGTGGTCTGTCCAAAAACAAGGTGACTCAAACCTGCTGTTTAGTTTCTATGGAAGGACTTTAGTTTTATGCACTGTGTGGATATGCACCTGTGTTGTCTGCACATTGCCTGTTATGCCTTTGGTGTGAATAAAGTCATGGTGTATCACAAAGACTGTCTGTGATTGCCTCAATACTGCCGCCGCTACCATAGCCTACCACGAGCACATCCCCACAATATATATATATATATATATATACTTCCAGTAATCCTTGCATCTGGGTGAAATTGCAGTCTGATAGTATTGCTCTTTTACCCTTGCAGTTTCTTTTAATTTACAGTTTGTTGGACAGACATGTGACAGGCCCTTCTAAGGGAAC
This sequence comes from Bufo gargarizans, assembly GCF_014858855.1. Lineage (NCBI taxonomy): Eukaryota > Metazoa > Chordata > Amphibia > Anura > Bufonidae > Bufo > Bufo gargarizans. The sequence continues at coordinate 632,970,114 of NC_058080.1, read as the reverse complement.
TGGGATTGGGCAAAATGTTTCTGGAGCAGGCAGAAGTAGCAGCAGAAGAAGGGGTGGGGGGGGTGGCAGCAGCAGTCGCAGCGACAGTCCTGAGCTGCCAGTGTCATCTAGCGCTCGTGTCTTGACCAGCAACCCAGCAGTCCTTGAATAGTTAACTCGTTTTTCCACTTCATCGCAAGTAACATCAGACACCCCTAGCCAGGAGTCGGTGGGTTCTTCTGACACAATGCTGAGTTAGCAAGGCCCGGGAACTAGCTCTGTGCCCCCACCGGTCCTCAACCTGCTTCTGTCATTTTCTGTCCCTTCAGCTTGAGAAGTATTGTATGCCGTCAACTCGGCTCCACGTTTCAGCGAAGGAGATGTTGTAGAGGACAGTCAGCAGCTACTGCCCAGCCAAGATCTGGAGGGGAGATCTGCTGCTTCCTCCGGTAGGTGGGCAAGTAGTGATTATGAAAGTTGTGCGGTAGCTGGTATTGCGAGCGGTCAGGCACGTGACGCTGAGACTGGTGAGGTAAGTCATCAGTGACGTGCAGACAGTAGTGGACGAGGATGTGGCCGATTGCATGTGGGAGCCAGGTGAAGAGGGGGCTTCATCATCATCAGGAGAATGTTGAAGCTTGCTTGTAAGGCAGCGGCTGAGCCAGCAGGATGGTAGCATGGCCGTGAGTCAGCAGGGTGGCATCAGTGGGAGGATGGGAGCCAAACGTGCCTGGGGTAGACCGCCCGCTACAGAGTAGCCTACCTGTCTGGAAAGAAGTAACAGTGCAGGGGTCCACGGACGCAACGATAGCAGGCGGTCAGCGTGGAGTGGTGGGGGGGAAATGCTGGTGTGGCAATTTTTCATTGAGCTGCTCGAGGAGGTCAGCGTGGCCATTTGCAAAATCTGTGGGCAAAAGGTAAGGCGTAGCCTGGGTGCCAAAATTGGCACCATGGCCTTGCATCGATACATGCATCATCACCATAAAGTGGCCTGGGAAAACCGTGGCGCTAATGTAGTGTTAAAGCCTGAGACAGCAACTGCTGCAGTGGCCCGCATCTCTTTTCCTGCAGTCAAGGCTCCACCACCTCAGCAGGAGGGAGCTATGTTTCCTTCCCATCATCTACTGGTGCTGATGCTCCTGCTACTCCTCATCCTCCTCCTAGTCGCTCATTTTGTCAGCAATTGATCACAGTGGCAATTGCAAAAAGACAACAGTATGCGTGAACTCATCCAATGGCACAGAAGCTGAACGTGCTCTTGGCCAAGATGCTGGTACTACAGGCCCTCCCTTTCCATATGGTGGACTCTGCACCTTTCAGAGAACTGATGGCTTGTGCCGAGCCAAGGTGGAGAGTCCCAAGCCGTCATTACTTCTCCAGAAGGGAAGTACCAGCCCTGCACAAATATGTTGAACAGAAGGTGGTCCAGCAGTCCTTGTGCCTGTCGGTGTCAGCTAAAGTTCACAGCAGTGCTGACGTGTGCAGCTGTAACTGCAGTCAAGGACATGATATGTCCTTTACAGCCCATTGGGTAAATGTGGTTCCTGCCCAGCCATATCAGCAACTTGGCCAGGTGACAGCACTGCAGCCTCCACATTCTCAAGGTATGGGTCTTGTGCCAATGTCCTCTGCTGCCTCCTCATTCTCCACCTTGTCCTCAGCCTCCACTGCAGGCACAATTCAGAGTGCTACTCCAGCATACCACATATGCAGTGCAAAGCAGTGTCATGCTGTTCTGCACCTAGTTTGCCTGGGCGAATGGAGTCACACAGGGGAGGAACTGCTCCACATCCTTCATCAAGAACTCGAATCCTGGCTGTCTCTTTGCCAACTGAAAATCGGAACCATGATCACCGACAACGGGAAGAACATTGTGTCATGAGGCACTTCTTTAATCTGGTTACAAAGCAGTTCCTGAAGTCTTCCACCCATCTGCAATACATCCTGAAAATGGTCAGGAAACCACATAAGCCACTCTTACACTGCAAAGCACACCCTTCTTCAGCTGCAAAGTGTCACCGCCCGCCCTGGGAGAGATCTTAGAAGTTCAGATAGACGGAAGACTCAGAAATCTATCTGATCTATCTCTCTTATTTTCATTGTTGCTGACAGGTTTCCACCCCTTCACAGTTGCTGCTCATTATCAGTCAGGTGGCTCTTTATATGTTCCGCCTCTCACTTGTTTCCCTGCGGCTAACAGCTCTTCTGTGATTGCTCTGCTTGCGTTGTGGTTCTCGTGTTCCAGTTGCTACTCAAGCTAAGTACTTTTCCCTTTCCTGTTGTGTCTGTTCTGACTAGGCCTCAGGGAGACACTAGCTCCTTCAGTTTGAAAGGAGCTGGTTGCCTCTTTCCCTGTTTCTGTAAGCTGAGTGTTTGGTGCAGTGTTTCATCAGTCTCAGGTTCTGGTGCATGTGCATTTCTACCTTTTGAGATTTGCACATGTTGTTAGCAGCTTAGGGATAGATATTTATTGATTGCTAGGAGGTGACCTATTTCCCTAGGTTTGTTGTGGTTCCCTTTGGTTGTCCTTCCTTCCCTGTACTACCCGTAACACAAAGGCAGAATGGCGTCCCCCAACATTGCCTCATATGCAATGTTTCCACCCATTGGAACTCCACCCTCCACATGTTGGACCAACTATATGAGCAGAGAAAGGCCATAAACAACGTCTTGATGATGGAGGCAGACAGGAGGACTTCCCTGTTGTCACGCTGGACAGGATACAAGATACAATAGACAAACAGAAAACCACAAAACAATTGTCTAGGCCAGAAGCCGGGGATAAAGGTCACCTCCTGACTAATCCCTACCAGCTTTCCCTAGACTTCTGTGCCCACATTCAGACCCTAAAGGTGGGAATAAACATGCCCCCGTGCTTAGGCTAAAATCCCTAAGATGGTGAAAGGGGGAAAGAGACAGCCTGCTTCCTCAGGACCTGGAGGGGGCAGGCTTATCTCTAACAGCCTAGACAGAAAACAAACCAACTTATCTTGTTACTGAGCAGAAACAGCAAATCCTTCCTTCCCCGCACAGGACACTGGGAAGGGGCATAATTTAAACTCATACAAACGACCCCACCCAGTGCACTTGAAGGGAGGTGGATACAGCTCAACTCCAAACCCAAAACAAAAAAACTACACACGTACTGCTAACCTGGCAGACCTCAGCACATAACCTGAGCAGGGCATGACACCTGTGACTTTGACGTTAGCCAGTGGCAGCCCATGCGTGACACCTGAATTTGCTCAGGCCCTTTGAGGAGGCCATTTTGTTTGGCAGTCGCCAGGACTACGGGATGAACAACGTCATTCCACTACTTCATGTTCTGGAACAGATGCTGCTAAATCTGGCTGGCCGGGGAACAGGAGACATGGCACCTAGATTTCACTGACACCTGAGCCCTGTGTAGGCTAAACTGGAGGAGGAGGACATTTACGCACAAGCAATATATACATAAATGGGTGGTTTTCCTGCACAAGTGAGAAGAGGAGCAGGAGGAGCTAGAGGGCGATGAAGAAGACCAGGTAGATGACCCTGACACATCGTGGCAATATGCAGTGGACATGGAGGCAGGGAGTCCCTCTGAGTTCCTTGTGCAAATGGCCCAAAGCATGCTCGGTTGCTTGCGTGGTTACATCTGAATTGTCACGATTTGGCAGAGGGATGACTGCTGGCCCTCACTACCACTCCAAAATGGGGGCCTTTTCCACACATTGAGAGGGAGGATAAACTGAACTACTATCGAGACATACTATGTAGTCGGTTGGTCACTGCCTATGCGCGCTAGCGCCCATCCTCATGAAAGTATGACCAGGGGGGGCCATCTGTGCTCACGTTCCACTGCCATAGTTGCTGGAAGGGGGTGGGGGGACTAGGAGTAGTACCAGCTTCATCAGTAGTAACTTGAGTCTAGAGTCTCTGATAAGCACTTTTCTTCACTTGCCTAATGAAGAAACCACCCACCAGCAGCAGCAAGACATGGAGCAGAACCTGAAATAGCAGGTGGTGGCATACTTGGACTGCACCCTGCCATCCCACATCAAAGATCCCCTGGAGTACTGGGCAGCCAAACTTGATTTGGCTGACTATGCCCAGGACAAGCTTTCATGCCCGGCCAGTAGAGTTTAATCAGAGCGGGTGTTTAGTGCAGCGGTGGCATAGTTACCCCAAGGAGAACTCGCCTTTCCACCAAAATGTGGAGAGACTGACCTTTGTTAAGATGAATCAAGCATGGATAACCACGATTTCCACACTCCAGTGCCATATGCATCAAACTAGATCAATCTGGGTGCCACACCCACACTTTGTCAAAAGAGACCCATTTCTTCTGGCTACCTGCTTTTTGCCACTATTCGGAAGCTGCCACCCGCCTGATGCCACATACCTGCTGCCATGTGCTCCTACTGATACCCACCATCTTGTGCTGTTACCGCTACTGCTATTGCCCCACACCTCACCACTCTGTGACTGGGCCACTGTGTTGACTCCTCATGCAGTTTTCACCTCACCACTCTGTCACTGGGCCACTGTGTTTATTCATCAGGCTGTTGCCACCTCACCATTCTGTCACTGGGCCACTGTATAGATTCCTCATGCTGTTTCCACCCTCACCACTCTGTCACTGGGCCACTGTGTTGACTCCTCAGTCTGCTGCAAACTCACCACTCTGTGACTTGGCCACTGTGTTAACTCCTCATGCTGTTGCCACCTCACCACTCTGTCACTGGGCCACTGTGTTGATTCCTCATGCTGTTTCCACCCTCACCACTCTGTCACTGGGCCACTGTGTTGACTCCTCAGGCTGCTGCAAACTCACCACTCTGTGACTTGGCCACTGTGTTAACTCCTCATGCTGTTGCCACCTCCTCACTGTCACTGGGCCACTGTGTTGATTCCTCATGCTGTTGCCACCTCACCATTCTGTCACTGGGCCCTTGTATAGATTCTATACAGATGTCCTGAGTAACGTTAGAGAAGTCGGGAAACAAGGTAATTCTATAGCCATTATAGCATAAATCTGATTTCGACAGCTATCTCTTCAAAATCATATCCCTATGTTTATAATAAAGTATTTTGGCCAACATCTCGGGTGGAAATTCCCCGGTTTTTTTTTCTGTCTCCAGTCATGCAATGTGCACATTCCACCCCATATAGGGGGTGATAAAAGCTCCTTTTGATATTTTTGGGTTACCACTTAGCAGAAATGAGACAGGGTCTTTCTGTTCTATTACTCCCTTGGAATAATTCAGAATTTTGATATTAAAACATCTGAACCTGTCCTCCAAATCCGTTAATTTAGCCTGTAAAGACCCCTTTCCTCCTTCAGCAACGAAACATCCCTTTTCATACTATAAACCTCCATTTGCAGGGACTCTACTATGAATTCCACTTCTTGAATTCTGGAATGCATTTTATTTAAATAATCTCTTATTAAAGAGATATCAGACCCCATTTGGGAAGTTAATATTTGCAAGGCCTCATTGGACTTCTTAACTGGGTTTAAGCAGACTGTGATTGTCTATTGCTGTGACTTAGATGAAGATCAGATCACATTTTATGACCAATTTGTGCAGAAATCCATATCATTCCAAAGGGTTCAAATACTTTTTCTTGCAACTGTAAGTCCTCCATAGATGTATCAATATTAGGGGCCTTTGAACTCTCTCTGTGGGCTTTCTTAAGAGCAGTTGCCATTCTAGCCATGGGCAATTTTAGGTATTTCTCAATTTTTCGAGACCCTTCAGTACCTGGTTGACCTTTAGGAGATGATAACTCCCCATATTTTCTGCTATGCTTTGGACCCATTATATGTGAACTGATTTAACCTTCAGGGAGAGCCTGTCAGCAGTGCTTCTCTTAACAAAACAAACAAAAAACAGCAGTATATATTATCCGCAAGAAGGGAGGGAGGAGGTCAGGTGGTGATACAATCACTGGTTCTTAGTAATACAATGACAGTCACTGATAGTCAATGAAAACAATTAGTTCAGCTCAAGGCCGTCTCACCACTCCAGACCAAATCTCTACTGGGCTTCAAGGCTCCTTGGCTTTTGGGGCTTTTTTCCATACACAATGGCCAGCCGACTGTCAGTCCCGGCACACACGAGTGCCAGCCTCCTCCAAACTGCAGTGTTTTCTCAACACACTCCCCCAGCCTGTACACATACAGTGTTCCTGTCACAGGTGCTGCTCCCACCTCTCACAACGTGGCTCCCGGGCACTGCTCTCCTCTTTCACCCCCGACCACCTCCGCCACAACCAGCCGACATTTGAGGCCAAACTCATTCAGGTCAGGCACCATCACTGACACAGCCAAAAATCCTTTCCCAGCATCTTACACCTCCAACGATTTAAACAGGCACGGAGAGCGTTTCCCATGCCGTGGCCATCCAGATCTGGTACAGATGAGGGGATAGAGTGTGACAGCACGTGCACCAAATCATGCTGTTACATTCCCTTAGACATTCCCTCATGTGTTAAATTTGATAAAATCCCATTTAAAATACTGCAAGATTAAAAAGGGGATAAAGGATCATTGTTGTGAATGATGCCTTCAAAACCCTGATAGACAGCATTGCATGTTGCAGTAGTACAATGAGGATGAATAAAATGTTAAACAATTTTTATCCAATTTTGAAAACATTCTAGTAAAAGCTTTCAGCTTCTTTAAGACAAAATTATAGACATTGACCATTTTTTACATTATAACCATGTAAAACTTCAGAAACCAAGGGAGTGGGTGCATTTTAAAACCTTTAAAACTTCTGCCTTGGACTACAAGAGCGACTGAAGTACCAACTGTTTTTGGTCCATATCTAAATAATGTGTATATGCATTTTAAATCTTTCACTAGACCTGAAAATCGAATTAGCATAAATGTATTCAACATGATTCTTTCATGAACCTGAGCTAACAGGGAAGAATGTCACTTATAGTATATTTACATGCAATGGAAGTCATTGTATATTAAACTTTAATGTCTTAATCTGCAGACGAGCATCAGTGCCCTGCTAATATTACCTTGAGACGTTCATGCTGTGCAGCAAAGAAAAGCTAATTATGTCATTGGGATTTAAATTAAAGTGCCTTTAATCCAATTGAGACTAATATGAACTGTAAAGCTAATTTCAGATACTGTAGCTCACTGCATTGTCATGATAACAGCAGCTCCAACATTATTCTATACAATGTATCCACACAAAAGAAAATTGCTTTTTTTCTTCTAATGACACAAAATGATTGCTTAGCGAGATGAATGCATTTTGTCTTATGAAATAAGTGAATTTGTCATTACAACCTCAGTAATTAGTTGATGATTTATCTGCATTCATTTATTTGCCTTGAATGGATCTGTCAATCTGCAGATTATACAACGTGTAAGATATCAGATCAGTGGATGACAGTTTACGTCCACGTTATAATGAGTTACATGTTCCCAGGCTTTATTTTTTTTTATTTGCAAAATCTTGGAAAATGTAAAAGAAGAGGGACTATTAGTCACATTTTTGGAGTTTGGATAAATAGTTTACAGTTGCCTGGGGCAGGGCTAGAAGCTGCAGTGTGGGCTATTGGTGATTTTTTTTTTATTTTATTATTATTTTATATACAGTTGCAAGAAAAAGTATGTGAACCCTTTGGAATGATATGGATTTCTGCACAAATTGGTCATAAAATGTGATCTGATCTTCATCTAAGTCACAACAATAGACAATCACAGTCTGCTTAAACTAATAACACACAAATAATTAAATGTTACCATGTTTTTATTGAGCACACCATGTAAACATTCATAGTGCAGGTGGAAAAAGTATGTGAACCCTTGGATTTAATAACTGGTTGAGCCTCCTTTGGCAGATTTAAGCTCTTTAATGCAAAGACAGCATTAGCAATGTCAAAGTGACAGTGAGTTGTCTGTAAACACATGATTAACAAAACATTTTCAACAGGTTTTTGGAGAGAAAGGTGCAAATGGAAACCTCTGCAGCCAAAATACACTGTGCTGTTGATGCTCTTACCATCATATACCTGTACGGTGCATTAAGCTGGCCAGAAAAGTAAAATGGAGCCATCCAAACCTACTGTTCAAAGGAACAGTCCCTTCCAGATAAAAGTAGGATATATCATATTATTCTATACTGTAAAGAGGTACTACAAGACTGATCAGCTCATACATACCGGTAATACAAGGGTTTCTCCAGTGAAATACTCATGAATTAGTTAGGTTTTCCAGCCAGTCACATGTGGTGCATAATGGCCGTGTTTATTGCATTTTATGTTCACTGTGGTTTCACGTTACAAAGGAATTTTTTATATTACCGCTAGAGATGAGCAAAGTTTTCAATAACTCGATTCGGTTGTTTTGCCAATTTTTTTCAAAACATTTGCTTCGATCCGAATTAATTTGTCATGAAGCACGTTAAATCAGGTTTATCCCGGCCTGCAGTTAAACTTTAGTAATATTCTATACTTGTGTACATCACTGTGCAGTGCAGCAACATGTACACCTAGTCATTTCTGGTAGTGAAACAGTTACTGTACATCTGAATTACAGGCAGGTCACATAAATGGCTGCATGCATATCATTGTGTAGGCCACAAACATTCCTGGCTAACTTCTAGCTAAAATCACAGAAAAATATAAAAAAGCCCTCACTCTGATATGATAAAATCTGAGACACTCAGCCAATATATTCTAAACAAAACATATCTGTGCCCGCATACCCGCGCCAAGGTGGTCTCAGTCAGACAAGTCCTACTCTAAACCTACCTATGCCGTTGGGTATCTACATTCAGGAGAGCAGACACTGCACATATAGTGTGTTGCTCCTATGTTGCTCCTAACATCCAGCTACCAATGAGAGGACGAGCACGCAGAGCTATATGTATCACCTAATCATTTATACAGCCAGGTCCATAAATATTGGGACATTGACACAACTCTAACATTATTGGCTCTGTACACCACCACAATGGATTTGAAATGAAACAAACAAGATGTGCTTTAACTGCAGACTGTCAGCTTTAATTTGAGGGTATTTACATCCAAATCAGGTGAACGATGTAGGAATTACAACAGTTTGCATATGTGCCTCCCACTTGTTAAGGGACCAAAAGTAATGGAACATAAAAATAATCATACATCAAACTTTCACTTTTTAATACTTGGTTGCAAATCCTTTGCAGTCAATTACAGCCTGAAGTCTGGAACGCATAGACATCACCAGACGCTGGGTTTCATCCCTGGTGATGCTCTGCCAGGCCTCTACTGCAACTGTCTTCAGTCCCTGCTTGTGAAATGCATGCGCAATCGGATTCAGATCAGGTGATTGACTTGGCCATTGCATAACGATCTACTTCTTTCCCTTAAAAAACTCTTTGGTTGCTTTTGCAGTATGCTTTGGGTCATGTCCATCTGCACTGTGAAGCGCCGTCCAATGAGTTCCGAAGCATTTGGCTTAATATGAGCAGATAATATTGCCCAAAACACTTCAGAATTCATCCTGCTGATTTTGTCAGCAGTCACATCATCAATAAATACAAGAGAACCAGTTCCATTGGCAGCCATACATGCCCACGCCATGACACTACCACCACCATGCTTCACTGATTCTTCCTTCTCCATACTCTTCTCTTCCCATCACTCTGGTACAAGTTAATATTGGTCTCATCTGTCCATAGGATGTTGTTCCAGAACTGTGAAGGATTTTTTAGATGCAGTTTGGCAAACTCTAATCTGGCCTTCCTGTTTTTGAGGCTCACCAATGGTTTACATCTTGTGGTGAACCCTCTGTATTCATTCTGGTGAAGTCTTCTCTTGATTGTTGACTTTGACACACATACACCTACCTCCTGGAGAGTGTTCTTGATCTGGCCAACTGTTGTGAAGGGTGTTTTCTTCACCAGGGAAAGAATTCTTCGGTCATCCACCACAGTTGTTTTCCGTGGTCTTCCGGGTCTTTTGGTGTTGCTGAGCTCACCGATTCATTCCTTCTTTTTAAGAATGTTCCAAACAGTTGTTTTGGCCACGCCAAATGTTTTTGCTATCTCTCTGATGGGTTTGCTTTGTTTTATCAGCCTAATGATGGCTTGCTTCCCTGATAGTGACAGCTCTTTGGATCTCATCTTGAGGGTTAACAGCAACAGATTCCAAATGCAAATAGCACATTTGAAATGAACTCTGAACCTTATATCTGCTCATTGTAATTGTGATAATGAGGGAATAACACACACCTGGCCATGGAACAGCTGATGATAAGCCAATTGTCCCATTACTCTTGGTCCCTTAACAAGTGGGAGCCACATATGCAAACTGTTGTAATTTCTACACCGTTCAACCGATTTGGATGTAAATACCCTGAAATTAAAGCTGACATTCATCAGTTAAAGAAAATCTTGTTTGTTTCATTTAAAATCCATTGTAGTAGTGTATAGAGCCAAAACAAATTGAATTGTGTCGGTGTCCCAATATTTATGGACCTGACTGTAAATGTAGCCATGCACATTCTTGTATTACATTGTGCAGGATGTTTTTGTTTTATCTTTTTCTGTGATTTTTGTTTAGTCTTAACTATACACTTGAAAGAGTGGTACCTTCAAGTGTGAATGTGCTTCTATTTTATCTTGGGAATAGCATTTTTGTGCACTTTTGCCCCGCTTATCCCACAGGTGACCTTGATTAGGTGGTACAAATAGTTGTTCATGCTCTTTCTCTTATTTGAATATCTTCTGTTAGATGTAGAATGACTGTGGGTCACTATTAGGCTTAGGTCAACTTATTTGGTCAGGTATTGTCAAACCCACAGAACAGGTGCAGATCTATTCATGATACCTAATCCGAGAGTAGGCTTGGCTCCTGAATTTGCCTTACAATAAGTGATGGAAATTACTGACCAAATAACAGAAGTGTGAACTCCTCCGTACAGGTCAATGTTAGCGCCATGTCTAATTTATCGCTTTGTTTGATAATGCGGAGCAGTTCCTTCCCGGTGCGACTCAGTTCGCCCAGGTTGACCAGCTGCAGAACTGCATAACAACACTGTGCTTTGCATAGGTGGTATGCTGGAGGACACCTCTGAATTGCTGAACTGTGCCTACAGTGGATGCTAAAGACAAGGGGGAGGAAGAGGAGGCAGAGGAGGAAATTGGCGCAGAAATCCCACGATTACAACGCGGAGTCAGCATGGTAGTTCCTGAGTAGCAGACGGTATACCACAGACACGTTTGGCTCCAGTTCTCCTACTTCTTCAATCATGCTGGCTCATTGGCATGATGCCACCCTGCTGCTTTCTCACAGACCTGCTACCACCCTCACCCCCTGATGATGATGATGCCCCTTATTATTATTTTAGTTCATCCCAAATATGTTAGATGGAGTTGAAGTTGGGGCTCTATGCAGTCAACTTCTCCCACACCAAGCTCAAACAACTACTCCTTTATGGACCTTGCTTTGTGTACTGGGGCATAGTCATGCTGGAACAGAAAAGTTGCTACAAATTTGGAAGAAAACAATTCTCCAAACTGTCTTGATATGCTGAAACATTAAGAGTTCCCTTTACTGGAACTAAAGTATCTAGGCCAACTTCTGAAAAACAACCGTGTACCAATACCTCACCTCCATCAAATTTTACAGTTGGCACAATGCATGGTCTCACATATTCCAAATTTAAAACCTTACTTAAGCCATACTAATAAATAATCAACCACTTAATGTGTTAATTATTTTATCAATGGATATAAGTGGCCACGGTGTTTTAATGTTCCTTTAAATTAACAACAGTAAAACCATTTACCAATACTAACAACTTTATACCAAACCAATTAATTAACAATATCCACTTAGTCCACTCAGAGAGCGACTATTACCCTATACTAAAAACCGTGACATTAATTGTAAAAAGAGGGTGGGGGGAGGGGATTCTTTGCTGCCACTTTCGTGAGTGTGCATCAACTGACAACCTTTTCTTTTATAGGTATCCTCAAGACCGTCTGTCATTCCTTCCTCCAATCAAGATGAAGCTTGATCTTTCATAGGATGTCAGACTGTGCCATTCGCATCTGTTACCAGGTAAGTAACATAAACATGCTAACATAATACTTGCACACGCAAATGACTAGGGGTAATTATACCATGTCCCCCTTTGTTTGCATCCGCAAAAAAGGTTATATCATGGTATAACAATTCTCCCAACTGTCTCGATATGCTGAAACATTAATATTTCCCTTCAATGGAACTAAAGGATCTAGGCCAACTTGTGAAAAACAACCGCGTACCAATACCTCACCTTCATCAAATTTTACAGTTGGCACAATGCATGGTGTGATATATTCCAAATTTAAAACCTCACTTAAGTCAAACTAATAAATAATCAACCACTCTTAATTTATGAATTATTGTATTAATTGATATAACTGGCCACAGTGTTTTAATGTTACTTTAAATTAACAACAGTACAACCATTTTCCAATACTACCAACTTTATACCAAACCAATTAATTAATAGTATCCACTTAGTCCACTCAGAGAGTGACTATTACCCCCAACCGCCATATAGCGAAGCTACATGGCTAACCAACACCACAGCCTTTTTCAATCAAGTTCTGTAATCCTACGTTGAAGATGTCCAAATCTATATCTGATCATGTTTGTTTTGCTTTATCATATAAACCTAATATAAAACCTTCTAACTCCAAATGTCTGGAAGACAATGCATTATTAGATGCCATTAATTTTTCCATGTTTTATTAATACAAATTCTATTTTTTTCCATAAAGCTCAGGCTTTTTGAGTTCCAATCCCATTTGGGTACAATTTCAGAAAAAGTTAATTTGGATTGTGGGAAGAGTATTTTAATTTTTAATAAAGTATTTTTTTAATTCGTTTATGAATAAATGTGTACTAATTCTGCCCAAATCATTGGAACCAACATGTAAAATTACCAAATTAGGTACAAGATTAAAGTATTTTTTACATATAGAAAATGTAAAATTGAATTGGAATCTAGTTAGAGGTGAGTTGTCAGGGTGTATAAAAAGTGGGCCTGGTAATTTAGACCTAATAATTAACCAATCTTTTAATGCCTGAACGGGACAAAGGGTCAAAGATTTAAATTTGTTCAGACTAAACCATATACAGTACCTCTGCCTTGTTGATCGGTTTTAGATCTTTTTAGGAAAATATTAATTCTTTTTGGGTAAATAAAAATGTCATCAATTAGTAAAGGTGCTTCTGATGATCTATTTGCATCTATGAATTCACTGAAAAAGGAAAGCAGAAAACCTGCTTTAAATAGGGATGTCTCATATGATGAAGAATAAATGGTCGGTAAGTATTCAACTAATTTTTGTAAAATTTTTAAAGATAATGGCCTTGTTCTAATTTTATCAGGATTAATTCTTTTAGGATCTTTGTTAATCACTTTGATAATTTGTTAATCAGAAAATTGTCCGTAAAAGGAGAAATATTAAAGATTTCTTGGAAAAATGAGATACCGGATATGATTTTTTGAATATAGACTCCTTTTTTTCCAATTTTGAAAAGATTTTCAATAAAAATTATAACTGGAATTAAATTATCATCCCTCTCCTTGATATCATAGGCCAAACAGAAATTACTCCATATATTCCATGCGGCAGTGTAAGAGGCTAATGAGTTTCTAATTAGTCCATTAATGAATTTTAAATAAATTTCCATAGATTTTGTGGGCATAGTATTCCTTTTTTCTCCTCATCTTGTACTAGTTGTCTGAATAGTGAAAAATTCTGGCATGATAAAGAGTCAGCAATTATATTTGATCTTCCCTCTAAATATTTAGCTTTAATCCAAATATTATATTTTAAACAAATGAAGAAAATTTCTCTTAACACATTAATTACTAATTCAGATTTTGCAGATAAACAATTTATTGCGAAAACCACAGTAACTTTCTGAAGTTACTTTGCCAAATTATTAAAAATACCAGTACTGGAAAAATTTCAAAAAAATGTATGTTTTTTTATAATTGGTTAGGTTAACAAATCATTAGGCCATTTCTCTGCGGACCATTGGTTTCTAAAAAATGTACCAGAGTCTGTGAATAACTGCAGTGAGTCAGAATCTATAAATTCCTGCTGCCACATGGATCTACCATTAAATTCTTCTAAGAAACATATCCATATTCACATATCATCTTTTAATTGCTTAGTTAAACGGATATGGTCATATGGATGTTTCTTTCCTGCCGTGGCATTCGTTTGGATGTTTCTTTCGTGCCGAGTGCATTAGTTTTGAAAAAATCCTACCCATTGGGATCACTCTGGATATAAAATTTTGAGATCCCAAGGTGGATTGTAGGTGTTTTAGTGTAGTTTTTTTTATACTTTAATAAATTATGTAATAAAATAATAGAAGAAATTATTTTTTCCTCTAGGATTCTGATTTCTGTATCAATATTTATATCTAAAAATGTTATATTTCTTGTAGGATAAACAGTTTTTTCCTTGGCTAGAGGAATATTAAAATAATCAGATATTTCTTTAAATATATTAAGTAAATTTATACAATCTTCAGATTTATCCTTACCAATGACTAGAAAATCATCTAGGTAATGTATTATATAGAAAAATCACTGAAATAAAGTGGCCTAAATGGGAGGAAATGCTCAACCCCAAACACTGTAGCGTGTTTAGATTCGGGGAGCAAATCCTACACAAGTGATCTGTTGCTAACGACAATCCCCAGCAAAAATGCATACAATTGAGGATGCCGGCAGCGGACCACATGCACCACAAAAACATCCTACACAAGATGAAATAATGTGTGGATGAAAGTATAAAAATACATAAATCACTGAAAAAAGGTGCACCACAATAATATGCGACTGACCATACTGTCTAGACCCTCACGCTGATGTTAACCGCCTCCGGACCGCCTAACGCAGGATCGCGGTCTGGAGGCGGCAGCTCTGCGCAGAGTGACGCATATACACGTCATCTCGCGAGAGCCGAGATTTCCTGTGAACGCGCGCACGCAGGCGCGCGCGTTCACAGGATCAGACGGTAAGAGACAGGATCTCCAGCCTGCCAGCGGCGATCGTTCGCTGGCAGGCTAGAGATGCGATTTTTTTAACCCCTAACAGGTATATTAGATGCTGTTTTGATAACAGCGTCTAATATACCTGCTACCTGGTCCTCTGGTGGTCCCTTTTGCTTGGATCGACCAGCAGAGGACACAGGTAGCTCAGTAAAGTAGCACCAAACACCACTACACTACACCCCCCCTGTCACTTATTAACCCCTTATGAACCCCTGATCACCCATGATCACCCCATATAGACTCCCTGATCACCCCCCTGTCATTGATCACCCCCCTGTAAGGCTTTATTCAGATACATGGATCGGATCCGCAAAACACATACGGACGTCTGAATGGAGCCTTACAGGGGGGTGATCAATGACAGGCGGGTGATCACCCATATAGATTCCCTAATCACCCCCCTGTCATTGATCACCCCTCTGTCATTGATCACCCCCCTGTAAGGCTCCATTCAGACGTCCATATGATATTTACGGATCCACGGATACATGGATCGGATCCGCAAAACACATACGGATGTCTGAATGGAGCCTTACAGGGGGGTGTTCAATGACAGGGGGGTGATCACCCATATAGATTCCCTGATCACCCCCCTGTCATTGATCACCCCCCTGTCATTGATCACCCCCCTGTAAGGCTCCATTCAGACATCCGTATGTTTTTTACGGATCCATGGATCGGATCCGCAAAACACATACGGACGTCTGAATGGAGCCTTACAGGGGGGTGATCAATGACAGGGGGGTGATCACCCATATAGATTCCCTGATCACCCCCCTGTCATTGATCACCCCCCTGTCATTGATCACCCCCTGTAAGGCTCCATTCAGACGTCCGTATGATTTTTACGGATCCACGGATACATGAATCGGATCCGCAAAACACATACGGATGTCTGAATGGAGCCTTACAGGGGGGTGATCACCCATATAGATTCCCTGATCACCCCCCTGTCATTGATCACCCCCCTGTAAGGCTCCATTCAGACGTCCGTATGTTTTTTACGGATCCATGGATACATGGATCGGATCCGCAAAACACATATGGATGTCTGAATGGAGCCTTACAGGGGGGTGATCAATGACAGGGGGGTGATCACCCCATACAGACTCCCTGATCACCCCCCTGTCATTGATCACCCCCTGCAAGGCTCCATTTAGACATTTTTTTTGGCACAAGTTAGCGGAAATAGATATTTTATTTTTATTTTATTTTTCTTACAGTCTCATATTAACTAACTTGTGTCAAAAAATAAAATCTCACATGAACTCACCATACCCCTCACGGAATCCAAATGCGTAAAATTTTTTAGACATTTATATTCCAGACTTCTTCTCACGCTTTAGGGCCCCTAAAATGCCAGGGCAGTATAAATACCCCACATGTGACCCCATTTCGGAAAGAAGACACCTCAAGGTATTCCGTGAGGGGCATATTGACTCCATGAAAGATTGAAATTTTTGTCCCAAGTTAGCGGAAATGGAGACTTTGTGAGAAAATACAACAAAAAATCAATTTCCGTTAACTTGTGCCAAAAAAAAATTCTATGAACTCGCCATGCCCCTCATTGAATACCTTGGGGTGTCTTCTTTCCAAAATGGGGTCACATGTGGGGTATTTATACTGCCCTGGCATTTTAGGGGCCCGAAAGCCTGAGAAGAAGTCTGGGATCCAAATGTCTAAAAATGCCCTCCTAAAAGGAATTTGGGCCGCTTTGCGCATCTAGGCTGCAGAGAAGTGTCACACATGTGGGATCGCCGTACTCAGGAGAAGTTGGGGAATGTATTTTGGGGTGTCATTTTACATATACCCATGCTGGGTGAGATAAATATCTTGGTCAAATGCCAACTTTGTATAAAAAAATGGGAAAAGTTGTCTTTTGCCAAGATATTTCTCTCACCCAGCATGGGTATATGTAAAATGACACCCCAAAACACATTCCCCAACTTCTCCTGAGTATGGCGATACCACATGTGTGACACTTTTTTGCCGCCTAGGTGGGCAAAGGGGCACACATTCCAAAGAGCACCTTTAGGATTTCACAGGGCATTTTTTACACATTTTGATTTCAAACTACTTACCACACATTAGGGACCCTAGAATGCCAGGGCAGTATAACTACCCCACAAGTGACCCCATTTTGGAAAGAAGACACCCCAAGGTATTCCGTGAGAGGCATGGCGAGTTCCTAGAATTTTTTATTTTTTGTCACAAGTTAGCGGAAAATTATGATTTTTTTTTTTTTTACAAAGTCCCATATTCCACTAACTTGTGACAAAAAATAAAAAATTCTAGGAACTCGCCATGCCCCTCACGGAATACCTTGGGGTGTCTTCTTTCCAAAATGGGGTCACTTGTGGGGTAGTTATACTGCCCTGGCAATTTAGGGGCCCAAATGTGTGCGAAGTAGTTTGAAATCAAAATCTGTAAAAAATGGCCGGTGAAATCCTAAAGGTGCTCTTTGGAATGTGGGCCCCTTTGCCCACCTTGGCTGCAAAAAAGTGTCACACATCTGGTATCGCCGTACTCAGGAGAAGTTGGGCAATGTGTTTTGGAGTGTCATTTTACATATACCCATGCTGGGTGAGATAAATATCTTTTAATGCCAACTTTGTATAAAAAAATGGGAAAAGTTGTCTTTTGCCAAGATATTTCTCTCACCCAGCATGGGTATATGTAAAATGACACCCCAAAACACATTCCCCAAATTCTCCTGAGTACGGTGATACCAGATGTGTGACACTTTTTTGCAGCCTAGGTGGGCAAAGGGGCACACATTCCAAAGAGCACCTTTCGGATTTCACTGGTCATTTTTTACAGATTTTGATTTCAAACTACTTCTCACGCATCTGGGCCCCTAAAATGCCAGGGCAGTATAACTACCCCACAACTGACCCCATTTTGGAAAGAAGACACCCCAAGGTATTTTGTGATGGGCATAGTGAGTTCATGGAAGTTTTTATTTTTTGTCACAAGTTAGTGGAATATGAGACTTTGTAAGAAAAAAAAAGAAAAAATCATCATTTTCCGCTAACTTGTGACAAAAAATAAAAAATTCTATGAACTCACTATGCCCGTCAGTGAATACCTTAGGTGTCTACTTTCCGAAATGGGGTAATTTGTGGGGTGTTTGTACTGTCTGGGCATTGTAGAACCTCAGGAAACATGACAGGTGCTCAGGAAGTCAGAGCTGCTTAAAAAAGCGGAAATTCACATTTTTGTACCATAGTTTGTAAACGCTATAACTTTTACCCAAACCATTTTTTTTACCCAAACATTTTTTTTTATCAAAGACATGTAGAACAATAAATATAGCGAAAAATGTATTTATTGATGTGTTTTTTTTTGCAAAATTTTACAACTGAAAGTGAAAAATGTCATTTTTTTGCAAAAAAATCGTTAAATTTCGATTAATAACAAAAAAAGTAAAAATGTCAGCAGCAATGAAATACCACCAAATGAAAGCTCTATTAGTGAGAAGAAAAGAAGGTAAAATTAATTTGGGTGGTAAGTTGCATGACCGAGCAATAAATGGTGAAAGTAGTGTAGTGCAGAAGTGTAAAAAGTGGCCTGGTCATTAAGGGTGTTTCAGCTAGGGGGGCTGAAGTGGTTAAAAGCTGAGACAATATCTTCCAGTCAGGAACATATCAGAGCCCCGCACACCCCTTCAAGGTATTTCAGTGTGGCGTGGGTCATACCGCTAAACTACCTATCGTGTGTGAACACAGTCTGATAGGTACTAAGGACTGACTCACAGCCAAGCTCCTACATACCTCCATAGTAAGAACCTAATACAATAGGAGGGAGAAGGAGGCTGCGAGCCCCACCTATGACAGCCTCTGTTAGTATGATTTTCTACCATCCGATGCAAGAAAGTTGAAAAAGTTTTAAAATAGTAGCAGGATAATGAAAAACCCATTGGTAGTGCTTTGTCGTAATAAAATTTTCATTCAAATTGAAAGCCGAGGGAATTATACCCAGCTGGGTTAATAGGTAATAGCCTAAAGGCTGATTTAATGTCTGTTTTAGACATAAGAGCATTTCTCCCTGCTTTCAGAAGTAAAATTAGAACTTGGTCAAAAGAAGAATAATGTACTATGGCAGAAACTTTATCTATTAAATCATTCAAAGAACTATCTTTTGGGTAGGACAAATTATGAATAAGTCGGTAGCTATTTTCCTCCTTCTTTGGGACTGAACCTAATGGAGATAATCTGAAAATTTTAAAAGGGGATAGAGAAAATGGGCCAGCCCTCTATACTCCGAAATGTCTTTGTTTATATTTTCTAATACCACATTTCTGTTGAAATTCACAGATTTAGAATTTTTAATTAAAGAACTTCCTGACCCAGAAATAGGTACATAAAAACTGTGAGAGAAACCTTTATATAATGTTTGAGCTTTCGATTTGTCTGGGTAGATTTATAAATAATGGATGAGTCTTGGCAGGAACATTGGAGTCACCTTCTCTATTGGGTTGAGGTTGACCCAAAGGCCCACATCCTTAAAACCACAATTTAGTTCCGGATAAACAGCTAATTTTTGTCGGTATGATTCATCATTAGTATTCTAAGCTGATCCACTGAAACTTCTATCAGCTTCTAAAATACTGTCTAAATGGTGAAATAATCCACTACAATGTATCGGATGGTTTTCTCCCATAACTGCTGCATAAATATAAAATGCTTGTAACCAGTTTAAAAAGGATTTATTTTGGTTTCTTTTTCTGACTTCCTCTTCTTTTTTGTCTAGTTTTATTTTATTTTTTGAAAAATGAAGAGAAAAAATATCAATGTATTCTCTATTAGTGATGGGTGAACATCGGCCAGGACGATTCGCGAAAGCACGAACACGACTAAATGTTCGTGAACCACAAGTTTGCAGCGGGCCCCATTCACTATAATGGCAGGAGAACCTGAAAAACCTTCAGGTCATATTTGCAGCCACTAAGTACTTACTAGTAGTGCACAAATAGTCCCACAACATGAACAATGACATTCCAGAGGGGGATCAATGGCAAAAATTCCCACACAAAATATGTATTTTAATCAGGGGCCATTTTTATGCGTCATAAAGGGAAACTGTCAAAAATGTGCCCTGCTGGAGCCTAAAATAATGTTATTTTAGACCACGGGAGAACAGGCCCCAAACATTAGGCATTCACCGGACAGAAAACATCAAGTGATTATGTGGCTGGAGGTATATTAGACAGTCATTGGATATCAACTTTACTGCAGTCCAGTGGAGTACAGACCCCAAACATTAGGAAATCACCGGACAGAAAACATCAAGTAATTATGTGGCTGGAGGTATATTAGATGGTAAAAGGATATCAATTTTACTGCATGCCAGTGGACTACAGGCCCCAAAAATAATTCATTCACTATACAGAAAAGATCAAGTGATTATGTGACTGGAGGTATATTACACGGTCAATGGATATCAATTTTACTGCAGGCCAGTTCAAATATATGTCAAATACATATGTTCAAAATAACTTAATATTTAAAATTGGATTAAAAACACAGCTTTTGAAATCCCCCCTCTTGAAAAGACCCCAAATGGTCGTCACAGGTGTTGAATTCCTCCGTGGCCCCAAACATTAGGCATTCACTGGACAGACAGGATATTTTATGCCACTGTATTTACATAAGACAGTGAACATTCTTTGTTCTAGGTTGTGGCTGATATGTGTGGGCTGGCATGAGGTCAAGCCTGCACACTCAGTATTCCAAGGGTTCCTCGCTTCTCAGAGCTTCCACATCGTCCGATAACCCAATGTAGTCAGACACCTGTCGGTCTAGGAGTTCCATGAGGCTGGATCCAGATGGCGGCTGTCAATGGGTTGGCTGCAAGAATGATCTCATATCCGAAGTGACCAACACATCTTCAAACCACCCTCTACTTGCATGTGCTGTAGGATTGGTACCCGCAACTGTTTCTTTGTGGGTGGAAATTCCTCTGACAGTGCCCGCAACAGCAGAATGCAGCATCTCAAAGCAAGGCCTGGAAATGCTGCATTCTGACAGCCCTCTGTGATGCTGGTAACATGTCCGCCGTTTGTACCGGGGATCTAAGTATGTTGCCACCCAGTATTGGTCCTTGCCCTTTATGCTTTTTATACGGGGGTCCCTCTTCAAACACTGGAGCTTCAAGGCCCCCATTTGCACTAAATTGGAAGCGGTGGAGCGCCCTGGCTACTGCTCATCGCCCAGGAGAATGTCGTCCTCGGTCTTCTCCCCCATCCACGGACAACACCAGGCACCCCAGAAAAGTTAAAAGCCTGCTCTTCTTGCTCATCCTCCTTCTCCTCCCCCCAGGCACCATCCTTCTCTGACTCTTCTTCAGACTCCTGCTGACTTGTCTCAGATGGAGTAACCTCCCCGGGAATTCATTTAGCATTGCGACTTCCTCATCATCTTGCTCCTCGATGGCTTGATCAATGACACAATGCAATGCACGCTCCAGAAAGAAGGCGTAAGGTACGATGTCACTGATGGCGCCCTGGCTGCGACTGACCAGTTTGGCGATCTCAGACGCTGTAGAATTCTGCATGCATCGTGCATGAGCAGCTATTGGCGTGGTGAAAAACCAAGCTCCCCAGAACCTGTCCCGCCGCAGAGTACACACAAGTAGTCATTAATGGCACGTTTCTGCTGGAACAGCCTATCAAGCATATACAAGGTGGAGTTCCAGTGCTTCGGGCAATCACAAATCATACATCTGATGGGCAAGTGGTGTTACCGTTGAACGTCAGCAAGGCGAGCCATGGCCAAATTGAGCGGGGTTAGCCACTGATCGGCCTGTGACCGCAGAGCTGAAAGGAGTGCAGGACCGGTGTGGCTCTTGGCTTCTAGGCATAACAGCCGCAACACAGCATGGCAACGTCTCACCTGGCATGTTGAATAGGTTTTGGGGATCCGGAGGGTGCAGCGGAAGAGGCGGTAGCAGTGGAAAAGGACGAGTCAGCCGGGGAGGAGATGCAGGTTGGAGTAGGAGGAGGAGAAGAGGCAGGCCTGCATGCAATCTGTGGTGGTAACACCAAATCCAAACGGGTGCCACGGGTTGCATGCTTGACAGCCATCAGAAGATTAACCCAGTGGGCAGTAAATTTTATGTACCTTCCCTGCCCATGTTTGCTAGACTACGTGTCTGTGGTCAGATGTATCTTGGCACCGACACTGTGGACCAGAGATACATTCACTTGCCGCTGAACATGGCCATATAGCTCTATCAAATATTTCCTTCCAGGGACCTTACATTGTGGTGTGCCAATGGCCACAAAATTTCTAAAGGCCTCCGAGTCCACCAGTTTATTTGGCAGTAGTTGGCGGGCTAGCAGTTCCGACAAGCCAGCGGTCAGCCATTGGGCAAGAGGGTTATCCGGGTAATCAACTTTTTACGTTAGAACATTTGGGCCATGGAAGCATGCCTTTTGTCAGATGAAAGCAGCGATGGCACTGTGGAAGGTGGAGTGGAGGACAAATGGGAGGAAAGAGGAGGAGAAGAGGCAGAACGTTGAGCGCCGGGAGTGTGGCTTTGTGGGTTCTGATGGTGTTTCTCCCACTGGGCTCAGTAATGGGAGGCCAGGTGCCTTCTTAAGGTGGTCATCCCTAGGTGAGTGTTGGGCTTACCGTGACTTATGTGTTGACAGCACAGGCTGCAGATGGCAACGTTATTGTCAGTAGCTGAAACGTTAAAAAAAGCCCACACTGCGGAGCCATGTACCGTCATCCTAGGAGCATCAGATGTGACCGTACATGGTGGATGGCTCGCTCCAGATACATTTTCAGTCTGCTTTTTGCCTCCTGTGCACTGCGAGTTCTGCCTCCTTCTCCTCCCTATCTGCTGCTCTGTCTCTCCCTCTGAACCCCCTCCTCTTTTTATCTTGTGGGCACCCACATGACGTCCATTGACACGTCATCATCGTCACCTTCACCACCACTGACATTAGAGATCTCGGAGTAGGCAGCAACAGCGGGGACCACACACAGCCCTTGGGCTGGTCTGGGTATTGTCGTCAAACCGCTGGGTGGCGGCCTTTGCTACCTCCTCTTCCTGATCCAATGCCAAGAATGGCTGCGCATTGGTACGGTCTGGGAATTGATGGGAAAATAATTCCTCGGACTTGAGTGGAGGGGCTATGGTGGTTGTGGTGTCTATGGGGGTGCACACAGCAGTGAGTGAGGAGGGTGCTGATACAGAGGATGAAGATGGTGCAGAAGCAGAACACCCCATCCTGCCACCCCCAATTTTGTGCCCACTGTGCTCCCTATACAGGTTACACACAGATAGTTCCCCTTCAAATATTATTGGCACACAGTGTCCTAAAAAATAACTGTGCCCAGGAAATAGTGTCCCTGACACTAATAGTGTAAACATAATGTTCCCCAAAAATAATTGTGCTAAGCTGATACCGTGCCAGGGTGCCCACCACAGTAATACTGCTCCCCAAAGTCCCACCAATAGAAATAATTATCTACCAGACAACACGTAGTAGTAATAGTGTCCCTACAGTAATACATTTCCACTGTGTCCCAGAAGTAATAATGCTCCCATAGTCCTCATACTAGTATTCATGTTGCTCATAATGCCCCCGGTAGTAATTATACTCTTGATAATGTGTTACAGTAAAAATAAAAATGACCTGTTGTGTGACAGTATAAAAAATACCTTCTCTTAGTGCCCCCTATAGAGCCAATGTCCCCACAGTACCCTCATAATGTGTGCCTATGCACATTACTGTGTGCCCAAAAAACCTCTTAGTGCCCTCAGTTGACACAAGGTCCCCATAGTGCACTATAATTTGCGCCAGTATAAAATACTTCTATATCGTGCCCCCTATTATCCCCATGGAGCCTGACTATGTGCCAGTATAAAATTCCCTCATAATATGTGCCAGTATAATTCCCCTATATGATGACCCCAATAGTGCTCCTCTCCTCCCTTCTCCATAGTGCCCCCATGTGTGCTAGTATATACGATAGGGCCTTCAAAGTGTTCCTCCCCTCCATTGTGCCCCCCATGTCTGCCAATATATAAGATAGGACCCCAGAAGATGCCCCCATAGTGCTCCTTTCCCCCCTTCTCCATAGTGCCCCCCATGTATGCCAGTATATAAGACAGGGTCCCCATAGTGCTCCTCCCTCTCCATAGTGCCCCCCTATGTGTTCCAGTATTAAAGATAGGGCCCCCATAGTGCTCCCCCCCTCCATAGTGCCCCATGTCTGCCAGCATATAAAATAGGCAGGCCCCCCTATATCAATTGCTCAGCCCCCCCCATATGTCACTTGCTCAGATAGGCCCCCATATCAGATGCCCAGGACCCCCCATATCAGATGCCCATTCACGCCCCCATATCAGTTGCTCAGGGGGACCCACCTCCCATATCAGTTGCTCATTTAAGCCCCCATATGCCAGTTGCCCAGGACCCCCCAATATCAGTTGTTTATTTATTTAGCCCCCCCATATGTCAGTTGTCCCCCAAATCGATGTGACAGACCCCCAGGGCCCCATCAGACCTCAGATCAGACAAAAAATAAATAATTAAAACTTACCTCTCCTACTCCGCTGCTCTCCATGTCCTGATGTGAGTGCCTGCCTGCTGGTCTTCAACAGCCCGCGCTGCACAGTCACGTGACCTGACTGTGTACAACGTCAGGTCAGTGTGTGCGCTGTACGCAGTCAGGCCGGAGGGGGAAGTAAGCGACAATCTCTTGCATACTAGTGAGTGCTTCTGGGTGTGCTTACTAGCATGATATTAGTGAGCGCTTCCAGAAGCGCTCACTAGTATGAATGGGCCCTCTCACACGCCGGGCCCCTGTGCAGCTGAATCGGCTTATGTCCGCCCCTGCACTGCGGTGACGTCATCTCTAGATACTGGCTCTGCGCTCCTAGATGGAGGCAGCGCAGACGGATAAATGGATAGAGGATCAATATCTTCGCCTGCAAACGGCTTTTGTGATCAATTGTTTTAGCAATTATTCCATTCTACACTGAAGTGTAGGTCTGGATTCTTTGCTGCCACTTTCGTGAGTGCTCAGCAACTGACAACCTTTTCTTTTATAGGTATCCTCGAGACCGTCTGTCATTCCTTCCTCCAATCAAGATGAAGCTTGATCTGTCATCATAGGATGTCAGACTGCGCCATTCGCATCTGTTACCAGCTAAGTAAAATAAACATGCTATAATACTTGCACGTGCAAATGACTAGGGGTAATGACACCATGTCCCTCTTTGTTTTCATCCGCAAAAAAGGTTATGTCAATCAGGCAGGTAAACGTTTTCCTGGCATTTGCCAAACCCAGACTCATCCATCAGACTGTCAGATAGAGAAGCATGATTCACTTCTCCACAGAGCACGCTTCCATAGCTCCAGAGTCTACGGGCAGCACGTTGGAGACTTTTATGCACTATACACCTTAGCATCCGATTACAGTACCACACTATTGCAGCTCTTTAGAAAGCCCCATTATTTCACACATTTTTGTAAAGGCAGACTGCATGGCTAGGTTTTGCTGGATTTTATACATCTGTGGCATTAATATGTGTGTCCCAATACTTCTCTCTAGTACGTAAATACTCAGTATTTTACAAGAAAATAAAGTAGAAATAACATGGTCTTTTGGGAAAGGGAGCAAAGTAGGCAAACATATCTTGAGCCCTGGTAATAAACCAGTAGTTGGAGTATATAGTGGCGGCATGTAGCCAAATGTAAGGGTATTGTTTGCTAAAGAAATATATGCCAAAGTGAATGATTATTAGAACTGTTAAATCTGATGAGACATCCATTTCTTGTGGCATAGTGAAATCATTTAATGGTAAGTGTAGTTTAAACACATAAATTAGTTTCTAAGAACTTTAAAGCATCCAGTATATTTATTTAATTACATTTTGCAAAGAAAATCGATACACCAAAAGCTTCTGACCTCAGAAATCAATATGATATTCTTATTCCTTCTTACCTAATGGAAAGTTAAGTATGAAATAATTATATGCATCAATTAACCATTCTACATAAACTGTGGGGAGACTTTTTTTTTATATATAGAGTCTTTTGTAATCCCTTTATAAGCCATTGTCTAGATCTGTCTCTTGGCTGCATGCCACTACAAGCGTAGATTAAGAAGACTGTTAAAACTGAACCCATCTGACAGTGCAATAATAGAGCCGTACTCTGTAACATTGAGAAGCTTAACTAAAAGTGGTATCACATTAAGAGTTGCTTAGATTATTATTATTTTTTTCCTGAGACACATTTGGTTCATACTAAGATATATAATTTGTTAATTAGATGGTTATTCCGACCTGTGCACTGTACTATAGTACCATAAAATTATTTCACAGTGTACCCGCACCTCAGATTCAGCATGGAGAGACATAACTGGACGCTGGGTGTCTGGAGGGTATCATGCATGAGTCCCATTAGTTGTCTCAGCAATTATTCTGCCAAGCATGCAGTTCTGTCGCTCTACACCCAATGTCAGATAAAGGCCTCATGCACACGAGCGTTTTTTTTAAGGTCCACAAAAACAGGGTCCGTAGGTCCATGATCCGTGACCGTTTTTTCGTCCGTGGTTCTTCCTTGTTTTTTGGAGGATCCACGGACATAAAAAATGAAGTCAAGTTTGCCATTGAAATGATAGGAAAAAACAGACACGGATCACGGACACGGATCACGGACACGGATCACGGACGCGGATGACAATCTTGTGTGCATCCGTGATTTTTCACGGACCCATTGACTTGAATGGGTCCGTGAACCGTTGGCCGTGAAAAAAAATAGGACAGGTCCTATTTTTTTCACGGCCAGGAAACACGGATCACGGATGCGGCTGCCAAACGGTGCTTCTTCCAATTTTTCCACGGACCCATTGAAAGTCAATGGGTCCGCGAAAAAAAAAGGAAAACGGCACAACGGCCACGGATGCACACAACGGTCGTGTGCATGAGGCCAA
This sequence comes from Bufo gargarizans, assembly GCF_014858855.1. Lineage (NCBI taxonomy): Eukaryota > Metazoa > Chordata > Amphibia > Anura > Bufonidae > Bufo > Bufo gargarizans. The sequence continues at coordinate 632,943,109 of NC_058080.1, read as the reverse complement.
AGTGGGAGATATTAAGTGGAGGTACACTTTTAATAGTGTTCTTGATTACCACATCCTCTTCCTAAGGGCTCATGCACACAAACGTGTTTTCTTTCCGTGTCTATTTTTTTTTATTACCGTATGCGGAACCATTCACTTCAATAGCCCCCCCCCCCAAAAAAAAAACGGAAGTTACTCCGTGTTCATTCCGTTTCCATATGTCCGTGTTTCCGTTCTGCGAAAAAATAGAACATGTCCTATTATTGTCTGCATTCTGGACAAGGATAGTACTATTCTATTAGGGGACAGCTGTTCCGCAAAATATTGAATGCACATGCAATGTATTTTCTTTCCTTGCCTGTTCCATTTTTTTTTTTTGTGGACCGTATACGGAACCATTAATTTCAATGGGGCCGTAAAAAACGGAAGGTACTCTCTGTGCATTCCATTTCTGTATTTCCATTCCGCAAAAAAATAGAACATGTCCTATTCTTGTCCGCATTATGGACAAGGATAATACTGTTCTATGAAGGACCAGCTGTTCTGTTCCGCAAAATACGGAATGCACACAGATGTCATCCGTATTTTTTGTTGATCCGTTTTTTTGCGGACTGCAAGATACATGCACGACAGTATAATTTTATCGGCTTCCGATCTGCATCCGTTTTGCATTTTGTGTAAGAGATCTGGACCCATTCATTCCTATGGGTGAATAAAATGTGCGGACAACGTTCAGTATGTTGTCCGCATCCGTGTTTCCGCATTTCTAGTAGGCAAAAATATAAGGCTTTTAGTACTATTGTCCGCACAGATCGGTCGCAATCCCCATTAAAATCAATGTCTTGTACCCTGCTACTTACACTTGGATGCTTAACCATTCCTTCAGCAAGTACCTTGAAGGTTTATCTCTAACCATTCAGGTTTCAATGACCAGATTGCAACTCTACTTGAAATGTTGTGGTCCTGCTTACTTCTCTAAAATATGGGCTCTCATCATCAATGATGTTCAAGGCGAGTTTCCTCCTCAACAATTGTCAGCTCCTTTGGTCCGTGTACAGCCGCCTTTAGTTGTCTTTCACTGAGACAAAAGGGGAGATTTATTAAACTGTGTAAAGTAGAACTGGCTTAGTTGCCCTTGGCAACCAATCAGATTCTACCTTTCATTTTTCACAGCTCCAGTGGAAAATGAAAGGTGGAATCTGATTGGTTGCTATGGGCAACTAAGCCAGTTCTACATTAGTTTGATAAATCTCCTCCAATGTACCCGATTCATCCAATCTCATCCACATGATTTTGCTATACTATAGCACAACCTAATCTCGATCCTTTCTATGTTGAAATTTTTGCACCTGAACTTGTCTACAATGATTTATGCATGGATGACTACAACTGTTCCTGCTTTTATATTGTATTTTATTTTAATATGTGTTTTTTTAACCAAGCAAATTTTAGGCTTATGGACCACAGATTTGTATTTTATTTTTGACTCCCTGTATTCTCTCAGCCATATGTTTTGGTTAATTTTTTGTTTACTTTCCTATTTGAGACCTTTTTAGGAAGGAATTAGAGATATTGGTGTGTGGGTCATGTGTTATAACATGGTAGACAGCCATGTGTTATAGCCTTCCTGACCCCATATTGCATATTTAAGCTAGTGATTTATTTACTTTTAATTATTCTGTATGTGAATTGTTGTGTTATCTTATATTTAATCACACTTAGCAAATATATTTATTCACTTAGGCTGCGTAAACTTATTCATTCTCAAATCTTTATATTATATTACTTTACAATAATGATATGTGCCTCTGCTTGACCTTACTTCTACCTACTCATACTGACAGCTTTATGTCAAGCAGAGCCACACAGCATTATAAATCAGTATAATGTTGGGCACTCCTGCAAGTCCAGAACTGGGAATTACACTTAGGCCTCATGCACACGACCGTTGTTGTGTTCCGTTCCGCAAAATGGGGTTCCGTTGTTCCGTGATCCGTTTCCGTTTTTGTTTCCGTGTATCTTCCTTTATTTTTGAGGATCACCAGACATAAAGGAAAGTAAAAAAAAAATCTGGTCAGGTTTGCAAAAAGTCAGGTTTGCCATGCAAATTATAGGAAAAAAATGGACGTGGGTGACAATCTTGTGTGCCTTAACTTTTTTTGCGGTCCCATTGACTTGAATGGGACCGCAAACCGTGTTCCGCAAAAATAATAGGACAGGTTATATTTTTTTGACGGACTGGAACCACGGATCACGGACGAAGATGGCAAACAGTGCATTAGCCGAGTTTTCCACGGACCCATTGAAAATCAATAGGTCCGCAGAAAATCACGAAAAACAGAGCAACGAACACGGAATAAAACAACGATCGTGTGCATGAGGCCTTACACACGGAGTAAGATTCCAGCAATGGACTCACTAGCCTTTAGATTGATCTAATTTATTTGCACAAGAAAAAAGGCTCATCATTACAGAAAAAAGTCACCTGGAAAGTGCAACTTTTACTGCAAAAAAAGTCACACTACACCACTAAAAACAAAGAAAAGTACGCCAACCCTGGAGTGTTGTAGAAATGATACAGTTTTTCTGAAAAATCCAGGTTTAAAAAAGGATCACCTACATAAATAGGTCAGAAAAAGTTGCAAAAGTAAGGAAACTTCTGAATTAGGCTTCATTCACACGAACGTATTTTGTTTCTGTATCCATTCCTTTTTTTTGGGCGGATTGGATGAGGACCCATTTATTTCAATGGGTCCGCAAAAAATGCGGACACCACACTGTGTGCTATCCGCATCCGTATGTCAGTTCAGTAGTCCCGCAAAAAAAAAATAGAACATGTCCCATTCTTGTCCGTTTTTGCGCATAAGGATAGGCATTGTTACAATGGATCTGCAAAAAAGAACCGGAAGCCATACGGACACTATCTTATCGTTTTTATCTGCAATTTGCAGACCGCAAAACACATACAGTTTTGTGAATGTAACCTTAGTCTAAACAAATCACAATAGGCAAACAAGGAGAAAAAATCCTCCAAAACAGGTACAATTTTAGTAGCAAATGCGACTAAAAAAAGACAGTCTAAAGCCTGATTCACACGTCCGTGCTCGAATTTGTGAGCAGGTGGTCAGTGATGCATCCGTGAAGCTGTCCATGAAGGATCCATGTTGGGTCCGTGTGTCCGTTTTTTGCTGTCCGTGTTGCATCCGTGTTTCACTGACACTGAACAGCTGAAAAATAATTTTCAAAGCATTTCTTCTTAATGATCCGTGTAACACGGATGCAACCCAGATTGCATCTGAGTTGCATCCGTGGTTTTCACTGACCCATAGACTATAATGGACATGATGGATCCGTGAACACGGACAAAATAGACCATGCATCCGTGCTAAAAACACTGACCCACAGACCGTGCTAAAACACTGATGTCTGAATACACACATTAAAATGAATGGGGACGTGTGGTGTCCGTGGAGAACACGTACAGCACACGTCCGTGAAACACTGACGTGTGAATGAGGCTTAAGGCATCATTCTTTAGACTACAAACAGGTGCAAACACTTTAGTAAATTAGCCCCTACGAGGCTAAGTTCATGCAGCAAAGTCGGTGGCAGAAAAATCTGTAGCAGATCAGTATCAGATTAGTAGCAGATTACTGTCTAAAAACAGGCAGTTTTTGGTGGCAGATTTCTCATTTGATGGATGTTTTAGAGGAGTTTTTACAAGAAGAGTATTTGGTTAAGGTTTCTCTGTTTCCCCATTGACTTCTATGAAATTCACAATCAATACTGCTTCCATGAAGTAAAGCCAGGTTCATATCAACGTTTAATTTTTTTTGTTCTTTTGATCCATCAGAAGAACAGAAAAACAAACAAAAATGTTTTTATTCTGTATGTAACGGATCTCCTTCAAAGTTAGTATATGGGCCATAATCCTGAGGCAAGAGGCTGGCAAACAGGCCCCTCCAAAACCCAGTGGCGAGGTTATTTTTGCCACACATCTCCTCCTCCCAAGGAAGACTAACTAGATACCTGACCTCACACCGGTCGGTACCTGAGTTAGTCTGGCAGTCCACCAACAACCAAATACTGGACCTGTTGAATTTGGTAGCCTGTCTCTGTCCAGTGAGTCCACCAAGGTTATGTTGGTAACTGGTACTCCCAGTCTCTGTGTTGCTCCCTGGCTTGGAGTGGAGGTTTCTTTGTGGGCAGGGATCAGCAGTACTCTGCCCTGGTGCCAGCGCATCAGCTAGGCTAGTCTGTGGAGAGTCAGGCTCTGGACAAGAGGATAGGGGAGGGCAGAGGCCGACTGCACTCTGCCCAGATGCCAGCTCTTCAGCTAGGATGTGGTCAGGGAATCCTACCCCTAGGACCTTGTTGCAGATTGGCTGTGGAGAGGAGGAATCACTTACCTCCTCCTCCTGGCATTCCTGCGGGGTTGGTGGGGGATCTGTACCGGCTGTCCAGCATCCCGGTAGGCCTGGTGCAGGAATCGCGGTCCCATCTGCACCATCTGAGTTAGGGGTGCTGTCCCCCTGTGGTTGGGGAGAGATACCGGTTGTCTCTTCTCCCTTTACAACACACTGCTGCTGGGGAGTCAGACCGACTGTCTCGACTCTCGGTAACGCTGCCTGGTGCTGGGTAGTGGGTGCGACCATCTCCACTCCTAGTAATGCTGGTTGCTGCAGGGACGGGGGACTGACAATCTCCTCTCCCTGTGATCCTGTCTGCCGCTGGGGAGAGAGACCGGTTGTCAGCTCTCCCTGTAAGGTAAGCTGCCGATGGGGAGTCAGACTGACTGTCTGGACTCCGGGTAACGCTGACTGTAGTTGGGGAACTGGGCCGGCTGCCCAGCATCCCTGTAGGGCCGGTGGAGCGACTTCGGTCCCATCTCTACCTGCCATCGGGAGGTCTTCCCAGAACCAGTCGATGACGTTCCCTACTTTTGGAGTTGGTAGGGAAGCAGGGGGTATCGCCGCCAAGTCTTCCCAGTTGTAGGAGGGCAGATCTGGCTCTGCTTGTCGGGTAGGTTGGGAATGAACTGAGCTGAGCAGGTGTTTGTCGGTGTACTCCAGCTCCCACTCCCTTGTTACCAGGTGGGTCATATCTTTGCTCACCTCCCATCCGTCAGCATAAACATGCATTCCCATCCGGTAGTCGTAGATGTCCCAAAACCTAGACTCCTCCATGCTGCCAAGATCAATGTCCTCCTCCAAGGCTTCCCATAGTAACCCAGGTCCATCATAATGCCTTCAGGTAAGTCGTGCTCGGCCGTCCAGTGGGAATGTTGAATGACATGCCACCTTAGGGCCTGGTGTCACGGGTAAGGAAGGTAGAGAGGAAGTGCACCCCCTAAACTGCCACCCTCAACCTTGTCCCTGCCTACTTGCACCACCCGCCCTAGGTGACGGGGCGCAACTGGGCGACGGTCCCTAACCTATGTAAGTGTAGAGCAGAGCGAACAGAGAAAGAGAGGAACAGACAGCCAAGGCAGAAGGCGGTACACAAGACTAAGGCAAACGGATAGACAGGGAGGTAGATAAGACAACAGTACCCAGTGATGGGAAAGGCAATGGCGGGTCAACTAGCCGAGGTCGGTCCGGGAGGTCACGTCAATACAAGAGATGAGGCTGGAGACGAAATCCGAGAACGAGCCGAGGTCAAATCCGAGAGATAGCGTAGGTACCAAGGGAGCGGGCAAAGCGAGGTCAGGAAACAAACAAGGTCAATACCAGAGGTCAAGTAGGAAGCAATAATAATAGAACACAAAGCCCTAGAGACGAAAATCACAGGCAACCTGTAGCCAGCAGGCCGCCTGTATTTATAGTGGGGAGTGAGGGTCATGTGACCAACAGACAGACAGACAAGTCGAGCACCGAGTGATCAGCTCGGCGCTCAAGGCAGACCTAGGAGCAGATGCTTAAAATACAGGATCTGTTTTTGGGTTTACTTTTCTGTTCTTCTGATAGATCAGAAGAAAGGAAAATTAAACAGTGATGTGAACCTGACCTTACTGTACATGTCACTCCTCAAGCTTTTTTTAAATCAGCTACTGAAATAGATCTACCATTTTAAGGGCTGATGCACACAGCCGTAGCTGTTTTGCGACATGTTCTGAAATTTTGCGGATAGCACGGAATGGACGTGTGGATGCGGCCAGCACATGGTGTAGAAGTGAATGGGTCCGCATCTGACCCGCAAAAATGCGGATAGGATGCAGAAATAAATATGTTTGTGTGCATGAGTCCAAAGGGTGCATGCACACGCTTTCGAATTTTGTTGCAGAAAAGATGGAGTTTAAACGCAATGTCATTCTTTGCATTGGAAAGGGCGAAATCAGCAATGGAATCCGCAGTATTGACATGTTGCAGATTTAAAATCCACAATACCGCAGCTTTTCTGCTGCATTTTTTACATAGCATCTGGATGAGAATTCTGAAATTGTCTTCCACTTTACTTGTACTGTACAATGCTACGGATCCGCAACAGCAAATTTGCAGCTAATCAGTCACATGTGAATCCAGCCTAAAGTCAATGGGGCACTTTTACTAATGAACTTTTGAGGAGTGGGACGGGGACATGTCGGGGGCTGTGCTGTAACTTACATTTACACCTGGAGCAAAAGTAAGCTAAAAACTATGCCAGCCAGGGGCTGGCGTAGTTTTTACTCCAGACTACCACAGACTACCACAGACTGCGCACGCCTCATCATGAATTAGACGTATCTAGTGGCAGCGCAGAGGGGGAAATTAAGACCGGCATAAAAAGCCGGTCTTAGTAAGTGTTCCCCAATGGGAGGCATATTTACTAAAGTGTCTGCGCCACTTGTCTTATTCTCTCCTTGATACCCTTGTTTTTTTGTGCCCACACAATCATTGTTGCACCTGTTTTGTTTTGTGATGCCTGCGCCATTTTCTGATTTTATGACAAATTCTTATGGCTCACTTAGGATGGGTTCACATAACGTTTTATGCCTAAGTTTGACGTATACCTTAGGCCTCCTGCCGTATTGCGGACCGCATTTGCGGATCCGCAATACACGGGTGCCGCTCCGTGGGCATTCCGCATAACGGATGCGGACCCATTCACTTTAATGGGTCCGCAAATCCAGAGATGTGGAATGGTGCGGGACGAAAGCACGGAACGGAACCCTACGGTAGCACTACGGAGTGCCTCCGTGGGGTTTCGTCCCGTACTTCCATTCTGCAAAAAGATATAACATGTCCTATCTTTTTGTGAAACTGACAGATCTGCTGTGGCTGCCCCACAGATGGTGTTCGTGCATTGTGGCCCGCAATTTGCGGGCTGCAGCACGACCACAGGGCGCACACATTCGTGTGCAGGAGGCCTTAGAAAAAATAAATGCAGCACACGACGTTCTTGTATCCTGCAGAGTTGGTTAAAAAGGTATATTTTTTTTTTTCAATGGTAAAAAAAGTATCTTTTTTTTTTTTTACAATGGAACTCTATGGTAAACTGATGCTACTGTATGGCATCAGTCTAAGGCAGGCATCAGCAACCTCCAGCACTCCAGCTGTTGTCAAACTACGACTCCCAGCATGCTCCATTCACTTCTCTGGGAGTCCTGAGAACAGCCAAGGAGCTGTGCATGCTGGGAGTTGTAGTTTCACCACAGCTGGAGTGCCGAAGGTTGCTGATCCCTGGTCTAAGGCATCTGTTTAATGTATACGTTTTTTGTATATGTTAAACGGATGGGGGGGGAAATGTTATGTGAACCCAGCCTTAGATACTCCTTTTTTGACAACACATTTAACATGTGCGCCTATTTGGCCGTCCTTTTTTGGCGTACAAAGTGGTATCATGTGCATGATTTTGGGGTGCAATTAAGATTTTATTGGTGTATTTATGTGCTACAATGTAAAATTTGACCTTTTCCAAACAGCTTTTCGTCTAATAAACTTATAGTTTTACTGTCATATTTATTTTTTGTTTTCTAATGGGTAAGGACAGGGATAGGGAACCTCTTTCTAATATACTTTATTTATTTAAAACATTTATTTGTAGGAGAAAACTAGGGCTGAAATGTCCCTCTAATTAACAGATGCAGGAGCAACTGAAGCCATGACCAAAGACGTGACACCAAAATGACATATGCTGCAGAAAAACAGCCTGCAGGATAAAAAAATATACAAAATATTTGTCCCGCACAGAGGCTGCCTTTATAGGGGTAATGGACGAGCCCAAAAAACAGGACCACAAACAGACACTTGGCAGCATGCGCCACAATAATACATTTAGGTGCAGTAGTCTCGCACCACAATTGCTAAGTACTATCGGGTGTAAAACACCTGCGCTGCAGACAAAATATGGTTCATTTAAGAACAGCTGTGCGCCAAATAATAAATCAAACCTTAAATGCGTGCACACGATAGGGAAAAGAAGTGCAGAAAATTACGGAGAAAAAGACGAACTTAGTAAATGTGCCCCTATTACTCTAGTGCCTGGGCCTGTTTTCAGGAGTAAAAAAGCTGTTTCAGACTCTTATTTTTTAAGTCACATTTACGAATTGATTTGACGCCTGTTTAGGAGGCATTAGCTCGTTGTTCATCTAATTCTTATTTTGAAACTAAATTTGGAGTTGTCTTTGTTTTGCGCCTTATTCAGGTGCATAAACAACCACTAAGGGGGTCATTCACTAAGACCGGCGATTTAGATGCTAGTCTCAATCCCTCTGCACTGGCAGACAATTTCCATGTCATAATCTGACATTGAAAATAATGAATGAGATGGGCGTGCAGGACTCGCTCTACCGTTGCGCCCATGTCATTCCCCCATTTTCCGCCACTTCGGAAAAGTGAATGAGCAGGGAAAAGTCACAGAATTTGCAGCAAAAAAAAACCTGCACCAAAATCTGCGACAAAAATACGCCACAGTGTGGCATAAAAACAATAAGGCCCCTTTCACACGGGCAAGTTTTCTGTTCGGGTGCAATGTGTTCACCTCACGCATTGCACCCGCACTAAATCAGGACCCATTCATTTCTATGGGGCTGTGCACATGAGCAGTGATTTTCACGCATCACTTGTGCGTTGTGTGAAAATCGCAGCATGCTCTATATTGTGCGTTTTTCACGCAATGCAGGCCCCATTGAAGTGAAGGGGGCTGCTTAAAAATCACAAGCATCCGCAAGCAAGTGCAGATGCGGTGCGATTTTCACGCATGGTTGCTAGGAAATGATCGGGGAAGAAGAGAAGCCGGGCTGCACGAACAAGTGGATTAAGGTGAGTTAAAAAAAATATTATATTTTTTTTAACCCCTCCAGCCCTATTGTACTTAGCATTCTGTATTAAGAATGCTGTTATTTTCCCTTATAACCATGTTATAAGGGAAAATAATAAAATCTACACAACACCTATCCCAAACCCGAACTTCTGTGAAGAAGTTCAGGTTTGGGTACCAAACTTGCCGATTTTTCTCACGCGGTGCAAAACGTATTAAAATGTTTTGCATATGCGCGGAAAAATCGTGCATTTTCCCACGACGCACCCGCATCTTATCCGGCCCAAATCCATGACGCCCGTGTGAAAGAGGCCTAATAAATGACCCCCTAGATGTCAGACTTATGGCTCATGCATACGACCGTTGTTGTTTTGCGGTCCGTTTTTCAAGGATCCGTTGTTTTGTATCTGAGGTTTTTTTTCTCTGATTTAAGTCCTCTTCCGTTCCGTTATTCCACAAAACATATCCGTATGGTTTCCGTATGAAATCAGTTTTTTGCGGATCAGAAACGGAAACAGTAACTTATTAATCACCAAACACATAAACAATATGGTCTGGGCATAGCATTTCTACAGTATGGATCCGCAAAATACGGATCACATACGGATATGTTCTGTGTGCGTTCTGTATTTTTTACGAACCCATTGACGGAAATACAGAAACGGAGTGTACACTGAGTACCTTCCAGTGTTTTTGCGGACCCATTGAAGTGAATGGTTTCACAAACGGTCCTCAAAAAACGGAAAGAAAATACGTTTGTGTGCATGAGCCCTTAAACCAAATATGATTAAGCTGATTTATTAAAGGATCCTAAATTTGAGGCAATTTAAAGACAGCCATTCCAAATACTCCGTTCTTTGCTTACTCCTAAAATTGCTGAGCTTGATAAATGTGCCCCCATGAGAAAGCTCTTGGGGGCACATTTATCCTGTTAGTAAAAGTTTCTTCTAATCATCATGTGCTTCTATTTGAGCTGATAAATAAATTTTTTTCTATTATTTTGAGGGGTCATGCCCACGAGCGTAAGCGCTTAGTGCCCGTGCTGCGGACCGCAAATTGCAGTCCGCAATGCACGGGCACGACTGTGGGGCAGCCGCATGCGGATCACGGACCCAGTACTTTTTTGCAGAACGGAAGCACGGAATGGAACCCCACGGAAGCACTTCGTAGTGCTTCCGTTCCGTGGTTCCATTCCGTTCCGCACTGCATCTCCGGATTTGCAGACCCATTCAAGTGAATGGGTCTGCATCCATGATGCGGAATGCACACGGTTGGTGCCCCGTGTATTGCGGACCCGCCGTATGCGGGCTGCAATACGGCCACAGTGGGGCAACGGTCTTGGGCATAAGGCCTTAGATTGTTTTAAGGTGTGTCATATTTCATAGGTGTTATTTATGTCTGGTGTGGCTTTTGAAAGTCGCTGATTGTGAGGGCAATTACCCCTGCGTCTATGATTATGGGTTCCGAATTCAAATAGCGTAATGTGAACAGAGAAGGCTGATACACGCAACGGTTGTAATTAGTAATCTCCTTTATTGTAAAATTAGCAGACAATCTTATACCATGATTATTGGTAGATGCCCAACAGCCGTGCGTCACATAGAACCACAAAGACAGAAGAAATGAAACCTGTTTATCAGAAAGAGGATCTTAAACTTAGAACAGCAGAAACTAGCATTTATAAAAATAGAACAGGTAGGGGGGGAGGGAGGTTGTCTGTTGAATTCCCCCCCCCCCCCCCCCCCAGCCTAGCGTGCCTGAAAAGAGCTGACATGTCTAAAAATTTTATAACCTCTAATTGAACTCTGGTTCAGATAGATATAGGATATACAAGATGGAGTTCTATCTCTCACAATTCCCCCATTTTGAGAAATCTGCGGAAAGGTACTTCAGAACAAGCTAATCCTATTCTGCCCTAAGGATTCCCTTCAGGGGGAACAGTACCACAAATACTCTCAATAATCTCGATATTGTTTCCCCTTCTTACAAATTAATAAACATATCTATGTCAGAATGGGGTATTATAAAGGTTGCAGGAGTAAGCCGGGCGATTGTACATAAACCAGTGACATTTCTGAGCAACCACTTGTAAGCCTTATGCCCACAGACCAGGAATATATCGTCTGGGACTGCAGCCACCGTACTATTAAACAACTGAGTTATCAATTTGGCCAGTCGGACACCTTCTACCAGTTTTGGTCCCTTTTCCTGACCCTCTGAGGAGTTAGAGGTTATTCCAGCAATTAAATCAACTAATGTACGGTTGTTGCAGGCCAGATTCTTACCCTTTACAGGATCTATACCAAAACACTGCACCGGGCTGTTTGAATTAGAGTCATTGCAGCCGAATTTGTCATGAGGACTAAAAGACATACCTTTCGACCGTATTTGCAAACAATAACAGTGTGTCCAACTTGGAAAGCATGACACATTACACCATATGTTCTCGTTCCATGGAGTAGAGCTATAATCAACTGGTGGCCCTGATCTGTTTACCATGAGCCAGTGGGGCTCAGCCCATCCTGCAACAGGTAAGGGTACCTCCCTGTTTTTTAGTTTGGACTTAACCTGCTTCATGCCTGTGAAACAGATAGTAGAGTTAGCCAGTTCAGTTAATTCAGAAAAACTGAGCGAAATAGGACATACTAGCTGAACTCACAGCAATGCATTTGGCCTAATTCCTATCACACTACCTAACACCCTGCACTGGAACCTATCAGCTACACTATATCAGGATATAACCTACACTGACTATCTCCCACTAACTATCTGTATTATTTATATAAACTAACTATCTAATGTAATTGAATAATGAATATGATCCAGATGAAAGCACAGAGCACAGCAATGTCATTGCTCTTTCTCTCTCTCTCTCTCTCTCTCTCTCTCTCTCTTCTCTTTCTCTTTCTCTTTCTCTTTCTCTTTCTCCTTCTCCTTCTCCTTCTCTCTCTCTCCTGCAAAAAACAGCAGAAAATAGCTGCTGGGGAGGTTCTTATATAGTAAGGGGTAGACAACTTTCCTATTGGTTGCTAGGGATGTTGCTAAGCTCAGACAAAGATATTGCTGCCTTCTCATTGGGTCGCAATCAAGAAGGGAGGTTACTGATGATAAAAATCTAGAATATTCAAGATTACGAAGATACAGCACTATATTCTACATCTTTGCGAATCCTCAAAGTGCCGATATTCGCTATCAGAATATTCGCGATCAACACTATTCATGTTAGGGTGCCATCAGATTTTGTTGCAGAAATTTCAGAACTGAACATCACTTCCATTTATCTGTATGGTGCTTGCAGAAACCATGTGCTGTCCTCCAAGATAAGCCCACTCAGATCAATGCAGTCACATAAATTTCTGAAAGAAAACCTGCCATGTGTGAAAAAACCCTTTTGCATGCCTGCACACGATGCGGATTAGCTTAACATTCACACAAACGTACTTTGTCTCCGTGTCCATTCCGTTATTTTTGCGGATTCGATAAGGACCTGATATGCAGATTTTACATTTCTGCATCATGTCAATTGTTACATTTTTCTTGTGCACATTTCACTCTTTTCAATAGAAGGGTGAGTTCTGCGGAAAATCAGCATCAAATTTGCACCAAAAACTGCATAAAAACACACACAAAAATTCACCAAAACATTATAAATAGTGCAGATTTGTGTGTGTTTTTGTGCAGTTTTGGTGCAGATTTTGGGGGATTTTCTGCGCACAGGTCTACACCGTGTGCAGCCAGCCATACATTCCAAAATGTTTACTTTGTAGTGTACTGTATTTCTATGTTCATGGCAATTTTTCCATTGCATTGCAAAGAACCACAGAAGATGACGCCAATACATAAGAATATTTTTAAGGGTGCCGCCCGTGTGCCTTCCGCAATATGCGGAACCGAACAGGAGGCCCATTCTAGAAATACGTATTCTTGTCCACAAAACGGACAAAAATAGGACAGGATTCATAATTTTTGCGGGGACAGAGCAACTGAAATTAATTGTTCTGTATACGGACCGTATGCGGAATGCAGAAAACGTCCGGTATACGAAACGCAAAATACGTTCGTGTGAACGAGCCCTAACGCTGAGACATGTTAGGTGCACAGTACCATATTTGAGAGTTCAGCTCTCTACCGTTATATTAGAATACCCTCTATTCTCTCTCTTTGCAGTTTGTGATGCTCTATACATCGCTGTATGAGCCCTCTAATGATTTTTCTGTAGAAATAACTCCCTGTGTGTTTTCCTAATGGTTCATATTTTTATTTGTTAAAGGGATATTACCCCTGGAGCCCTGTGTCATTTCTTGCTAAATCCCACTGCTTACATCTTAGTTAACATTTTTAATTAGAATTGTCTGTAAATCAGTTTGATATTTGCTGAAATCAACACTTCAAATTTCAAGACTTTCATTAACCCAGCAGAAAGTTTAATGATTTGTTTCTTTGCCAGCAGAAAATTACATTTCTTTATATGATTTGCCTAAACAACACAGCAAAATGTCACTTTGCATCCATAAACCAGTTATAATAATTACAGATTAGAGAACATTACAATACTGCAGGATTTTTCTGAATTAATGTTTACGTAAAATGGATGACTAAATGTTAACTACACAAGAGTGGTCTGAGATTGAATTGATTTCTTAAGTGCGGTTGCAATGACTTGATTCTTCTTAGGCCGAATGCACACGGCCGTTGTTCACGGCCGTGAGCGGTCCGTGGAGCCGCGGCCTGGATTCCTGCTGAGAGCAGGCGCGCACGGCGTCATTGCTATGACGCCGTGCGCTCCCTGCTGCCGCCACAATACAGTAACACACTGGTATGATCTATACCAGTGTATTACTGTACTGTGGCGGCAGCAGGGAGCGCAAGGCGTCATAGCAACCAATGACGCCATGCGCTCCTGCTCTCAGCAGGAATCCAGGCCGCGGTTCCACGGACCGCTCACAGCCCTGAACAACGGCCGTGTGCATTCGCCCTTAGGCTACTTTCACACCTGCGTTTAGGTGCAGATCCGTCTGGTATCTGCAGAGACGGATCCGCACCTATAATGCAAACGCTTAGATCCGTTCAGAACGGATCCATTTGCATTACCATGAACCAAAAAATAATAATTTGAAAGTCAATAGGGGACGGATCTGTTTGAAAATTGAGCCATATTGTGTCAACTTCAAATGGATCCGTCCCCATTGACTTACATTGTAAGTCTGGACGGATCCGTTTGCCTCCGCACGGCCAGGTGGACACCCGAACGGGTGTCCGCCTGATGAGCGGAGGACAAACGGTGCCAGACTGATGCATTCAAACGAAACTCACAAGCGGAGCCCCGAACGCTAGTGTGAAAGTAGCCTTAGGCCACATGCACACGACCGTGGAGTGTTTTGCTCTCCGCAAATCGTGGATACGCAAAACACGGATGGCGTCCGTGCGCATTCTGCAATTTGCGGAATGGCACGGACAGCCTTTACATACAGTCAGGTCCATAAATATTGGGACATCGACACAATTCTAACATTTTTGCCTCTATACACCACCACAATGGATTTGAACAAGATGTGCTTTACCTGCAGACTGTCAGCTTTAATTTGAGGGTATTTACATCCAAATCAGGTGAACGGTGTAGGAATAACAACAGTTTGCATATGTGCCTCCCACTTGTTAAGGAACTAAAAGTAATGGGACAATTGGCTTCTCAGCTGTTCCATGTGTGTTATTCCCTCATTATCCCAATTACAATGAGCAGATAAAAGGTCCAGGGTTCATTTCAAGTGTGCTATCTGCATTTGGAATCTGTTGCTGTCAATTCTCAACATGAGATCCAAAGTGCTGTCACTATCAGTGAAGCAAGCCATCGTTAGGCTGAAAAAACACAACAAATGCATCAGAGAGATAGCAAAAACATTAGGTGTGGCCAGAACAACTGTTTGGAACATTCTTAAAAAGAAGGAACACATCTGTGAGCTCAGCAACACCAAAAGACCTGGAAGACCACGGAAAACAACTGTGGTGGATGACCGAAAAATTATTTTTCTGGTGAAGAAAACACCCTTCACAACAGTTGGCCAGATCAAGAACACTCTCCAGGAGGTAGGTGTATATGTGTCAAAGTCAACAATCAAGAGAAGACTTCACCAGAGTGAATATAGAGGGTTCACCACAAGATGTAAACCATTGGTGAGCCTCAAAAACAGGAAGGCCAGATTAGAGTTTGCCAAACAAAATCTAAAAAAGCCTTCACAGTTCTGGAACAACATCCTATGGACAGATGAGACCAAGATCAACTTGTACCAGAGTGATGGGAAGAGAAGAGTATGGAGGAAGAAAGGAACTGCTCATGATCCTAAGCATACCACCTCATCAGTGAACCATGGTGGTGGTAGTGTCATGGCGTGGACATGTATGGCGGCCAATGGAACTGGTTCTCTTGTATTTATTGATAATGTGACTGCTGACAAAGGCAGCAGGATGAATTCTGAAGTGTTTCGGGCAATATTATCTGCTCATATTCAGCCAAATGCTTCAGAATTTAACGGCGCTTCACAGTGCAGATGGACAATGACCCAAAGCATACTGCAAAAGCAAACAAAGAGTTTTTTAAGGGAAAGAAGTGGAATGTTATGCAATAGCCACGTCAATCACCTGACCTGAATCCGATTGAGCATGCAGTTCACTTGCTGAAGACAAAACTGAAGGGAAAATGCCCCAAGAACAAGCAGGAACTGAAGACAGTCGCAGTAGAGGCCTGGCAGAGCATCACCCGGGATGAAACCCAGCGTCTGGTGATGTCTATGCGTTTCAGACTTCAGGCTGTAATTGACTGCAAAGGATTTGCAACCAAGTATTAAAAAGTGAAAGTTTGATTTATGATTATCATTCTGTCCCATTACTTTTGGTTCCTTAACAAGTGGGAGGCACATATGCAAACGGTTGTAATTCCTACACCGTTCACCTGATTTGGATTTAAATACCCTCAAATTAAAGCTGACAGTCTCCAGTTAAAGCACATCTTTTTGTTTCATTTCAAATCCGTTGTGGTGGTGTATAGAGCCAAAAATGTTAGAATTGTGTCGATGTCCCAATATTTATGGACCTGACTATATAACTACCTATTCTTGTCCGCAAAACGCGGACAAGAATAGGACATGTTTTTTTTTTTTTTTGCGGGGCCACGGAACAGAACAACGGATGCGGACAGCACACGGAGTGCTGTCCGCATCTTTTGCGGCCCCATTGAAGTGAATGGGTCCGCATCTGAGCCGCCAAAACGGCGGCTCGGATGCAGACCAAATCAACAGCCGTGTGTATGAGGCCTTACTTAAACGGGTTGTGGCAAGTTTGCAAGGTTTCCCTGTCCATAGTATAGAAGGTAACTAACTGATCGGTGGGGATCAAACTGCTGGGACCCCTAATGATCCAGAGAATGGGGTTCTATTACCCCCGATCTGATGGAAAAGCAGTTCGGGCAGGCACCTCATCGCTCCATTCATTCTCTATTGTTCTGCCATTCTACAGCACTAGGCTATTTCCGTATTTCCGGTGGTCCCAGAGAGAAAGAATGGAGCAGCACGACGCATGTTCAACCTGCAGATTCATTCAGATTGGGGGAAAGAAAGCTCCATTCTTGGAATTAGTGGAGGTCCCAGCATTTGGACCCCAAACAATCAGTTGGTCATCCCCTATACTGTGAATAGTGATTAACTTGCATACTTGGCAAAATCCCTTTCAAGGGATTGTCTCACTTAGGGCTTTCGGCAGGGGCGTAACTATCAGTGAAGCAGGGGAAGCAGTTGCTTCGGGGCCCTGAGCTTAGAAGGGGCCCGGGAGCAGTAGCAGGGGTGTCAGCAGGGCAGGGTTGCATGTACTATGATGTAAACTTCTGGCCTCACAGGCAGCAGGCAGCGTATAGTGGAGGGCCGCACTGACGATAACAGCAGCTCTTGTCAGCAGCTGCTACCTTTAAAAAATCTCCCTGGAGCTTCCTTAAGAACTCCCCCCCCCCCCCCTTTTGCTCCTCTTCACTTACGGTCATATTACGGCAGGGCAGTAGTGCTCTTTGCTCTGCTGTCAGCGTCGGGACACAGTGAGGGGGCTGCACTGCTCTCTGAGGAGGAGACACCCAGCCATGTGCTCGGGGGGTTAGAAACTCTTCTGGATCCTCCACAGCCTGACAAATCCATCTAGCCTGCCTAAAAGGCAAGTGTATGTGAAAGGTGTGTGTGTGATCATCTATCTCCTATCTATTATACTGTATATATATATAACAGAACCTAGTTTTCTCACCAGTGGAGGCATTTGGTCGAAATTTCAATGCATATGTGAAATGAGAAATAGGCCTAAGACTATATACTGAATGTCTGTGTATATACATACTGAGGAGGCATAGGGGAAATACACTGCCCAGTGGATGCTATTCCTGTACTTGCTTGAAATTGGTTATGCTATTTTATTCTGTGTATTCAAGTAAGCAAGAGTTCACATCTCCATTTCATTTTTTCGGTTCTTCTGATCCGTCAGAAGAACAGAAAAAAGGATCCTGTAAACAAATGGATCCTGTTGCATCCGTTATGCACATTTGGCATCCGTTTGAGCCATTTCTACCTGAGATCCGTTTTTTAGACAGAAAGAAAACTCCTGTACGCAGTACTTTTTTCTGTCTGATAGAACAGATCTCAGAAATGGCTCAAACGGATGCCAAATGTGCATAACGGATGCAACAGGATCCATTTGACACATCAGAAGAACGGAAATGTAAACTCTCCCTATTTATATTTGTTTTGAGTACTTTTTTTTGCATTTTTCTTGTAATTATGGTAACAGACCTTTTTATTGGCATTGTATAGTGTGTATAGCTGTAATATTGTGAAAGGCAGGAGCGTACCTATAGTGGAGACAGGGGACGCAGCTACTGCGGGGCCTGAACTCAAAAGGGGCCCACCTAAGATGAGGACTAAATTGTAAAAGGACCCCCACAATAGTATTATATACAGTGACATGATATGCAGTATATGTGTGGGAAACGGACAAAGTCACAGCCGGGCCTGGTCTGAGTGAATGTTTTTGACTAGCTGCAGGACTGGGGCTTGCATGGGGGGGGGGGGGGGTGGTTTGAAGAAGTTGCCGGTGAGGGGGGGGGGCGGGGGGGGGGGGCCCATTCAATAATTTGGTGTGGGGCCCAGTCAGTTCTAGTTACGCCACTGGCTTTCGGCATTTGCCCTCTGTGTCAAGGCACCTATTCAGAGCAGTTGGGGGCTAGTGCTTCTTCCTTTGAATGATGGCACAGGCAAGCGGTACTGGGATCAGGGCCAGAATAACCATGGTGCATGCAGAGCTACTTATACAGGCCCGCAGTGCACAATTACTAGGGGGCCCTAGGCACCTGGAGCCCCTGCACTCAACTGCATCAGTGTTCACTGGACAATGATACAATTTTTCATCCGTTAGCGCCCCCCTCCATTCCATGCATTTTTCTGTGATGCATGACATCATCGTGCTGCCTGCGTCATTCCACAAGATCAGAACCAGCAGATGAGACTCTGCACTGCTGCATGAGCATAGTGGGACCATGCTGGGACAGGTGAGTAGAGACTGCCCTCCTCTTTTTTGTTCATATGCCCTAATACTGACGCATGACCCTAATACTGGCCCTAATACTGACCCCTGACCCTAATGCTGGCCCTTAAAACTGGCTACTGACCCCAATACTGGCCCCTAACACTGACCCCTGACCCTAATACTTGCCCTTTACCGTAATACTGGCCTCTGACACTAAAACTGGCCCATAACACTGACCCCTGACCCTAAATTTTTCCCCTAACACTGACTCCTGACCCTAAGCCTGATACTGACCCTAATATTAAGGTGGGCATCCGCTGTGATGTCACAGTCCTATAAAACCCTTATCCGAAGCAGTCTCCGCCATAGTTCTGTAAGCTGAGCATAGGGAGAGACTTGGCATGTACTAGGGGCAGTGTTGCTGCAAACAGTTTTAGAGAACAATATTGGACAGAGAGAATGCAGGTAGAGTGTATCGCCATGTGCATCACCATTAAGTCCATCAACATTCATAGTTAATCCGTTCTGTTAGTGATACAGTTACTGTGCCTTAGTATAAAAGGCAGGTGTAATATATAGCATTGTGCGTCACTGTCAAGTGCTGCAACATTCATAGTACATTCGTTCTCTTAGAGATACGGCTACTGTGCCTCAGAATTGAAGGCAGGTGTAATATATCGCCTTGTACATCACTGTCAAGTGCACTGACATTCATAGTTAATCCGTTCTGTTAGGCCCCTTTCACACGGGCGAGTTTTACGCGCGGGTGCAATGCATGAGGTGTATATTTCAATTTAGTCATTGACTACTAGTTGCCTCATCTTGCCATGTGTTTTTCTTATTAATAAAACTTAGCTTTTATTAGGTGAATTTTAATTAATATTCCTATCTAACCATGTGGGGTTAAAAAACTAACAGGTGATCCCCTATTCCAGTGCTGTATTACATGTATCTTCTCTTGGGCTGGTAGCTGCTCTCTAGCTCCAGATCTCCCCTAGCAATGATATCATTTCTTTTCATGTGTTGCACTTTAGTTTAGTTACACCTTGTAATTAAAATCGCCTCATGCACTGCCCCCCGACATGTTTCGCCAGCTACCTGGCATCTTCAGGGGATCGGACACTGCCAAACAACCTAGGCTTGCCACTGCTTCACAATCATCTTAAGTGGCAACAGATCACACCAGGAGTTAGTGGATTCCTCTGACACCATGCTTAGTTCACATGGCTCAGGAACTGCCTGCTCTCACCTGTACTGAACCTGCCTCTTGATTTTGCTGCTCCTTCTGCTAGCCAAGTAATGATATCCGCCAACTTTGCTCTGCTTTTTAGCGAGGATGAGCTTTGTGAGGATAGTCAGCAGTTACAGGCCAGCCCAGACTTGTAGAAGAGGTCTGCTGCGGACTCCTTTAGGCATACAACTACCGATGATGACAGTCGGGTGGAAGCATGTTTTTATGAGAGGTCAGGGATTTGCTCCAGAGACAGGTGAGGGTGACACAAGTGACGACCAAACATTCGTAGATGATGATGTATCCGATCGCACGTGGAAGCTGGGTGAAGAGGGGGCAATCACAATCCATTAGTAAGTGCCTTGTATTAAATTTCTCTACATGATAAATAGCATTTGTTGAAGTGAGACCACCCCTTTAAAGTATCTTAAGTATGATGTGCTTGTTGACTGATTCATTTTTTGAAGCCAGTCCCATTATTAATTTACAAAATAAGTAACATTTTTATGGAATTGCTTCTTACAATTTCTTTTGCTTGCTGGAACCTTCAGTGCTTCTGTGTAATATGTGTGAGAAGTCATCAGTAGTAATGGACAAACATCGACTTGCGAACATGATCAAATGATTGCGAACCACAAGTTCGCAGCGGGCACCAGTCACTTTAATGGCAGGCGAACCTGAAATACCTTCAGGTCATATTTGCAGCCACCAAATACTTACTAGAAGTGCACAAATCGTCCCACAACATAGACAGTGACATACCAGAGGGGGATCAATGGCAAAAATTCCCACAAAAAATATGTATTTTAATCAGGGGCCATTTTTATGTTCTTAAAGGGAAACTGTCGAAAATGTACCCTTCTGGAGTCTATACATTTTTTATTTTAGACCACGGGAGTACAGGCCCAAAACATTAGGCATTCACCGGACAGAAAACATCAAGTGCTTTATGTGGCTGGGGGTATATTAGATGGTCATTGGATATCAATTTTAATGCAGGCCAGTGGAATACAGGCCCCAAACATTAGGCATTCACTGGACAGAAAAGAACAAGTGATTATGTGGCTGGAGGTATATTAGACGGTCATTGGATAACAATTTTACTGCAAGCCACTACAAATACATGTCAAGTACATATGTTTAAAAGAACTAAAAATATAAATTGGTTTAAAAACAAGGCTAAAGAAATCCCCCCTCTTGAATAAACCCCAAATGATAATAGGTGAAATTTGATAACACGTGGTCATCACAGGTGTTAAATTCCTCCGAGGCCCCAACAATTAGGCATTCACTGTACAGAAAAGATCAAGTGATTATGTGTCTAGTCAATAGATATCAATTTTACTGCAGGCCAGTGGACTACAGGCTCCAAAAATTATTCTTTCATCGGACAGAAAACATCAAGTGATTATGTGCCTGAAGGCATATTAGACGGTCATTGGATATCAATTTTACTGCAGGCCAGTGGACTACAGGCACCAAAAATTATTAATTCACAGTACAGAAAAGAACAATTGATAATGTGGCTGCAGTTACTTTAGACGGTCACCGTATAACAATATTACTGTTGGCCAGTTAGATTACAGGCACAAAAAATTATGCATTCACCTTACAGAAAAGATCAAGCGATTATGTGGCTGGAGGTATATTAGACGGTCAATGGATATCAATTTTCCTGCAGGCCAGTGGAGTACAGGCCCCAAAAATTATTCATTCACTGGACAGAAAACATCAAGTGATTATGTGGCTGGAGGTATATCAGACGGTCATTGGATATCAATTTAAATGCAGGCCAGTGGAGTACAGGCCCAAAACATTAGGCATTCACCTTACAGAAAAGAACAAATGATTATGTGGCTGGATAAATATCAGACGGTCATTGGATATCAATTTAAATGCAGGCCAGTGGAGTACAGCTCCAAACATTAGGAATTCACCGGACAGAAAAGAATAAATTATTATGTGGTTGGAAGTATATTAGACAGTCATTGGATATCAATTTTACTGCAGGCCAGTGGACTACAGGCACCAAAAATTATTAATTCACAGTACAGAAAAGAACAAATGATTATGTGGCTGGAGGTATATTAGACGGTCAATAGATATCAATTTTCCTGCAGGCCAGTGGAGTACAGGCCCCAAAAATTATTCATTCACTGGACAGAAAACATCAAGTGATTATGTGGCTGGAGGTATATCAGACGGTCATTGGATATCAATTTAAATGCAGGCCAGTAGAGTACAGCCCCAAACATTAGGCATTCACCAGACAGAAAAGAACAAAGGATTATGTGGCTGGAGGTATATTAGATAGTCATTGGACATCAATTTTACTTCAGGCCAGTGGAGTACAGGCTCAAAAAAATAGTTATTCACCGTACAGAAAAGATTAAGTGATTATGTGGCTGGAGGTATATTAGACGGTTATTAGATATCAATTTTACTGAAGGCCAGTACAAATACATGTCAAATACATATGTTTAAAGAACTAAAAATATCAAATTGAATTAAAAACATAACTAACGAAATCCCCCTTTTTGAAAAAACAAACAAATGATAATAGTTTAAATTCGATAAAACGTGGTCATCACAGGTGTTGAATTCCTTCGTGGCCCTAAACATTAGGCATTTACCAGAAAGAAAAGGCCTTTGATACCGCTGTATTTACATAGGACAGGGACCATGCTTTGTTCTGGGTGGAAATTCAATTAAACATGGTCGTCACAGGTGTTAAATTCCTCCGAGATCAATGCATCATTCATTTTTAGAAATGTGAGGTAGTCGTGAGCTAGGTGAGTGCGCTTATCAGTCACGATCCCCCCTGCTGCGCTGAACATCCTTTCAGACAGGACACTCAACGAGGGGCAAGCCAAGAGTTCCATGGCAAATTGTGTCAGCTCTGGCCACAGGTCAAACCTGTACACCCAGTAGTCAAGGGGTTCCTCGCTTCTCAGAGCGTCCACATCGGCCGTTAACCCGATGTAGTCGGACACTGTCATGGTCTTACCTCCTTGCTGTTCTCCTTCGTTTGACATGTGCTGGCGGCCATCTTGGTTTCTGGGTTTCTTGTAGCCTCCCACCCTGCGGCTCCTCCTTCCCACTGGGAGGAGCTGGATGCCTAGCTCATATATATAGGAGGTCTGTGGCTTCAGTTCCCTGCTTGGTCCTCCTGTGCTCACATGCTTCTAAGACTGCTGCTGCTTCTGGTTCCTGATCCTGGCTTCGTCTGACTACCCTGCTGATTCCTGATCCTGGCTTCGTCTGACTACCCTGTTGGTTCCTGATCCTGGCTTCATCTGACTACCCTTCTGGTTCCTGATCTCTGGTTTCGCAAGACCCTGCTTCGGTTTAGCCATCCGTTTGGACTTTTGCCTTACAGCTTTATTTTCAATAAAGCCTTCTTATTTCCACTCATCTCTTGTTGTACGTCTGGTTCATGGTTCCATGACATTAGGACCAAGCCATGTATTCTGATGGTACAGGGCCATCCTCGCTACCTACGCTGGTTGCCAGACTTGATCAGCAGGATCACCTGTTGGGTCGGTTCACTGTGGCGTTGCAAACCCTGCTTGAACGCACGGCTCATTTAGCTTCCGTTGCCGATGGGTCGGTTGTCGCTCCTGGGCCCGCTCCTACTGCCGCTCCGGTTGTTGCGCCAGAGTCTACCCCGACACCTGTTGCTGCGCCTGCGGTGTTTCAGGGTATGACCGGTTCTGCCCCCCTTCCACAGCGCTTTGGGGGAGAGCCAACTCAGTGCCGAGGTTTCCTTAACCAGGTGGGCATATACTTTGAGTTGCTGCCACATGCCTTTCCTACTGAGAGATCAAAGGTGGGCCTCTTGATCTCCCTGCTCTCGGACAAGGCCTTGGCCTGGGCCAGCCCTTTATGGGAGAACAACAATCCGGTGGTTGCCGAGTTTTCCGGTTTTGTTGCTTCTCTTCGGAAGGTATTCGATGTGCCGGCTCGTGCTGCCTCTGCTGCGAAGCTCCTTATGTCCATCAGACAGGGTTCACGATCCGTAGCTGAATACGCCATTGAGTTTCGTACCCTGGCAGCAGAGGTGGGCTGGAGGGGGTTATAACAGGTTATATTTCCCAATGTTTTAGGGGGTAAACCTAATTTAAACAAATAATAAAAAAAATAAAATAAAAAAAAAGCAGTGTAGGCTACCTCCTCATCCTCCACCGCCGCTTCCACCTACACCGCCACATCCACTGCCTCCTCAACCTCCTTTTTTATGTATTTTAAGTCATTTCCGTTTCCACATTTGTTTGCAATTTTTTGCGATTAAATGCGCTAAAAAATTGTTATTTCATAGGGAAATTGTTAAAGTATTTGGTAATGTCCCCTTTAAGGCACATCAGGAGGGGGCAAATCATTTTACTGTATATTAGAGTTACAGTTTATCTTTTCTTTGCTTTCCTGCTTTAACCTGCTTCTAAAAGTAAAGTGGTTCAGTGAGGGTCAAGGCGAGTTCCTAGAATATATATTTTTTGGCACAAGTTAGCGGAAAATAATTTTGTAAGAGAAAAAATAAATAAATAAATAATAATTTTCCCCTAACCTGTGCCAAAAATGAAAATATTCTAGGAACTCGCCGTGCCCCTCACGTAATACCCTGGGGTGTCTTCTTTCCAAAATGGGGTCACTTGTGGGGTATTTATACTGCCCTGGCATTTTAGGGGCCCTAAAGCGTAAGAAGAAGTCTGCAATATAAATATCTAAAAATGTTTACGCATATGGATTCCGTGAGGGGTATGGTGAGTTCATGTGAGATTTTATTTTTTGGCACAAGTTAGTGGAATATGAGACTTTGTAAAAAAAAACAAAAATACAAAAAAAAAAAAATTTCCGCTAACTTGTGCCAAAAAAAAAAAATCTTCTATGAACTCGCCATGCCCCTCAAAAGTGATATTTTTATAGCGCCGCAGCGATTTTACGGTGTTTTTGCAGTGATCAGAAAAAAAAACGGTCACTGCGGTGGGGCGTACTGAACGCAAGTGTGTGCACAAGATCAGGCCTGATCGGGCGAACACTGCGTTTTTTGTAGAGCCTATAGAACATGTGCTATTCTTGTCCGCAATTGCGGACAAGAAAAGGCATTTTCTCTATAGTTCTGGCAATGTGCAGATCCGCAAAATCCACGGAAAGCACATTGCAGTGTTCGTGTTTTGCGGATCCGCAGATCTGCAAACACATACGGACGTCTGAATGGAGCCTTACAGGGGGGTGATCAATGACAGGGGGGTGATCAAGGAGTCTATATGGGGTAATCAACCCCCTGTCATTGATCACCCCCCTGTAAGGCTCCATTCAGATGTCCGTATGTGTTTTGCGGATCCGTGGATCCGTGGATCCGCAAAACACATCCGATAGGTCTGAATGGAGCCTTACAGGGGGATGATCATTGACAGGGGGGTGATCAGGGAGTCTATATGGGGTGATCGGGGTTAATAAGAGGTTAATAAGTGACAGGGGGTGGGGGGTGTAGTGTAGTGGTGTTTGGTGCTACTTACAGAGCTACCTGTGTCCTCTGGTGGTCGATCCAAGCAAAAGAGACCACCAGAGGACCAGGTAGCAGGTATATCAGATGCTGTTAACAAAACAGCATCTGATATACCTTTCAAGGGTTAAAATAATCTCATCTACAGCCTGCCAGCGAATGATCGCCGCTGGCAGGCTGTAGATGCACTCGTTTACCTGCTGTTTCCTGAATGCAGGGCCACAGGTGGTCATTATACAGTGGGGGGGGGGGGGGGATTGGGGGTTCATTATACTGTGTGAAGGGCCACTAGTAGTCATTATACTGTATAGGGGCCACTGGGGGTCATTATACCGTGTGGGAGCCACAGGGGGACATGTCAATGTAAAAAAATGCCTCTGTCCAGGAGCGCGCGTTCACAGGAAATCTTGCGTCTCGCGAGATGACGCGCCGGCGCGTCGAAGAGGAATGAATCGACTGCCTCTGGACCGCAATCCTGCGTTAGGCGCAGGGCCGGCTCAAGGTTCATGTGGGCCCTTGGGCGATAAATTCCAGTGGGCCCTCATGAGGCATTTTTTTACATTGACATGTCCCCCTGTGGCTCCCACACGGTATAATGACCCCCAGTGGCCCCTATACAGTATAATGACTACTAGTGGCAATTCACACAGTATAATGAACCCCCAATTCCCCCCCCCCCCACTGTATAATGACCACCTGTGGCCCTGCATTCAGAATAATAACCCCCAGTCGCCCCAATTCAGAATAATGACCCCCAGTAGCCCCTCACACTGGGGGAATACTGTATGGAGGGGGCTCTGGGGGTCATTATACTGAATGGAGGGTCATTGGTGATCATTATACTAAATGGGGGACACTGGGGGTCATTATACTATGTAAAGGGCCCTCACAGTATAATGACCCCACAGTGACCCTCCATTCAGAATAATGACCCCCAGTCACCCCCACACTGGGGCTTATACTATATGGAGGGGGCACGAGGGGTTATTATATTTAATGGGGGCTCTGGTGGTCATTATGCTAAATGGAGGGTCAATGGGGATCATTATACTAAATGGGGGGCACTGGGTGTCATTATACTGTGTAAGGGGCCCTCACATTGTGATGAATGACCCCCAGTGGCCCTTTCACATACCTATCATTGCTGGAGAGCAGGGGAGCTGGCAGTCCTGTCATTCACTAACCGCAGCTCCCTGCGCTCCTTCTCTCCGGTGGCCCGCTGCAGCAGTGAGCCAGGCCTGGAGGAGAGAAGGAGATGTGCAGTGATGTAGCTAGAACTGACTGGACCCCACAGCAAATTTTAGTACGCCCCCCTCCCCCCCAATGTGTGTTCACATCACGTTTTTCCTATCGGTTTGATGTATACAAATGTGCAGCACTCCACATTTTTGTATCCTGCAGAGTCAAGTAAAAAGGCATCTGTTAACGCATACATTTTTGGTATACATTAAATGGATGGCACAAATGGGATGTAAACCCAGCCCTAGTATCAGAAAAAGCACCAGTACACAGCGGCGCAGTGTGGCGGAGAGGGGAGGCCGACATGTACTGACAGAGCGCTACCTGGTCCTGGTGGTCAGGGATGAGGACTGTGTTTCCCAAGGATCATTTTCTACTGGGAAATACAGGGCACAGTATAATACACTAGAATCTATATAAAATAAAGATATTAGCCCTACCCCCAAATAATAATACAATTAGGGGATCATTTATTATATCAAAATACGTCTATATTAGGCGTATTTCTGACACAGATTGTGGCGCAAAGGTCCTTAACACCGCAAACTGTATCTTTTCCTGCTCATGCCAGGTCTAAAAAAAGTGGTGTGGGCAGGGAAAGGGATACAGTTATGGCCATGCAGTTATTGGATACCACCGCCATATAGTGATAACACCGCCATACAATGATAACACCACCATACAGTGACCAGATAAAAGGGTATAAGAGGGCACAGTACAGGGAATGACTATGGGCACTGCACAGGGTGTGGTAAGAGGGCACAATGCAGGGTATAAAGGGGCACAGTACAGGGTGGGGAGCACAGTACAGGGTGGGGGGCACAGTCACATGACCCTGTGACGTTAGAAGGTCCTTATGGTGAATGCGGTTCAGATGCCACCATAATGAGAGGCAGAGGAGTGAGACAGCGGCCCTGGATGGACAGGAGGGGGGGACACATCAAGTAGGTTGAAGGGGCTCTGAGGGGAATTCATACAAGAAGTAGGGGCAGGAGGTCTGTGCAGGGAAGCAATAGGAGATAGGAGGGTGAAACAGGAGCTCTGGATACATGAGGGAGGAAAGGAGACAGCAGGGGCCCCACGAGGATGAGATAGGACAGGATATGTGGGGGGGGGGCAGGTGTCATGGAGACAAACTGCTTAATGAAACAGTAACACAACTAAATAGAATGAAGCAGTATCCAGCAGCAGATCGAAGAGTCCCCCCCTTCTGTCCCACAGACAAGAGACAGTCACAGTGCAGACTCACTCACAGACTGTCTTCACACTTCTCTGCTCCAGCTCCAGCCCTCTGGTCTCTCTCCTCAGGCAGCATGTGTCCTGTGTAGAGGGGGCGTGTTCTGAGTCTCTGCAGCTCAGAGGGCCCACCAAAGGGGTACTGCGTAAGTGAAATGACAGCAGTAAGAGCTCCCATCTGAATTAATGGAAGTGCTCATAGCAGCTCAGTGGCCCCCCCCCCCCCCAGGAGTATTGGGCCCCGACACTCGCCGGGGGATGCCGGGTTATGACGCCGTCTCTGGTTAGGCGGTCCGGAGGCGGTTAAAAAAAACACCAATTTTTTGCAATACCCTACATTTGGAGCCTATGTTGCATTTGTTAATGTGAAATATAATTTTGAAATACTGCAATAATGTTATATACCACTGTTATATTCTGCTATTAAAAATACACCCATTTTGGGCAAAATACTAAATTTGTGGAGTTTGCTGCATCTGTCATTGTTAAAAACAAGCTTGAAATACTGCAATAATTTTCTGGGTTTAAAAAAGCACCCATTTTTGGCAACACCCTACATCCAGGGCCTATGTTGCATTTGTCAGTGTGAAATATAATCTTGAAATACTGCAATAATTTTCTGGGTTTTAATAAACAACCTTTTTGGGCAAAATACTAAATTTCTGTTAGTGTGAGTGTAAAATACAAGCGTTAGATACTACTGTTATATTCTGCTATAAAATAAAAAACATTTTGGGCAAAATACTAAATTTGTGGTGTTTGCTGCATCTGTCATTGTTAAATACAAGCTTGAAATACTGCAATAATTTTCAGGGTTTAAAAAAGCACCTATTTTTGGCAATACCCTAAATCTGGGACCTATGCTGCATCTGTCAGTGTGAAATACACGCGTTAGATACTGATGTTATCTTCTGTTATTTAAAAAAACACCCATTTTGGGCCAAATACTATAATTGCAGCCTTTGCTGCATATGTCAGTCTGAAATACACGCGTTAGATACTGCGGTTATATTCTGTTATAAAAAAAAAAACACCCATTTTGGGCCAAATACAAAATTTGCAGCCTTTGCTGCATCTGTCAGTGTGAAATACACATGTTGGATACTGCCGTTATATTCTGTTATAAAAAAAACCCACCCATTTTGGGCAAGATCCTAAATTTGCGGAGAATAAGGAGAGCGTCAAATAAGTGACGTGGCCCCAGTTGTGGTGCTGCTGATGGAGCTTCTGTTGCAGGGAGAAGACGTAGTCGATCTGAACCAGCTACACGCTGTCATGGTCTTACCTTCTGCTGTTCTCCTTCGTTTGACATGTGCTGGCGGCCATCTTGGTTTCTGGGTTTCTTGTAGCCTCCCACCCTGCGGCTTCTCCTTCCCACTGGGAGGAGCTGGATGCCTAGCTCATATATATAGGAGGTCTGTGGCTTCAGTTCCTTGCTTGGTCCTCCTGTGTGCACATGCTTCTAAGACTGCTGCTGCTTCTGGTTCCTGATCCTGGCCTCGTCTGACTACCCCGCTGGTTCCTGATCCTGGCTTCGTCTGACTACCCTTCTGGTTCCTGATCCTGGCTTCGTCTGACTACCCCTCTGGTTCCTGACCTCTGGCTTCGCAAGACCCTGCTCCGGTTTAGCCATCCGTTTGGACTTTTGCTTACAGCTTGATTTGCAATAAAGCCTTCTTATTTCCACGTATCTCTTGTTGTACGTCTGGTTCATGGTTCCTTGACATTAGGACCAAGCCATGAATTCTGACGGTACAGGGCCATCCTCGCTACCTACGCTGGTTGCCAGACTTGATCAGCAGGATCACCTGTTGGGTCGGTTCGCTGTGGCGTTGCAAACCCTGCTTGAACGCACGGCTCATTTCGCTTCCGTTGCCGATGGGTCGGTTGTCACTCCTGGGCCCGCTCCTACTGCCGCTCCGGTTGTTGCGCCAGAGTCTACCCCGACACCTGTTGCTGCGCCTGCGGTGTCTCGGGGTATGACCGGTTCTGCCCCCCTTCCACAGCGCTTTGGGGGAGAGCCAACTCAGTGCCGAGGTTTCCTTAACCAGGTGGGCATTTATTTCGAGTTGCTGCCACATGCCTTTCCTACTGAGAGATCAAAGGTGGGCTTCTTGATCTCGCTGCTCTCGGACAAGGCCTTGGCCTGGGCCAGCCCTTTATGGGAGAACAACAATCCGGTGGTTGCCGAGTTTTCCGGTTTTGTTGCTTCTCTTCGGAAGGTATTCGATGTGCCGGCTCGTGCTGCCTCTGCTGCGAAGCTCCTTATGTCCATCAGACAGGGTTCACGATCCGTAGCTGAATACGCCATTGAGTTTCGTACCCTGGCAGCAGAGGTGGGCTGGAATAATGAGGCTCTGGTCGCTGCTTTCTCTCATGGTCTCTCGGATGCCTTGAAGGATGAGGTTGCAGCTAAGGACCTACCAGTGGAGCTCGAGTCTCTTATTTCTTTCCTGATTTAGATTGACACCAGACTCAGGGAGAGACCTTCCTTTAAGGAGAGCCTGCGGAGGTCTTCTAACAGATTGGCGCCTACGTTTTCTGTCCCACCCGTGCCTCCCTCTCCTCCCACGCCTCCTGGGGATGACTTGTCTGGGGGTGAACCCATGCAGCTGGGGTTTGCTCGCCTGTCCGAGGGGGAGAGGGTACTCCGGAGACGCGAGGGCCGATGCATGTACTGTGGTCTCGGTGGGCATTTTCGGTTGGCATGTCCGAACCGTCCGGGAAACGCTCGCACCTGAGATCCTGTCGGGGGCAGATCTTGGGTGGAGTCTCCTCGTCCCCGGTTTCCCGTGTTGACAAACCACTGATCACTGTTGTCCTCTCCTGGGTCGGGGGCTCGGTGACGACCCAGGCGTTGGTGGACTCTGGTGCTGGTGGTTTGTTCATTGATAGTGTGTTCGCTGCCGCCAATTCCATTCCTCTGCAGCCTCGAGGTTCCCCACTGGCTCTTGAGGCGATAGACGGCAGACCTCTTCTGCCGCCACACGTGACTCATGAGACCCTTCCAGTGGGGATAGCCATTGGTGCCGTTCACAGAGAGTCGGTCTGTCTCCAGGTTATTTCGTCTCCACACTACTCGGTGGTCTTGGGGTACCCCTGGCTCCAGAAGCATAATCCGACTTTCGATTGGAGATCGGCCGAGATCCTCTCGTGGTCACCGCAGTGTGGGGCTAGTTGCATCCATGGGCCTGTCAAGTTGCTGTGTACTTCCTCGGACTCTCTGTTGCCTCCTGAATACGAAGAGTACCGGGATGTATTCGATAAGGTGCGCGCGGTTGCCCTACCTCCGCACCGCCCATACGATTGTGCCATAGAGTTACAATCTGGTGCCGTTCCTCCTCGTGGCAAGGTCTATCCACTGTCGGTAGCGGAGAATGAGGCCATGGAGGAGTACGTGAGGGAGGCGCTTTCACGCGGACACATTCGCAAATCCTCGTCCCCGGCAGGGGCTGGATTTTTCTTTGTGAAAAAGAAGGGCGGTGAGTTGAGGCCTTGCATCGATTACAGGGGTCTCAATCGCATCACGATCAAGAACGCTTACCCGATACCCTTGATTTCCGAGCTGTTCGATCGCCTCAAAGGGGCCACGGTCTTTACCAAACT
Source organism: Bufo gargarizans (assembly GCF_014858855.1). Taxonomy (NCBI): domain Eukaryota; kingdom Metazoa; phylum Chordata; class Amphibia; order Anura; family Bufonidae; genus Bufo; species Bufo gargarizans. The sequence goes on along the minus strand of NC_058080.1, from coordinate 632,911,529 downwards.
CGACCTGAGGGCGGCATATAACCTGGTAAGGATCAAGGCGGGCGATGAGTGGAAGACCGCGTTTAACACCAGGACCGGTCATTATGAATCCTTGGTTATGCCCTTTGGGTTGTGCAATGCGCCCGCAGTCTTCCAGGAATTCATCAACGATGTTTTCCGTGACCTGTTGCAGCAGTGTGTGGTGGTCTATTTGGATGACATCTTGGTATATTCTGAATCCATGTAGGCCCACATTATGGATGTCAGACGGGTGTTGCAACGGTTACGAGAGAACAGGCTGTTCGGTAAGCTTGAGAAATGCGAATTTCACCGATCCCAGGTAACCTTCTTAGGTTACATCATTTCCGCTGAGGGGTTCTCCATGGATCCTGAGAAGGTTTCGGCTGTCTTACAGTGGCCCCAGCCCAGTGGTCTTCGTGCCCTGCAGCGCTTTTTGGGATTCGCCAATTATTATCGGAAGTTCATCAGGGACTTTTCTATGCTAGCCAAGCCTCTCACGGATCTGACCAGGAAGGGCAGTAATTTCCAGGTCTGGCCGCTCGAGGCCATTCGAGCTTTTGAGGCTCTAAAGTCCGCCTTTGTGTCGGCTCCGATTCTGTCGCATCCCAACCCTGGGTTGCCCTTTGTCCTCGAGGTGGACGCGTCTGAGACGGGAGTAGGCGCCCTTCTGTCTCAGCGTAGAACACCAGAGGGTCCTCTGCTTCCTTGTGGGTTTTACTCCCGGAAACTGTCTTCCGCGGAGTGCAACTATCAGATTGGTGACAGGGAGTTATTGGCCATCGTGCAGGCCCTTAAAGAATGGAGGCACTTGCTCGAGGGTTCGGTTGTTCCGGTTCTCATCCTAACGGACCACAAGAATCTGACCTACCTTTCTGAGGCCAAGAGATTGACACCACGTCAGGCCAGATGGGCTCTGTTCTTGTCACGTTTTAATTACGTGGTCTCCTACCTACCCGGTTCCAAGAACATCAGAGCGGATGCCTTATCACGGCAGTACTCCGAGCTGTCCGGGGAGGAGTCGATTCCGACTTCGGTCATACCTCCGAATCAGATCCTGGCCGCCATTCGCACCAGCCTGACCTCTCCCCTGGGTGAGCAGATTTTGGCGGCTCAATCTGGTGCTCCCTCTGGGAGACCCAACGGCAGAAGTTTTGTGCCTGAGGAGTTGCGCACTTGGTTGTTGCGAACCTACCATAACTCCAAGGCCGCGGGGCATCCTGGAAAGAATCAGCTGTCCTGGGCTGTTTCACGTCTGTTCTGGTGGCCTTCTCTACGTTCCGACATCGCCGCATATGTAGCGGCATGCTCCGTTTGTGCCCAGAGTAAGTCCCCTCGGCACCTTCCGTTGGGCCTTTTGCAACCCATAGCCACCGGGGAGCGCCCATGGTCACACCTGGGGATGGATTTCATTGTGGACCTCCCTGCATCCCGAGGCCATACGGTCATTCTCATGATTGTGGATCGGTTTTCCAAAATGTGCCACTGTGTTCCTCTCAAGAAGTTACCCTCTGCACAAGAGTTGGCCACGATTTTCGCCAGGGAGGTCTTCCGGTTGCACGGTTTGCCCAAGGAGATTGTGTCGGATCGGGGGAGTCAGTTTGTGTCCAGGTTCTGGCGCGCCTTTTGCTCCCAGTTGGGGATTCATCTCTCTTTCTCCTCGGCCTACCACCCTCAGTCCAATGGGGCCGCAGAACGATCCAATCAGGCCTTGGAGCAATTCCTTCGTTGCTATGTCTCCGATCACCAAGACAATTGGGTTGACCTCCTGCCTTGGGCTGAGTTTGCCAGGAACACGGCGGTGAACTCTTCCTCTGGGACGTCTCCCTTCATGGCCAATTATGGGTTCCAACCTGCCGTGTTACCGGAGGTATTCTCTCCCCAGGATATTCCGGCTGTGGAGGATCACCTTTCCGTCCTACGTGCTTCTTGGGTACAGATCCAGAGGTCCCTTGAGGTCTCTGCGCAGCGCCAGAGACTCCAGGCTGATCGCAGACGAGCGCCCGCTCCTTCCTACCAGGTCGGAGACCGTGTATGGTTGTCCACCCGCAACCTCAACCTTCGAGTGCCCACTCCCAAGCTGGTGCCTCGCTTTGTTGGTCCCATCCGAGTGCTTCGCAGGGTAAACCCGGTAGCCTATGCCCTTGCGCTTCCTCCTGGCATGCGGATCTCCAACGTGTTTCATGTCTCCCTGTTGAAGCCATTGGTGTGTAATCGTTTCACTTCCTCGGTTCCCCGGCCTCGTCCGGTCCAAGTGGACAATCGTGAGGAGTATGAGGTGAGCAATATCCTGGACTCACGCCTGGTCCGCGGTCGGTTGCAGTTTTTGGTCCATTGGCGTGGTTATGGTCCAGAGGAGCGTTCCTGGGTTCCCTCCGCAGATGTCCATGCTCCTGCCTTGCTCCGAGCCTTCCACGCACGCTTCCCTCAGAAACCGTTCCTTACTCCGCGGAGGAGGGGCCCTTGAGGGGGAGGTACTGTCATGGTCTTACCTTCTGCTGTTCTCCTTCGTTTGACATGTGCTGGCGGCCATCTTGGTTTCTGGGTTTCTTGTAGCCTCCCACCCTGCGGCTTCTCCTTCCCACTGGGAGGAGCTGGATGCCTAGCTCATATATATAGGAGGTCTGTGGCTTCAGTTCCTTGCTTGGTCCTCCTGTGTGCCCATGCTTCTAAGACTGCTGCTGCTTCTGGTTCCTGATCCTGGCCTCGTCTGACTACCCCGCTGGTTCCTGATCCTGGCTTCGTCTGACTACCCTTCTGGTTCCTGATCCTGGCTTCGTCTGACTACCCCTCTGGTTCCTGACCTCTGGCTTCGCAAGACCCTGCTCCGGTTTAGCCATCCGTTTGGACTTTTGCTTACAGCTTGATTTGCAATAAAGCCTTCTTATTTCCACGTATCTCTTGTTGTACGTCTGGTTCATGGTTCCTTGACACACGCACAAGTGAAACACCTTCCTCAGGTGCGAGTAGGCGAGAGAACCTTCAGCGTGGTTTGGTCGGGCCTAATGCGGCTCTACGAATGGTGAGGCCAGAACAAGTACAGGCGATAGTGGATTGGCTTGCTGACAGTGCCTCCAGTTCCTTCACATTGTCTCCCACACAGTCTCCTGCTGAAAGATCAGAGTTAGCACCTGCAGCCAATGTCCATCAGTCTTTCACCTCAACCCTTTGCAAATCAGCCAAGCAGTCTAAGCCCCAAGTCATGCAGCAGTCTCTTCTGCTTTTTCATGACTCTTCTAGCAGGGTTTCCCAGGGCCATCCACCTAGCCCTGCCCCAGAAGTGGAAGAGATTGAGTGCACCGATGCCCAACCACTTATGTTTCAAGATAAGTACATGGGAGGACCATGGCAGCACGTCTCGGATGATGATGAAACACAGGTCTGGCTTTCTGCAGTATGCAGACCAAAAAGGGGTGGTGCAGGGGTGAAGACTGAGTGGAAGATGATGTGGAAGACAATATGGTCCTCGACCCCACATGGAATCAAGGTACTGCGAGTGACCTGTGTAGTTCAGAGGATGAAGCGGTGGTCGCACAGAGCCACCAACACAGCAAAAGAGGGAGCAAGGTGCAAAAGCGGAGCGGCCGTCCCCTAGACAGTACGCCTGCTACTGCCCACCGCAGCAAGGGACCGAGCACACCAAAGCCAGCTCCAAGGAGTTCCCTGGCGTGGCAGTTCTTTAGTCAATGTGCTGACGAAAAGACACAAGTGGTTTGCACGCTGTGCAATCAGAGCCTGAAGCGAGGCATAAACATTCTCAACCTGAGCACAACCTGCATGACCAGGCATCTGTCACGGAAGGTGTACAGGAAACAAGACCATGCAAAATGAATATATGACTCACTGGATCCAAAACTAAGGAACAAAAGGGAGACCCCTGCATCAGACCTGGCTATCTCTCCCTGTCTGCTCAGCCTATGCAAAAATCCCAATGGGTGGATGATCGCATATCTACGTACCTCGACTATATACCACCTGAACACCCTACAATAGTGAGGGGACACGACCACAAATAAATGTACAGCACTTATCTTGTAGAAGGCTGGAAAATAGGATCATCATGCACACACACTCCAGGAAGTTGTATAAGCCGCACACTAATGCATTATGGGGAGGAATTTAAAGAGATGCAATCAGTCCAATCAGTCCAACTACATGACAGCTGAGATGAGGAACTGAAATTCAAAACAAAGAAAACTCAAGGAGGAGGTTCTGAAAGGCTTCTGTCAGAGCTTCTCAGCTGTCTGGTTGTGACAGCATCTAAGTGCAAAGTAGACACCTCAAAAACAAAGAAAGGTCTCTGGCTCCTCCTGCTTCCTCTTCTGCTGCAGTCTCGGCCTCTTCATCCACCTCTGGAGTGACAGTGGCACCTGCCTCCCCACAAACAGAGGATCTGCCAGCAACACCACCACCTGGGTCACCAAGCTTCTCCACAATGTCCCACAGAAGCGTTCAGCTCTCCATCTCCCAAACACTGGAGCGGAAGAGGAAGTACCCCCCTACCCACCCGTGATCCCTGGCCCTGAATTCCAGCATTTCAAAATTACCGGCATTTGAAATGCTGCCATTCCGTTTGGTGGAGACAGAGAGTTTTAAAAGCCTTATGGTGGTTGCTGTCCACACAGTATGTCGTGCCTAGCCACTACTACTTTTCCAGGCGAGCCATCCCTTCCCTGTACAACCAAGTGTGGGACAAAATCAGGTGTGCACTGTGCAACGCCATCTGTGGCAAGCTCCACCTAACTACTGTTACGTGGACCAGTAAGCACGTTCAGGGACGTTATATCTCCCTAACAGCACACTGGGTAAATGCAGTGGAGGCTGGGACTGAGGCGGATAGCAGTTTGGCGCATGTCTTTCCACCACCAAGGATTGCAGGGCGCTTCAGTTTGCCTCCTGTTGCTTCCTCATCCTCTACCGCCTCCTCATCCGGTCAGCGTGACACCTTCACCACCAACTTCAGCACAGCCAGGGGTAAACGACAGCAGGCAGTTTTAAAACTTATCTGTTTGGGAGACAAACCCCACACTGCGCAGGAACTGTGGACAGGCATGGAACAACAGACCAATGAGTGGTTGGTGCCGGTGAGCCTCAAACCCGGCCTGGTGGTGTGCGATAATGGGCTCTCGTAGCAGCTCTGGGACTAGCCGGTTTGACGCACATCTCTTGCCTGGTACATGTGCTGAATTTGGTGGTGCAGAGGTTCCTTAAAAATTACCCCGATATGTCAGAGCTGCTGCAGAAAGTGCAGGCTGTCTGTGTGCGCTTTTGGCGTTCTCACCCTGCTGCTGCTCGACTTTCTGTGCTGCAGCGTAACTTCGGCCTTCCCGCTCACCGCCTCATATGCGACGTGCCCACAAGGTGGAACTCTACCTTGCACATGCTGGCCAGACTGTGCGAGCAGCAGCAGGCAATAGTGGAGTTTCAGATGCAGCACACACGGGTGAGTCACTCTGCAGAAAAACACCACTTTACCTACAATGACTGGGCCTCCATGCAAGACTTGTGTTCCTTGTTACGCTGTTTTGAGTACTCCACCAACATGGCCAGTGCTGATAATGCCGTTCTCAGCATTACTATCCCACTTCTAAACCTCCTTGAAAAAACGCTTCTGGCGATGATGGAAGATGATGTGGCACAGGAGGTGGAGGAGGAAGAGGGATCATTTCATAGGGTTTCCGGCCAGTCATTCACAAGTGGCTCCGAGGGTGGGTTCCTGCACCCACAAATGCCAGGTACACAATTGTCCAGCTAGGGCACAGTTCTGGAGGATAACAAGGTGGAGGAGGAGGAGATGGAGGAGGAACCGTGTTCACTGCAGGGTGGCACCCAAATCAGCTCATGGCCATCACTGGTGTGTGGCTGGGAGGATACAGAGGACACAGACGATACACCTCCCACAGAGGACAGCTTGACGTTGCCTCTGGGCAGCCTGGCACACATGAGCGATTACATGCTGCAGTGTCTCCGCAACGACCGCCGAGTTGGTCACATTCTAACTTGTGCTGATTATTGGGTGGCAATGCTGCTGGATCCCCGTTGCAAGGACAACATGCCATCCTTAATTCTGTCACTGGAGCGTAAGATCGTAAGGTGACATTCACCAATTTTTGGCTGCGATATACTCCTGCTCTATCTAGTAGACAGGTTACTAAATTTCACTAATTTTTCTGTTACATTCTTAGGTGACATTTTACCATTTTTGCCGTGAATAAGCCCCTACTCTCCATAGGTGGCAGGGACCGAAATTTTTAAAAATAATCTGTTCCATTGGTGGGTGACATTAACTCATTTCTGACGATGAAAAACTTCTGCTCTGCATAGGTGACAGGGAATAAAATGTGTCAAATTCATCTTTAATTGGCCCTTTCATTCGATCCTTCCGCTTTAATAACTTGTCCCACATTTCAGCTTGATCACATTGCAGCCATTGACCTCCCTTGGATGTGGTCTCCCTTTCTCACGCTTCCACTCCGGCGTGGAACCCTGATTCGTCGCTAACCGTGATCAACATGGTAGGCGCAGAAAAGAACATCGAAAGTTGATAGAGAAGATATCCAATTGGATCGTGAACATCACAGCGACGTGCGACATGGTGGGGCAGTACGTGTGCACACACCTACACAAACTGACTGATGGGTCGGCCCCTGCAACTTCTGGATCTCCAAATTTGGCATATGGTCTGAGCTTGCCTTTTACGCCTTGCCTTTTACTGAACGTTTGTTTAGCATGACTGGAGGGGGTTATAACAGGTTATATTTCCTAATGTTTTGGGGTGTACCCTAATTTAAACAAAAAAAAATAATAAAGCAAAAAAGCGGTTTTATTCAACCTCCTCATCCTCCACCGCCGCTTCCACCTACACCGCCACATCCACCGCCTCCTCAACCTCCTTTTTTACGTATTTTAAGTGATATCCCTATCCACATTTGTTTGCAGAGCACTTGCCATGCTCTTAACCACATTTTGCTGCCATTTGCCCTCTAGCCCTTTTAGAGCCATTTTAGTGCTCCAAAGTTCGGGTCCCCATTGACTTCAATGGGGTTTGGGGTCAAGTTCGGGTCCCAAACTCAAACTTTTTTGTGAAGTTCGGCTGAACCCGTTGAATCCGAACATCCAGGTGCCTGCTCAACTTTAGTCTTTGACAAGTTATCATAAACGGCAACAGCCAGTTGACAATTTATTCCTACATTTGTAGAAGGAATACTACAGGAAAGACTCAGCACACCATTATGATTAAATGCGCTCAAAATTTTTAATTCATAGGGAAATTGTTAAAGTATTTGGTAATGTCCCCTTTAAGGCACATCGGGAGGGGGGAAATCATTTTACTGTATATTAGAGTTACAGTTTATCTTTTGTTTGCTTTTCTTATGCGTAAATATCTGTATTAATCCATACAATGGCAATATTAGCAGCTGGCAACCTTATAACCTGCTTCTAAAAGTAAAGTGGTACACATTCACCAAAATGAAAAAAAAATCAATTTTTTTCTTCTCCCAAAATCAGACACAACTGATGTGACATTTTTATATTCCATTAATCTGACCTTAGAATCACTTAGATGACAAGATGATAAAGGATCACAATTTCGAGAGGCACAAACAAGAAGCTGCAAGGCAATCCATAAACTATGACAGACACAAGGATGAACTTGCTCACTTTGCCTTGTTAATATAAATTTCAGAAGTGTAGAAAATGTAATATGCGCTCATGCAAAGCATTTTATGGTGATAAATAGAAACTAATACTACACATGAAAATAAAACTGTTTGCTAATACTTTCCAATAGAGAGATTCATATTTTTATGTAAATTTTAACACTCATATCATCTTCAGGAGATATCATATTTATGATGCTAAATGCTGGAAAATGTAGGATGAGCAGGTGCCGCAGATTTTCACAGGCGTTAGTGATGCTCAATCTGTAATGAAGCTCCACAATCATCACATGCCATAAACAGCCTATCAGAGTTCAGGTGTGACTGCAACCCCTCTATAGTTATGCCCACGAAGATTTGGTTGGTACGTGTCCCACCCAAATCAGTCATTAAAGCATTCACAAGCTAACCAGCTGACAGAAGAAACTTTGAGCTGTACTTACCCTTCCATCTCTTCATTGGTTCCACAATCCCAGCTGGGATCACATGACTGGCTATGGACTCTTTTTCTAGTGTCACAACCAGATGTAGCTGTTCAGCTATAACTTTACAGTGATCCCTCAAGATACAATGGCCTTTAGGATACAATATTAGTTACTGGTCAGCAGCTATTCCTGACTGTTACATGTAAGGAATTGTTTTATCTGTCGTTTTTATCTGCTTATTTTTCTTAAATCTATATTTTCACTTATCTTGGATGACATTTTGGGGCTTTGGAGCCAATTACTGAGGTTACAATGGTTTCAACATACAATGTTCGTCCTGGAACCAATTATTATTGCAACTTGAGCAACCACTGTATTATGCAGTACAACAGGAAGAAACAGGAGCACATCCGGTTTATCATCTCATTCAAGATCTCAATGATAACTAGATGGTGTTGTTTCTGAAGAAACCACAGGATGTTGGCTTCAAATATGATTTGCTGTTGGTGCTCCACCCACTTTTTTAAAATTATAACCCAAGTCACCCAATGACTGGTTGTGCCAAATTTGAGGACCCTGCCATTAAAAGTCAAAGAGCGGCAGTAATTTAAATTTTCCCATATAAAATGAATGGCTGAAATGTGATTGGCTGTTCAAGACTCCACCCAATTTTCCTAAATTCTAACCACACTCACCCAGTGACCCATGGTGCCAGTTTGTGGACTCTGGCTTTCATATTATAAGAATAACAGCTTTTTACATTTTCTCATTGAAGTCAATAGGGAAAAGATGATTGGTTGTTTGTGTCTCCTCCCACTTTACCGAATAAGTACCAACAGTAACCGAATGTAAAAAGGTTATGGTGGGGCGGCTCACTGCAACACAAAAAATGGAATAAGGTGCTCAATCCGAACCGAGCGTACCCGACGCTCGTGGTGAGAGTAAAAGAATTAGGATAGAGGGATGGCACTCTAGTCATAGACAGTGCATGGAACAGAAATATTTATTAATAATTAATATCAGCTAGCTTGGTTATGCCAGGAGATGATGATAAAAGAAATGTGTAATAAAATAACATAAAATACAATGTGGGAGATGGGTCTTCAATTAGATGCTCCTAATAAAATTAAAATAGACATGATCCATATGAAGATAAAATACCGTATTATACAGGTAGCGAACAAAAATAGTCCAATGAGAGAGTAATCAAATGGAACAATAATCAAAATGAAAAATAGTTAATAATTGAAAATATTAAAAAAATATAAAAATAAAAATAAAAATAAAAATAAAGATAAAAAAAAAGATAAAAAAATCCTTTGAAGTAGTGGTGTGGTCAGAGTTCTGTAGATAAATGTAGGTAGTTGATCCAATGGTATCCCCAAAGTAGAATAGGTAAGTCAATTAGGTCGGTAGGTGGGGACCTCTTTTAAGAGGTATAATAGTATTATGTTCTGCCCTTTTATCCCGGGTATATAAGGTGTACACTTATAATTTAAGGGTTAATGCAATATTGGTACTGGTGAAAACAGTTTACTTAGGTGGAGAGTGGTCCAGTAGTCATAAGTTGATTTGTATATACTGCTTGGTTAGCAGGTACATTACCCTCCTTCGGTCGGCTGGTGAGTGGCTCCCGGCAGGCGTGCGGCGTCCGCGTGTCTTGTTCCCGCTCGCAGGGCGGGATGCTCTGCCTATTCGTTCCTGCAGGTGTTCGTCACTTCCGGTGACGTCACCTATACTCACTCGCTTTCCCGCTTGTTTCTCGTCGGCGTTCCACGTGGGGGCCGGTTGGCGGGAAAAATTTGAATCTTCTAGTCGATGTTATACTCCGGAGTTTTTGTGGTTTTTAGGATCCTTATTTCTTTCTAGCTAGAGTGACTTGGGTATGGCTACCGCAAAAAAACCCCATACGCGTTTCGGAGCTTGCTGCTCCTTCTTCAGTGGGAATGGGTAGCCTCTCTTGTTTGGACCAGATATAGGGTCCTGATTAGGTCCAATTAGTAATTGGGGGAGTGGTCTCAAATGTTGTGCCTTGGTGCTTGGTAACATCTGGTCATGGATCAGTGGATCGGGAGAATACAGTTGGTTTATCTCAAAAAATCCGAAGAATAAAGTTGATTTATCACAAAAAAATTGATTTATCACAAAAAAATTTATCACAAAAAATTTTTGGATCGATAATATTCTTATTTTTGGAATGGATATCAAATTTGTATGAGAGAGATGAAATAGATGAAAATAATATATACTAGATATAATAATCCAAGATGAGGGTTACAGATACAGTGAACATGAAAACAATAATGATAATATTTATCAGTGGCAATATGAGCCCTAGAGATACAAACGATATTAATAGTGAATAATTATTTTTAATTATTTTTAATTATATTTAATTATTTCATGAGAGGCAATATAGGCCTAGTGGTTTCTTAGGGACATCATGGCAAGCGAAGGATAAATTACTGAGGGATAAATTGCTGAGTATATGTATTTCCATAGTTATAAATCTCAGTAATCGATACAGAGATATTAGATGTAAGGAATCCCTAAGGGCCATGTAGGATGATCTTTAGTTGTGGCTTTGTTCCAATTGTTTTTTGCCACATGTTTTTTGCCTATATGGTGGTGTGTGGGGGGATCCAGGTTATGGATCTATATCCATAAGATGGAGAAAATAGTGTTAGTGGTAGTGGTAGTATTGAGGGAAATCATATTAGTAGTATTCAATATTGTTGGCGATATTGGTAGTGGTGTGAAAGTAGATGGGGGAAGGAGCCCGCCCGGGAGGAGGGGTCGGAGTGCTGGTAAGCAGCCGGACTATGATCCCAAATCCCAAGGGGGGGGGCACCCCACCCATTAGATAGCTCATATTCATAGAAAACCAAAGATTTCCATTTCTGCATTTAATCCATTCGGGATGATCGTGTTAAACTCGAATATTCTTCTAGATTCGGACCTTGACATTGCCGCTATGTGATTGCCGCCTCTCCGTTGGCGTGTGATTTTTTCTATAGCTGTATAGGTGAGTGATGATGGATCGCAGTTGTGTTTTTCTTTGTAGTGTCTAGAAACGGAATGTAATTCATAGCCTTTTTTGATGTTCGATATGTGTTCCGATATTCGTGTTTTCAGAAGTCTTTTTGTACGTCCAATATATTGTTTAGAGCAGGGGCATTGGAGGACATAGATGACGTCGCTGGAACTACATGATAGGTGTTCTTGAATCTTGTGTATGTGTGTACTATGTGTAGCGTTTATTGTGGTCGTCTTCCTCGGAAAATTAGTAATTTTGCAGTTTCGGCATTTACCACATCTAAAAAACCCTTTTAATGTTAACCAATTTGGATTATGTTTTGGTGTAGTCTTCTTTGTTGTTGGTGCCACTTTTAAACCAAGATTGGGGGCTCTAGTGTAGGTGATCTGTGGTTTATCGGGTAATATTTGACCAATGATTTTGTCTCTTTGGATATGGTGCCAGTGCTTGTGGATGCTTGTTTCTAGTTTTTTATAGTGTGCGTTGTATGGTAGAATGATTCTAGGGGTTTCTTCTTTTTTGATCATGTTTGTGGTGGTTTGGTGAAAGAATGTGGTTCTATCCATTGCCCTTACTTTGTCCAATGATCTGTCTATTATTGTTAGTGGATAGTCCTTGGCTAGAAATTGTATTTTCAAATTTTCTGCTTCTGATTCAAATTGTGTGTTTAATGTGCAGTTCCTCTTGAGTCGTCTAAATTGACTGGTCGGGATATTTAGTAGCCAACTCGGTAAGTGGCAGCTTGAGTGTAAGATAAAGTTGTTTTTCATTACTGGCTTCTGATATGTACTACAGTGAAGTTTGTTTCCGGTTATTGTAATTAGTAGATCAAGGAATTCAACTTGTGTTTCACTTATGTTTGTTGTAAGTGTTATGTTTCTATCATTATCATTGATCTGCTCCAGGAATTTGTCTAATTTGTTCCTTGTGTCACTCCAAATGAAAATGATGTCATCTATATACCTCCGCCATAGTACCAGGCTCGTCCCCAGTAGGGGGGTGATGTAATCTTGTTCCCACTGGGCCATGAAGATGTTGGCATAGCTGGGGGCGAACCTGGTACCCATGGCGGTGCCACGCTGCTGTAGATAAAATGATGAATCAAACATGAAATAGTTGTGTGTTAGAATAAAGAATACACTCTCTATTATAAAATCAATCTGGTCTATGTGTAAGGTCCCATAATGATTTAATTGCTCTCTCAGGGCAGCTGTACCGTGGTTGTGGTTGATGATAGTGTAAAGTGAATTTACATCCATTGTACATAGAAGCCAATGTTTTTGATATTCTATCTGTTCTAAGGTCTTCACTATGTCTGTTGTATCTTTAATGTAAGATGGTATTAGTTTTACTGTGGGTTGGAGTAATCTGTCAATATACTGGGAGAGATTTGAGGTGAGGGATCCGATTCCTGAGATTATTGGTCTACCGGGTGGATTTGTTGGATTTTTATGGATTTTCGGTAGACAATAGAAAATTGGAATTCTGTTTTGTGAGTTGGTGATGAATGTAAATTCTTGTTCGTTTAGGATACCCTTTTCTCTACCAGCTTGTGTTATTGTTATTAGTTCTTTATGGAAGTTTTCTGTTGGATCTTTTTTAAGGACGGTATATGTGTGGGGGTCTAGTAGTTGTCTTTTGCATTCTGTATTGTAATCCTCTGTATTCTGTAGTACAATGGCCCCCCCTTTGTCTGCTGGTCTTATAGTTAAGTTCTGGGTAGATTGTAATTGTTTTATTGCATGTATCTCTCTTTTGGTCATGTTAAAGTGGGTTTTATTTAAGTTCATTTTCCTAATATCTGACTCTATGCATTTTCGGAATGTGGCGATGTCGTCTCCCATTTCTTGTTTTGGGTATTTTATGGATTTCATTTTAAGGTCAGTATGACTATAGATTGATGTTTGGCAGTTGTCTCTAGATATTGGGTTTTTGATGAAATATTTTTTTAGGCAGAGTTTTCTCACAAACTTTTCTATTCCTATGTATGCATTGAACTTGTCCATTTTAACTGTAGGGGAGAATTTGAGTCCTTTATTCAATAATCTCTGTTGTGTTTCGTTTAAGGTCACGTCACTTAAATTGACAATAATATTTGTAGTTTCTAGGTCTTGTGATATCTGTTCTGTCTTCTTCTTGTGTCTTCCCCTTCTTGTTTTCTTTGAGTTCTGTGGTTTAGTGATCTGTGTGGATTGTCTCTTTGTGAGTCTGTCATTGTACCTGCTAACCAAACAGTATATACAAATCAACTTATGACTACTGGACCACTCTCCACCTAAGTAAACTGTTTTCACCAGTACCAATATTGCATTAACCCTTAAATTATAAGTGTACACCTTATATACCCGGGATAAAAGGGCAGAACATAATACTATTATACCTCTTAAAAGAGGTCCCCACCTACCGACCTAATTGACTTACCTATTCTACTTTGGGGATACCATTGGATCAACTACCTACATTTATCTACAGAACTCTGACCACACCACTACTTCAAAGGATTTTTTTATCTTTATTTTTATTTTTATTTTTATTTTTATATTTTTTTAATATTTTCAATTATTAACTATTTTTCATTTTGATTATTGTTCCATTTGATTACTCTCTCATTGGACTATTTTTGTTCGCTACCTGTATAATACGGTATTTTATCTTCATATGGATCATGTCTATTTTAATTTTATTAGGAGCATCTAATTGAAGACCCATCTCCCACATTGTATTTTATGTTATTTTATTACACATTTCTTTTATCATCATCTCCTGGCATAACCAAGCTAGCTGATATTAATTATTAATAAATATTTCTGTTCCATGCACTGTCTATGACTAGAGTGCCATCCCTCTATCCTAATTCAGTAACCGAATGTACCAAGTTTGAAGACCTTGCCATTAACAGTGTAAGAATGGCAGCAATTTAAATATTCCCATTGAATAGCCCTAGGTGATATTTGATTGGCTATTTTAAGCTCCGCCCAGTTTTCCCGAATTTTAAGCCAGTCACCCAGTTATGGTCTGTGCCAAGATTGGGACCTCTGGCTTTAAAACTGTGAGAATGGCAGTATTTGAAAGTTTTACCTTGAAGTCAATAGGTGAAATCTGATTGCGAACCACAGTGACCCAGTGACTAACACTTTAAGGTTTGGGAATTATGGCATTTAAGGTGTAAAAATGGCAGCAGTTTTATTGTTTTTGAGGTCCATGACATCAAAAATGTGAGAATGGAAGCATTTTTAGTTTTTCCCATTTAAATCAATCAAATAAATCTGATTGGTTGTTTTTGCCCCGCCCACTTTTCAGAATTTTATTCCCAGTCCTCCTGTGACCAACTGTGCCAAGTTTGAGGACCCTCCCATTAACACTCTAAGAGCAGCGGCAGTTTTAGATTTTCCCAAATGGCTGAAATTTGATTGGCCGCTGTAGACTCGGCCCAATTTTTATAAATGTTAACCCCAGTCACCCAGTGACCCAAGGTGCCAAGTTTGGGTGTTCTGGCTTAAATACTGTGAAAATGACAGCAGTTTAAATTTTATCATCGAAGTCAATAGAGAAAATCTGATTGGTTGTTTGTGGTCCCGCCCAAATTTTGAAGTTGACCCTATGATTAAGTGACCCAAGTTTGGTGAGTTTAACTTCAACGCTGTACGAGTGGCAAAAGTTTACAATTTTCCAATGAAAGTCTATGACAAAAAAGTGGGATCTTTGGGGGACCGCCCCAGGGGTCTGGAGGGTGGGATCGGTTAAAAAAGCACAAGCAACCTATACGGGTAAGTGCCGAACAAGTGTGCAAAGTTTGATAATTGTACTCCTAAAACTGTGGGAGGAGTAGCCTATAGAAAATAGCAAAAATTTTCATTGGCCGTTGCTAGTTCTGCCCACTTTAGGGTGTCCCCTCAAAATGTACCCTTTTATTCGGGTTGACACCAACAATATGTGGTCCGAGTTTGTGGAGTGTACTGCAACAGCTTTCTGCAAACCAAATAAAGTACAAAAATGCATAATAATTGCTAGTGCTATATCTATAAATTAGAGATGCTTGGCAAATCATTTTGTACAAAATTATTTGAGCCCGTCTGCCGCACATCAAGGTGATCTCTGTAAGATGGGTTCCTAACACTAAATTCTACCTTTTATGTGCCATTGGGATGTGCTGACTGACCCTCTTTTTCTTTGCAGTTTATACTGGAGGTGTGGCTGCACTCCTGACCAGCTCGCCTGCCCTATAGGCTGATTTTAATTAGTGTGAGTATATAGCTTTGCCTGCTCTCCCTTATTCACTGGAAGCCATTTGGCACCAGGAGAGATATAGTTGTGGACTCTCAATGCATTCTTTGGTGGCCATTTGGCACCAGGAGTGGTGTGGAGTGGGCCCGGCATGCATGTTGGTACCTGCATTCCTTGGATATAATGGAGGCCATTTTGGCACCAAAGATTACAGAAATTCAAGCAGGCCCAGCATGCATGTGGAACCTACACTCCCTGAATTGTATGGTAGACGTCATGGCACATAACAGGTAGAATTTAGTGTTAGGAACCCGTCTTACAGAGATCGCCTTGACGTGCGGCAGACAGGCTCAAATAATTTTGTACAAAATAATTTGCCAAGCATCTCTAATTTTTATAGCACTAGCAATTATTATGCATTTTTGTACACTGTGTGCTGACTGACCCCCTTTTTCTTTGTAGTTTGGGGAGTGTAGTTTCAAAACTGTGCAAGTGGGAGCGATTTGAAAATTTTCCCTGTCAAAATCAATGGCAAAAAAGGGGTCTTTGGTGATCCGCCGGAGGATGGGATTGCTTATGAAAGCACAAGCAACTTACCTCACTATAGGTCGAAGAAGTGTGGAAAGTTTGGCGTTTTGTAACCCCGAAAATGTAGGAGGAGTAGCGTATAGAACAAGGGGGCGGAGAAGAATAATAAAAACGGAGTAATAAGCTGAAACACTCATAATTAAAGCCTGCACAAGCTAACCAGCTGACAGAAGAAACTTTGAGAAGTACTTAGCCTTCCATCTCTTCATTGGTTCCACAATCCCATCTGGGATCACATGACTGGCTATCGACTCTTTCTCTGGTGTCACAACCAGATGAACTCCTGTTTCTACCTGTTCAGCTATAACTATACAGTGATCGCTCAAAATTAGAGTTGAGCGGACAACTGGATGTTCGGGTTCGACGGATTCGGCCAAACTTCATAAAAAAGTAGTCAAAATTAGAGTTGACCCGAACTTGACCCGAACTTGATCCCGAACCCGGACCCCATTGAAGTCAATGGGCATCCGGACTTTTGAGCACTAAAATGGCTCTAAAAATGTAATGGAAAGGGCTAGAGGGCTGCAAATGCCAGTGCTCTGCAAACAAATGTGGATAGGGAATTGACTTTAAATAACATAAAATACGTAAAAATAAAAAATTATAATCTTGATCTAGGAGGACGAGGTTGATATGGAGTAGGAGGTTGAGGAGGCAGTGGATGTGGCAGTGTAGGTGGAAGTGGCGTTGGAGGAGGTAGCTTTCACTGCTTTTTGGTTTACATTTTTATTTTTATTTTTTTAAATTAGGGTACACCACAAAACATTGGGAAATATAACCTGTGATAACCCCCCTCCAATTGTGCTAAACACACGTTCAGACAATACACTGGCTGCAGGGCAGGCCAGCACATCCAAGGCATAAAGGGCAAGCTCAGGCCATGTGCCCAATTTGGAGACCCAGAAGTTGCAGGGGGCAGACCCATCAGTCAGTTCGAGTAGGTGTGTGCACACATACTGCTCCACCATGTCTCATGTCCCTGTGATGTTCACGATCCATTTGGATACATTCTCTATTAACTTTCGATGTTCTTTTCTGCGCCTACCATGTTGATCACGGTTATCGGCGAATCAGGGTTCCACGCCGGAGAGGGAGCGTGAGAAAGAGAGACCACATCCAAGCGAGGTTCTTTTTTTGAATTAAATATGATCGAGCGGAAAAGTGGGGCAAATTATTGAAGCGCAAATGTGGGACAAGTTGTTAAAGTTTAAGCATTGAATGAAACCAGGGGGCTTGCATCAATTAAAAAAGAACTTTTGAAATGTAATTTCCTGTCACCTATGCAGAGCAGGGGTTTGTATACGGCAAAATTGGTAAAATGTCACCTGACAATGTGACAGAGAAATTAGTGAAATGTTTTTACCTGTCTACTAGGTACAGCAGGGGTATATCACAGCAAAGAAATTGTGAATTTCACCCGAGAATGTAACAGACAAATTAGTGAAATTTGTTTACCTGTCTACTAGGTTCAGAGGGGTATATTACACCCAAAAATTGGTGAATTTCACCCGAATATGTAACAGACAATTTAGTGAAATGGTTTTGCCTATCTACTAGGCATAGCAGGGGTATATCACAGCAAAAAAATTGTGAATTTCACCCGAGAATGTAACAGACAAATTAGTGAAATTTGTTTATCTGTCTACTAGGTACAGCCGGGGTATATCACAACAAAAAATTGGTGAATTTCACCCAAATATGTAACAGACAAATTAATGATTTTTTTACCTGCCTACTAGGTATAGCAGTGGTATATCACACCCAAAAATTGGTAAATTTTACCCAAAAATGTAACAGACAAATTAGTTTAATGTTTTTACCTGTCTACTAGGTACAGCCAGGGTATATCACACCCAAAAATTTGTGAATTTCACCCGAATATGTAACAGACAAATTAGTGAAATGGTTTTACCTATCTACTAGGCATAGCAGGGGTATATCACAGCCCAAAAATTTGATTTATGAGGTGGAAGTTCATATGGAGTAGGAGTTTGAGTAGGCGGTGGACGTAGCGGTGTAGGTGGAAGTGGCAGTGGAGCAGGATGAGGTAGCCAACGCTGGTTTTTCATAGAATTTTTTTTTTATTATTATTATTTTTTTATTTATTAGAGTACACTCCAAAAGAGTGTGAAATATCCAAAATACAACAATGAGCAATTGCGCTGTAGTATAACAATGTCTGGTTAAGGCCGATATACATGTCCATTCTGCATAAGATATGGACAAGTCCTGTGGGATCCATGTCTGGTTCATTTTAATGAGTGTGAGCTTGTCCGCATTGGCTGTGGACAGGCGGCTGCGCTTGTCTGTGATAACACCCCCTGCTGTGCTAAACACACGTTCAGACAATACACTGGCTGCAGGGCAGGCCAGCACCTCCAAGGCGTGAAGGGCAAGCACAGGCCATGTGCCCAATTTGGAGATCCAGAAGTTGAAGGGGGCAGACCCGTCATTCAGTATGTGTAGGCGTGTGCACACATACTGCTCCACCATGTTGGTGAAATGCTGCCTCCTGCTAAGACATTCCATATCAGCTGGTGGTGCTGGTTGTTGTGGCGTGCTGACAAATCTTTTCCACATTTCGGCATGCTTGCTAACCCTGCCTTCTGAGGTGCTGGTGGTGCCCCAGCTGCGTTGGCGACCACTTTCTTCTCCTATGCCTTCGCCTTGTGCTTCCACTGTGCCCCCGCGGTCAGGTGGGAATGCCACCAGCAGAACGTCTACCAGCGTGCGCTTGTACTCGCTCATCTTACGATCACGCTCCAGTGACGGAATTAAGGACGGTACGTTGTCCTTGTAACGGGGATCCAGCAGCGTGGCAACCCAGTAATCAGCACAAGTTAGAATGTGTGCAACTCGGCGGTCATTGCGGAGACACTGCAGCATGTAATCACTCATGTGTGCCAGGCTGCCCAGAGTCAACGAAAAGCTGTCCTCTGTGGAAGGTGTATAGTCTGTGTCCTCTGTATCCCCCCAGCCATGCACCGGTGATGGCCATGAGCTGGTTTGGGTGCCACCCTGCTGTGAACACGGTTCCTCCTCATCCTCCACCTCGACATCCTCCAGAACTGTGCCATGGCTGGACAATTGTGTACCTGGCGTTTGTGGGTACAGGATACTACCCTCGGAGCCACTTGTGAATGACTGGCCGGAAACCCTATGAAATGATCCCTCTTCCTCCTCCTCCTCCTGTGCCACATCCTCTTCCATCATCGCCAGCATTGTTTTTTTTTAGGAGGTATAGAAGTGGGATAGTAATGCTGAAAACGGCGTTATCAGCACTGGCCATGTTGGTGGAGTACTCGAAACAGCGCAACAAGTAAGACAGGTCTCGCATAGAGGCCCAGTCATTGGGGGTGAAGTGGTGCTGTTCCGCAGAGCGACTTACCTGTGCGTGCTGCAGCTGAAACTCCACTATCGCCTGCTGCTGCTCGCACAGTCTGGCCAGCATGTGCAAGGTAGAGTTCCATCCTGAAGGCACGTCGCATATGAGGCGGTGAGCGGGAAGGCCGAAGTTACGCTGCAGCACTGACAGGCGAGCAGCAGGAGGGTGAGAACGCTGAAAGCGCACACAGACGGCCATGCAGCAGCTCTCACTTATTGGGGTAATTTTTTAGGAACCTCTGCACCACTAAATTCAGCACATGCGCCAGGCAAGGGATGTGCGTCAAACTGGCTAGTCCCAGAGCTGCTACGAGATTTTGCCCATTATCGCACAACACCAGGCCGGGCTTGAAGCTCACTGGCACCAACCACTCATCGGTCTGTTGTTCAAGGCCCATCCACAGCTCCTGCGCGGTGTGGGATTTGTTCCCAAAGCAGATAAATTTTAAAACTGCCTGCTGTCGTCTACCTCTGGCTGTGCTGAAGTTGGTGGTGGAGGTGTTATGCTGACCGGATTAGGAGCCGGTAGAGGATGAGAAAGTGGAGTAGCAGGAGGAAGCAACAGGAGGCAAAGAGAAGCGCTCTGCAATCCTCGGTGGTGGAAGGACATGCGCCAAACAGCTATCCGCCTCAAGCCCAGCCGCCACTGCATTTACTCAGTGTGCTGTTAGGGAGATATAACATCCTGATTTTGTCCCACACTTGGTTGTGCAGGGAAGGGATGGCACACCTGGGCACGACGTACTGTGGGACAGCCACCGCCATAAGGCTTTTAAAACTCTCTCCGTCTCCACCAGACGGAATTACAGCATTTCAAAGGCCAGTAATTTTGGAATGCTGGCATTCAGGGCCAGGGATTGTGGGTTGGTAGGGGGGTACTTCCTCTGCTGCTCCAGTGTTTGGAAGATGGAGAGCTGAACACTTCCGTGGGACATTGTGGAGATGCTTGGTGACCCAGGTGGTGGTGTGGTGGCAGATCCTCTGTTTGCAGGGTGGCAGGTGGCACTGTCACTCCAGAGGTGGATGAAGAGGCCGAGACTGCAGCAGAAGAGGAAGCAGGAGAAGCCAATGACCTTTCTTAGTTTTTGAGGTGTCTACTCCACTGCAGCTCATGCTTTGCACTTAGATGCTTGGTCATGCAGGTTGTTCTCAGGTTGAGAACGTTTATACCTCGCTTCAGGCTCTGATTGCACAGCGTGCAAACCACTTGTGTCTTGTCATAGGCACATTGTCTGAAGAACTGCCACTCCAGGGAACTCTTAGTAGCTGGCTTTTGTGTGCTCGGTCTTTTGCTGCAGTGGGCAGTAGCAGGCGTACTGTCTAGGGGACGGCCGCTCCGCTTTTGCACCCTGCTCCCTCTTCTGCTGTGCTGGTGGCTCTGTTTGATCACCGCCTCTTCCTCAGAACTACACAGGTCATTCGCATGACCTTAATTCCATGTGGGGGGTGTGACCTCATTGTCCTCCACATCATCTTACACCCAGTCTTCACCCCTGCCCTCCTTGTCGGTCTGCACACTTTCAAAAGCCACAGCAGTTGGCACCTGTGTTTTGTAATCATCTGAGACGTGCTGCTGTGGTCCTCCCATGTACTCATCTTGAAACATAAGTGGTTGGGCATCGGTGCACTCAATATCTTCAACTTCTGGGGAAGGGCTAGGTGGATGGCACTGGTAAACCCTGCTAGCAGAGTCGTCAAAAAGCAGAAGAGACTGCTGCATGACTTGGGGCTCAGAGTGCTTGGCTTATTTGCAAGGGGGTTAGGTGAAAGACTGATGGACATCGGCTGGAGGCGCCAACTCTGATCTTTCAGCAGGAGACTGGGTGGGAGACAATGTAAAGGAACTGGAGGCACTGTCAGCAACCTAATCTACTATCGCATGTACTTCTGGCCTCACCATTTGTAGAGCCGCATCAGGCCCGAGCAAATACTGCTGAAGGTTCTGTCGCCTACTCACACCTGAGGAAGGTGTTTTACTTGTGCGTGTAGCTGGCACAGATCGACCATGTCCTCTCCCTGCAACAGGAGCTCCACCAGCAGCACCACGACCTGGGCCACGTCCCTTATTTAATGCTCTCCTCTAGAGTTGAGCGGACACCTGGATGTTCGGGTTCGAGAAGCTCGGCCGAACTTCCCGGAAATGTTTGTGTTCGGGATCCGAACCCGATCCGAACTTCGTTCCGGACCCGAACCCCATTGAAGTCAATGGGGACCCGAACTTTTCGGCACTAAAAAGGCTGTAAAACAGCCCAGGAAAGGGCTAGAGGGCTGCAAAAGGCAGCAACATGTAGGTAAATCCCCTGCAAACAAATGTGGATAGGGAAATGAATAAAAATAAAAATAAAATAAATAAATATTAACCAATATCAATTGGAGAGAGGTCCCATTGCAGAGAATCTGGCTTCACGTCACCCACCACTGGAACAGTCCATTCTCAGATATTTAGGCACCGGCACCCAGGCAGAGGAGAGAGGTCCCGTAACAGAGAATCTGTCTTCATGTCAGCAGAGAATCAGTCTGCATGTCATAGCAGAGAATCAGGCTTCACGTCAGCCACCACTGCAACAGTCCATTGTCATATATTTAGGCCCAGCACCCAGGCAGAGGAGAGAGGTCCCGTAAAAGAGAATCTGGCTTCATGTCAGCAGAGAATCAGTCTGCATGTCATAGCAGAGAATCAGGCTTCACGTCAGCCACCACTGCAACAGTCCATTGTCAAATATTTAGGCCTAGCACCCAGGCAGAGGAGAGAGGTCCCGTAACAGAGAATCTGGCTTCATGTCAGCAGAGAATCAGTCTGCATGTCATAGCAGAGAATCAGGCTTCACGTCAGCCACCACTGCAACAGTCCATTGTCATATATTTAGGCCCAGCACCCAGGCAGAGGAGAGAGGTCCCGTAACAGAGAATCTGTCTTCATGTCAGCAGAGAATCAGTCTGCATGTCATAGCAGAGAATCAGGCTTCACGTCAGCCACCACTGCAACAGTCCATTGTCATATATTTAGGCCCAGCACCCAGGCAGAGGAGAGAGGTCCCGTAACAGAGAATCTGGCTTCATGTCAGCAGAGAATCAGTCTGCATGTCATAGCAGAGAATCAGGCTTCACGTCAGCCACCACTGCAACAGTCCATTGTCATATATTTAGGCCCAGCACCCAGGCAGAGGAGAGAGGTCCCGTAACAGAGAATCTGGCTTCATGTCAGCAAAGAATCAGTCTGCATGTCATAGCAGAGAATCAGGCTTCACGTCAGCCACCACTGCAACAGTCCATTGTCATATATTTAGGCCCAGCACCCAGGCAGAGGAGAGAGGTCCCGTAACAGAGAATCTGGCTTCATGTCAGCAGAGAATCAGTCTGCATGTCATAGCAGAGAATCAGGCTTCACGTCAGCCACCACTGCAACAGTCCATTGTCATATATTTAGGCCCAGCACCCAGGCAGAGGAGAGAGGTCCCGTAACAGAGAATCTGTCTTCATGTCAGCAGAGAATCAGTCTGCATGTCATAGCAGAGAATCAGGCTTCACGTCAGCCACCACTGCAACAGTCCATTGTCATATATTTAGGCCCAGCACCCAGGCAGAGGAGAGAGGTCCCGTAACAGAGAATCTGTCTTCATATCAGCAGAGAATCAGTCTGCATGTCATAGCAGAGAATCAGGCTTCACGTCAGCCACCACTGCAACAGTCCATTGTCATATATTTAGGCCCAGCACCCAGGCAGAGGAGAGAGTTCCCGTAACAGAGAATCTGGCTTCATGTCAGCAGAGAATCAGTCTGCATGTCATAGCAGAGAATCAGGCTTCACGTCAGCCACCACTGCAACAGTCCATTGGCATATATTTAGGCCCCGGCACCCAGACAGAGGTGAGGTTCATTCAACTTTGGGTAGCCTCGCAATATAATGGTAAAATGAAAATAAAAATAGGATTGAATGAGGAAGTGCCCTGGAGTACAATAATATACGGTTAAGGGGAGGTAGTTAATGTCTAATCTGCACAAGGGATGGACAGGTCCTGTGGGATCCATGCCTGGTTCATTTTTATGAACGTCAGCTTGTCCACATTGGCTGTAGACAGGCGGCTGCGTTTGTCTGTAATGACGCCCCCTGCCGTGCTGAATACACGTTCAGACAAAACACTGGCCGCCGGGCAGGCCAGCACCTCCAAGGCATAAAAGGCTAACTCTGGCCACGTGGACAATTTAGAGACCCAGAAGTTGAATGGGGCCAAACCATCAGTCAGTACGTGGAGGGGTGTGCACACGTACTGTTCCACCATGTTAGTGAAATGTTGCCTGCTGCTAACACGTTGCGTATCAGGTGGTGGTGCAGTTAGCTGTGGCGTGTTGACAAAACTTTTCCACATCTCTGCCATGCTAACCCTGCCCTCAGAGGAGCTGGCCGTGACACAGCTGCCTTGGCGACCTCTTGCTCCTCCTCTGCCTTGGCCTTGGGCTTCCACTTGTTCCCCTGTGACATTTGGGAATGCTCTCAGTAGCGCGTCTACCAACGTGCGCTTGTACTCGCGCATCTTCCTATCACGCTCCAGTGCAGGAAGTAAGGTGGGCACATTGTCTTTGTACCGTGGATCCAGCAGGGTGGCAACCCAGTAGTCCGCACACGTTAAAATGTGGGCAACTCTGCTGTCGTTGCGCAGGCACTGCAGCATGTAGTCGCTCATGTGTGCCAGGCTGCCCAGGGGTAAGGACAAGCTGTCCTCTGTGGGAGGCGTATCGTCATCGTCCTGCCTTTCCCCCCAGCCACGCACCAGTGATGGGCCCGAGCTGCGTTGGGTGCCACCCCGCTGTGACCATGCTTCATCCTCATCCTCCTCCACCTCATCCTCGTCCTCCTCGTCTTCCAGTAGTGGGCCCTGGCTGGCCACATTTGTACCTGGCCTCTGCTGTTGCAAAAAACCTCCCTGTGAGTCGCTTCGAAGAGACTGGCCTGAAAGTGCTAAAAATGACCCCTCTTCCTCCTCCTCCTCCTGGGCCACCTCCTCTTCCATCATTGCCCTAAGTGTTTTCTCAAGGAGACATAGAAGTGGTATTGTAACGCTGATAACGGCGTCATCGCCACTGGCCATGCTGGTGGAGTACTCAAAACAGCGCAACAGGGCACACAGGTCTCGCATGGAGGCCCAGTCATTGGTGGTGAAGTGGTGCTGTTCCGCAGTGCGACTGACCCGTGCATGCTGCAGCTGAAACTCCACTATGGCCTGCTGCTGCTCGCACAGTCTGTCCAGCATGTGCAAGGTGGAGTTCCACCTGGTGGGCACGTCGCATATGAGGCGGTGAGCGCGAAGGCCGAAGTTACGCTGTAGCGTAGACAGGCGAGCAGCAGCAGGATGTGAACGCCGGAAGCGCGAACAGACGGCCCGCACTTTACGCAGCAGCTCTGACCAGGGGTGTATCTATCACAAGGCAAACAAGGCATTTGCCTAGGGCGGCACTTGCCAATGGGGTGGCAAAATGCCTTGTTTGCTTAGTGATAGTTACACAATATGCTAAATATTTTTATTGCTCCTTGTCTGATCCGATCCTTCACTATGCGAGCGGTATCGCCGGCGCCGCATAGTGAAGGAATTGAAAGACTTACTTCCTCCTCCTCCCGACCTCCCCTGCCTTTTGCGTCCACGCATTGCCGTCCAAGTGCAGAACGGATCCTGCACACGGTCACCGTGAACACTGAGGCCAGGCACCGGCCACCAATCCCTAAGCCTGCTGTCTTCAAAAACTGTAAGTACTTAAATTACAGTAATTCACAAAAATATCTATTACTTAGTTGTTTTATGGGGTAAGGGGGTTGGGACCCGTTGAGTGGTTAGAGGGGGGAGAAGGGGTGGGTCAAATTTACATTAGGGGGGTGCCCGAGTTTATTCTCGCCTAGGGCAGCACAAAACCAAGATACACCACTGGCTCTGACATGTCGGGGTAGTTGTGAATGAACTTCTGCACCACCAAATTCAGCACATGCGCCAGGCAAGGGATGTGCGTCAAACCGGCTAGTCTCAGAGCTGCAACGAGATTTTGCCCATTATCGCACACCACCAGGCCGGGCTTGAGGCTCACCGGCAGCAACCACTCGTCGGTCTGTTGTTCTATACCACGCCACAACTCCTGTGCGGTGTGGGGCCTGTCCCCCAAACATATGAGTTTCAGAATGGCCTGCTGACGTTTACCCCGGGCTGTGCTGAAGTTGGTGGTGAAGGTGTGTGGCTGACTGGATGAGCAGGTGGAAGAAGAGGAGGAGGAAGCTGAGTAGGAGGAGGTGGCAACAGGAGGCAAAGAATGTTGCCCTGCGATTCTTGGCGGCGGAAGGACTTGCGCCAAACAGCTCTCCGCCTGGGGCCCAGCTGCCACTACATTTACCCAGTGTGCAGTTAGGGAGATATAGCGTCCCTGGCCGTGCTTACTGGTCCACGTATCTGTGGTTAGGTGGACCTTGCTACAGATGGCGTTGCGCAGTGCACACTTGATTTTATCGGATACTTGGTTGTGCAGGGAAGGCACGGCTCCCTTGGAGAAGTAGTGCCGGCTGGGAACAACATACTGTGGGACAGCAAGCGACATGAGCTGTTTGAAGCTGTCTGTGTCCACCAGCCTGAATGACAGCATTTTTAATAGGCCAGTAGTTTAGAAATGCTGGCATTCAGGGCCAGGGATCGAGGGTGGCTAGGTGGGAATTTACGCTTTCTCTCAAATGTTTGTGAGATGGAGAGCCGAACGCTGCCGTGTGACATGGTTGAGATGCTTGGTGACGGAGGTGGTGGTGTTGGTGGTACATCCCCTGTTTGCTGGGCGGCAGGTGCCAACGTTCCTCCAGAGGCGGAGGAAGAGGCCGAGGCGGCAGCAGCAGAAGAGGCCGAGGCGGCAGCAGCAGAAGAGGCCGAGGCGGCAGCAGCAGAAGAGGTAGCAGGGGGAGCCTGAGTGACTTCCTTGTTTTTAAGGTGTTTACTCCACTGCAGTTCATGCTTTGCATGCAGGTGCCTGGTCATGCAGGTTGTGCTAAGGTTCAGAACGTTAATGCCTCGCTTCAGGCTCTGATGGCACAGCGTGCAAACCACTCGGGTCTTGTCGTCAGCACATTGTTTGAAGAAGTGCCATGCCAGGGAACTCCTTGAAGCTGCCTTTGGGGTGCTCGGTCCCAGATGGCGGCGGTCAGTAGCAGGCGGAGTCTCTTGGCGGCGGGTGTTCTGCTTTTGCCCACTGCTCCCTCTTTTGCTACGCTGTTGGCTCGGTCTCACCACTGCCTCTTCCTCCGAACTGTGAAAGTCAGTGGCACGACCTTCATTCCATGTGGGGTCTAGGACCTCATCGTCCCCTGCATCGTCTTCCACCCAGTCTTGATCCCTGACCTCCTGTTCAGTCTGCACACTGCAGAAAGACGCAGCAGTTGGCACCTGTGTTTTGTCATCATCAGAGACGTGCTGAGGTGGTATTCCCATGTCCTCATCATCAGGAAACATAAGTGGTTGTGCGTCAGTGCATTCTATGTCTTCCACCGCTGGGGAAGGGCTAGGTGGATGCCCTTGGGAAACCCTGCCAGCGGAGTCTTCAAACAGCATAAGAGACTGCTGCATAACTTGAGGCTCAGACAGTTTCCCTGGTATGCATGGGGGTGATGTAACAGACTGATGGGCTTGGTTTTCAGGCGCCATCTGTGCGCTTTCTGCAGAAGACTGGGTGGGAGATAATGTGAACGTGCTGGATCCACTGTCGGCCACCCAATTGACTAATGCCTGTACCTGCTCAGGCCTTACCATCCTTAGAACGGCATTGGGCCCCACCATATATCGCTGTAAATTCTGGCGGCTACTGGGACCTGAGGTAGTTGGTACACTAGGACGTGTGGATGTGGCAGAACGGCCACGTCCTCTCCCAGCATCAGAGGGTCCACTAACACCACCACGACCATGTCCACATCCCTTACTAGATGTTTTCCTCATTGTTATCGTTCACCACAACAACAAAAATATTATTTGGCCCAATGTATTGAATTCAAATTCAGGCCTTTTTTTACAGACACCTAACACTATCTGGCTATCTATTTAGGTACCGTATTACACTAATACAGGCACAGCAGTAACCACAGATTTAGCTGAATATAAATTTGAGGCCTAGTATTTAGGCGCTGGGTGACAGGTATACGTTTACGGACAGAATTCGACTTGGAAATGCACAGTAGCGTGTGTGTGTGAAGTTATTCAGAATGACCCTATGTGCACCTTGAATCTTATATACCCTTTTAGGGATAGATTTAAAATAGCTCTGATACAGCAGAAACCACTAAAGTAGGAAATTGCTAAATTGGGAATTGTATTTCAACCCAGAACAAAAACTGTGCTTTGACGGACACTAAATAACTTGCCCAGCCACAGAAATGACCACAGATTTAGCTGACTATAAATTTGAGGCCTAGTATTTAGGCACTGGGTGACAGGTATACGTTTACGGACAGAATTCGACTTAGAAATGCACAGTAGCGTGTGTGTGTGAAGTTATTCAGAATGACCCTATGTGCACCTTGAATCTGATATACCCTTTTAGGGATAGATTTAAAATAGCTCTGATACAGCAGAAACCACTAAATTAGGAAATTGCTAAATTGGGAATTGTATTTCAACCCAGAACAAAAAATTTGCTTTGACAGACACTAAATAACTTGACCAGCCACAACAGTACAGCAGTAACGACAGATTTAGCTTGATATAAATTTGAGGCCTAGTATTTAGGCGCTGGGTGACAGGTATAGGTTTACTGACAGAATTAGACTTGGAAATGCACAGTAGCGTGTGTGTGAAGTTATTCAGAATGACCCTATGTGCACCTTGAATCTTATATACCCTTTTAGGGATAGATTTAAAATAGCTCTGATACAGCAGAAACCACTAAAGTAGGAAATTGCTAAATTGGAAATTGTATTTCAACCCAGAACAAAAAATGTGCTTTGACGGACGCTAAATAACTTGCCCAGCCACAACAGTACAGCAGTAACGACAGATTTAGCTGGATATAAATTTGAGGCCTAGTACTTAGGCGCTAGGTGACAGGTATAGGTTTACTGACAGAATTAGAGTTGGAAATGCACAGTAGCGTGTGTGTGAAGTTATTCAGAATGACCCTATGTGCACCTTGAATCTTATATACCCTTTTAGGGATAGATTTAAAATAGCTCTGATACATCAGAAACCACTAAATTAGGAAATTGCTAAATTGGGAATTGTATTTCAACCCAGAACAAAAAATGTGCTTTGACGGACACTAAATAACTTGACCAGCCACAACAGTACAGCAGTAACGACAGATTTAGCTGGATATAAATTTGAGGCCTAGTATTTAGGCACTGGGTGACAGGTATAGGTTTACTGACAGAAGTAGACTTGGAAATGCACAGTAGCGTGTGTGTGTGAAGTGGCAGCTGCAACCTCTCCCTATGCTGATCAGAGCAGAGTGACGGGCGGCGCTATGTGACTCCAGCTTAAATAGAGGCTGTGTCACATGGTGCTCTGGCCAATCACAGCCATGCCAATAGTAAGCATGGCTGTGACGGCCTCTTGGGGCAAGTAGTATGACGCTTGTTGATTGGCTGCTTTGCAGCCTTTCAAAAAGCGCCAAAAAAGCGACGAACACCGAACCCGAACCCGGACTTGTACAAAAATGTCCGGGTTCGGGTCCGTGTCACGGACACCCCAAAATTCGGTACGAACCCGAACTATACGGTTCGGGTTCGCTCATCCCTACTCTCCTCATATTTCTCTAATTTATTTTTTATAACAGAATAGAACACCCGTATCTAATGCGTGTCTCTCACAATGACAGATGCAGCAAAGGCTGCAAATTAAGTTTTTTGCCCAAAATAGGTATTTTTTTAATAGCAGAATAGAACAACAGTATCTAACGCTTGTATCTCACAATGACAAATGCAGCAAAGGCTGCAAATTACGTTTTTTGCCCAAAAAAGGTGTTTTTTTTTAAACCCACAATATTATTTCTGTATTTCAAGCTTGTATCTTTCAATGACAGATGCAGACAAGGCTGCAAATTTAGTATTTTGCCCAAAATGGGTGTTTATTTAATAACAGAATGAAACACCAGTATTTAACGCGTTTATCTCACAATGACAGATGCTGCAAAGGCTGCCAAATTAAGTTTTTTGCCCAAAATAGGTGTTTTTTAATAACAGAATAGAACAGCAGTATCTAACACATGTATCTCACACTGACAGACGCAACAGAGGCTGCAAATTAAGTTTTTTTTACCAAAATAGTTTTTTTTTAATAACAGAATAGAACAGCAGTATCTAACGCATGTATCTCACAGTGACCGATGCAGGCAAGGCCGCAAATGTTTTTTTGCCCAAAATAGGTGTTTTTTAATAACAGATGATGACAGCAGTATATAACGCTTGAATTTCACACTGACAGAAGCAGCAAGGGCTGTAAAATTGAGTATTTTCCCCAAAATGGGTGTTTTTTTAAACCCAGAAAATTATTGCTGTATTTCTAGCTTAAATTGCACACTGACTAATGCGGTATAGGCCCCAGATGGAGGGTATTGCCAAAGATAAGTGTTTTTTAAAACCCAGAAAATTCTTGAAGTATTTCTAGTTTGTATCTCACAATGACAGATGCAGACAAGGCCACAAATTTTGTATTTTGCCCAAAAAGGGTGTTTTTTTAATAACAGAATATGACAGCATTATATGACACTTGAATTTCACACTGAGAGATGCAGCAAGGGCTGTAAATTGAGTATTTTGCCCAAAATGGGTGTTTTTTCAAACCCAAAAATATTATTGCTGTATTTCAAGATTGTATCTCACAATGACAAATGCAGACAAGGCCACAAATTTAGTATTTTGCCCAAAAAAAATAACAGAATATGACAGCATTATATAACGCTTGAATTTCACACTGACAGATGCAAAAAGGGCTGTAAAATTTAATATTTTGCCCAAAAAGGGTGTCCCAAAGAGGGTGTTTTTTAAAACCCAGAAAATTATTGCTGTATTTCTAGCTTAAATTGCACACTGACTAATGTGGCATAGGCCCCAGATGGAGGGTATTGCCAAAAATTTGTGTTTTTTTAATAACAGAATATAACAGCAGTATATAACGCTTGAATTTTACAGTGACAGATGCAGCAAGAGCTGTAAAATTTAGTATTTAGCCCAAAAAGGGTGTTTTTTAAAATCCAGAAAATTATTGCTGTATTTCTAGCTTAAATTGCACACTGAATAATGCGGCATAGGCCCCAGATTGAGGGTATTGCCAAAAATGGGTGTTTTTTAAAACCCCAAAATTTATTGCAGTTTTTCAAGCTTAAAGGGAGTCTGTCTCCAACCTGACCGGTTTTAATCCGATCACATAGTTCAGTGGGACACAAAGACATGACACAGATGTTACCTTTGTTTCGTTTTTTCAGATCATCCAAATCACTTAATATGCTAATGAGCCGTCGCAAGTCCTAGGGGCGGAGAGTTTGCTGAAAGTGCCCAGGTTCCCCTGCCTTATTCGCGCCTAACTCCGCCCCTCAGTAAACTCCGGCCAGCCCTGTGGCTCTGTGACATCATATATTCCTATAGGCCATTCGCGCATCGCTGCCGGGCCCGGGCTTGCTCAGTGTTCTGCCCACAGTGGGAAGAGGCACAGAGATATGCAGTGCGCATGCGCCAGTTACTGGCGTAAAATCAGCACATGCGCACTGCATATCTCTGTGCCTCTGCGATGCACGAACGGCCTATAGGGAAATATGATGTCACAGAGCCACAGGGCTGGCCTGAGCTAACTGAGGGGCGGAATTAGGCAAGAGTGAGGTGTTGGAACTTGGGCACTTTCAGCAAACTCTCCGCCCCTGGGTACTTGAGACGGCTTATTAGCATATCATAAAATTACTTTTTGGGCGATTTGGCTGATCTGAAAAATGAAACAAAAGTACCATCTGTGTCATGTCTTTGTGTCCCCCTGAACCATATGATTGGTTTAAAACCGGTCAGGTTGGTTACAGACTCCCTTTAAATTGCACACAGACAAATGCTGCAAAGGCCACAGATGTAGGGTCTTTCCAAAAATGGGTGTTTTTTTTTTAAAACCCAGAATATAATTGCAGTATTTCAAGCTTCTGACTGTCACAAATGCACATATGCTGTGCTGGTGCTCAGAACTTGCATAAAATGGCCGCCTCCGCCCACCTAACTAACAGATGGATAAAAGTTATTTTTCTGTGTCACTGGGCTCAGGGTAGGGTTAAAAGATTGTGCACTGCACCCACAAAACAAAATCTAGGTAGATCGCTGAGTTAACAAGCACTTCTGATTAAAGATTCTGTCCTATTCTCTCCCTCACAGCAGCAGCATCCTATCCCTTCACTAATCAGAGCAGAGTGACTTGCAGCGCTACGTGACTCCAGCTTATATAGAGGCTGGGTCACATGCTGCACTGGCCAATAACAGCCAATAACATTAGTTGGCATGGCTGTGATGGCTTCTAAGGGCACACAAGTTAAACGCTTGATGATTGGCTGCTCTGCAGCCTTTCAAAAAGCTCCATTAACTCGTGAAACACCAAACCCAAACTTTTACTGAAATGTTCGGGTTCGGGTCCAAAAATCCAAAAGTTCGGTACGAACCCGAACTTTACAGTTCGGGTTCACTCAACACTACTCAAGATACAATGACCTTTAGGATACAAAACATACAATATCTCAGACTCAGATCCAACCCATCAAGGCCACTTCTCTGGTAAAGTAGCTGGATTAGTTACTAGTTAGCAGCTATTCCTGACTGTTATATGTAAGGACTTGTTTTATCTGTCTTAGTTATCGGCTTATTTTTCTTAAATCTTTATTTTCTCTTATTTTGGATGACATTTTGGGGCTTTGGAACTGATTACTCAGGTTACAATGGTTTCAACATACAATGGTCGCCCTGGAACCAATTACTATTGCAACTTAAGCAACCACTGTATTATGCAGCTCAACAGGAAGAAACAGGAGCACATCCGGTTTATCAATCTATTTGCGTCTGAAAACTGATTCCAAATAGTTGCAAATGTTGTTATATGTCATTGACACTTCTCATGATTTTACTTGGCTCTTGTTATTTTTGAAAATTGGGTAGAAAAGTGGCCATGGCAAACTATGTTATATTAGTTTCATTCCAGATGGATCAACATTTATCAAAACTGTCTAAAAGAAAAACTGTCTTTGTTGATCATAACCAATTACAGCACAGCTTTTTCATTTCTTAAATTGCTCTGGTAAACGGAAAGTTGTCTTGTAATTGGTTGCTGTAGGCAACAGATAGATTTCCTTTTAGAAATGTTTGTAAATCTGCCCCTATCTCCTCAATCTTAGGAATGAATCAGTAATATTGCACCCACACACTGGCTCTGATTTATTAATGTGTCTGAGCCTAAAATCAGTCTTAAAAATTGCTCAAATTAGCCCAACCAGTGTTTCTACACTTTTTCCTCGCGGGAAAGGGAGTTTAGACTAAGATTCAACATTTTGCCCCCAAATTGCTTTGCAATCCTTGTGTACAATTCTATCACAAAGTAAGCCATTCAGAGAAAAATTTGTATTCCTGCACCAAATGTATTATCCAGCCCAAACCACTGTGATAAATCTGGTGCAGGTCTAGACAGCTAAGTTTTCACCATATTTAGGATTCATAAATCTGGGCCATTGTTATGAGCCGTTACTATACCTCTCATACCTTGGAGTATGCGAAAGTGCACAGATTCATATGGACTGTGAGAACACATGCTTGACTTTGCAGAATGATCATTAGTTGCCAGAACAGCAATATGTTTGAAGAGGGATATGGCACAAAATGTGAAGATGTCACAAAATGGGACAAGGAATTCAACCATATTGTTTTCTATTGTCTGGTTGTATTTGTTATTTTAGAAAACAGGACAGGTCTTGCGTGTACAGTGCCATATAAAAGTTTTGGCACCCCTTGTAATAAATTATTGTAACTGTGAACAGTTAATCAAGTGGAAGATGAAATGATCTCCAAAAAGCATAAAGTTAAAGGGGCTCTGCACTTTGTTTTAACTGATGATCTATCCTCTGGATAGATCATCAGCTTCTGATCGGCGGGGGTCCGATACCCGGGACCCCCGCCGATCAGCTGTTTGAGAAGGCAGCGGCGCTCCAGCAGCGCCGCGGCCTTTTCACCGTTTACCGTTGGCTCAGTGACGTCATGACTACTATCAACTAGTGTGGGCGGGGCTTAGCTCCATTCAAGTAAACAGAGCTTAGCCCCACCCACGCTAGTTGATACTAGTCGTGACGTCACTCGTCTAGCGGTAAACAGTGAGAATGCTGCGGTGCTTCTGGAGCGCCACTGCCTTCTCAAACAGCTGATCGGCAGGGGTCCCGGGTGTCGGATCCCCGCCGATCAGAAGCAGATGATCTATTCAGAAGATAGATCATCAGTTAAAACAAAGTGCAGAACCCCTTTAAAGATGACACATTCCCCATGGGAATCTATGGGTTCATGGCTACAAGGATAACACTGTCTACTTACAACCCTCATGTCCAAGGAAGATATATATATATATATATATATATATATATATGAGACTATGGAACTCTCTGCCTGAGGAGGTGGTGATGGTGAATTCACTAAAAGAGTTCAAGAGGGGCCTGGATGTATTTCTGTAGTGTAATAATATTACATGTTATAGTTAATAGAGAGAGGTCATTGAATTTTTTTCCCCCTAAAGTGAGGAAAATTAGCTTCTACCTCACAGGGTTTTTTTGCCTTTCTCTGGATCAAGTTGCAGGATAACAGGCTGAACTGTATGGACAGATGTCTTTTTTCAGCCTTAAAAACTATGTTAATAAATAAATATATATATATATATATATATATATATTCTTTATGTATGTATAGTTTCTAGATATGCTGTTTATAAAGTAACAGTGCCAGAAATCAGTATAAAATATGTATAAACAAGCCTAAAAACTAAAACCAACCAAACAGAACAGTAGATTATAGTACACAAATAATTTAGAATCCTGTTGACTTTTATGCTTGCTATAAAAAATCATTAACTTTTAGTAGTATTATTATTAGCAATAAAATCAGGTAGTGATTCACTTGTCATATTTATTTTATGTTGCTGACTATACTTCTGTAATATTATCATATTTCTCTAGTTAGCAGCAAGCTAAAGTTATCAAATTAGTTTCCATGACAACCTGACATAAATTTAGAAAAGAATGAAGAGAAATGGATAGGCGGAACCTACGTGAAAGCAAGATGGAAATGTAGTGCTATTTTACCTGGAACATAAGAGTTCTATTGACATACACGAAATATCAATCTTCAATGTATTAAAAAATATGTAAAGTGCAAAGAAACACAGAGGGAGCATACATTTCCAAATTGTTTTTGATTTTGAAACAGTTGGTGTTGATTGTTTCGGGAGCAATAGCACCAGCCTACTTTTTATCGAAAAGCATTAAAATGAAATGTTGCTGTATATTACTGTCATTTCCTCAATGTTTTTCAAGCTGCACATCTGACACTGTAAAAGGAATGTATGTTCGATCCCTCTTGTTTACATTAAAGCGCATGAAACTGACTGACCTGTTACTATAGATGTGACAGAGATAGGAGGGATAAAAAAGAAGAGGGGATTAGTCACAGACCCTTTTGGATGTAAAGAGTCTGGGATATCCAGGCAGGGCGCCAAAGGGAAGGACCGTCAATGTAAAATTCCGGGTATATTTAGTTACTGGAGAGGTGGTAGGCTGCCACAGGCATACTGTCCAGATAGGAATTAACCTAAAGTGAACGCAAACCGGAACTAATTTCAATTCATGCCGGCTACAATGCGTTCCACTTTGGAACGCAGACCGGAAGTGACATCACTTTCTCCTGTTTTTGGCGCTTTTTTCAACTTGTATAACTACTTGTTAATGTGTGTTATGTGTTTATGCTCCTGATTAAGGGGATCCCAGTGACCCCGAAATGCGTTGAGCCTGCTTTCACCCTTACCCTGTGCTAATTTAAAAAGGAAAAAAACAGATGTACTAATTGTTTATACTCTGCTTGTTTATACAAACATTGTGTTTTTTTTTAAAATACTTATAGTAGAGCTACCCCACATTTAGCCATTAAATACAAGTGGGCTATTACTTCTGAGGCATTTGGCGCCAGATACAGTTTTTTTTTTCTCTTTTGTATACTATAAATGTGGCAAGGTGACATAGTGTAGAGTATATAGTTGGCAGCAGCATGAGGAGACCACAGAGTGGCCCAATGACAGAGTGTGTAGGTGGCGGTGGCAGCAGCAGCATCAGGAGGAGGCCACAGAGTGGCGCAATGATCAAATCTGGTGTTTGCAGCAGTATTAGGAGGCCACCGAGTGGCATAATTACCAAGTATGGAGGTGGCAGCAGCATGAGGAGACCACAGAGTGGCCCAATGACAGAGTATGGTGGTGGCAGCAGCAGCAGCATCAGGATGAGGCCACAGA
The DNA here is from genome assembly GCF_014858855.1 of Bufo gargarizans. NCBI lineage: Eukaryota > Metazoa > Chordata > Amphibia > Anura > Bufonidae > Bufo > Bufo gargarizans. The sequence continues at coordinate 632,875,717 of NC_058080.1, read as the reverse complement.
GTGGCACAATGACAGAGTCTGGAGTTGGCAGCAGCATGAGGAGACCACAGAGTGGCCTAATGACAAAGTTCGGAGGTGGCGGCAGCAGCATCAGGAGGAGGCCACAGAGTGGCAAAATGACAGAGTCTGTAGTTGGCAGCAGTATAAGGAGGCCACCGAGTGCACAATGACCAAGTCTGGAGTTTACAGCAGTATGAGGAAGCCACCGAGTGGCAAAATGACCAAGTCTGGAGTTGGCAACATCAGGAGGAGGCCACAGAGCGGCACAATGACAGAGTGAGGAGGTGGAGGTGGCAGCAACAGAATCAGGAGGAGGCCACAGAGTGTCACCTCCCCCAAAGTGGGAGTATATCACCAAAAATAATTAGACATTTTATACATATCCATAATATCTATATTGCAATATAATATATATTATAAAAAGACAGTATTCTATTAAGATATATACAGAACACATAAATTTATCCACTTATATTGAGTGTGCACTCCTGCGAGATCCTGCGCTGTACACAGAAAGTGTAGGCGCCAAATCCCGGTGTGTCCCTGTGTTCTGTATTTATTAGATCACTGTATTTTTATAAGATATATTATATTGCAATATAGATATTATGGATATGTATAAAGTGTCTAATTATTTTTGGTAAAATACTCCCACTTTGGGGGAGGTGACAGGGACTCCCACAACACACACTATTTAAGGCACAATATTATGCTATGTTCACACTGCTTGAGAAAGACCAGTCATGGTCGAAACATTGCTGTGATTATGCTGCTGTTTGAATAAAACAACCAGATTTTTTTTCCACTTAATTGGTGAGTGCTGCGGATTCCTTTATTGTTGGCATCTGAATGGGACCCCACGTCTGGATCTCTATCCGCGTGCACCACAAGCTACTCTTTTACTATTGGTACGTTTATTCCTAAATTGGGATGGGTGGTGCTGCTTTTTCATATTTTTTTATAGTGTGGAGGTGGCAGCATCAGCATCAGGAGACCACAGAGTGTCAAGGTGACATAGTGTGGATATGGCAGCAGCAGCATGATACCACAGAGTGGCAAGGTGACATAGTGTGGAGATGGCAGTAGCAGCAGCAGCTTCAGAATACCACAGAGTGACAAGGTGACATAGTGTGGATATGGCAGCAGCATCAGGATACCACACAGTGGCAAGGTAACATAGTGTGGAGATAGCAGTAGCAGCATCAAGAGACCACACAGTGGCAAGGTGACATAGTGTGTATATGACAGCAGCAGCATGATACCACAGAGTGGCAAGGTGACAGTGTGGAGATGGCAGTAGCAGCAGCATCAGGATACCACAGAGTGGCAAGGTGACATAGTGTGGAGATGGCAGCAGCAACATCAGGATACCACAGAGTGTCAAGGTGACATAGTGTGGATATGTTTGGATGGAATACGGTGGCTCTCCTGTGTGGGAAATATGCAAGGTGCACGTGTCTAAGCTGACTCACCCAGTCAGAAAAGGCAGGCATATAGGAACATAGGATGACAGGCACTCTATATGAGGTCACCAGAAGATATCAACAAAGGACAAGGGATAGTGTGTATATGATAAAAACTATACTTATTTGGGTAGTAATAAAAACGTTAGAGGTCACTCCCAATGTATAGGGAGGGGAGTGGGTGGATGCAAAATAGATAAATGGAAAATAAATAAAGAAAAATAATGTGAAAATGTGATGATAAAACACCCTGTATTGGGCTATAAGTCCAGAATCATGGTATGTAGAACTTTAAATATTAGACAAATATAGTCAATAGTCTGAGATGGATTTAGTTGATTAAAATAAGTCAAAAGTTAGTACAAAGATCTAAATTGTGACAGGTTTAAAAGGATATATCAGCAGCATTCCAGATCCGATGTATGTGTATACACAGCTATGCAAAAGTTATTTTCAGCGAACCAGTGCCTGGTGGCGTCCCTGGTCGCTGTTACCTTTCTGGAGGATCGTCGGTTCTTCTATGTGGGTGTCTCCTCGCAGGATCCTCTGTGTGCTGTGGATGCTTAGTGCGGTTATGGATAGACAGGGCCGAATGTTGCTGTCTTTTCCTCCAGTCAGAGGGCTGCTGACTGTGTCTGGTATTCTTGCCACGTGCGGCAGTTTAGCGCGTGCTTTTTTCGGGTGCTTTAATTCCCAGTGTTGTCAATGGATGGAGGCAGCCTGATGGTGCAGAGGAGTTTGGAAGTGCTTCCCAGGGCTTGGATAACCTACCACTGATGAAGAAGGCTGCAATCCTTCGAAACGCATATGGTTATCCAAGCCCTGGGAAGCACTTCCAAACTCCCCTGCACCATCAGGCTGCCTCCATCCATTGACAACACCGGGAATTAAAGTGCCCGAAAAAAGCATGCGCTAAACTGCCGCACGTGGCAAGAATGCCAGACACAGTCAGCAGTCCTCTGACCGGAGGAAAAGACAGCAACATTCGCATCGACAGACCGATCCACAAACAGCAGCCCTTCGCAGTCATCGCATCCATCTGCAACCGCGCTGCCGGCCCCGTCTATCCAGAACCGCACTAAGCATCCACAGCACACAGATGATCCTGCGCAAAGTGAAAGAAGGAGCACCCGGCATCTGATGTGTGGCATCAGGCAGCTGGCAGCATCAGAGTAGTAGCTGAGGCAGGTAGCCAGAAGAAACCGGTCTCTTTTATCAAAGTGTTGGTGTGGCACCATGGATGTTCTAGTCTGATGCATCAGGAATTGTACAAAGGAAAAAGGTAACCTTGCCAAAGGTCAAAGGTCAGTCTATCCACATTTTTGGTGGACAGGCGAGTTCTTCTTGGGGTATCTCTGGCCGCCACCGCACTAAACACCCACTCTGAAGCCACACTACTGGCTGGGCAGGACACCTTTTTAGGGCAAACTCTGTGAGTTGCGGCCACAGTAGTCCAGTGGATCTTCAATGTGGGTTGGCAGGGTGCTGTCCAAGTATGCCACCACCTGCTGGTTCAGGTCCTGCTCAAGGTCTACCTGCTGCTGCTGCTGGCGAGTAGTTTCTTCACTATGCGGGTGAAGAAAGCTACTCATCAGCGACTGTAGACCCAGGCTGCTGCTGATGGAGCTGGTACTGCTCCTGCCACCCCACCCCTCCCCAGCAGCCATGGCAGTGGAACGTGAGAGCAGAGGGCCCCCCCAGTCAGACCTGCGAGAGGATGGATGATGGCGCAGATAGGCAGTGGCCAACTTACTACATAGGATGTCTCTATAGTAGTTCAGTTTGTCCTCCCTCTCAGTGGGTGTAAAAAAGGCCCCCATTCTGGACCGGTAGCGAGGGTCCAACAAGGTGGAGAGCCAGAAGTCATCCCTCTGCCGAATGGGGACAATTCGGCTGTCACTACGCAAGAAAGTGAGCATGCATCAGGCCAATTGTGAGTAGAAAAAACACCTATTTCGCAACACATTGCCTGTGCTCCAATGTCCTTCTCACCCTCCTCCTCCTCCTCTTCCAGTTCAGCCCCCACAGGTCTCATGTGACCGTGAGATCTAGGTGCCAAGTCTCCAGTCCCCTGACCAGCCATTGTTACCACCATCTGTTCCAGGACATGAAGCAGTGGAATGACGTCGTTAATCCCGTAGTCCTGGCCACTGACAAATAACGTGGCGTCCTCGAAAGGCCAGAGCAAACGGCAGGTGTCACGCATGAGCTGCCACTGGCTAACATCAAAGTTACACATTGAAGTTATACTCCTATCTGCTTGCATCATCAAGAAATCGTTGATGGCATTTCTCTGTTCGTATAGTCGGTCCAACATATGGAGTGTGGAATTCCAACGGGTGGAAATGTCATATACCAGCCTATGTTGGGGTATGCCGTTCTGCCGTTGCAGCTCTAGGAGGGTGTGCTTTGCGGTGTATGAGTGGCTGAAGTGCATGCAAAGTTTCCTGCCCATTTTTAGGATGTCTTGCAGATGGGTGGATGACTTTAGGACCCGCTTGACAACCAGATTGAACACATGTGCCATGCAGGGCGCATGGCTCAGCCCTCCTTGATGCAGCTCCAACAGAATGTTCTTCCTGTTGTCGGTCACCATGGTCCCGATTTTGAGTTGTCGGAGAGAAATCTAGGATTTGATTTCTTGACCAAGGACACAAAGCAGTTCCTCCCCTGTGTAACTCCATTTGCCCAGGGAAACGAGGCACAGAACAGTGTGACACCGCCATGCCCTGCACATGTGGTATGCTGGAGGGCACTGTGACTTGTCCCTGCAGTGGAGGCTGAGGACATGATGGAGGATGAGGAGGCAGAGGCGGACATTGTCACAGGTCCAACGGCGTGACAATGTGGAGGCGGAAAAGGTGTGACCTGGCCAAGTTGCTGGTGTGGCTGTGCAGGACCCACATTCGCCCAGTGGCCTGTAAAGGACATGTACTGTCCCTGACCATAGTTACAGCTGCACACGTCGGCGCTGTTGTGCACTTTGGCAGACATTGAGAGGCTCAAGGATGGCCCACTTTCTGTTCTACATATTTGTGCAGGGCAGGTACTGCCTTTTTTGTAAAGAAATGACGACTTGAGACTCTCCACCTCAGCTCGACACAAGCCATCAGTTCTCTGAAAGGTGCAGAGTCCACCACTTGGAAAGGGAGGAACTTCAGCACCAGCAACTTGGACAGGAGCAAGTTCAGCTTCTGTACCGCTGGATGTGTGCACACAAACTGCTGTCTCTTGGCAATCGATTTGGTGATAGATTGATGACGGAATCACTGACGAGGAGTAGGAGGAGGAGCAGGAGCATCTGAACCAGCAGAAGATGGGAATGACAGACAGCTCCCTTCGGCTAAGGTGGTGGAGCCTTGACTGGCTGAAACTGGGTGCGTGGTACTGGGTGATGCAGCAGTTGCTGCGGCAGGCTGGACCACCACATTAGAGCCACGGCTCTCCCAGGCCACTGTATGGCGATGCTGCATATGTTGACACAGGGCCATAGTGCCAATATTGGCACCCTAACCAAGCTTCACCTTCTGCCCACATATTCTAAATATGGCCATATTCACCTTCTCCAGCAGCTTAACAAAAAACTGTCACACCGCCGAGTAGGTGATTTTCCCCCGAACAGTCCGCACTGACTGACTGCTACCACCGCTGCCTCCGTGAACCCCTGCACCACTACTTCCCGGGCAGGTAGGCTGCTGTGAAGCAGCTGGTCTACCCAGGGCACGTTTGACTCCCGACCTCCCACTCCTGCCACCCTGCTGACTCCCGGCCACCCTATCGACTTGCTGGCTCCGCCGCTGGTTTACAGGCAAGCTGCCACCCTCTTCTCCAGATAATGATGAATCCCCTTCTGCACTTGGCTCCCAAGTGTAATCGGCTTCATCATCATCGAGTAGTGTCTGCATGTAACTGATGTCCTCCTCAAGGGTCTCTGGGTCAGGATCCTGACCACTCGCAACACCACCTCCCACTCCACTCTCCTCATCACTACTTGTCCATCTAGCGTAGGAATTAGCGGATGTCTCCTGCAAATCTTGGCTGGCCAGTAGTTGTTGACTGTCCACTAGTAGCTCGTCTTCGCTGACAAGTAGAGCTGAGCATATAACACTTCTATGGGTGAGGGAACAGAAAAGGACAGAGGCAGGATGAGGACAGGTGATGGCACAGGGACTGCTCCTGGGCCATGCCAACTAAGGGTTGTGTCTGACGAACCCACCGAGAGTTGGCTGTGGTGTCTGATATCATTTGGGATGTAGTGGATAAACAAGTTAACCAATCAAGAACCGATGGGTTGCTGGTCAAGACACGACCGCTAGATGACACTGGGAGGTCAGGCCTCTCGCTGCGACTCCTGCTGCCACACCCCATTACTCGCACCAGTGAAGTGGGTATATATTTTTCTTACTGTACTGAAATAGGCCACTAAATGCTTTTAGCAGAAATAACTGCACCAGTGAAGTGCATATATATTTTTCTTTCTGTACTAAAATAGGCCACAAAACGCATTCAACACATATAACTGCATAAGTGAACTGAGAATATATTTTTCTTTTTGTACTGAAATAGACCGCTTAACGCTTTTAGCAGAAATAAATGCACCAGTGAAGTGTGTATATATTTTTCTTTCTGTACTGAAATAGGCTACTAAACGTTTTTAGCAATAATAAATGCACGCGTGTAGTGCGTATATATTTTTCTTTCTGTACTGAAATAGGCCACTAAACGCTTTTAGCTGAAATAAATGCACCAGTGAAGTGCGTATGTATTAAGGCTGATCTATTGGCCTGTATTTGTGGGAGGGGCGCCCCTCACCCCCCCCCCCACACCTTCATATAGCTAGGCGCACCCACGCCACCTCGTCCTGTGTGTATTCGACATACCCTCCCTACCCTCCTTCATTCAGTTTCATTCCTCTAGGGATGCCCTCTTATTCAGGTACCCCTACGACATAGCAGTTATGGCACAACTCAAGCCGCTTAGTCCTATTAGTTAGGCAGGTCACGTATTCACCCGTAGGATTCACAGTTTCCTGGTGAGCCACGACCACAAAATATTTTTCTTTCTGTACTAAAATGGCCACTAAACGCTTTCAACACATATAACTGCAGAAGTGAAATGAGAATATACTTTTCTTTTAGTAGGTAAATAGACCAGTAAATGCTTTTACTAGAAATAACTGCACCAGTGAAGTGCGTATATATTTTTCTTTCTGTACTGAAAGGCCACTAAATGGTTTTGCCACATATAACTACACAAGTGAAGTGCGCATATATTTTTCTTTCTGTAGTGAAAAAGGCCACTAAACGCTTTTAACACATAACTGCAGAAGTGAAATGAGAATATATTTTTTCTTTCTGTACTGAAATAGGCACTAAACGCTTTGAAAAGAAATAACTGCACAAGTGAAGTGCGAATATATATTTTTTTCTATACTAAAATAGGTCAGTGAAGTGTGTATATAATTTTCTTTCTCTACTGAAATAGGCCACTAAACGCTTTCAACACATACAGTATACCTGCAGAAGTATACTGAGAATACATTTTCTTTTTGTACTAAAATAGGCCACTAAACACTTTTAGCAGAAATAAATGCACCAGTAAAGTGCGTATATATTTTTCTCTCTGTACTGAAATAGTCCACTAAATGCTTTAAACACATATAACTGCAGAAGAGAACTGAGAATATATTTTTCATTTTGCACTGAAATAGGCCACTAAACACTTTGAAAATAAATAACTGCACCAGTGAAGTGTGAATATATATATTTTTTCTATACTAGAATAGGCCACTAAACACTTTTAACACAAATAACTGCATCTGTAAAGTGCGTATATATTTTTCTTTCTGTACTGAAATAGTCCACTAAACGCTTTTAACACACATAAGTGCAGAAGAGAACTGAGAATATATTTTTCATTTTGTACTGAAATAAGCCACTAAACACTTTGAAAATAAATAACTGCACCAGTGAAGTGTGAATATATATATTTTTTCTATACTGAAATAGGCTTCAAAAGGCTTTTAGCAGAAATAAATGCACCAGTGACATGCATATATATTTTTCTTTCTGTATTGCAATAGGCCACTAAACACTTTTAGCAGAAATAAATGCAGAAGTGAACTGAGAATATATTTCTCTTTCTGTACTAAAATAAGCCACTAAATGCTTTTAGCAGAAATAAATGCACCAGTGAAATGCGTATATATTTTTCTTTCTGTACTGAAATAGGCCACTAAACGCTTTTAACACAATTAACTCCACAAATGAAGTGAGTATATATTTTTCTTTCTGTACTGAAATAGGCCACTAAACGCCTTCAAAACATATAACTGCAGAAGTGTACTGAGAATATATTTTTCTTTCTGTACTAAAATAAGCCACTAAATGCTTTTAGCAGAAATAAATGCACCAGTGAAGAGCGTATATATTTCTCTTTCTGTATTGAAATAGGCCACTAAACGCTTTGAAAAGAAATAACTGTGCCAGTGAAGTGCGAATATATATATTTTTCTTTACTAAAATAGGCCACTAAACGCTTTTAAAACAAATAACTGCACCAGTGAAGTGTGTATATATTTTTCTTTCTGTACTGAAATAGTCCACTAAACACTTTTAGCAGAAATAAATGCACCAGTGAAGTGCAAATATACATTTGTTTCTATACTAAAACAGGCCACTAAACGCTTTTAACACAAATAACTGCACCAGTTAAATGTGTATATACTTTACTTTCTGTACTGAAATAGGCCACTAAACGCTTTTAGCAGAAATAAATGCACCAGTGAAGAGCGTATATATTTCTCTTTCTGTATTGAAATAGGCCACTAAACGCTTTGAAAAGAAATAACTGTGCCAGTGAAGTGCGAATATATATTTTTTTCTTTACTAAAATAGGCCACTAAACGCTTTTAAAACAAATAACTGCACCAGTAAAGTGTGTATATATTTTTCTTTCTGTACTGAAATAGTCCACTAAACACTTTTAGCAGAAATAAATTCACCAGTGAAGTGCATATATATTTTTCTATTTGTACTTAAATAAGCCACTAAACACTTTCAACACATATAACTGCAGAAGTGAAATGAGAATATACTTTTCTTTCTGTACTGAAATAGGCAACTAAATGCTTTTGCCACAAATAACTACACCAGTGAAGTGAGCATACATTTTTCTTTCTGTATTGAAATAGGCCACTATATGCTTTTAACACATATAACTGTAGAAGTAAACTAAGAATATATTTCTCTTTCTGTACTGAAATAGGCCACTAAACGCTTTGAAAAGAAATAAGTTCACCAGTGAAGTGCGAATGTATTGTCTTTCTATACTAAAATAGTTTAATAAATCCTTTTAACACAAATAACTGCACCAGTGAAGTGTGTATATATTTTTGTTCCTGTACTGAAATAGGCCACTAAACACTTTTAACACAAATAACTTCACCAGTGAAGTGTGTATATATTTTTCTTTCTGTACTGAAATAGGCCACTATACACTTTCAACACATATAACTGCAGATGTGTACTGAGAATATATTCTTCATTTTGTACTAAAATAAGCCACTAAATGCTTTTAGCAGAAATAAATGCACCAGTGAAGTGCATATATATATATTTCTTTCTGTGCTGAAATAGGCCACTAAATGCTTTCAACACATATAACTGCAGAAGTGAACTGAGACTATATTTATCTTTCTGGACTGAAATAGGCCACTAAACACTTTAGCCACAAATAACTGCACCAGTGAAGTGCATATATATTTTTCTTTCTGTACTTAAATAGGCCACTAAACGCTTTTAACACAAATAACTGCACCAGTGAAGTGTGTATATATTTTTATTTCTGTACTGAAATAGGCCACTTAATGCTTTTATCACAGAATATATTTTTCCTTTATACTGAAATAGGCCAGTAAATGCTTTTACCACAAATAACTGAACCAATGAAGTGCGTATGTATTTTTCTTTCTGTACTGAAATTGGCCACTAAATGCTTTCAACACATAACTGCAGAAGTGAACTGAGAATATATTTATCTTTCTTTACTGAAATAGGCCACTAAACGCTTTGGCCACAAATAACTGCACCAGTTAAGTGCATATATATTTTTCTTTCTGTACTGAAATAGGCCACTAAACGCTTTCATCGCTGCAGAAGTGAACAGAATATATTTTTCTTTTCGTACTAAAATAGGCCAGAAAATGCTTTTAGCAGAAATAAGTGCACCAGTGAAGTACATATATATTTTTATTTCTGTACTGAATTAGGCCATTAAATGCTTTTGCCACAAATTACTGCACCAGTGAAGTGCATATATATTTTTCTTTCTGTACTGAAATAGTCCACTAAACGCTTTCAACACATAACTGCAGAAGTGAACTGAGAATATATTTTTCTTTTTGTGCTGATATAGACCACTAAACACTTTTAGCAGAAATAAATGCACCAGTGAAGTGCGTTTATATTTTTCTTTCTGTATTGAAGTAGGCCACTAAAAGCTTTTGACACAAATAACTGCACCAGTGAAGTGCATATATTTTTTTCTTTCTGTACTGAAATAAGCCACTAAACGCTTTTAGCAGAAATAAATGCACCAGTGAAATGCGTATATATTTTTCTTTCTGTGCTGAAATAGGCCACTAAACGCTTTCAATACATATAACTGCAGAAGTGAACTAAGAATATATTTTCCTTTTTGTACTGAAATAGGCCAGAAAATGCTTTTAGCAGAAATAAGTGCACCAGTGAAGTGCATACATATTTTTCTTTCTGTATTGAAATAGTCCATTAAACGCGTTTGCTGCAAATAACTGCACAAGTGAAGTGCGCATATTTTTTTCTTTCTATACTGAAATAGGGCACTAAACGCTTTTAACAAATATAACTGTAAAAGTGAACTAGGAATATAATTTTCTTTTTGTACTAAAATAGGCTGCTTAATGCTTTTAGCAGAAATAAATGCACCAGTGAACTGTGTACCATATTTTTCGGCCCATAAGACGCACCCCCCCAAAAGTGGGGCAAAAATGCCCCTGCGTCTTATGGGGTGAATACTAATGAGCGCTTCCATTATGTAAGCACTCATTAGTACCGGAGGACCGTGAAGCGGTGAAGGTTCTGTACCCACCGCTTCCTGGTCCTCGGCTGTCGGCTGTGCAGTGGCTGCGCACAGCCTGAGGGTGCTCTGTGACCTCATGCTGTGCACACCGGTCCACAGAACAGCCATCAGCAGGAGGAAGCAGATCGCGGATGGTGAAGAGCAGCGGCGTCCAGGAGCAGGAGAGGTAAGTGGTTTATTTATTTTATTAAACATGAGGTGCTGGGGGCAATATGAGAGGCAATGAGGGCTACAGATGGCTCATTATGTGGTAATGGGGGCTGCTTGGGGGAAATATGCTAGGCAATGGGGGCTACAGAGTGCTCATATGTGGCAATGGGGCTGCTTGGGGGCAATATGAGAGGCAATGCGGGCTACAGAGGACCCATATGTGGCAATGAGGGGTGCTTGGGGGCAATATGAGAGGCAATGGGGGCTACAGAGGGCTCTTATGTGGCAATGGGGGCTGCTTGGGCGCAATATGAGAGGCAATAGGGGCTACAGAGGGCTAATATGAGGCAATGGGGCAGCTGGGAGCCAATATGAGAGGCAATGGGGTACATTGAGGGCTGATATGAGGCAATGGGGGCTGCCGGGGGCTAATATGAGAGGCAGTGTGGGCTGCTGGGGGCTGATATGGGGGTCATTCAATGTCATATGCTTGGGGGTCATTCAAATTGGAGTCTGATTGTGGGTCTGATCTGAGGTCTTGTTAACATTGGGGGTCTGATTGGGGCTGTTAGCTGAGATCTGGTCTGAGGTCTAATGAAATATTTTTTTTTTCTTATTTTCCTCTTCTTAAACCTAGGTGCGTCTTATGGTTCGGTGAGTCTTATAGGGTGAAAAATACGGTATATATTTTTCTTTCTGTACTGAAAAAAGCCACTAAACGCTTTTGCCACAAATAACTGCACCAGTGAAGAGCATATATATTTTTTCTTTCTTTATTGAAATAAGCCATTCAACGCTTTTAGCAGAAATAACTGCACCAGTGAAGTGCATATATATTTTTCTATCTTTACTGAAATAGGCCACTAAACGCTTTCAACACATATAACTGCAGAAGTGAACTGAGAATCTTTTTTTCTTTTTGTACTGAAATACGTGGTAGGCCACTAAACACTTTTGCCACAAATAACTGCACCAGTGAAGTGCGTATATTTTTTCTTTCTGTATGCCATTAATACATATAACTGCATAAGTGAACTGAGAATATATATATTTTTTTCCACAGATATAAGACACTAAAGGCTTTTCAACATAGCACTTGCACCCCAAGAACAAATTGCTGGAATGACAGAGCTGTATAATGGCTATTTGGATCCCCAAATATACTTTCCCTGCACTTGTAAATCGCTTTTCTAGCACTGTTCTTAGCGCCTTTTGACGTCTCTCCCTGCACTAAGATGCTGTGAAATAATTCCTCCCTATCGTTTCCCTGCACTTATAAATTGTTTTTTCAGTTTCTTCATTCGCAATGAGGTTTTCCTTTTGCTGTCCCTAGCGCCTTCTCACATCTGTCCCTGCACTCAGAATGCTGGAAAATGGCAGAATCTAAAATGGCTGCCGATTGGCTGCATGCATGCATGTCAATCTGGGTGATCCCGCCTTCCCAGAGTTCCCTTCCCCATGTTCTCAGTCCTCACACGTGTAGCCGCCATTTTAGAAAAAATTGTGATTCGTTACCACGAAGCGCAAGGAAAATCTCATTCTTTGCAAATCAAATTTTTCCGGAAATTCGGATTGAATTCCACTTCGTCTGATTTGCTTCGCTCATCTCTACCTGTTACATGTGCACTTGGCAGCTGAAGGAATCTGTGTTGGTCCCATGTTCATATTTGCCTGCATTGCTGAGAAAAATAATGTTCTAATATATGCAAATGGTGGCCAGTGCAAAAAATGCAAGATTTTAGGATTTTTTTTAATATAGGTAGTGATATGTACAATTGTAAAGAAAATCACCAAACATTCTATAAAAATATGTGTATACTTAGAAAAAGATCTGGGGTCGGCACTGCCACCTCTTTATGGGGTTCTCATGGTATTGCGCTATAAAAATATTTTTAAAAGGGTATGCAAGATTTTAATACTGATTACCTATCCTCTGGATAAGCCATCAGTATCTTATTGGTGTGACTGACAAACGAGACCCCTGCCGATCAGCTGTTTGAGAAGGCACCAGTGGCCTATGCACAGCACAGTGAATGGAGCTGAGCTGTGATACCAAGCACAGCCACTCTACTAAGTACGGTAAGGTGCTGTGCTTGGTGAGAGGAAGAAGGCACCTTTGCTCACAGCAACGCTGGTGCCTTGTAACAGCGGATTAGTGGGTGTTGGACCCCCAGGATAGATAATCAGAATTTCAGTCTTGGCAAACCCTTTTAACATAAAAACTTAATTAAATTAATAGTTCATTTTATGATGATACATCCCTTTAAGGATACATCCTAATTTAAAATGTAGGACATGGCAATTTTTTTTATCCCCAGTCCTCACCTGTTTTTTTTATATGATTATTATTATCATTATTATATTTTTTTTATTTTGACTGCATGTTGAAAAACTGGGTGTGGTTTTAATTTTCGGGCTTTGTTTTTACAGCATTCACCATGCAGTATAATTGACATTTCACTCTGCAGATTAATACAATTACAGCAATACCCAATTTATACCCGAGTTTTCCACACTCTCTATATTCTAAGAGCAATGATTTATATTTTCTGTCGACAGAACTGCATGTAGGATTTCTTTTTTGTGGAATGGGCAGATATTTTTCACTGATATATGGTACTATTTTGGGATACATATGACTTTTTAATCGCTTTTTATTCATTTATTTTTGGGTGTTGGACTAACAAAAACAGCAACTTTTTTTTTTTTACATAATTTATTTTGCATTAAAGTATGGTCATTATGGATGTTCTATTACATGTCGTTTTTATTGTTTAATATGTTTGCCATAATAAGTGTAAATGAATAAATGTGCTTTTCATAAATGTAACATTTTATTAAGCTTTATTTCACAATGATTGCCTGAAAGACATTTTTTTTTGACATTTTTTAAAATTAGTAAAACACTAAATGTAGTGTAGGACTAATTGTTTTAGCCCTGCAGAATAAAACTACCATGACTACCAAAAATCAAAGGCAGAATTGTGTCCTTTTTCCCATTCAACATTTCAAATAATTTTTTACAGTTTCTCATTACATAATAGATAGTTAGTGGGAGATAGTCAGTGTAGGTTAGATCGTCATATAGTGTAGTGTTGAGCATGAATAATCGAATAGCGAATTTTTATCGTGAATATTGCCACTTTGAGAATTCGCAAATATTTAGAATAAAGTGCTATATATTTGTTTTATCGAATATTCAGCATTTGTTTTCACATGATTCCTCTCTGCTTCTTGCTTGTGGGCCAATGAGAAAGAAGCAATGTCAAGTTCACAACAATACTTAGTGCACCAATCAGTAATCTGTAGTCAGACCTGCTAAAATGTGAAGTTGCACATAGTGAAAAAAAATTCTAATCACTGCCAATTTGCGCAATCGCGAATATATTGGAGCACTTGAGTCTATCTGCATATAAAGCTATTGTAATGTTCTGCCGTGGCAACCATTTTCTCCAGTCTCAGGAGAAACTCATGAAACTTCTAGCAGCTTGAAAAATGTAGCCAAAATGACTAGAGTTGAGCGAACACCTGGATGTTCGGGTTCGAGAAGTTCGGCCGAACATCCCGGAAATGTTCGGGTTCGGGATCCGAACCCGATCCGAACTTCGTCCCGAACCCGAACCCCATTGAAGTCAATGGGGACCCGAACTTTTCGGCACTAAAAAGGCTGTAAAACAGCCCAGGAAAGAGCTAGAGGGCTGCAAAAGGCAGCAACATGTAGGTAAATCCCCTGCAAACAAATGTGGATAGGGAAATGAATTAAAATAAAAATTAAATAAATAAAAATTAACCAAAATCAATTGGAGAGAGGTTCCAAAGCAGAGAATCTGGCTTCCCGTCACCCACCACTGGAACAGTCCATTCTCAGATATTTAGGCCCCGGCACCCAGGCAGAGGAGAGAGGTCCCGTAACAGAGAATCTGTCTTCATGTCAGCAGAGAATTAGTCTGCATGTCATAGCAGAGAATGAGGCTTCACGTCAGCCACCACTGCAACAGTCCATTGGCATATATTTAGGCCCAGCACACACACAGGCAGAGGAGAGAGGTCCCGTAACAGAGAATCTGGCTTCATGTCAGCAGAGAATCAGTCTGCATGTCATAGCAGAGAATCAGGCTTCACGTCAGCCACCACTGCAACAGTCCATTGTCATAAATTTAGGCCCAGCACCCAGGCAGAGGAGAGAGGTCCCGTAACAGAGAATCTGGCTTCATGTCAGCAGAGAATCAGTCTTCATATCATAGCAGAGAATCAGGCTTCACGTCACCCACCACTGTAAGAGTCAATTTTCATAAATTTAGGCCCAGAACCCAGGCAGAGGAGAAAGGTCCCGTAACAGACAATCTGGCTTCATGTCAGCAGAGAATCAGTCTTCATATCATAGCAGAGAATCAGGCTTCACGTCACCCACCACTGTAAGAGTCAATTTTCATAAATTTAGGCCCAGAACCCAGGCAGAGGAGAAAGGTCCCGTAACAGACAATCTGGCTTCATGTCAGCAGAGAATCAGTCTTCATATCATAGCAGAGAATCAGGCTTCACGTCACCCACCACTGTAAGAGTCAATTTTCATAAATTTAGGCCCAGAACCCAGGCAGAGGAGAAAGGTCCCGTAACAGACAATCTGGCTTCATGTCAGCAGAGAATCAGTCTTCATATCATAGCAGAGAATCAGGCTTCACGTCACCCACCACTGTAAGAGTCAATTTTCATAAATTTAGGCCCAGAACCCAGGCAGAGGAGAAAGGTCCCGTAACAGACAATCTGGCTTCATGTCAGCAGAGAATCAGTCTTCATATCATAGCAGAGAATCAGGCTTCACGTCACCCACCACTGTAAGAGTCAATTTTCATAAATTTAGGCCCAGAACCCAGGCAGAGGAGAAAGGTCCCGTAACAGACAATCTGGCTTCATGTCAGCAGAGAATCAGTCTTCATATCATAGCAGAGAATCAGGCTTCACGTCACCCACCACTGTAAGAGTCAATTTTCATAAATTTAGGCCCAGAACCCAGGCAGAGGAGAAAGGTCCCGTAACAGACAATCTGGCTTCATGTCAGCAGAGAATCAGTCTTCATATCATAGCAGAGAATCAGGCTTCACGTCACCCACCACTGTAAGAGTCAATTTTCATAAATTTAGGCCCAGAACCCAGGTAGAGGAGAAAGGTCCCGTAACAGACAATCTGGCTTCATGACAGCAGAGAATCAGTCTGCATGTCATAGCAGAGAATCAGGCTTCACGTCAGCCACCACTGCAACAGTCCATTGTCATAAATTTAGGCCCAGCACCCAGGCAGAGGAGAGAGGTCCCGTAAAAGAGGATCTGGCTTCATGTCAGCAGAGAATCAGTCTGCATGTCATAGCAGAGAATCAGGCTTCACGTCAGCCACCACTGCAACAGTCCATTGTCATAAATTTAGGCCCAGCACCCAGGCAGAGGAGAGAGGTCCCGTAACAGAGGATCTGGCTTCATGTCAGCAGAGAATCAGTCTGCATGTCATAGCAGAGAATCAGGCTTCACGTCAGCCACCACTGCAACAGTCCATTGTCATAAATTTAGGCCCAGCACCCAGGCAGAGGAGAGAGGTCCCGTAACAGACAATCTGGCTTCATGTCAGCAGAGAATTAGTCTGCATGTCATAGCAGAGAATCAGGCTTCATGTCAGCCACCACTGCAACAGTCCATTGGCATATATTTAGGCCTAGCACACAGGCAGAGGAGAGGTTCATTCAACTTTGGGTAGCATCGCAATATAATGGTAAAATGAAAATAAAAATAGGATTGAATGAGGAAGTGCCCTGGAGTCCAATAATATATGGTTATGGGGAGGTAGTTAATGTCTAATCTGGACAAGGGACGGACAGGTCCTGTGGGATCCATGCCTGGTTCATTTTTATGAACGTCAGCTTGTCCACATTGGCTGTAGACAGGCGGCTGCGTTTGTCTGTAATGACGCCCCCTGCCGTGCTGAATACACGTTCAGACAAAACGCTGGCTGCCGGGCAGGCCAGCACCTCCAAGGCATAAAAGGCTAGCTCTGGCCACGTGGACAATTTAGAGACCCAGAAGTTGAATGGGGCCGAACCATCAGTCAGTACGTGGAGGGGTGTGCACACGTACTGTTCCACCATGTTAGTGAAATGTTGCCTCCTGCTAACACGTTGCGTATCAGGTGGTGGTGCAGTTAGCTGTGGCGTGTTGACAAAAGTTTTCCACATCTCTGCCATGCTAACCCTGCCCTCAGAGGAGCTGGCCGTGACACAGCTGCCTTGGCGACCTCTTGCTCCTCCTCTGCCTTGGCCTTGGGCTTCCACTTGTTCCCCTGTGACATTTGGGAATGCTCTCAGTAGCGCGTCTACCAACGTGCGCTTGTACTCGCGCATCTTCCTATCACGCTCCAGTGCAGGAAGTAAGGTGGGCACATTGTCTTTGTAGCGTGGATCCAGCAGGGTGGCAACCCAGTAGTCCGCACAGGTTAAAATGTGGGCAACTCTGCTGTCGTTGCGCAGGCACTGCAGCATGTAGTCGCTCATGTGTGCCAGGCTGCCCAGGGGTAAGGACAAGCTGTCCTCTGTGGGAGGCGTATCGTCATCGTCCTGCCTTTCCCCCCAGCCACGCACCAGTGATGGACCCGAGCTGCGTTGGGTGCCACCCCGCTGTGACCATGCTTCATCCTCATCCTCCTCCACCTCCTCCTCATCCTCGTCCTCCTCGTCCTCCAGTAGTGGGCCCTGGCTGGCCACATTTGTACCTGGCCTCTGCTGTTGCAAAAAACCTCCCTCTGAGTCACTTCGAAGAGACTGGCCTGAAAGTGCTAAAAATGACCCCTCTTCCTCATCCTCCTCCTCCTCCTCCTGGGCCACCTCCTGTTCCATCATCGCCCTAAGTGTTTTCTCAAGGAGACATAGAAGTGGTATTGTAACGCTGATAACGGTGTCATCGCCACTGGCCATGTTGGTGGAGTACTCGAAACAGCGCAACAGGGCACACAGGTCTCGCATGGAGGCCCAGTCATTGGTGGTGAAGTGGTGCTGTTCTGTAGTGCGACTGACCCGTGCGTGCTGCAGCTGAAACTCCACTATGGCCTGCTGCTGCTCGCACAGTCTGTCCAGCATGTGCAAGGTGGAGTTCCACCTGGTGGGCACGTCGCATATGAGGCGGTGAGCGGGAAGGCCGAAGTTACGCTGTAGCGCAGACAGGCGAGCAGCGGCAGGATGTGAACGCCGGAAGCGCGAACAGACGGCCCGCACTTTATGCAGCAGCTCTGACATGTCGGGGTAGTTGTGAATGAACTTCTGCACCACCAAATTCAGCACATGCGCCAAGCAAGGGATGTGCGTCAAATTGGCTAGTCCCAGAGCTGCAACGAGATTTCGCCCATTATCACACACCACCAGGCCGGGCTTGAGGCTCACCGGCAGCAACCACTCGTCGGTCTGTTGTTCAATACCCCGCCACAACTCCTGTGCGGTGTGGGGCCTGTCCCCCAAACATATGAGTTTCAGAATGGCCTGCTGACGTTTACCCCGGGCTGTGCTGAAGTTGGTGGTGAAGGTGTGTGGCTGACTGGATGAGCAGGTGGAAGAAGAGGAGGAGGAAGCCGAGAAGGAGGAGGTGGCAACAGGAGGCAAAGAATGTTGCCCTGCGATCCTTGGCGGCGGCAGGACGTGCGCCAAACAGCTCTCCGCCTGGGGCCCAGCTGCCACTACATTTACCCAGTGTGCAGTTAGGGAGATATAGCGTCCCTGGCCGTGCTTACTGGTCCACGTATCTGTGGTTAGGTGGACCTTGCTACAGATGGCGTTGCGCAGTGCACACTTGATTTTATCGGATACTTGGTTGTGCAGGGAAGGCACGGCTCTCTTGGAGAAGTAGTGCCGGCTGGGAACAACATACTGTGGGACAGCAAGCGACATGAGCTGTTTGAAGCTGTCTGTGTCCACCAGCCTAAATGACAGCATTTCATAGGCCAGTAGTTTAGAAATGCTGGCATTCAGGGCCAGGGATCGAGGGTGGCTAGGTGGGAATTTACGCTTTCTATCAAATGTTTGTGAGATGGAGAGCTGAACGCTGGCGTGTGACATGGTTGAGACGCTTGGTGACGGAGGTGGTGGTGGTGGTGTTGGTGGTACATCCCCTGTTTGCTGGGCGGCAGGTGCCAACGTTCCTCCAGAGGCGGAGGAAGAGGCCGAGGCGGCAGCAGCAGAATAGGCCGAGGCGGCAGCAGCAGAAGAGGTAGCAGGGGGAGCCTGAGTGACTTCCTTGGTTTTAAGGTGTTTACTCCACTGCAGTTCATGCTTTGCATGCAGGTGCCTGGTCATGCAGGTTGTGCTCAGGTTCAGAACGTTAATGCCTCGCTTCAGGCTCTGATGGCACAGCGTGCAAACCACTCGGGTCTTGTCGTCAGCACATTGTTTGAAGAAGTGCCATGCCAGGGAACTCCTTGAAGCTGCCTTTGGGGTGCTCGGTCCCAGATGGCGGCGGTCAGTAGCAGGCGGAGTCTCTTGGCGGCGGGTGTTCTGCTTTTGCCCACTGCTCCCTCTTTTGCTACGCTGTTGGCTCGGTCTCACCACTGCCTCTTCCTCCGAACTGTGAAAGTCAGTGGCACGACCTTCATTCCATGTGGGGTCTAGGACCTCATCGTCCCCTGCATCGTCTTCCACCCAGTCTTGATCCCTGACCTCCTGTTCAGTCTGCACACTGCAGAAAGACGCAGCAGTTGGCACCTGTGTTTCGTCATCATCAGAGACATGCTGAGGTGGTATTCCCATGTCCTCATCATCAGGAAACATAAGTGGTTGTGCGTCAGTGCATTCTATGTCTTTCACCGCTGGGGAAGGGCTAGGTGGATGCCCTTGGGAAACCCTGCCAGCGGAGTCTTCAAACAGCATAAGAGACTGCTGCATAACTTGAGGCTGAGACAGTTTCCCTGGTATGCATGGGGGTGATGTGACAGACTGATGGGGTTGGTTTTCAGGCGCCATCTGTGCGCTTTCTGCAGAAGACTGGGTGGGAGATAATGTGAACGTGCTGGATCCACTGTCGGCCACCCAATTGACTAATGCCTGTACCTGCTCAGGCCTTACCATCCTTAGAACGGCATTGGGCCCCACCATATATCGCTGTAAATTCTGGCGGCTACTGGGACCTGAGGTAGTTGGTACACTAGGACGTGTGGATGTGGCAGAACGGCCACGTCCTCTCCCAGCACCAGAGGGTCCACTAACACCACCACGACCATGTCCACGTCCGCGTCCCTTACTAGATGTTTTTCTCATTGTTATGGTTCACCACAACAACAAATATATTATTTGGCCCAATGTATTGTATTCAAATTCAGCGGGATATAAATTTGAGGCCTAGTATTTAGGCGCTGGGTGACCGGTATGGATTTAGTGACAGAATTAGACTTGGAAATGCACAGAAGCGTGTGTGTGAAGTTATTCTGAATGACCCAATGTGCACCTTGAATATTATATACCCTTTTTGGGATAGATTTCAAATAGCTCTGATATAGCAGGAACCACTAAATTATGAAATTGCTAAATTGGGAATTGTACTTCAACCCAGAACAAAAAATGTGCTTTGACGGGCACTAAATAACTTTCCCAGCTACAACAGGACAGCGGTAACGAGAGATTTAGAGGGATTTAAATTTGAGGCCTAGTATTTAGGCGCTGGGTGACAGGTATGGGTTTAGTGACAGAATTAGACTTGGAAATACACAGTAGCGGGTGTGTGTGAAGTTATTCTGAATGACCCAATGTGCACCTTCAATATTATATACCCTTTTTGGGATAGATTTCAAATAGCTCTGATATAGCAGGAACCACTAAATTATGAAATTGCTAAATTGGGAATTGTACTTCAACCCAGAACAAAAAATGTGCTTTGACGGACACTAAATATCTTGCCCAGCAACAACAGTACAGCGGTGGGTAACGAGAGATTTAGAGGGATTTAAATTTGAGGCCTAGTATTTAGGCGCTGGGTCACCGGTATGGATTTAGTGACAGAATTAGACTTGGAAATGCACAGAAGCGTGTGTGTGAAGTTATTCTGAATGACCCAATGTGCACCTTCAATATTATATACCCTTTTAGGGATAGATTTCAAATAGCTCTGATATAGCAGAAACCACTAAATTATGAAATTGCTAAATTGGGAATTGTACTTCAACCCAGAACAAAAAATGTGCTTTGACGGACACTAAATATCTTGCCCAGCAACAACAGTACAGCGGTAACGAGAGATTTAGAGGGATTTAAATTTGAGGCCTAGTATTTAGGCGCTGGGTGACAGGTATGGGTTTAGTGACAGAATTAGACTTGGAAATACACAGTAGCGGGTGTGTGTGAAGTTATTCTGAATGACCCTATGTGCACCTTCAATATTATATACCCTTTTAGGGATAGATTTCAAATAGCTCTGATATAGCAGAAACCACTAAATTATGAAATTGCTAAATTGGGAATTGTACTTCAACCCAGAACAAAAAATGTGCTTTGACGGACACTAAATATCTTGCCCAGCAACAACAGTACAGCGGTGGGTAACGAGAGATTTAGAGGGATTTAAATTTGAGGCCTAGTATTTAGGCGCTGGGTCACCGGTATGGATTTAGTGACAGAATTAGACTTGGAAATGCACAGAAGCGTGTGTGTGAAGTTATTCTGAATGACCCAATGTGCACCTTCAATATTATATACCCTTTTAGGGATAGATTTCAAATAGCTCTGATATAGCAGAAACCACTAAATTATGAAATTGCTAAATTGGGAATTGTACTTCAACCCAGAACAAAAAATGTGCTTTGACGGACACTAAATATCTTGCCCAGCAACAACAGTACAGCGGTAACGAGAGATTTAGAGGGATTTAAATTTGAGGCCTAGTATTTAGGCGCTGGGTGACAGGTATGGGTTTAGTGACAGAATTAGACTTGGAAATACACAGTAGCGGGTGTGTGTGAAGTTATTCTGAATGACCCAATGTGCACCTTCAATATTATATACCCTTTTTGGGATAGATTTCAAATAGCTCTGATATAGCAGGAACCACTAAATTATGAAATTGCTAAATTGGGAATTGTACTTCAACCCAGAACAAAAAATGTGCTTTGACGGACACTAAATATCTTGCCCAGCAACAACAGTACAGCGGTAACGAGAGATTTAGCGGGATATAAATTTGAGGCCTAGTATTTAGGCGCTGGGTCACCGGTATGGATTTAGTGACAGAATTAGACTTGGAAATGCACAGAAGCGTGTGTGTGAAGTTATTCTGAATGACCCTATGTGCACCTTCAATATTATATACCCTTTTAGGGATAGATTTCAAATAGCTCTGATATAGCAGAAACCACTAAATTATGAAATTGCTAAATTGGGAATTGTACTTCAACCCAGAACAAAAAATGTGCTTTGACGGACACTAAATATCTTGCCCAGCAACAACAGTACAGCGGTAACGAGAGATTTAGAGGGATTTAAATTTGAGGCCTAGTATTTAGGCGCTGGGTGACAGGTATGGGTTTAGTGACAGAATTAGACTTGGAAATACACAGTAGCGGGTGTGTGTGAAGTTATTCTGAATGACCCAATGTGCACCTTCAATATTATATACCCTTTTAGGGATAGATTCCAAATAGCTCTGATATAGCAGGAACCACTAAATTATGAAATTGCTAAATTGGGAATTGTACTTCAACCCAGAACAAAAAATGTGCTTTGACGGACACTAAATATCTTGCCCAGCAACAACAGTACAGCGGTAACGAGAGATTTAGAGGGATTTAAATTTGAGGCCTAGTATTTAGGCGCTGGGTGACAGGTATGGGTTTAGTGACAGAATTAGACTTGGAAATACACAGTAGCGGGTGTGTGTGAAGTTATTCTGAATGACCCAATGTGCACCTTCAATATTATATACCCTTTTTGGGATAGATTTCAAATAGCTCTGATATAGCAGGAACCACTAAATTATGAAATTGCTAAATTGGGAATTGTATTTCAACCCAGAACAAGAAATGTGCTTGAACGGACACTAAATAACTCGCCCAGCTACAGCACTAGGGACAGATTTAGCTGGATATAAATTTGAGGCCTAGTATTTAGGCGCTGGGTGACCGGTATGGATTTAGTGACAGAATTAGACTGGGATATGGCCAAAAAATAAACAGACTATTGCTGGTTAAATGCACTTGGTGTGACAGCTTCACCCTGATGTAGGCTTTAGCCAAAAAACAACCACACCATTGAGGGTTAAATGCACTTGGTGACAGGCGCAGCTTGCCCCTGATTTTGTATATGGCCAAAAAATGAACAGACTATTGCTGGTTAAATGCACTTGGTGTGACAGCTTCACCCTGATGTAGGCTTTAGCCAAAAAACAACCACACCATTGAGGGTTAAATGCACTTGGTGACAGGCGCAGCTTGCCCCTGATTTTGTATATGGCCAAAAAATGAACAGACTATTGCTGGTTAAATGCACTTGGTGTCACAGCTTCACCCTGATGTAGGCTTTAGCCAAAAAACAACCACACCATTGAGGGTTAAATGCACTTGGTGACAGGCGCAGCTTGCCCCTGATTTTGTATATGGCCACAAAATGAACAGACTATTGCTGGTTAAATGCACTTGGTGTGACAGCTTCACCCTGATGTAGGCTTTAGCCAAAAAACAACCACACCATTGAGGGTTAAATGCACTTGGTCGCAGCTTGTGCTGGCGCACCACAAGACACAAAATGGCCGCCGATCACCCCAGAAAAATGAGACTGACAAACGGTCTGTGCAGCCTAAAAACAGTGAGCAATTGAGGATCAGCAGCTCAATGATCCACAGCTGCAGATCGATCAGTTAATCAAGTCCTTTGGAGGAGTTAATCTGCCTAATCTCGCCCTACTGTCGCAGCCGCAACCTCTCCCTACGCTAATCAGAGCAGAGTGACGGGCGGCGCTATGTGACTCCAGCTTAAATAGAGGCTGGGTCACATGGTGCTCTGGCCAATCACAGCCATGCCAATAGTAGGCATGGCTGTGATGGCCTCTTGGGGCAAGTAGTATGACGCTTGTTGATTGGCTGCTTTGCAGCCTTTCAAAAAGCGCCAAGAAAGCGTCACAAAAGCGCCAAGAAAGCGACGAACACCGAACCCGAACCCGGACTTTTACGAAAATGTCCGGGTTCGGGTCCGTGTCACGGACACCCCAAAATTCGGTACGAACCCGAACTATACAGTTCGAGTTCGCTCATCCCTAAAAATGACCCATGCCTGTATTTCGTGTTACGAATTCGCATTATGCGATTTTTACATTGCTGATTTTTCGCATTCAATCAAATAATCTCGAATTCTTGAAATTCGCGAAAATATGATGAATATTCTACAAAATATTTGTGAAATATTGCAAATTCGAATATAGCCCCTAACGCACATCACTAATATAGTGTAGCTGATATATTTCCTCTGCAGGGTGTTAGGTAGCGTGGCAGGTTCTGCTGTCCAAATATGCACATCATTAATTGCCGATTTGCGCAATCATGAATATATTGGAGCACTCTATCTGCATATAAAGCTACTGTAATGTTCTGCCGTGCCAGACATTTTCTCCAGTCTCAGGAAACTTCTAGCAGCTTGAAAAAAAAATGTAGCAACAGTGACCCACGCCTGTATTGCGCATGCAATACGCACATATTACATTGCTAATTTTCAAAAACAAGAAAATAATCGCAAATATATGATAAATATTCGCCCAAATATTTGAGAAATATAGCAAATTCGAATATTGCCCCTGCAGCTCATCACTAGTGTTCATTTGCCAGCATGAAAGCTGTAATATTTGTAGATTTTTTTTCATATTTATACTGAAGGGAAAATTAGTACAAAATTTTTAAAATACTGTATGTTTGATGCAAAAACTAATAAGACATTTATTGATGATAAAATCCTTTGAAATATGGTTTCTTTACTATACACCAGATGATATATACATGACTTCATGCTTCTTGACTATTCTCTTGAATGGCGCTTTCGAAACACTACCAGACACAGCTACATGTACAGATGCATTATTGTCCATAAAACAATTCTGAAAGGGCCACGGAGCTTTATTCTGCAGGTCTTGGGGGGTTTGGGGATCGAACCCCCTCCAATTACAAATTGATGGGCTATACTAAGCATAGGTCATCAATGGAAAGTCGTGGAAAGCCAATTAATATAAGGATTCATTTATTTATTTTTGAATATGTCATGTACTGTAAGTGAACTGTGTACAGTAATTAGTCCCATTGTGACTCCAATTTTGCACCCAGGGGGCGGACCTTTAATAAAGCAAGTTGAGGCGACTGCCTCAGGCGGCTCCATCTAGAGGAAAGTGGGGGCGGCGAGCTGGAGATGCACAGCAGTGAAGTTCCTTTAAAGTGACCGCATAGAGTTCTGTACTGTCCTGAGTACTGCCTGATGTGATGTCTCCGTCTCCTGTCCGCAATGAGTACAGTAGTCAGGGCAGTACAGCTGGTACTGCTGTATGGAGCCCTGAATACTGTCACAAAGGGGCCCAGCAACTGTAAGGATGACACACTCATATTCACTTTTCTCCAGGCCCCACCAGTGCTGCTGGTGGAGGAAACTGGAGAGGAAGAACCGCTTTGGAGTTCCATTGCAGGGACAACTTTTCATAGGCAGAAGAGAAGCACATCAGTATTGCCTCTGCTTCATTCTACAGGGTCCTCCCACATTCAGGCCGGTGAGTAGAGATTCTTTCTGTGTGTCTGTGAGGAGTGGTGGAGCATGGCAACTGTCCTCATTGCGGGTTCTGCCTCTTTCAAGCTACATGCAGCCTTTCTCCCTCCTTAAATATATATATATATATATATATATATATATATATGTATGTATATATATATATATATATATATATAGCTATATTTATTTTGCTATCCTGTGTTTATAAAAACTGTTTACACAAGTCAGGTGGTTTAACCCTTTCACTGCCCCTCTACAGCCGAGAAAATTATGTGGTTAGAGAGGCAGTCAAAGGGTTAAACCTCCAGATTTGTGTAAACAGCTTTTATAAGCACATAACAGTGTAGGGTCCATTCACACGTCCGCAATTCTGTTCCGCATTTTGCGGAACGGAATTGCGGACCAATTCACTTCTATGTTGCGGCCCGGATTCGGAAATGCAGACGCGCACTTCCGGGTCCGCATTTCCGTTCCTGAAAAACGCGCACTTCCGGGTCCGTGTTTTGCGGATCCATGGATCCGTGGATCCACAAAACAAACGCGGACATGTGCTGCCCCAAAGGTGCACAATCCCTTTAAGACCTCTTAGATAAATATTTACACATACTGTGTACTGATCTTCTAATCTGTCCCTTCATCAGACTCCAAAGTAAAAAAATAATAATACTATGTTAAAAGAACACAATATAAAACTCACCTACAGAAAACCACCGGATCCCAGTGTAAATGAACTGAGCCCTCTGTGTTGCTTTTATACTATGGTTTTTACATGTGGGTCAGTATCATACAGCAGCAGCATACTCAGGCAGAGGGAATATCAATGCTGCACTGACTTCTATATTTCCTTAGACCTCATGCACACGACCGTTCCGTTTTTTTGTGGTCCGCAAACCGCGGATCCGCAAAAGCCGGAGGCAGCCCATTGTAGAAATGCCTATTCCTGTCCGCAAAACCGAATATTTGTCAATACGAATATGCAGTGCTGCCCATAAATATTCATACCCCTGGCAAATTTTGACTTAAAGTTACTTTTATTCAACCAGCAAATAATTTTTTTATGGGAAATGACATACCGTATATACTCGAGTATAAGACGAGTTTTTTGGCACATATTTTTGTGCTCAAAAAGCCCCCTCGTCTTATACTCGAGTCTAGGTCGGTCTTAGCTCCGGTAATAGCAGGCAGTGCGGGGGCGGCGCTCACTCACTGACGTCACGCGCCTGCGCCGCCTAGTGGGAGCAGGCGCGTGAAGTCAGTAAGTGAGCGCCGCCCCCCGCACTGCCTGCTATTACCGGAGCTAAGACAAAGTACCGGTAAGATATCCAAATAATCAGAATAAAGAGCTCAGCAATGAGCGATGATTAAAGTTAAAGTAGTTACTGATTACGGTAGTTTATAAATATACTGCTGTGAGCGTCGGGGAGGGGGATCTGTGCATGGCACTGTAGGGGGATCTGTGGATGGCAGTGCCATCCACAGATCCCCCTACAGTGCCATCCACAGATCCCCCCTCCCCTAAACAGTGCCATCATGGCACTGTTTAGGGGAGGGGGGATCTGTGGATGGCACTGTTTAGGGGGGATCTGTGGATGGCACTGTTTAGGGGGGATCTGTGGATGGCACTGTTTAGGGGGGATCTGTGGATGGCACTGTTTAGGGGGGATCTGTGGATGGCACTGTTTAGGGGGGAGATCTGTGGATGGCTCCCTATATTTAATGCAGAGTGTGTGTGTATATAATGCACACACTCTGCATTAAATACAGGGAGTCAGAGTCAGACTCCCATCAATCTGAGTCACCCTCTTGCAGATGTGTGTATATAATGTAGAGTGTGTGCATTATATACACATACACTCTGCATTATAGCTGCATTTCCCACCCTAGTCTTATATTTCCCACCCTCCCATTTTTGGGGGTAAAATTAGGGGCCTCGGCTTATACTCGGGTCGGCTTATACTCGAGTATATACGGTAGGTGTCTCCCAAAAGATAATAAGACGATGTACAAGAGGCATTATTCTGGGAAATAAAGCATTTCTCAGCTTTTATTTACATTTGAGCAAAAAGTGTCCAGTCAAAAATTATTCATACCCTTCTCAATAATCAATAGAAAAGTCTTTATTGGCTATTACAGCAATCAAACACTTCCTATAATTTCAAACCAGCTTTTTGCATGTCTCCACAGGTATTTTTGCCCATTCATCTTTAGCAATGAGCTCCAAATCTTTCAGGTTTGAGGGTCTTCTTGCCATCACCCTGATCTTTAGCTCCCTCCACAGATTCTCAATTGGATTTGAACTCTGGCTGGCCCACTCCAAAACGTTAATGTTGTTGTCTGCTAACCAGTTCTTCACCACTTTTGCTGTGTGTTGGTGCCCAATGCCAAGTTTCTCTGCAGACTGCCTGATGTTGTCGTTGAGAATCCTCATGTAATGTATTGCTCTTTTTTCATGGTGCCGTTTACTGTGATTAGGTTGACTGTATTGGCTGAAAAACACCCCCAAAGCATTAGGTTTCCACCACCATTTTTGACAGTGGGGATGGTGTTCTTTGGGTTGAAGGCTTCTCCTTTTTTACGCCAAATGAAGGAAACATCATTATGACCAAACAATTCAATTTTTGTTTCATCTGACATAACACAGAAGACCAGAAGTCTTCTTCTTTGTCCAGATGAGCTTTTGCAAAGGCCAAGCAAGATTTTGTGTGCCTTATCTGGAGAAGTGGTGTCCTCCTTGGTCTGCATCCATGGAACCCAGCAGTGTGCAGTATCCGTTGGATTGTCTGCCTTGAGACATTGCCACCAGCAGAGCCCAGATTCACCAGGATGGCCTTGGTGGTAATCCTTGGATTCTTTTTAACCTCTCTAACTATCCTCCTGGCCAGCACAGGTGTCACTTTTTGCTTCCAACCACATCCTCTGAGATTTTCCACAGTGCAGAACATCTTGTATTTTTTAATAATACTTTGCACTGTAGCCACTGGAACTTGAAAACATTTAGAAATAGCCTTGTAGCCCTTTCCTGACTTGTGATCAGCCACAATGTGCAGCCGCAGGTCCTCACTAAGCTCCTTTGTTTTAGCCATGACTGTACACAAACCAACTGCAGAGAGCTGCTGATTTTTACCTGTTGAGTTGATTAAAACAGCTGTTTCCAATTAACCAGGGTAATTAGGATGCTTTAGAACATCTTGGACTATTTGGAATGGTATATAACTTTTGATTTTCCCACAGACTGTGACAGTTTGTGAAGGGTATGAATTATTTTGGACTGGACACTTTTTGCTCAAATGTAAATAAAAGCTGAGAAATGTTTTTTTTTCCCACAATAATGCCTCTCGTACATCGTCTTATTATCTTTTGGGAGACACCTATGTCATTTCCCGTCAAAAAAAAAGTAACTTTAAGTCAAAATATGCCAGGGGTATGATAAATTATGGTAATAGAGATGTAGGAGGACACTCGGTAGATGGAGTCACATAGAAACACGAAAGTTAGAACAGTACAATTTATTAGACACCTCTATAGCAATAAAAACATATAAAGAGCAACTATAATAGAATATAAGAAGAATATTCCAATACACACTGTAAAAATAAAAGGCAATGTTATACAATATAGTACATAAAATGGAGACAAAGCTTAGATAAAATATCCAATATAAAAAAGAGGGGAATACCTTCAGATAAAATGTCCAATATAACGGAAGCAGACCCCCGTGCACTAAAACTACACGGGGGTATCGCATCAGCGGGGAGCACCCACCCACATAATCAGGGGAAGTCACAGATTCAAAGAAAGCCAAAAATTTCGAGATCGGCATTCAATCCATTAGGTAACTGAAACGTTTCGAATTGGCTGATGTGTCCCTTAGCCAAGCTCTCGGAGATATAATCTTTCATGGCTTGTCTCTCTGGACCCGAAAGATTATATAACCTGGTCTTGGGTAATTTTGCGCCGGGAATAAGGTTAACCGGGCAATCATAAGGACGATGAGGTGGTAACTTCTGACAACCCTTTTCAGAAAAAACATCCTCAAAATCCGAAATAAATGTAGGTAGGGTAGTTATGGAGGCAACTAAGCAATTGCTATTTAAGCAATTTTCTCTGCACTGCTCACTCCACTCCAATATCTCCCTGGCCTGCCAATCCACTACTGGATTGTGCGCTACCAACCAGGGAAGACCCAGCACCACCGGAGTGGGAAGCCCCTCCAGAACATAACCTGAAAGCATCTCGTTATGGTGGTCCCCTACCCGAAGGTGTATATTATGAACAATGTGGGTGAGGTTTCTCTGAGACAGGGGAGCAGAATCAATAGCAAATATGGGAATGGGTCTCTGTAACGTACAGAGAGACAAACCCAAAGTGCGGGCAAAATGGGCATCTATCAAATTTACCCCTGCTCCACTGTCTAAAAAGAAAGAAATAGTCTCCGTCTTATCACCAAAAACAATAACCGCTGGCAACACAAATTGCGATGTACGTATGGAGGAGACGTATACCCCCCGGCTGACATCCTCCACACAGCCTGGGGTTAGTAGTTTTTCCGACGGTCTTTTGTTTCTGAGGAAAGAAGGACAGACATTAATGAAATGACCCCTCTCCCCACAAAAAAAAAACAAACCCCACGCCTACGGCGAGCCTCAGGAGGACGGACCTGACGAGTAGTTCCTCCTAGCTGCATAGGCTCGTCTAAGTCCGTACAGACTAACTGCTGCTTGAGAGGAGTTACCAATTTCTCCGGTTCTTTCAACCTGTCCCTAAGGCGTCTCTCTATACGGATAGAAAGGGACATAACCGCGTCAAGGGAAAAGGGGGTCTCATATAATGCAAGCGCATCCTTAACCCTTTCGGATAACCCAGAGCAGAACTGACTCCTGAGAGCCGGGTCGTTCCATTGGGTATCCGTAGCCCACCTACGGAATTCAGAGCAATACTCCTCTACCGGCCGTTCTCCTTGTAAGAGTCTCCGTAATCTTGATTCAGCCAGTGCTACTCGGTCAGGGTCGTCATATATGAGACCCAAGGCCCCGAAAAACTCATCCACTGACCGAAGAGCCTGGGAATCAGTAGGTAAAGAGAACGCCCAGGACTGCGGGTCCCCCTGCAGCAGGGAAATAACAACCCCCACCCGCTGATCTTCATTACCAGAGGAGTGAGGGCGCAGTTTAAAATATAACTTACAGGCCTCACGGAATGCCAAAAACTTGTCCCTTCCCCCAGAAAATCTGTCAGGGAGAGGGACCTTGGGTTCCGCAACAACCTGGTTACCAGTAGCAACCGCTGGGCTTGCGGTCAGTTGTAATTGCTGCTGTTGCTGGAGGACCGACGCCTTCAATCCTACCACCTCCAAAGACAGGCCATGAAATTGTTTGGACAGAGCAGCAATTTGATCCATACTGGATTCTAAGTAGGTAAAAAAAAAAATATATAATATATATATATTTTTTTTTTTTTTTTTTTTTACCTACACAAAATAAAGGCCAGAGATAATGTAATGACCGGTGTCACGCACAGGGAGGAAAACAGGGAAAGCCCTGCCTAAGGGAGAGGGAAAGGTGGTGACCCCTAACTCACCTTGCGGCTGGCACCTGACTGCCCTGACGTCCCTAGACGGGTTCCTCACCCGTGCGGCGATCACGTGCCTAAACCCTGGCTTTCCCTGAAATGAGCCCTAGATAGTGAACGGGCCGGTGGGATCGCTAGTCCTCACCACTGCACTAAGAGGGAAACACCAGGGAGAGGACAGACAAACACAGACAAACACAAACACCCAGGTGGATGACAACAACTGTCCACAAAGGTCCAACAGGGATCCGGAGGGTAGCGTTCTGAATCAACAGTCAGAGAACGCAGCAACACAGCTCCAGTGGGTCAGGATAGATGTCCAGGCAGGAAGCTCTATCTCTGGCAACCAGAGAAGTGTGAGAGAGGAATATAAGGAGGTTTGGGAGTGCTGGACAAGGAACAGCTGAGGAGAAGGAGCTACGGATCCCTGAGTGAGCCAAAAGGGTTTGCAAAGCAAACCCAGAAAGCTACCATAAGGAAAACAGCCCTATCTTAAATAGAGCGTGCAGCCAACCGCTGCGACTTCCTGACCCCGGGTATAACGGAGTCAGGCGTGGTTCTCGATACCCTCGTGACAGCACCCCCCTCTCTACGAGGGGCCTCCGGACACTCAGGACCAGGTCTCTCAGGATGAGAGGCATGAAAAACCCGAACTAACCTGTCGGCGTTTACCTCAGACGCAGGAACCCACATTCTTTCCTCGGGACCGTAACCTCTCCAATGCACCAGATATTGAAGAGAGCGGCGGACCCGACGAGAATTAACAATTTTGGATATCTGAAATTCTAGATTACCATCCACGACAACAGGAGGGGGTGGCAGCGGTGATGGTTCTAGAGGTGGAACATATTTTTTGAGTAACGACTTATGAAAAACATTATGAATTTTAAAAGTCTGAGGTAACTCCAGGCGAAAAGCCACGGGGTTGATGATGGCTACAATTTTGTAAGGGCCAATAAACCTAGGACCCAGTTTCCAAGAGGGAACCTTCAATTTAATATTCCTAGAAGACAACCACACATAGTCATTCACTCCTAGGTCCGGACCTGGCGACCGTCTCTTATCAGCCATGCATTTGTATTTACCTCCCATATTTTTCAAGTTAGCTTGCACCTTCTGCCATACCGATGAAAGAGATGACGAAAAACGTTCTTCTTCGGGAACCCCAGAAGACCCCCCCTCTTTGAAAGTACAGAATTGGGGATGAAAACCATATGCACCAAGAAATGATGACTTGCCAGTGGATTCCTGACGACGATTATTTATGGCAAACTCAGCTAACGGTAAATATGATGACCACAACTCTTGATTTTCAGACACAAAACATCTTAGATATGTCTCAAGGTTTTGGTTGGTTCGCTCAGTCTGTCCATTCGACTGAGGATGGAAAGCTGAGAAAAAGGACAAGTGTACCCCCAAACGAGAACAAAAAGCTTTCCAAAATTTAGAAATAAACTGGGTACCCCGATCCGAAACAACATCGGAGGGGACCCCGTGAAGCTTCACGATTTCACTGACGAATACCTGAGCAAGAGTCTTAGCATTAGGTAGTGCGGGTAACGCAATGAAGTGTACCGTTTTGCTAAACCTGTCCACTACTACCAAAATCACTGTTTTACCCGCAGACAAAGGTAAGTCAGTGATAAAATCCATTGACAGATGTGTCCACGGTCTATTGGGAATGACGAGTGGTAATAGAGACCCTGCAGGACGTGTATGTGAAACTTTTGCGCGCGCACAGGTAGAACAAGAAGACACAAAATCCAATACATCCTGACGCAACCTTGGCCACCAAAAACGACGAGACAATAGCTCCAAGGTTGCTTTACTACCCGGGTGCCCAGCAAGTGCCTGAATTATGATGTTCCTTTAATAATTCGAAACGTAGGTTCAACGGTACAAACAATTTCTCTGAGGGGCAAGAGACCGGGGCGTCCCCCTGGGCCTCTAACACCTTCCCCTCCAAAACAGAGTGTACCGCAGAGACAACCACTCCTCTTTGTAGAATGGGCACCGGATCACTCACATTACCCCCTCCAGGGAAACAACGAGATAGTGCATCAGCCTTGGTGTTCTTTGCCCCAGGACGATAGGTAATAACAAAGTTAAACCTGGTAAAAAATAGCGACCACCTAGCCTGTCTAGGGGTGAGACGCTTAGCTGATTCGAGGTACAGGAGATTTTTGTGGTCCGTAATCACAGTGACGGGGTGGACTGCCCCCTCTAAGAAGTGTCGCCACTCCTCAAACGCAAGTTTAATAGCTAATAGTTCCCTATTGCCAATATCGTAGTTCTTTTCTGCTGCAGATAGTTTTTTCGAAAAGAAAGCACAAGGACGCCATTTGCCAGGAGACGGACCCTGAGACAGCACCGCCCCCACTCCCACCTCTGACGCATCGACTTCAACAATAAAAGGCTGAGAGACATCAGGTTGGACTAGTACAGGTGCTGAGGTAAACCTCTCTTTTAGAGAGGAAAAAGCAACTTTAGCGGCGTCAGACCATTTAGAAAAATCAGTCCCCTTCCTAGTCATGTCAGTAAGCGGTTTTACAATAAGTGAATAATTTTTAATGAATTTCCTATAGAAATTCGCAAAGCCCAAGAACCGTTGTAGTGCTTTGAGGTTCTCAGGAAGATCCCAATCTAAAATTGCCTGGACCTTCCTAGGATCCATACGGAAACCTGAAGCAGATAAAAAATAACCCAGGAATTGTATTTCCTGAACGGCGAAGACACATTTTTCAATCTTAGCATATAATTCATTCGTCCGTAGGACCTGCAGTACTTGTCTGACATGCTCCTCATGTGTTCTCAGATCAGACAAATAAATTAAAATATCATCTAGGTATATTACCACAAACCTGCCGATTAGATGACTAAAAATGTCATTAACGAAATGTTGAAAGGCAGGAGCATTGGTCAGACCGAAAGACATAACTAGATTTTCATAATGCCCCTCAGGAGTGTTAAACGCTGTCTTCCACTCATCCCCCTCCTTAATACGAATCAGATTGTAGGCCCCCCTAAGATCAAGTTTGGAGAACCACCTAGCACCCGCAATCTGATTAAACAGGTCAGGAATGAGAGGAAGAGGGTATGGGTCTCGGATGGTTATCCGATTTAATTCGCGAAAATCTAAGCAAGAACGCAGGCCCCCATCTTTCTTTTTAACGAAGAAAAACCCTGCAGCCATGGGTGAAGAAGAGGGCCTGATGTGTCCCTTAGCCAAGCTCTCGGAGATATAATCTTTCATGGCTTGTCTCTCTGGACACGAAAGATTATATAACCTGGTCTTGGGTAATTTTGCGCCGGGAATAAGGTTAACCGGGCAATCATAAGGACGATGAGGTGGTAACTTCTGACAACCCTTTTCAGAAAAAACATCCTCAAAATCCGAAATAAATGTAGGTAGGGTAGTTATGGAGGCAACTAAGCAATTGCTATTTAAGCAATTTTCTCTGCACTGCTCACTCCACTCCAATATCTCCCTGGCCTGCCAATCCACTACTGGATTGTGCGCTACCAACCAGGGAAGACCCAGCACCACCGGAGTGGGAAGCCCCTCCAGAACATAACCTGAAAGCATCTCGTTATGGTGGTCCCCTACCCGAAGGTGTATATTATGAACAATGTGGGTGAGGTTTCTCTGAGACAGGGGAGCAGAATCAATAGCAAATATGGGAATGGGTCTCTGTAACGTACAGAGAGACAAACCCAAAGTGCGGGCAAAATGGGCATCTATCAAATTTACCCCTGCTCCACTGTCTAAAAAGAAAGAAATAGTCTCCGTCTTATCACCAAAAACAATAACCGCTGGCAACACAAATTGCGATGTACGTATGGAGGAAACGTATACCCCCCGGCTGACATCCTCCACACAGCCTGGGGTTAGTAGTTTTTCCGACGGTCTTTTGTTTCTGAGGAAAGAAGGACAGACATTAATGAAATGACCCCTCTCCCCACAAAAAAAACAAACCCCACGCCTACGGCGAGCCTCAGGAGGACGGACCTGACGAGTAGTTCCTCCTAGCTACATAGGCTCGTCTAAGTCCGTACAGACTAACTGCTGCTTGAGAGGAGTTACCAATTTCTCTGGTTCTTTCAACCTGTCCCTAAGGCGTCTCTCTATACGGATAGAAAGGGACATAACCGCGTCAAGGGAAAAGGGGGTCTCATATAATGCAAGCGCATCCTTAACCCTTTCGGATAACCCAGAGCAGAACTGACTCCTGAGAGCCGGGTCGTTCCATTGGGTATCCGTAGCCCACCTACGGAATTCAGAGCAATACTCCTCTACCGGCCGTTCTCCTTGTAAGAGTCTCCGTAATCTTGATTCAGCCAGTGCTACTCGGTCAGGGTCGTCATATATGAGACCCAAGGCCCCGAAAAACTCATCCACTGACCGAAGAGCCTGGGAATCAGTAGGTAAAGAGAACGCCCAGGACTGCGGGTCCCCCTGCAGCAGGGAAATAACAACCCCCACCCGCTGATCTTCATTACCAGAGGAGTGAGGGCGCAGTTTAAAATATAACTTACAGGCCTCACGGAATGCCAAAAACTTGTCCCTTCCCCCAGAAAATCTGTCAGGGAGAGGGACCTTGGGTTCCGCAACAACCTGGTTACCAGTAGCAACCGCTGGGCTTGCGGTCAGTTGTAATTGCTGCTGTTGCTGGAGGACCGACGCCTTCAATCCTACCACCTCCAAAGACAGGCCATGAAATTGTTTGGACAGAGCAGCAATTTGATCCATACTGGATTCTAAGTAGGTAAAAAAAAAAAAAATATATAAATATATATTTATTTATTTTTTTTTTTTTTTTTTTTTTACCTACACAAAATAAAGGCCAGAGATAATGTAATGACCGGTGTCACGCACAGGGAGGAAAACAGGGAAAGCCCTGCCTAAGGGAGAGGGAAAGGTGGTGACCCCTAACTCACCTTGCGGCTGGCACCTGACTGCCCTGACGTCCCTAGACGGGTTCCTCACCCGTGCGGCGATCACGTGCCTAAACCCTGGCTTTCCCTGAAATGAGCCCTAGATAGTGAACGGGCCGGTGGGATCGCTAGTCCTCACCACTGCACTAAGAGGGAAACACCAGGGAGAGGACAGACAAACACAGACAAACACAAACACCCAGGTGGACGACAACAACTGTCCACAAAGGTCCAACAGGGATCCGGAGGGTAGCGTTCTGAATCAACAGTCAGAGAACGCAGCAACACAGCTCCAGTGGGTCAGGATAGATGTCCAGGCAGGAAGCTCTATCTCTGGCAACCAGAGAAGTGTGAGAGAGGAATATAAGGAGGTTTGGGAGTGCTGGACAAGGAACAGCTGAGGAGAAGGAGCTACGGATCCCTGAGTGAGCCAAAAGGGTTTGCAAAGCAAACCCAGAAAGCTACCATAAGGAAAACAGCCCTACCTTAAATAGAGCGTGCAGCCAACCGCTGCGACTTCCTGACCCCGGGTATAACGGAGTCAGGCGTGGTTCTCGATACCCTCGTGACAGTAACATACTACCAAATTCAAATATCCATCTGGATTCTGCCCTTGACATCCTAGCAATATGATCTCCACCTCTCCAATCTCGATCAATCTGTTCCAATGCTACGAATATCAGGCCCTTCGGATCCTTATTATGTGTCATTTTAAAGTGTCTAGACAATACATGTTTTTCATATCCATTCTTGATATTTTAAATATGCTCCCCTATTCTTGTCTTTAGAGCCCTTT
Organism: Bufo gargarizans; assembly: GCF_014858855.1. Classification (NCBI taxonomy): domain Eukaryota; kingdom Metazoa; phylum Chordata; class Amphibia; order Anura; family Bufonidae; genus Bufo; species Bufo gargarizans. Next base: position 632,838,940 of record NC_058080.1, on the reverse strand, counting down.
TGGTCCTTCCAATATATTGCCTAGCACATGGACACTGAATTAGGTATATCACATTGCAAGTACTGTATGTAAGGAATTTATTTATCTCAAATGTAAAAGAATTTTGAGTTGATACTATTTTAGTGTTTTTTTTTGGGAAGGATGTGTTCCTACAATTGATACACCTTCCACACCTGTGGAAACCCTTCATATTTAGCCATTTTTGTATGGATGTCTCATTAGTTTTGGGATTCTAAATTGAAGGGGCTATTATAATTCCCAGATTGGGGCTCTTGTGTATACTATTTGCGGTGATTTCGATATCAGAGGTCCTATAGTTTTATCCTCTTTTTTGGGGGAAAATCTGGTCCATATCTTACTAGGAACACTATTATGTGGGAATCCAGTCCATATTTTATTAGGAACTTATGAAGGAGGGATATAAAAGACAGCCAACACTCTATGCAAGCATTACCACTGAGGAAGGAGTAAGGCAACACTCCGAAACGCATTTGGTGCTCAATTTATGGACTTGCATAGTGGGATTATAATCATACTCTTCAGCGCTTGGAAAAGGATCAAAAATTCTACAGATTACAAAGACCTGAAAGACACAGCACCTGGAGAGGAACGCCCACAGGATCAAGGAAGAAAAGGCAAGCACTAAATCTTGCTGCAACCAAATAAGGTCCATTAAAATTGTATGTGCGTGACTCGATATTCACAGTGCCTGGCTCAATGATTATATCTGTGTATGAATAATACGAACACGTGGGACGCGAAAATTCAAGTTCGACACTTTATAAAGATTCAACTTGTTTTATATCCAAAATAAGGCCGCAACCAGGCCATACCAAACAAGCTACACCACGTGGGATGCTGAACTCAGATCCAGTACGTCATAGTGGAAAACTCTACAGTGCTGGCTACGAATAAGCTAAGTAAAAATTTGTGATTGTCTTTTCATCGAATATTGTTTCCTCCTATCGATTAATACCATCTGAAAACGTGGGATGCCACGAACTGGTTTTAATCGAGAGAGTTCAAGACGACTATTTAAACTGAAAAACTGATTGGAAAAACTCCCATATTTAATACACCTTAATCCTTTGTGATATTGGACATTTTATCTGAAGCTATTCCCCTCTTCTTTACATTGGATATTTTATCTAAGCTTTGTCTCCATTTTATGTACTATATTGTATAACATTCCCTTTTATTTTCACGGTGTGTATTGGAATATTCTTATATTGTATTATAGTTGCTCTTTATATGTTTTTATTGCTTTAGAGGTGTCTAATAAATTGTACTGTTCTAACTTTCGTGTTTCTATGTGACTCAATCTGCTGAGTGCCCTCCTACATCTCTATTACCAATTTTTCTTCTTGATTCGGGTGCATCAATTGCAGTAGGTGCACCGTATCATTCCTAAAGAAGGGTGAGCCGCCCCATCCCGATCTTATGAATAATCATGGGCAGCAGTGTATAGCACTATATTCTAAATATTTGCGAATTCTCGAAGTGCCGATATTCGCAATAAAAATTTGCTTTTTGAATATGCGTGCTCAACACTAACTATCATTACTGGGAGGCATATACATTCTGGCACTACAAGGAAGCAGGAAGGGGGCATACAAGGAAGAGCACTACAAATGGCATTATAATACAAGCCATTGCACTACAGGAGGTATTATTATAAAGGGCATTATTACAAAAGGGGTCATTATAACTGCAGTGGATGCTGCAGAGGGACTTTATAAATACTAAGTCTACTACAGGGGATTACTTGGAGTTACTACAGGGGGTATTATAACTACTGGGGACACTATAGGGGGTCTTATTACTACTGAGGATGTTATATGGAGGCTTATTACTAATTGGGGCAATATAAGGGGACCTTATTGATACTGGGGGCATTATTACTACTAGGGGTACTGTGTTGGCATTATTATTATAGGACACCATAATGAGGGCATTACTAGTAATGGGGTGCTCTTGGTGAGCATTCTTACTATTGGGGGCACTGCAGGGAGCACTATTACCGTAATAATGATGGCACTCTGTGAGAGAATTATTATTATTGGTAGACTTTAGGGAGCACTGTTACTAATAAGAGCAGGTCGGGAGAACTATTACTATGGGGGAACTGTCTGAATGGCACCGTTATTTCTTCAGTATAGTATTTAGTATTTTGGGGAGCACAGCAAGCACAGTAATGGGGGTAGCAGTAGGAAAACAATTTTGGGGCAGCAGGAGGTGGAGGATTATGGAAAAGTGAGGAATCGAAGATGTAGGTGTGGCAAACTTTGCAGAAACCAGAATTGTCTGTATGTTTTGTAGCACTGTATGGATGTACTTTTAACATCTCATCTCTACTGACGTCTGAATTTCACCTTCTGCACTCGATGATTTTTTAAATATCTAAATGTTATCTATAATTCTTTAAAGCAATGGGATTCCCAAGATGTATTTCAGTTTACAGTAGATGAGTTTGTGGCTCAGTATTTATGTGGGGTTTTCTTACCTCAGTGCACAGAAAGCAACGTTTTATTTTGAATGAAGATAATTGTTTACAGTTTTTGTTTAGATATTCATGCGTAATAGTAAAACTTATAAATAATCTCTAGTTATAAAACAACTTTTAATTTAAATATATCAAGGAACCCCAGCCAGGGCAAAAAAAGGAAGTTTAAACTCAGATATAACTTTTATTGTGATTGTTAAAAAGTCTGGGAGTACCAGCTATCAAAAGGACAAAACGTCTTTTGCAAGATGCTTCTGTCCCAATCGCCTCCTCTTAAGGGTGAGTGGATCTTTTCAATGCCCATAAACGTAATTCGGGCGCTGCCATTATGCAGAGTATGGACATGGACCGGTGTATCTTTTTTATCTAGACAGAGCACCCTCCCCGAAAGGGGCAACCCCGTTTGGATGCCTGTCCCTAGTCTGGATAGAATCCCCAAAAGACCCTATAGGATAGTTCCCAACGGGCCACGTTTCATATAATACTCATCAGGAGAAATATACCAATGACTTGGTGTTCGAAGGATAGCTAATCCTACAAATGAAAAAAGATTAAATAATCTTAGGGAAAATTTGGGGCCACAACAACAAAGAAATGGCGCAAAAGGGGTGGGTGCTCTGTGTAGATAGGTAGAGTTAACTTAGCCCCCTTCCCGCTATATAGGGGTGTCGAGGGACAGCTGTCCTCGACTGCTACCTATGCAAAGCATCCTCTATTATATTTTGGAAGTACAACTACTATTGCTCTTATAGTCCCCAAGTGACTGCAAACTAGGTTATAGGGCATTTTGAGGGATATTGCACCTAACAGGGTTAGACATCCAGATAGGGTTGCCCTTTTTGGGGCATTTTTTTGTGCAGTAAGGCAGGGCTTTCACAGTTTCCCTCCCCTGGCTTTCGTTTTTTAGTGTTTACTTTAGTGATAGATACTTGCCGTAGCTGCCACGCACAGAGTGACTTACAATCAACTGCCATTCATCCTTCGGGCTGTACAGTTACCGGATGGTTCTCAAGCGCATCAGTTGGTAAGACTGTTCTTTTTTCTCAGAATTACTTATTATCTTACCTGTTCTTGATTGGAACATCTGGTACTATTTTGTCCTCCCTGGTGTTTAGTGTTTTAGTTGTTTTTGTATGTTTGTCCTTTTGATAGCTGGTACTCCCAAACTTTTTAACGATCACACTAAAAGTTATATCTTAGTTTAAACTTCCTTTTTCTGCCCTGGCTGGGGTTCCTTGATATATTCAGTTAGACTGTTGGAAGTATTTTTCCCCATCTTGAATTTTATGTTTGGTGTTAATCTTGATGACGTCCTATCTCTATGGAGAGATAGGTGAAGTTTTGAAAAATTCGAGTTGGTCAATTTGCCGAACTTTGACTAGAAATTCGATTAATTAGTCACAAATCACGATAAATCCAGTATACCCAGGACACTATGCCTAATCATATTCATTCCACTTGGTGGCCAAATTTCAGAGTGAAGGCTTGGAATTTAAACTCCAGGAAGAGTGTATCGCCACATGCATTACGCTCTAGTGCACCCACATTCATAGTTAAGGCTACTTTCACACTAGCGTTTTCAATGCCGCTATTGAGATCCGCCATAGGTTCTCAATAGTGGTTGAAAACGCTTCAGTTTTATCCCCATTCATCATCACTAGGGACAAAACTGAACTGAACGAAACGGAATGAACCAGAATGTATTCCGTTCCAATTGGTTGAGCTCCTATCGCAGACAGAATAACGAGGCACGCAATAGAAAATGGATCCGTCCCCCCTGACTATTTTATCGCCTTGGACTTAAAGGGAACCTGTCACCTCAAAAAAGCATATAAAACGGACAGCATTACCTCATAGTAGCCCCCAGTCTGTTAATAATCATATGTTTGATCCCTTAGTCTGATGCCCCATAGGTTAAAAAAAACAATGTTTTAAGCGCCATCAGTGCTATCTTGCCGTTCAGCTTGAAGTCAAGGGGGCAGCGGCTTCCTTGCTTCAAGTTAAGGTAAGCATGCCCCCTAACCGTCTCCTCTCTTGTTAGATTGACAGCCTGCAGTGCGGCTAGGATCGCATAAGTCTCGCGCATGCGCGGTGCGTTCCTTGGTAAAGTGCGTTCTTGTCTTCGGCTGCCGCTGTTAGCCGGGTTCCAGCGGCGCATGCGCGAGACATATGCGATCCCAGCTGCACTGCAGGCTGTCAATCTAACAAGAGAGGGGACGGTTAGGGGGCATGCTTACCTTGACTTGAAGTAATGAAGCCGCTGCCTCTTTGACTTCAAGCTGAACGGCAAGATAGCGCTGATGGAGCTTAAAACATCGCTTTTTAAACCTATGGAGCATCAGACTAACGGATCAAACATATGATTATTAACAGACTGGGGGCTACTATGAGGTAATGCTGGTCGTTTTATATGCGTTTTTGAGGTGACCGGTTCCCTTTATCCATGCAGTGCCCCAAGATTCAAGTAGTGGCCCCATGACAGAGTGCCGATGGTTTCAGCAGCAGTGTCAGTGACAATAGTAGCCCCTTGACAGTGTTAGGGAGGTGGCAGCATTAACAGTGACAATAGAGAGCCCATAAAGCCTCATTCAGATGGTCAGTATTTGATCAGTAATTGTAAGCCAAAACCAGGAGTGGATCCAAAACATAGATAAAAATGTAATAAAAATATTTGCATCTCTTCTGTGTTTTGGACCCATTCCTGCTTTTGTCTAACAAATACTAATCAAATGCTGATGCAAAATACTGACCATGTGAAAGAGGTCTTATGCTTAATTTATAAGGAAAAAAAGTCTTGCATGCAGGACTTTAATGGTCTCTTTCACACAGTCAGTATTTTGCATCAGTATATGACCAGTATTTGTAAGCCAAAAACAGAGATACAATGTAATGGAAATATCTCTTCTGTGTTTTGGACCCACTCCTGATTTTGGCTTACAAATACTGATCAAATACTAACTGTGTAAAAGAGGCCTTACGAATGCTAAAAAAAACAGGATACTTTAAAAAAAAAAAAAGTTTTTCTGATGGGGAGGAGGGAGCAGTGGCATACAGCACAAGATGGTGACAGATCACAGTAGTGTCAGAACCTAACAACAACAGTGTGATAGCAAGGCCCAGTGGCATGCATATCCTTTAAATATATATATATATATATATACAGTATATATCAATAGGCCAAAAAGTCAGATTGTATGAATGTCAGTAGAGGCAGCAGATGGGTGGCATCAGAATGGTGGCAGCAGCATGTTCCCAGAAGTAACAGCCCATTTTTCACATTATTTCAGTATGATCATTAGTGGCAGAATGCTCTATTCTGTTACATCAAGCACCGGTGTCTGGAAATCTTGGCTGATCCACGCCTGATTCATCTTTATGAAAGTTAGTCTCTCAACATAAAATTTTTCCTAAACAATGTATCAAATTCCATTTTGGATGCTTTGATTCACTCAACACTAGTGCCAATACACCTTAAAATAGCTTGTTCGTTCAACATCTATCTCTTCTAACTCCCTCATACACATACAGTACAAGCTCGGCTTATTTGGGAGAGAGGAGAAAGTCTCTGTCAGACACCTGGATAACAAAAGGATCAGTTGTTAAAATTATTTCCCAATTCTCTCCCACACCATTATCTGTAGATTGAGAGTCAGGAGCTCCCCATACACATTAGGTTACTTTCACACTCGCATTTGGTGCGGATCCGTCTTGTATCTGCATAGACGGATCCGTACCAATAATGCAAACGCTGCGGATCCGTCTTGACTTACATTGAAAGTCAATGGGGGGCGGATCCGTTTTCAGTTGCACCATATTGTGTCAGTGAAAAACGGATCTGTCTCCATTGACTTACATTGTAAGTCAAGACGGATCCGTTTTGCTCCGCATAGTCAGGCGGTCACCAAAACGCTGCAAGCTGCGTTTTAGTGACGTAAAAAAAAAACGCAACGGAGACCAAACGCAGCCAAATTGATACATTCTGAACTGATCCTTATCCATTCAGAATGCATTGGGGCTTAACTGATCCGTTTTGGGCCGCTTGTGAGAGCCCTGAAACGGATCTCACAAGCGAACCCAGAAACGCCAGTGTGAAAGTAGCCTTAGATTGTTGACTGTTCTATCAGAGAATTATATATTTAGACAACTACAGGCTCAATTATAGGGGCCTTCATACAACTCCTGCTGATTACAAATGGAATACACACAGTTCTGTGCAAAATTTTTGGGCAGGTGTGAAAAAAGTTGCAAAGTAGGAAAGCTTGCCCAAATTATTCTGTCTCTTTATGTTAAACTAGACTCAATAATTTTGAAATCAGGGCTCTGTGGGGGCCATATCACCACTTCCAGGACTCCTTGTTCTTATTTACGCTGAAGACAGTTCTTAATGACATTGGCTGTATATTTGGGATCACTGTCCTGCTGTAGAATAAATTTGAAGCCAATCAGACACCTCCCTGGTACTACTGATTGATGGATAAATTCCTGCCTGTATTTCTCAGCATTGAGGACACCATTAATCCCAACCAAACCACCAACTCAATTTGCTGAAATGCAGACTTCCACCATTTTTCGCTGATGCCTGCAGACACTTATTATTGTACCACTTTCCAGCCTTTCAGCCAACAAACTGCCTTTGGTTACAAACAAATATTTCAGAGATAGAGATAAGCAAATTTCTTGAATCAGTCAGAAAATTAATTCCTTCTTTCCATTTCGTTCTTTCTTTCCTTTCTTTTTTGAAATTTCCTTCTCTGACTCTCTTCTCCCCTCTCCTTTTTCAATAGTTCATCAAAAGTAAATAATGTCAGAGTGACACTAACATATATAGCTATGGGTAAATGAATGGTTGACGGTGTAAACAGCCTGTTTAAAAACACAATGCTCTGTTGGATTTGTCTTGATTTTTAACATTTTAAAAATATCACAAAGATCGTCCCTCATTGGGGCAGATGGTATTTAAACACACACACAGTAGTATTGTACGAAGCAGTGACTTGTTCTGAACAATCAGTATATAAATAATACCTTAAAGGGTATGCTCCCCCTTGTCACTCTGCATTGCGCAGTTTGTTTTGTGCCGGTGACATACAGGACTTCTCATCACTATGCTAAAAGGAGACTTCTGCCTATCAGTGAGCCAGGTGACATCACCGGCAGAGATGAGTGGTCTCTAGCGCAGAAGGGGGCTGTTTTGGAGGTGGGTACTATGCAACTTTGCACAGTACCCGCCTACAAAACAGCCTCTGGCAGCTCTAGAGAGCAGTTATCAGTGCTGGTGATGTCACCTGGCTCACTGCTAGGCGGAAGCCTCCATTTAGCATAGTAATAAGCTCCACTCATGTGTAGTCTATAAATAAAGAGCAGCTTATAACCAATAATCCACCATGAACCTGGAAAACCCCTTTAATGAGAGCATGTAAGCAACCAAGCATGCAGCTTGTCCTGCTCGCCAGTGTGCCGGAGGAACCAGTACTTTCAGGCTCCACCCCCATTCAATGATTGGTCATGGCCAGTGTCATTGTCATCATCATCATCAGCCTCATCCTCCTGTACGACAAACTCCTGGACCAAAAACATCTTTCTGTCATAAGGGATTTCATCTGTGTGGGTCTCAAACAGCTACAGGGTGACCAGCAGGTGTGGAAACAGTTAATCTTCCACCATCCTTTTTTGCATAAGCATGAACATTTGCTCTAATATAAATATCATGGGGATGACAATGTCAATGCCACTGTTGTTCCAAATCTGGTGGCCTCTTCGAAGAGCTTGTGCTCTCAGCTGTTGAGGTCTGGTGGATTATGTAATCATTAGCTTCTTTACACTGCTCAGACAGACATTCCAGCATATGCAAGGTGAAATTCCAGTGAGCTAGCATGCTGCAGATCAATTGGTGCAAAGGAAAACCGTTCTGTTGCTGCGAGTCCAAGAGGGTGTTCTTAGCCACATTAGAACATCTAAAATGCATTGACACTCTCCTGAACATGGCCAGCACCTTCTGCAAGCAACTAAACTATTTTTAAAAGTGTTGCACAACTAAATTTATCTTGTGCGACATGTAATGAGCATGGCTTATATGCCCCAAAATGCAACTACAACCACAGTGTCCTTGCCAAATGTCATTAAACACGTCACCCAGTTGTATTTGTCAGGAAGAAATCTAGCATTTTAATTTACTGTTTGATGTACATTAGCAATGGATCCATTTTGAGGTTCCTTTCATCCAGGCTCATTAGTTCTAAGATAGCATGGCAGTATTTCATTTTATACATATGGTAGGAGGATGTGGAAGTAATGCTCTCTTGCTCTGCCCTGTTTCTGTTGTGAAGAGGATGATGTCCATTGAGGAGGAAATAGAGAAGGTGGATAGGCACCAGGTGTGTCAAATATGGCCTGGCATTCTTGCTACAATGCTGCCTTGCCATGCAAAACAATGACTCAGTGGTCTGTGAAAGACATTACTGTCCCTGATGTCGACCATGGCGTGCAGCTTGTTTACGTGAGAGTACAATGCAGGGATGGCTTTTTATTGAAGGTGAGCACACACCATCAGTTCCCTAAAGGCTATGGAATGTACTAAGTAGTACGGCAGCAACTATCAGCAACTTGGCCAGGTGGGAGTTCATCTTACACACGTGGCTTATTAGGTGCACATTCCATTAGGGATGACTGATGATGGAGCAGAGGAGGAGGGAGAGGAGTCTGAGCAGGGCAAGCTGTAACTGGTGTTCCTAGGTCCTGTCCAACACACAATCATCACCATAGTCCTCAGCCTCCCATTCCTTGCTTGGCCCCCTTATGAATCCCTCATCTGTATTTGCCCTGAGTGCCACTGTCACTATAGCTATCAGTGCCCATACTGCCACCAGCATAGCTACAATTGCCACTACTACTGCCATCACCACCAACTCAGCTATGCATTTGAGTCATCGGGTCTCCCACATCCACCTGAATCTCCTCCTCATGGCAGAAAAACGGAATGTTCTTGCACAAATCAGCAAGACAAAGTCTACCTTGAGTATCTTTTAGAACACATGGGGTTTTGTGAACTATTCTTAGTCAAGGGTGTCTTACTAGGAAGGGGAAGCAGGAACAGGAAGAATATGCTGACCCCTGGCTTAAAGGCATGGTGTCAGACTCAGAGGTGACATCATCTTCCTGCTGTGACAGAGAGAATAGAAATTTAGTCCACAATGTCATCCTCTTTGTCCTCAATAATAATCTGTTGCTTATCAGAAGTGATGTAGAACTGTGACCTGCTGGTACTATTAGTGGGTGGCTAGTGCGGACTGTGCTTCTATTGCTGTTTTTACTGCTACAGCATGTAACTACTACTACATTTTCATTTGCGGATAACATGGCACGGGTCTTGTCATTTACGAGATGTTACTGACAGGTGATACAGACAATGGTTGTGGAACCACTGTGCTAAATAACTGGTTTGGTGTTGGGTTAAGCATGATGGTGTTATTCTGGCAATCAACTAGTATTCACACATTAAGCCCAATACAGGGATCTGGACGTCGTTGCATGAGAGCTACAAGGCCACTACCTCTTGAAATACACTGGCGAAAGGGTGACAATGTTTTGTACTTTTGACTTTCAGGCTCCATATCTCACCATCCACTAGAGCTTCGAATGTGAGACTACCATCATTCTATAGACAATAATCTTGGCTATCTCATACATAAATTTGACTTGCAACTATTTAGCATATGATTAGACATAAAAATAAAAGATGTTATGGGGGTCAGAATATGAGGATGCCAAGCAAAAATCTTTTTTTTTTTATTTAGTTTATTATTTCAAGTATTAAAACACAAGATAAAACTGTACAAATTTGGTATAGCTATAATCGTATTGACCTGGAGAATGAAGCAAAGAGGTCAGTTTTACTGCATAGGGAAAACTGTGAAAATAAAATCCCCAAAATGATGGCCCGAATTGCATTTTTTTTTCAATTTCACTCCATTTGGAATGTTTTTTTCCAGCGCTTTACTACATCATATGCAATGTTAAATGGTGCCATTAAATAGTGCAACTTGTGCTGCAAAAATTCAAGCCGCCATATGGCTATGTGAATGGAAAAATAAAAACATTAGCGTTCTGGGAAGGCAGGGAGTAAAAATGCAAAAAACAGAAAATCACAGGGTCTTAAAAAGGTTAACCTGCCATCCAATCCTATATGGAAGAGAAATATATTTCAAATATATTTAGCAAAATAATTTATATGTGTGACATATATTTACAATATATTGTCTGACTCAAATATATTTTAAGATATATTTAAAAAAATGTAAATGAAAATATATTTTCCAAAATTATATATTTGAAAATATATTTTTAAAATATATTTTGTAGATATTTTTTAACATGGAATAAAATTTAAGCATATATTTTGAAATGTATTTGGGAATGCATTTCAAAAATGTAATTCAAATGTATTTTCCAAAGACATATATTTGAAAATATATTTAAAAAGTATATTTTTGCGAAATTTTTTAACATGGAAAATAACACATTTTAGTACACATTTCGAAATGTATTTGGGAATGTATTCCAAAAATGTATTTCAAATGTATTTTTCAAAGACATATATTTGAAAATATATTTTTAAAATATTTTTTGAGATTCTTTAACATGTAAAAAAAGATATTTTAAGATATATTGTGAAATGCATTTGGGATTGCATTCCAAAAATGTAATTAAAATGTATTTTCCAAAGATACATAATTTATATTATATTTTAAGTGCATATTTTTCAGATATTTTAAACATAAAAAAAATTGATCTTAACTTTTATTTTAAAATATACTGGTAAATGTATTCCAAAAACGTAACCTAAATGCATTTTCCAAAGACATATTTTTTAAAATATATTTTCATCATTTTTTAACATCTAAAAAGGCATTTAGACATATATTTTGTGAAACATGTTTGTAAATTTGACTTGGAATGTGTCTAAAAAAAATTAAAATCGCTATAAAAGAGCTAAAGATTCTGAATGTCAAATGGACTGTCATTTTAATCTAGTTTTACTGTTTTAAAATAAATCAATAACAAATTATGTTAATAAAGTATTACATTTTTTATAACATGTTAAACACAATAATTAAGAATAAATAATTAAACTGTATTCTTTATTTATGCCAAGTGGATATATGCATGGAATTCAACACTGGGCAGACTGTGAACAGTATATGAGTGGTAATTTTTTTAGTGACTGTGTGAACTGTTGGCCCATTGACAATTTATTAATTCTGATTTGGTAATGTGAATTGACAAGAACAGTAACGTACACGAAACAATCATACATCAAAGACTATGTTATATTATAATTTACACCAGACACAGGTTACAATAAAATCTTTGCTATGTGATTGGTTAAGTAAATTTCCACCGGCAGGGCGCAAATGTATGATGCCTTTTTTGACTCAAGGTTAGAGTTACAGTGAAATTTGTATTAAAGGGGTACTGACTCCTGCACAGCGTGATGTAAGCGCTGTGCAGGAGTAACAGCATAGCCATCAGCCATAGAAGCTGTTCACTATGCTGTGCATGTCACAGGGGGCGCAGAATGGCACAAGAGGGTTGCTGGAAGGTACAAGGGGCACAGGATGGCACAAGAGGGGCACTAGATGGAACAAGGGGCACAAGATGGCACAAGAGGGGACCTGGATGGCACAAGAGGGGCACAAGGGGGCACAGGATGGCACAAGAGGGGTGCTGGATGGCACAAGGGGCAATGGATGGCACAAGGGGCAATAGATGGCATAAGGGGCGCTGGATGGCACAAAGGATGTTGGATCGCACAAGGGGGCACAGGATAACACAAGGGGTGCTGGATGGCACAAGTAGCGCTGGATGGTACAAGGGGGAAATGGGTGGCAAACAAGGGAGCAAAGGATGGCACAAGGGAGCACAGAATGGCACAAGAGGGGCACTGTGAATGTCACTGTTATTGGGCGATGTGGATGTCACTGTTATTGGGGCACTGCGGAGGTTACTATTATGGGGGCGCTGTTGACATCACTGTTATGGCGGTGCTGTGAATGACACTTTTATGGGGGCACTGTGGAGTTCACTGTTATGGGGGCACTGTGGAGTTCACTGTTATAGGGGCACTGTGGAGTTCACTGTTATGGGGGCATCTGTGGAGTTCACTGTTATGGGGCACTGTGGAGTTCACTGTTATGGGGCATCTGTGGAGTTCACTGTTATGGGAGCGCTGTGGATGTCACTGTTATGGCAGCGCTGTGGATGTCACTTTTATGGGGCTGCTGTGGATGTCACTGTTATGGGGGCGCTGTGGATGTCACTGTTATGGGGGCGCTGTGGATTTCAATGTTATGGGGGCGCTGTGGATGTCACTGTTATGGGGGTATCTGTGGTGTTCACTGTTATGGCATTACTGTTGATGTCAATGCTATGGGGGCGCTGTGGATGTCAATATTATGGGGGATCTGTGGATGGCACTATTATGGGGATCTGTGGATGACACTGTTATGGTGGATCTGTGGATGGCACGTTATGGGGGATCTGTGGATATTACTGTTATGGGGCACTGTGGATGACACGCTGTTATGGAGGATTTGTGAATGACACACTGTTATGGGGGTCTATGGATGGCACTGTTATGGGGATCTGTGCATTACACTGTTATGGTGGATATTTGGATGTCACTGTTATGGGGAATCTGTGGATGACACTGTTATGGGGGATCTGTGGATGTCACTGTTATGGTGGATCTGTAGATGTCACTGTTATGGGGGCACTGTAGATGTAACTGTTATGGGGGATCTGTGGATGACACTGTTATGGGGATCTATGGATGACACTGATATGGGGAATCTGTGGATGTCATTGTTATGGGGATCTGTGGATGTCACTGTTATGGGGGCACCGTGAATGTCACTGTTATGGACGCTCATTATAAGTGATAGGGCTTGTGCACAGAACCATATCTGTTTTGTGGTCTGCAAGTCGCGGATCCCCTAAATGAGGTTACTGTCCATGTGCGAGTCACATTTTTTTGCAGCCCCATTGAGTTCTATGGATTTTTAATCTGCATTATGAGGACCAGAATAGGACATGTTTTATCTTTTGCAGAACTGACAAATGGAAAGCACATTGACGTCTTCAGTGTGTTTTCTACATCCGTATGTCAGTTCCATTAAAAACAGATCTTGTACTATTCTCAAAATGAGGACCTCAAATCCATAGAACTCAATGGGACTGCAAAAAATGTGGATCGCAAAATGGATACATGATTGTAAATGTCACGGTGCGGATTCCTTTAGCGGGCATACACACATACATACACTCGGCTTTTTATGTATATATATATATATATATATATATATGTATATATACAGTACAGACCAGACGTTTTGACACACCTTCTCATTCAAAGAGTTTTCTTTATTTTCATGACTATGGAAATTGTAGATTCACACTGAAGGCATCAAAACTATGAATTAACACATGTGGAATTATATACATAACAAACAAGTGTAAAACAACTGAAAATATGTCACATTCTAGCTTCTTCAAAGTAGCCACCTTTTGCTTTGATTACTGCTTTGCACACTCTTGGCATTCTCTTGATGAGCTTCAAGAGGTAGTCACCTGAAATGGTTTTCACTTCACAGGTGTGCCCTGTCAGGTTTAATAAGTGGGATTTCTTGCCTTATAAATGGGGTTGGAACCAACAGTTGCGTTGTGGAGAAGTCAGGTGGATACACAGCTGATAGTCCTACTGAATAGACTGTTAGAATTTGTATTATGGCAAAAAAAAAAGCAGCTAAGTAAAGAAAAACGAGTGGCCATTATTACTTTAACCCCTTAGTGACCACCCATACGTGTTTTTACGGCGGTCACTAAGGGGCCTTAGGCTGGGCCGCCGTGTTTTTACGGCGGCCCGGTCTAAGCGCTGCACGGCTCCCCCGTGCAGCGGGGAGCACGGACCCGGCTCTAACAGCCCGGACCGGCAGGAGTACCGATCCGGGCTGTTTAACCCTTTACATGCTGGGCGCAATGGCGCCCGCTGCATGTAAAGTGGTGACAGAGGGAGCGGACTCCCTCTGTCTCCCATCAGCACCCCAAAAATAAGATTGCGGGGTGCTGATGTGTTCGGAAGCTTACCTTGCTTCCGTTCAGGGCCCCGAGCCTGTCTTCAGTTATCTCCAGCAGGCTGTGCCTCTCTGGCGCAGCCTGCTGGTCAAGGTTTGAATAGCATTGCTATTGAAATATAATGCCTTATAGAGATAATGCATTACATTTTAAAAGCAATCAAAATACTGTATATTATAGTCCCCTTGTGGGAATTTTAAGTAGTAAAAAATAAATAAAAAAATACACATTTATTAAATAAAAAAAATTCCATAAAATAAAAAAATATGCTTTTTTTTTTCATTGAAAATACGCTTTTCAATGAAAAAAATTGCAAAAAGAAAATATCCCCCATATGTTTGGTATTGCCGCGTCTGTAACGACCCGGACTACATAAATATTACATAAATTATCCCCTATGATGAACGCCGTAAAAAAAATAAAAATAAAAAAGAATTTCTAATTTATTCTTAGTTTCCACCGAAAAAACTTAATAACAAGCAATCAAAAAGCGCCATTTACTCCAAAATGATACCAATGAAAAATACAAGTTGTGCCTCAAAAATCAAGCCCTCACACAACTCCATAGAAAAAGAAAAAAAAAAGTTATGGGTCTTGTGAAGTGGCAATGCAAAATCATTTTTTTGGTTAATAAAAGGGGTTTTATTGGAAAAAAAAGTAGTAAAACGTAAAAAAAATTATAAGTATTTAGTATCACTGTAATCGTACTGACCCAGAGAATAAAGATATTATGTTATTTGTACCGAAAAATGAAAGCCGTAAAATTTATAATGTAAAAACGCAGTGGCAGTATTGCTATTTTCCCCCATCTCCCTCCCAGAAAGAGTTAATAAAAGTTAATCAGAAAGTTATGTGTACCCCAAAATGGTGCCATTAAAAACTACAACTTGTCCTGTAAAAAACAAGCCCTCATAAAGCTATATAGACGAAAAAATAAAAAAGTTATAGCTCTTGGAACGAGACCATGAAAAAAGGAAGAAAAATGCTTGGTCATAAAGGCCCAAACAGGCTTGGTCACTAAGGGGTTAAGAAATGAAGGTCAGTCAGTCCAAATAATTAGGAAAACTTTGAAAGTGCCCCCAAGTGCAGTCACAAAAACCATCAAGCGCTACAAAGAGACTGGCTCACATGCGGACCGCCCCAGGAAAGGAAGACCAAGTGTCACCTCTGCTGCGGAGGATAAGTTCATCCGAGTCACCAGCCTCAGAAATCGGAAGTTAACAGCAGCTCAGATTAGAGACCAGGTTAATGCCACACAGAGTTCTAGCAGCAGACACATCTCTAGAACAACTGTTAAGAGGGGACTATGTGAATCAGGCCTTCATGGTAGAATATCTGCTAGGAAACCACTGCTAAGGACAGGCAACAAGCAGAAGAGACTTGTTTGGGCTAAAGAACACAAGGAAAAAACATTAGACCAGTGGAAATCTGTGCTTTGGTCTGATGAGTCCAAATTTGAGATCTTTGGTTCCAACCACCGTGTTTCTGCGACGCAGAAAAGGTGAACGGATGGACTCTACATGCCTGGTTCCCACCGTGAAGCATGGAGGAGGAGGTGTGATGGTGTGGGGGTGGTTTGCTGGTGACACTGTTGTGGATTTATTCAAAATTGAAGGCATACTGAACCAGCATGGCTACCACAGCATCTTGCAGCGGCATGCTATTCAATCCGGTTTGCGTTTAGTTGGACCATCATTTATTTTTTAACAGGGCAATGACCCCAAACACACCTCCAGGCTGTGTAAGGGCTATTTGACCATGAAGGAGAGTGATGGGGTGCTGCGCCAGATGAACTGGCCTCCACAGTCACGGGACCTGAACCCAATCGAGATGGTTTGGGGTGAGCTGGACCGCAGAGTGAAGGCAAAAGGGCCAACAAGTGCTAAGCATCTCTGGGAACTCCTTCAAGACTGTTGGAAGACAATTTCAGGTGACTACCTATTGAAGCTCATCAAGAGAATGCCAAGAGTGTGCAAAGCAGTAATCAAAGCAAAAGGTGGCTACTTTGAAGAAACTAGAATATGACATATTTTCAGTTGTTTCACACCTTTTTGTTTTGTATATAATTCCATGTGTGTTAATTCATAGTTTTGATGCCTTCAGTGTGAATCTACAATTTTCATAGTCATGAAAATAAAGAAAACTCTTTGAATGAGACGGTGTGTCCAAACGTTTGGTCTGTACTGTATATACAGAGAGAGAGGGGAGACACAGATAGATACATAGATAGATAGATACAAGATATAAATATATATATATACATACACACACAGATAAATGATAGATAGATAGATAGATAGATAGATAGATGAAGTATATAAATATAAGAAAGAGAGAGAGAAAGAGAGAGATCAAAAATGCATCTCTAATATCACTTACATACATAAATGCTTGTAATATACTGTATATTCTAGAACATATTCACAGCATATTTCACAATGTCTTCCAAAATACATTTCAACATATATTTATGGCCACAGTAATATATTACTAAATGCATTTATAAATGCATGTAATATATATTCTACTATATATTCACAGCATATTTCACAATGCATTCCTACATACATTTTGAAATACATTTATGGCCACTATAATATATTACTAAATGCATTTATAAATGCATGTGATATATATTCTATTATATATTCACAGCATATTTCACAATGCATGCCTAAATATATTTTTAAAATGTTTCAGCATGCATTGGAACATGTATTGAAAAATATATCCACAAATATATTGCAATATATTTTTGAAATATATTGAAAACGGACAAAATTGTAGTATTTCAAATATATGTGAATATATTTGAAAAAAATATATTAAGATTTTTTTTTTTAACATATATTTAAGATATATTTTTCTTTCATTTGGGATAGTTTGGATATTTTTACAATCTGGCACTTATTTTCTGTAAGGAGCTACACAATAATTTGGAGTCTATTATTATATGAAGCCGTAGACATAAGGCTTAATTCACATTATGTTTAGGGCATTAATTTAAGGCATCCACTTTTTTCTTCTCATAAAACGTATTTACCCACTGTTTACCCCTTACTAGTTTTGAAATGTTTGTGATAAAGGGTACATGGCAAAGACAAGTTATGAAATGTGCCAGATTTAGTAACTATAGTCTTCAAAAAGTTGCAAAATAGGGATTTCATGACTTTTTTACACCGCCCACTCCAGTTTTGAAAAGTAGGTGGGCTATATTTATATGACCTCATGCACACAACCATATCGGTTTTTGTAGACCATAAATTGCGGATCTGCAAAACTCGGATACCACCTGTGTGCATTTTGCTGATCGGAACTTCTGGCCCTATAATAGAAATGCCTATTCTGGTCCGCAAAACAGACAACAATAGGACATGTTCTATTTTTTTGTGGGCTTTGGAACGGACATGCGAATGTGGACAGCACAATGCATCTTTTGAGGCCCCATTGAAATTAATGGTCCGCATCCTATCTGCAAAAAACGAGGATTGGATGCAGACTGAAAATACGGTCGTGTGCATAAGCCACAGTTTTACTCTAGATTTATGAGTGGGACTTTTTTTTAACCACTTCAGCCCCGCTAGGTGAAACCCCCTTCATGACCAGAGCACTTTTTACACTTCGGCACTACACTACTTTCACCGTTTATCGCTCGGTCATGCAACTTACCATACAAATGAATTTTACCTCCTTTTCTTCTCACTAATAGAGCTTTCATTTGGTGGTATTTCATTGCTGCTGGCATTTTTACTTTTTTTGTTATTAATCAAAATGTAACGATTTTTTTGCAAAAAAATGACATTTTTCACTTTCAGCTGTAAAATTTTGCAAAAAAAACGACATCCATATATAAATTTTTCGCCAAATTTATTGTTCTACATGTCTTTGATAAAAAAAAAATGTTTGGGCAAAAAAAAAAAATGGTTTGGGTAAAAGTTATAGCATTTACAAACTATGGTACAAAAATGTGAATTTCCGCTTTTTGAAACAGCTCTGACTTTCTGAGCACCTGTCATGTTTCCTGAGGTTCTACAATGCCCAAACAGTAGAAAACCCCAACAAATGACCCCATTTCGGAAAGTAGACACCCTAAGGTATTCGCTGATGGGCATAGTGAGTTCATAGAACTTTTTATTTTTTGTCACAAGTTAGCGGAAAATGATGATGATTTTTTTTTTTTTTTTCTTACAAAGTCTCATATTCCACTAACTTGCGACAAAAAATAAAAAATTCTAGGAACTCACCATGCCCCTCACAGAATACCTTGGGGTGTCTTCTTTCCAAAATGGGGTCACTTGTGGGGTAGTTATACTGCCCTGGCAATTTAGGGGCCCAAATGTGTGAGAAGAACTTTGCAATCAAAATGTGTAAAAAATGACCGGTGAAATCCAAAAGGTGCACTTTGGAATATGTGCCCCTTTGCCCACCTTGGCAGCAAAAAAGTGTCACACATCTGGTATCGCCGTACTCAGGAGAAGTTGGGGAATGTGTTTTGGGGTGTCATTTTACATATACCCATGCTGGGTGAGAAAAATATCTTGGTCAAATGCCAACTTTGTATAAAAAAATGGGAAAAGTTGTCTTTTGCCAAGATATTTCTCTCATCCAGCATGGGTATATGTAAAATGACACCCCAAAACACATTCCCCAACTTCTCCTGAGTATGGCGATACCAGATGTGTCACACTTTTTTGCTGCCAAGGTGGGCAAAGGGGCACATATTCCAAAGTGCACCTTTCAGATTTTGCAGGCCATTTTTTACACATTTTGATTGCAAGGTACTTCTCACACATTTGGGCCCCTAAATTGCCAGGGCAGTATAACTACGCCACAAGTGACCCCATTTTGGAAAGAAGACACCCCAAGGTATTCCGTGAGGTGCATGGCGAGTTCCTAGAATTTTTTATTTTTTGTCACAAGTTAGCGGAAAATGATGATTTTTTTTTTTCTCTTTTTTCCTTACAAAGTTTCATATTCCACTAACTTGCGACAAAAAATGAAAAATTCTAGGAACTCGCCATGCCCCTCACGGAATACCTTGGGGTGTCTTCTTTCCAAAATGGGGTCACTTGTGGCGTAGTTATACTGCCCTGGCAATTTAGGGGCCCAAATGTGTGAGAAGTACTTTGCAATCAAAATCTGTAAAAAATGACCGGTGAAATCCGAAAGGTGCACTTTGGAATATGTGCCCCTTTTCCCACCTTGGCATCAAAAAAGTGTCACACATCTGGTATCGCCGTACTCAGGAGAAGTTGGGGAATGTGTTTTGGGGTGTCATTTTACATATACCCATGCTGGGTGAGAGAAATATCTTGGCAAAAGACAACTTTTCCCATTTTTTTATACAAAGTTGGCATTTGACCAAGATATTTTTCTCACCCAGCATGGGTATATGTAAAATGACACCCTAAAACACATTGCCCAACTTCTCCTGAGTACGGCGATACCAGATGTATCACACTTTTTTGCTGCCAAGGTGGGCAAAGGGGCACATATTCCAAAGTGCACCTTTCGGATTTTGCAGGGCATTTTTTACACATTTTGATTGCAAAGTTCTTCTCACACATTTGGGCCCCTAAATTGCCAGGGCAGTATAACTACGCCACAAATAACCCCATTTTGGAAAGAAGACACCCCAAGGTATTCCGTGAGGGGCATGGCGAGTTCCTAGAATTTTTTATTTTTTGTCGCAAGTTAGTGGAATATGAGACTTTGTAAGAAAAAAGAAAAAAAATGAAAAATCATCATTTTCCGCTAACTTGTGACAAAAAATAAAAAATTCTAGGAACTCGCCGTGCCCCTCACGGAATACCTTGGGGTGTCTTCTTTCCAAAATGGGGTCACTTGTGGCGTAGTTATACTGCCCTGGCAATTTAGGGGCCCAAATGTGTGAGAAGTACTTTGCAATCAAAATCTGTAAAAAATGACCGGTGAAATCCGAAAGGTGCACTTTGGAATATGTGCCCCTTTTCCCACCTTGGCATCAAAAAAGTGTCACACATCTGGTATCGCCGTACTCAGGAGAAGTTGGGGAATGTGTTTTGGGGTGTCATTTTACATATACCCATGCTGGGTGAGAGAAATATCTTGGCAAAAGACAACTTTTCCCATTTTTTTATACAAAGTTGGCATTTGACCAAGATATTTTTCTCACCCAGCATGGGTATATGTAAAATGACACCCTAAAACACATTGCCCAACTTCTCCTGAGTACGGCGATACCAGATGTATCACACTTTTTTGCTGCCAAGGTGGGCAAAGGGGCACATATTCCAAAGTGCACCTTTCGGATTTTGCAGGGCATTTTTTACACATTTTGATTGCAAAGTTCTTCTCACACATTTGGGCCCCTAAATTGCCAGGGCAGTATAACTACGCCACAAATAACCCCATTTTGGAAAGAAGACACCCCAAGGTATTCCGTGAGGGGCATGGCGAGTTCCTAGAATTTTTTATTTTTTGTCGCAAGTTAGTGGAATATGAGACTTTGTAAGAAAAAAGAAAAAAAATGAAAAATCATCATTTTCCGCTAACTTGTGACAAAAAATAAAAAATTCTAGGAACTCGCCGTGCCCCTCACGGAATACCTTGGGGTGTCTTCTTTCCAAAATGGGGTCACTTGTGGCGTAGTTATACTGCCCTGGCAATTTAGGGGCCCAAATGTGTAAGAAGTACCTTGCAATCAAAATGTGTAAAAAATGGCCTGCGAAATCCGAAAGGTGCACTTTGGAATATGTGCCCCTTTGCCCACCTTGGCTGCAAAAAAGTGTCACACATGTGGTATCGCCGTACTCAGGAGAAGTTGGGCAATGTGTTTTGGGGGGTCATTTTACATATACCCATGCTGGGTGAGAGAAATATCTTGGCAAAAGACAACTTTTCCCATTTTTTTATACAAAGTTGGCATTTGACCAAGATATTTTTCTCACCCAGCATGGGTATATGTAAAATGACACCCCAAAACACATTCCCCAACTTCTCCTGAGTACGGCGATACCACATGTGTGACACTTTTTTGCAGCCTAGATGCGCAAAGGGGCCCAAATTCTTTTTAGGAGGGCATTTTTAGACATTTGGATCCCAGACTTCTTCTCACACTTTCGGGCCCCTAAAAAGCCAGGGCAGTATAAATACCCCACATGTGACCCCACTTTGGAAAGAAGACACCCCAAGGTATTCAATGAGGGGCATGGCGATTTCCTAGAATTTTTTTTTTTTTGCATAAGTTAGCGGATATTGATTTTTTTTTGTTTTTTTCTCACAAAGTCTCACTTTCCGCTAACTTAGGACAAAAATTTCAATCTTTCATGGACTCAATATGCCCCTCACGGAATACCTTGGGGTGTCTTCTTTCCGAAATGGGGTCACATGTGGGGTATTTATACTGCCCTGGCTTTTTAGGGGCCCTAAAGCGTGAGAAGAAGTCTGGAATATAAATGTCTAAAAATGTTTATGCATTTGGATTCCGTGAGGGGTATGGTGCGTCCATGTGAGATTTTATTTTTTGACACAAGTTAGTAGAATATGAGACTTTGTAAGAAAAAACAAAAACAAACAAAAAATTTCCGCTAACTTGTGCCCAAAAAAATGTCTGAATGGAGCCTTACCGGGGGGGGGGGGGGGGGGGTGATCAATGACAGGGGGGTGATCAATGACAGGGGGGTGATCACCCATATAGACTCCCTGATCACCCCCCTGTCATTGATCAACCCCCTGTAAGGCTCCATTCAGACATCCGCATGATTTTTACGGATCCATGGATACATGGATCGGATCCACAAAACACATGCGGACGTCTGAATGGAGCCTTACAGGGGGGTTATCAATGACAGAAGGTGATCAGGGTGATCACCCCCCTGTCAATGATCACCCCCCTTGTAAGGTTCCATTCAGACATCCGCATGATTTTTTACGGATCCATGGATACATGGATCGGATCCACAAAACGCATGCGGACGTCTGAATGGAGCCTTACAGGGGGGTTATCAATGACAGGGGAGGATCAGGGTGATCACCCCCCTGTCAATGATCACCCCTCCTGTAAGGCTCCATTCAGACATCCGCATGATTTTTTACGGATACATGGATACATGGATCGGATCCACAAAACACATGCGGACGTCTGAATGGAGCCTTACAGGGGGGTGATCAATGACAGGGGGTGATCAGGGAGTGTATATGGGTGATCACCCGCCTGTCATTGATCACCCCCCTGTAAGGCTCCATTCAGACGTCCGTATGCTTTTTGCAGATCCGATCCATGTATCCATGGATCCGTAAAAATCATACGGACGTCTGAACGGAGCCTGACAGGGGGGTGATCAATGACAGGGCGGTGATCAATGACAGGAGGGTGATCAGGGAGTTTATATGGGGTGATCATGGGTGATAAGGGGTTTATAATGGGTTAATAAGTGACGGGGGGGGTGTAGTGTAGTGTAGTGTGGTGTTTGGTGCGACTGTACTGACCTACCTGAGTCCTCTGGTGGTCGATCCTAACAAAAGGGACCACCAGAGGACCAGGTAGGAGGTATATTAGACGCTGTTATGAAAACAGCGTCTAATATACCTGTTAGGGGTTAAAAAATTCGGATCTCCAGCCTGCCAGCGAGCGATCGCCGCTGGCAGGCTGGAGATCCACTCGCTTACCTTCCGTACCTGTGAGCGCGCGCGCCTGTGCGCGCGCGTTCACAGGAAATCTCGCGTCTCGCGAGAAGACGCGTATATGCGTCCAGGAGGAATAAAGCAACCACCTCCCGGACGCATATATGCGTACAGCGGTCGGGAGGTGGTTAAAGTTGCAAAAAAAGTCCCAAAGCTACTCCAGTAGGTGGCGGTTTGATAAGTACACCAACAAAGACTCAAGGAAATCTGACTTCAAATATTAACTTCATGATACATTTTTTTCTGCAAACTGCTGCTAATCGGTTTCATAACCTGCATGTGCAGTATAAAAAGAAATTTTAAATGCATTCTTCTGCATTATTTTACAGAGTCTGCAACAAATATGCCATGTCCAAACATGACCTTAGTAATATTTATTTCCAATATTCCGATATGTTTCATAATATGCTACACTGTGCATTCAATAAGTAATGTATAATATATGAAAATAATTTTATACCTCCTGTTTGCAAAGGAAAATTGCCTCCCACACAAAGAACATTTAAGAGTGAAGTTCAAGATGCATTTAGTTATAAAGAAATAAGTTTTGCCGGTTGTGAAGTGCTCTTTTATATAGGCAAAGTTTGCTTGTGAAATAGCGCTTCAGTCCTTTGTTCTCCCTTCTTTGTTCCTTAAAATGGCAAGTAGAAAAAAAAATGTTGCTTCTTGCTGACAAAGAATATAATGTTATCTCATTAAGATTGCAACTTAACTCTTCACACAGACGGTAACAACTCGGCTAATTCTGCGGAGACTCATAAACTTCGCTCGAAATGAAAGGCAAAAACTGTGTTCCAACGCATCAGCAATGGCCCCAAGCATGTGCTAGATCGGGTCTGCATCTGTAGTCTCTTATTTTCTTTCCCCTGGAGCCTTTTCAATCATTCTAATAGCCAGAAAGGATTAAGAAAGAATATGTGTTTGCCAGCATCTAAACTAAGATAACAAAAAAAGCCATTGAAATTTATAATAGAAATTATTCTTTCATTTTAGAAAGTACTGAAATGCTTTGTGTTTATGGAGTCGGCGTAGGACGTACACAATTATTCACCCACATACTCACTTCTCGTAATTTCATTAGTATTTTCCTTTTGCATGTATTGTGTGGTAATTATAGGTCTCTTTCTATAAAAAAATGTAAATATTTTAATGATGACATCGGGTGGGGAGTCTACTTAAGACAAAATCCTGCACTGTGTTCATAGTCTGATTTTTTTTCACTTAGTCATTACTTATTTACAAGTTGATGAACTATGCTGCTGAATGTATAGTAGAAGTACAGACACCCACTGTCAGTAGAGGCCTCCAATTGGGAGACTGGTATCGGGCCATAAGATGCTGAGTTTTGCATGTGTATAGCATAGTATTTATATCTAAGAACAAAACAAAATGTACTGTGAATGTATTATTAGGAAAAGGTTACTTTTTTTTCAATTATAATCTATTCCCAGCTGGACTAGATGGCTAGTATTCATGTTAGTTCCCCCGCTGCAGGCAATAATTTATTTTTATATCTTGTTGTATTTCTAATCTATTGTATTGTTTTGCAAATCCTTAATCAGTTTATGTCAAATTTCCTTATTAAGGGGGTTAAATACTCAGATAATGAGTCCACTTACATGAGCGCCAACAGATGATATACTCAACGTGCCTTTCACACACCCCAATGAAAAGTGAAAGGGGGACCAATGATCATTTTACAATTGTTCATCCCCCATTCAATTTACATATTGTTGGCAGCACATACCTGTTTACACAGAATGATGTGTTGTCAACAAACAACGATTTTAGGTGTCACAAAAAGATGCAGTCACCTGACAAACAAGCATTTTTCTCATTTGTCAGGTGATCTGCTGCACCTAACAAACAGGAAGGTCTTACTTATTACCTCTAGTAGCTTATCCTTTGTGGGGGGGGGGGGGGGGAATCAGTCATGTTAAAGTTCAAAATGTTTGATACTTTCGGCTATAGTTAGGAAACAGTCATACTCGTCAGAAAGAACCAGACAAAAGTTGTGAGTTTGGTGGACTTTGATCTAATGTGTATGGCTAGCCTAAAACAACTACAGTCAATACAAGATTAAATGAATTGATGGCTGAAAAGCGGGCATCACTACAGCATTGGCTTTCACCTACCATTACCTCTGTGGTTGAAGCGTTGGCACAACTGAAACATTATGTTTTGGAGAGGTTGGAGGGTTGAAAGCTACTAGGACCAAGAGTTTTTTCAAATGTTTGATGCAGTTTATTATCACCGTTTTATCTCTGGAAGAAATAACCAATATTATGTTACAATTTTTATATACCATTTGGCACTATGCAGAGGTTCTGAAGGGTACTCTAGGACCTTTACGGCAGGACTTTGGAGCTAGAAGAGGGGTGTAGTTATGGGTGGAGGGGAGTATATTAAATATATTCAGAAGAGCACAAGATTGCCTTGGTGTAGCACTTTTAATGGTTTTTGTTTTGACATTTGTACTGATATTATCTATCGGTAATGCCCAAGATTGCATGGCACATTGTTTTGGTGTCTGTGTTCCTTATTATTCAATAAAAAAAATATAAAAAATATGAAATGAACGTGCCTGTACTTAAAAGGAATGTCCACTACTTTACTCTTGATGGCCTATTCTCAGGATAGAATATATCACTGCCTTTATAAGATGGTTAAAAATAAAAATAATAATCTCTTTATTCATATATTAGCTAAAAAAATATAGACGTTGTCCTGTAATCAAGAAAACAGGCAGATAGGGGAACTGCTGTATACATACATCATCATTGGTGCAAAATAAATACACACCTCTGTGTAGTAACAGTACGAGTGTATATCTATTTGGGGCAAAAGTTGCCTACTCCAAACCCCCTCCAATTAGACCCAGATGCCATGTGGGTTTGGAGGCCAATAAATAGATTCCCTCAGAAAGACACGGAATTTCACCCTGCATTAGTTATTAGAGTGTCACCAGGCAGGGTTAGATAAACATACGCCTTTACCCTAGACGATTTCAAGATGGGGGCTTAATTCTTAACCCCACTTGGGTCCTATCTATCTAGTAAAATGCAGGGATTAATAGACAACTGTCCTTTGTATGCCTTGATATGCTATAGGTCTATCTACTAGGATAAATAAATATCACATCTCTCTTCCCTGCATTATTCAGTGCACATTGACCAGATATCTTGTATGTCTTGTATATGAGCTTGTGTCAATCTTGTTTGCACGAATCCTACAGAGACACTAGGGAAGAGAGTGGATAAATTACTGCTTCTAAATAGCTGCTACCTATCGCAGCCCAGTGGCCCGTATTGGTCAACGCGTTTCATGCGTTCATGTTATGAACGCCTCATCAGGAGTTATTAAAAGATAGGCACGGTGTAACTGTAGCTAAATAGAGGACCAAGCAGTTCTGCACGTGTAGCGTGCAGGCAAATCGGTACTCATATGGCCGTGCGCGCACACCCAATCTGCCTCAATTTAACAGGACATAGAAAACATTGGGCAGGATCGCCGATTCAAGGTGGCCAATCGTGGAATGGCAGTGTGACCAGGAACCCCTGACACCCCGAGTCCGGTTATTCCAACCAGTTAATCAATTTTGCGTGTCCTGTCCTGGAAAGAATTCATCTTAAGAAATAATGCTAGGGATCATTAGGCGCCTGATTAAAATCGATAAAAAATGCTGGGGGAAATTAATAATAGAACAGTTAGATTACTGGGATCAGCAACTCTTCAGATCTGTGATCTGATACATTAACTCCAAAAACCATAACTATGTTCATAGGTATATAATTGATGTTAAACCGACATATAAATATGTCCATGAGGCCTGGCTAAATGACCTCCTACATCCTGTTCTAGGGTCAGTCTTGGACGAGATATGTTCCACTCTCGATAAGCTAGAATGACCACGAATATGCTTGCAATATGCTAACCAGATAGGTACCTTAAATTATAACCGCCACACTGCAATCATCACTTGGTAAGTTTTATCCAGGACAGTAGCAGTTGCGGTGTACAGGGCACAAAATATGAATGCTGTATACCTCCTGAATGAATGGATAAATATACGTACTATCTATAGAACACTCCGATCATATTTTATTAAATAGAACGTGAGTCCATTTCAATACCCATACCATTCAGGATATGCACATCAATAAACTAGTTCCTGCCTGCGCTTATTGTACCTGTATGTTGTCGTCAGTACTAGCCGGGATGTCTCAAAGTTCGCTGTAAGACGCTACCAGTAATACTGGCAGCATGATGTCCTCCATGGCAATAAATCCCAGATGAATGGATGGGCTTGTGCCATATCGGCTGCCCTGTAATATGTACAGTATGTGTGGTAGCAGTGTTTATGCTTATGAGCCACATACTGTATGTACAGTATATGGTGATATGGTGGAGGCATTATCCGATTTATAGGTGTCAGGTGATGTTAATGCTCATAGACCACATATGTATAGTATGTGTGGTAAATATTTGTACAATATGTGTAGTAGCAGTGTTCATGTTCATAGGCTGGCTATGGTGGCCCCCTCAAATTATATTAAGTAAGCAAGTCACACCTGAGTATGGTTGAGTGAAAAAAACATATCTAAGGGCCGATCAACAAATTAGTCAATGGAGCAGATGTAACTGCTCTTTTCATTGAGACCTCTGGGTGTCTCAATGTTGAGGCAAAAGATCCATTCTCTTATCTAGATCACCTCCTCTTGGAGATTGTCTGACACTTTCAATCCCTTGGATATTAATGGGGAATTGATCATTGGTGTGAACTTAATTCATGTGTCTCGCAATTGGTGTCTCTTTTTATTCTGTATTTCGCTGAGATGTTCACCAACTCTTCGCCTCAGTTCACGTACAGTCTTTCCCACGTATTGAAGGCCACACGCGCAAGTTGCCAAGTATATAACTCCCATGGTTTTACAATGAATTAATGTTTTGATATAATACGTTCTTTTTGTAACTGTACTCGAGAATGTCTTGTCCACTAAAATAGACCCACAGGCCACACATCCACTGCATCTGTACATCCCTTAATGGACAAGGGGAGCCATGTACCGTGATGGTATAAGGCAGAGTGGACCCAGTGAAACCTGCATCCCTATATTTTTTGGTGGTCAGTATGGCACTATAACAGGTAGTATTTATTGTTAGGTTCCCGTCTTATAGAGCTCGCCCAAATAATTTTGTACAAAGTGTATTTGCTAAGAATCTCAAATTTACAAAATAATCATGTTTTTTTCTTCGTGTTTCTAGCCATGGCGAAGTGCACCTACGCATTGGGATGTGCTGACTGACCCCCTTTTTTGAAGATTAATTTATTCTCATCCAAAATGTAAATGACAATAGACTACAGAAGAGGGGCTGTATTTAAAATGAAAAAAAAAAAAAACACAAAAAATTTGCAATGTGTTATAAATATTGTATTTTCTTGAAAAGTATTGTATAACAAATACATAACACATTAAACTATAAAAAGTTATTTTTATGTTTATAATATCTGATTATCTGCACTGTTATACTAGTATACATTTCCTATTTATCCATAATGCTGACCAACAATTTCTACAGTCTAGCAAGCAATTATATTGAAGATTTAAATGGTTTGCAGATATTTGCTTAAGCCAAACTGCTGTGTTTGTATTAAAATGTTGCCGACTGAGCTTAAACAAGAGGAATTGGATCATATTGCTACTAGATCATGTTTATTTTACAACTTAAAAAAAAAACATATACAGGTATATACACTTTCAAGAAAAAGTAAGCAAACCCTTGAATGTAATAACCTTTATATCTTCTTTAGCAGCTCTCGTCTTCTACAAATTATTTCTTCCTGCTGTAAGTTAGATTTGAACAACATTGTAGAGAAACTTTGCACAGTTATTTTCTGCAAATGTGTTTTAGTTCTTCAATATATCTTGGATGCCTTGTAAGCACAACCCCCATCAAGTGTTACCATTGTAACTCCGTACAACTGCTGCTCCAATTACCTGCCCATTTTCCTGTTTGCCAGAGGCATGGACCTGCATCCTGCTCTCCTCTTCCTCCTGGTAGATCTTGCCTCCAGGATGGCTCTTTTTCTCCATGCAGACTGTGGCCTGCTTACCAGCTCAACCTCTCCACCTCTGATGTAAGGCATGTGTGCACTCCCTCTGGACCTTAAAGGGACAGTACATGCACCCTAACGGCAAATCGGACTGCAACGTAACATGAATTCAAAAGATTTGAGAATGAATAAGCTTACACAGGCTAAGCGAATAAATATATTTAGTAAGTGTGATTAAATATATGGTAACAGAAACAAATCACATACTGAATAATAAAAAGTAAATACATCACTAGCCTAAATGGAGTGGAGACTCGGTTGATCATTATCACGACTGGCGTGCCTATCACATACGTGACACAAAGGGAGGGAAAAGGGGAGGCTCTGTCCAAGGGAGAGGGAAAGGTGGTGACCCCTATCTCACCTTGAGGCTGGCACCTGACTGCCCTGACGTCCCTAGATGGGTTCCTCAGCCGTACGCCGATCGCGTGCCTAAAACCCTGGCTTTCCCTAAGATGAGCCCTAGATAGTGAATAGGGCGGTGGGAACACTAGTCCGCACCACTAACTCTAAAGGAAAACACCAAGGGGAGGACAGACAATACAGACAACATATAATCCCAGGTGGGCGACAAAAGAAGACAACAAAAATCCAACAGGGATCCGGAGGGCAACACTTTGGAACAACAACCAGGATTCACAGCTCCAGTGGGTCAGTATAGAAGTCCAGGCAGGAAGTTATATATCTGGCAACCAGAGAAGTGAGAGAGGAGAATATAAGGAGATTGGGAGTGACAGACAAGAAACAGCTGAGGAGGAGAAGCTACGGATCCCTGAGTGAGACAAAAAGGATAGTAAGTAGAGTTGAGCGAACACCTGGATGTTCGGGTTCGAGAAGTTCGGCCGAACATCCCGGAAATGTTCGGGTTCGGGATCCGAACCCGATCCGAACTTCGTCCCGAACCCGAACCCCATTGAAGTCAATGGGGACCCGAACTTTTCGGCACTAAAAAGGCTGTAAAACAGCCCAGGAAAGAGCTAGAGGGCTGCAAAAGGCAGCAACATGTAGGTAAATCCCCTGCAAACAAATGTGGATAGGGAAATGAATTAAAATAAAAATTAAATAAATAAAAATTAACCAAAATCAATTGGAGAGAGGTTCCATAGCAGAGAATCTGGCTTCCCGTCACCCACCACTGGAACAGTCCATTCTCAGATATTTAGGCCCCGGCACCCAGGCAGAGGAGAGAGGTCCCGTAACAGAGAATCTGTCTTCATGTCAGCAGAGAATTAGTCTGCATGTCATAGCAGAGAATGAGGCTTCACGTCAGCCACCACTGCAACAGTCCATTGGCATATATTTAGGCCCAGCACCCAGGCAGAGGAGGGAGGTCCCGTAACAGAGAATCTGTCTTCATGTCAGCAGAGAATTAGTCTGCATGTCATAGCAGAGAATCAGGCTTCACGTCAGCCACCACTGCAACAGTCCATTGGCATATATTTAGGCCCAGCACACACACAGGCAGAGGAGAGAGGTCCCGTAACAGAGAATCTGGCTTCATGTCAGCAGAGAATCAGTCTGCATGTCATAGCAGAGAATGAGGCTTCACGTCAGCCACCACTGCAACAGTCCATTGGCATATATTTAGGCCCAGCACACACACAGGCAGAGGAGAGAGGTCCCGTAACAGAGAATCTGGCTTCATGTCAGCAGAGAATCAGTCTGCATGTCATAGCAGAGAATGAGGCTTCACGTCAGCCACCACTGCAACAGTCCATTGGCATATATTTAGGCCCAGCACCCAGGCAGAGGAGGGAGGTCCCGTAACAGAGAATCTGTCTTCATGTCAGCAGAGAATTAGTCTGCATGTCATAGCAGAGAATGAGGCTTCACGTCAGCCACCACTGCAACAGTCCATTGGCATATATTTAGGCCCAGCACACACACAGGCAGAGGAGAGAGGTCCCGTAACAGAGAATCTGGCTTCATGTCAGCAGAGAATCAGTCTGCATGTCATAGCAGAGAATGAGGCTTCACGTCAGCCACCACTGCAACAGTCCATTGGCATATATTTAGGCCCAGCACACACACAGGCAGAGGAGAGAGGTCCCGTAACAGAGAATCTGGCTTCATGTCAGCAGAGAATCAGTCTGCATGTCATAGCAGAGAATGAGGCTTCACGTCAGCCACCACTGCAACAGTCCATTGGCATATATTTAGGCCCAGCACCCAGGCAGAGGAGGGAGGTCCCGTAACAGAGAATCTGTCTTCATGTCAGCAGAGAATTAGTCTGCATGTCATAGCAGAGAATGAGGCTTCACGTCAGCCACCACTGCAACAGTCCATTGGCATATATTTAGGCCCAGCACCCAGGCAGAGGAGGGAGGTCCCGTAACAGAGAATCTGTCTTCATGTCAGCAGAGAATTAGTCTGCATGTCATAGCAGAGAATGAGGCTTCACGTCAGCCACCACTGGAACAGTCCATTCTCAGATATTTAGGCCCCGGCACCCAGGCAGAGGAGAGAGGTCCCGTAACAGAGAATCTGTCTTCATGTCAGCAGAGAATTAGTCTGCATGTCATAGCAGAGAATGAGGCTTCACGTCAGCCACCACTGCAACAGTCCATTGGCATATATTTAGGCCCAGCACCCAGGCAGAGGAGAGAGGTCCCGTAACAGACAATCTGGCTTCATGTCAGCAGAGAATCAGTCTGCATGTCATAGCAGAGAATCAGGCTTCACGTCACCCACCACTGCAACAGTCCATTGTCATAAATTTAGGCACAGCACTAGTGTTGAGCGGCATGTCCCATATTCGAATTCGCGAAATTTTGTGAATATTCGAAAGAATATTCGTAAAATATTCGCGATTATTCAAATTCGTTATTATTTCGCATATGCGATAATTCGAATTATCGCATAATACATATGCTATGCAAAATTCACATGTGCGCTAATGAAATCGCCTTACGAAGATTCGCAACTCAATTCAATCACTAATGTATGAATGCAATGCCCTTTGCCTCTGTTCTGGGACAAGTGTAGATATTCGCATGTGCGCTAATAAAATCGCCTTACGAAGATTCGCACCTCAATCACTTTCTAGGGAATGTGAGACTTTTGGGAATCAATCGAGATACAGTGGGGGGTGATGACAGTAGTTGACAGAGTACAGATCAATGTAATCTGTAAGGTGGAAAGTAAAATAAAAAATACGAATATTCGTAAATCGAATTTTACGAAGTTCTACGTATTCGCGAATATGGTGCTATACTATATGAATGCACAGGCCTTTGCCTCTCTGTTCTGGGGACAAGTGTAGATATTTGCATTTGCGTTAATAAAATCGCCTTACGAAGATTCGCAGCTCAATTCAATCACTAATGTATGAATGCAAAGCCCTTTGCCTCTGTTCTGGGACAAGTGTAGATATTCGCATGTGCGCTAATAAAATCGCCTTACGAAGATTCGCAACTCAATTCACTAATGTATGAATGCAAAGCCCTTTGCCTCTGTTCTGGGACGTGCCGATATTCGCATGTGCGCTAATAAAATCGCCTTACGAAGATTCGCGCCTCAATCACTTTCTAGGCAATGTGAGTAAGATCTGAGCTGTTGGACCTTTGGGAAACAATCAATTATATGTGTACTGTAATTTTGTGGGGGGGGGGGGGAAACAAAAAACGAATATTCGTTTTTACGAATATATAGCACTATATTCGAAATATTCGCGAAATCGCGAAGTTGCGATATTCGCGAAAAAAATTTGCTTTTCGAATATTCGCGCTCAACACTACCCAGCACCCAGGCAGAGGAGAGAGGTCCCGTAACAGAGAATCTGGCTTCATGTCAGCAGAGAATCAGTCTTCATATCATAGCAGAGAATCAGGCTTCACGTCACCCACCACTGTAAGAGTCAATTTTCATAAATTTAGGCCCAGAACCCAGGCAGAGGAGAAAGGTCCCGTAACAGACAATCTGGCTTCATGTCAGCAGAGAATCAGTCTTCATATCATAGCAGAGAATCAGGCTTCACGTCACCCACCACTGCAACAGTCAATTGTCATAAATTTAGGCCCAGCACCCAGGCAGAGGAGAGAGCTCCCGTAACAGAGGATCTGGCTTCATGTCAGCAGAGAATCAGTCTGCATGTCATAGCAGAGAATGAGGCTTCACGTCACCCACCACTGCAACAGTCCATTGGCATATATTTAGGCCTAGCACACAGGCAGAGCAGAGAGGTCCCGTAACAGACAATCTGGCTTCATGTCAGCAGAGAATCAGTCTGCATGTCATAGCAGAGAATGAGGCTTCACGTCACCCACCACTGCAACAGTCCATTGGCATATATTTAGGCCTAGCACACAGGCAGAGCAGAGAGGTCCCGTAACAGACAATCTGGCTTCATGTCAGCAGAGAATCAGTCTGCATGTCATAGCAGAGAATGAGGCTTCACGTCACCCACCACTGCAACAGTCCATTGGCATATATTTAGGCCTAGCACACAGGCAGAGCAGAGAGGTCCCGTAACAGACAATCTGGCTTCATGTCAGCAGAGAATCAGTCTGCATGTCATAGCAGAGAATGAGGCTTCACGTCACCCACCACTGCAACAGTCCATTGGCATATATTTAGGCCTAGCACACAGGCAGAGCAGAGAGGTCCCGTAACAGACAATCTGGCTTCATGTACAGCAGAAAATTAGTCTGCATGTCATAGCAGAGAATGAGGCTTCACGTCAGCCACCACTGCAACAGTCCATTGGCATATATTTAGGCCCAGCACCCAGGCAGAGGAGAGAGGTCCCGTAACAGACAATCTGGCTTCATGTCAGCAGAGAATTAGTCTGCATGTCATAGCAGAGAATGAGGCTTCACGTCAGCCACCACTGCAACAGTCCATTGTCATATATTTAGGCCTAGCACACAGGCAGAGCAGAGAGGTCCCGTAACAGACAATCTGGCTTCATGACAGCAGAGAATCAGTCTGCATGTCATAGCAGAGAATGAGGCTTCACGTCAGCCACCACTGCAACAGTCCATTGGCATATATTTAGGCCTAGCACCCAGGCAGAGCAGAGAGGTCCCGTAACAGACAATCTGGCTTCATGACAGCAGAGAATCAGTCTGCATAGTCATAGCAGAGAATCAGGCTTCACGTCAGCCACCACTGTAACAGTCCATTGTCATAAATTTAGGCCCAGAACCCAGGCAGAGGAGAGAAGGTCCCGTAACAGACAATCTGGCTTCATGTCAGCAGAGAATCAGTCTTCATATCATAGCAGAGAATCAGGCTTCACGTCACCCACCACTGCAACAGTCAATTTTCATAAATTTAGGCCCAGAACCCAGGCAGAGGAGAAAGGTCCCGTAACAGACAATCTGGCTTCATGTCAGCAGAGAATCAGTCTTCATATCATAGCAGAGAATCAGGCTTCACGTCACCCACCACTGCAACAGTCAATTTTCATAAATTTAGGCCCAGAACCCAGGCAGAGGAGAAAGGTCCCGTAACAGACAATCTGGCTTCATGTCAGCAGAGAATCAGTCTTCATATCATAGCAGAGAATCAGGCTTCACGTCACCCACCACTGCAACAGTCAATTGTCATAAATTTAGGCCCAGCACCCAGGCAGAGGAGAGAGCTCCCGTAACAGAGGATCTGGCTTCATGTCAGCAGAGAATCAGTCTGCATGTCATAGCAGAGAATGAGGCTTCACGTCACCCACCACTGCAACAGTCCATTGGCATATATTTAGGCCTAGCACACAGGCAGAGGAGAGGTTCATTCAACTTTGGGTAGCCTCGCAATATAATGGTAAAATGAAAATAAAAATAGGATTGAATGAGGAAGTGCCCTGGAGTCCAATAATATATGGTTATGGGGAGGTAGTTAATGTCTAATCTGGACAAGGGACGGACAGGTCCTGTGGGATCCATGCCTGGTTCATTTTTATGAACGTCAGCTTGTCCACATTGGCTGTAGACAGGCGGCTGCGTTTGTCTGTAATGACGCCCCCTGCCGTGCTGAATACACGTTCAGACAAAACGCTGGCCGCCGGGCAGGCCAGCACCTCCAAGGCATAAAAGGCTAGCTCTGGCCACGTGGACAATTTAGAGACCCAGAAGTTGAATGGGGCCGAACCATCAGTCAGTACGTGGAGGGGTGTGCACACGTACTGTTCCACCATGTTAGTGAAATGTTGCCTCCTGCTAACACGTTGCGTATCAGGTGGTGGTGCAGTTAGCTGTGGCGTGTTGACAAAAGTTTTCCACATCTCTGCCATGCTAACCCTGCCCTCAGAGGAGCTGGCCGTGACACAGCTGCCTTGGCGACCTCTTGCTCCTCCTCTGCCTTGGCCTTGGGCTTCCACTTGTTCCCCTGTGACATTTGGGAATGCTCTCAGTAGCGTGTCTACCAACGTGCGCTTGTACTCGCGCATCTTCCTATCACGCTCCAGTGCAGGAAGTAAGGTGGGCACATTGTCTTTGTAGCGTGGATCCAGCAGGGTGGCAACCCAGTAGTCCGCACAGGTTAAAATGTGGGCAACTCTGCTGTCGTTGCGCAGGCACTGCAGCATGTAGTCGCTCATGTGTGCCAGGCTGCCCAGGGATAAGGACAAGCTGTCCTCTGTGGGAGGCGTATCGTCATCGTCCTGCCTTTCCCCCCAGCCACGCACCAGTGATGGACCCGAGCTGCGTTGGGTGCCACCCCGCTGTGACCATGCTTCATCCTCATCCTCCTCCACCTCCTCCTCATCCTCGTCCTCCTCGTCCTCCAGTAGTGGGCCCTGGCTGGCCACATTTGTACCTGGCCTCTGCTGTTGCCAAAAACCTCCCTCTGAGTCACTTCGAAGAGACTGGCCTGAAAGTGCTAAAAATGACCCCTCTTCCTCCTCCTCCTCCTCCTCCTCCTGGGCCACCTCCTCTTCCATCATCGCCCTAAGTGTTTTCTCAAGGAGACATAGAAGTGGTATTGTAACGCTGATAACGGTGTCATCGCCACTGGCCATGTTGGTGGAGTACTCGAAACAGCGCAACAGGGCACACAGGTCTCGCATGGAGGCCCAGTCATTGGTGGTGAAGTGGTGCTGTTCTGTAGTGCGACTGACCCGTGCGTGCTGCAGCTGAAACTCCACTATGGCCTGCTGCTGCTCGCACAGTCTGTCCAGCATGTGCAAGGTGGAGTTCCACCTGGTGGGCACGTCGCATATGAGGCGGTGAGCGGGAAGGCCGAAGTTACGCTGTAGCGCAGACAGGCGAGCAGCAGCAGGATGTGAACGCCGGAAGCGCGAACAGACGGCCCGCACTTTATGCAGCAGCTCTGACATGTCGGGGTAGTTGTGAATGAACTTCTGCACCACCAAATTCAGCACATGCGCCAAGCAAGGGATGTGCGTCAAATTGGCTAGTCCCAGAGCTGCAACGAGATTTCGCCCATTATCACACACCACCAGGCCGGGCTTGAGGCTCACCGGCAGCAACCACTCGTCGGTCTGTTGTTCTATACCCCGCCACAACTCCTGTGCGGTGTGGGGCCTGTCCCCCAAACATATGAGTTTCAGAATGGCCTGCTGACGTTTACCCCGGGCTGTGCTGAAGTTGGTGGTGAAGGTGTGTGGCTGACTGGATGAGCAGGTGGAAGAAGAGGAGGAGGAAGCCGAGAAGGAGGAGGTGGCAACAGGAGGCAAAGAATGTTGCCCTGCGATCCTTGGCGGCGGAAGGACGTGCGCCAAACAGCTCTCCGCCTGGGGCCCAGCTGCCACTACATTTACCCAGTGTGCAGTTAGGGAGATATAGCGTCCCTGGCCGTGCTTACTGGTCCACGTATCTGTGGTTAGGTGGACCTTGCTACAGATGGCGTTGCGCAGTGCACACTTGATTTTATCGGATACTTGGTTGTGCAGGGAAGGCACGGCTCTCTTGGAGAAGTAGTGCCGGCTGGGAACAACATACTGTGGGACAGCAAGCGACATGAGCTGTTTGAAGCTGTCTGTGTCCACCAGCCTAAATGACAGCATTTCATAGGCCAGTAGTTTAGAAATGCTGGCATTCAGGGCCAGGGATCGAGGGTGGCTAGGTGGGAATTTACGCTTTCTATCAAATGTTTGTGAGATGGAGAGCTGAACGCTGGCGTGTGACATGGTTGAGACGCTTGGTGACGGAGGTGGTGGTGGTGGTGGTGTTGGTGGTACATCCCCTGTTTGCTGGGCGGCAGGTGCCAACGTTCCTCCAGAGGCGGAGGAAGAGGCCGAGGCGGCAGCAGCAGAATAGGCCGAGGCGGCAGCAGCAGAAGAGGTAGCAGGGGGAGCCTGAGTGACTTCCTTGGTTTTAAGGTGTTTACTCCACTGCAGTTCATGCTTTGCATGCAGGTGCCTGGTCATGCAGGTTGTGCTCAGGTTCAGAACGTTAATGCCTCGCTTCAGGCTCTGATGGCACAGCGTGCAAACCACTCGGGTCTTGTCGTCAGCACATTGTTTGAAGAAGTGCCATGCCAGGGAACTCCTTGAAGCTGCCTTTGGGGTGCTCGGTCCCAGATGGCGGCGGTCAGTAGCAGGCGGAGTCTCTTGGCGGCGGGTGTTCTGCTTTTGCCCACTGCTCCCTCTTTTGCTACGCTGTTGGCTCGGTCTCACCACTGCCTCTTCCTCCGAACTGTGAAAGTCAGTGGCACGACCTTCATTCCATGTGGGGTCTAGGACCTCATCGTCCCCTGCATCGTCTTCCACCCAGTCTTGATCCCTGACCTCCTGTTCAGTCTGCACACTGCAGAAAGACGCAGCAGTTGGCACCTGTGTTTCGTCATCATCAGAGACATGCTGAGGTGGTATTCCCATGTCCTCATCATCAGGAAACATAAGTGGTTGTGCGTCAGTGCATTCTATGTCTTTCACCGCTGGGGAAGGGCTAGGTGGATGCCCTTGGGAAACCCTGCCAGCGGAGTCTTCAAACAGCATAAGAGACTGCTGCATAACTTGAGGCTGAGACAGTTTCCCTGGTATGCATGGGGGTGATGTGACAGACTGATGGGGTTGGTTTTCAGGCGCCATCTGTGCGCTTTCTGCAGAAGACTGGGTGGGAGATAATGTGAACGTGCTGGATCCACTGTCGGCCACCCAATTGACTAATGCCTGTACCTGCTCAGGCCTTACCATCCTTAGAACGGCATTGGGCCCCACCATATATCGCTGTAAATTCTGGCGGCTACTGGGACCTGAGGTAGTTGGTACACTAGGACGTGTGGATGTGGCAGAACGGCCACGTCCTCTCCCAGAACCAGAGGGTCCACTAACACCACCACGACCATGTCCACGTCCGCGTCCCTTACTAGATGTTTTTCTCATTGTTATGGTTCACCACAACAACAAATATATTATTTGGCCCAATGTATTGTATTCAAATTCAGCGGGATATAAATTTGAGGCCTAGTATTTAGGCGCTGGGTGACCGGTATGGATTTAGTGACAGAATTAGACTTGGAAATGCACAGAAGCGTGTGTGTGTGAAGTTATTCTGAATGACCCAATGTGCACCTTGAATATTATATACCCTTTTAGGGATAGATTTCAAATAGCTCTGATATAGCAGAAACCACTAAATTATGAAATTGCTAAATTGGGAATTGTACTTCAACCCAGAACAAAAAATGTGCTTTGACGGACACTAAATATCTTGCCCAGCAACAACAGTACAGCGGTGGGTAACGAGAGATTTAGAGGGAATTAAATTTGAGGCCTAGTATTTAGGCGCTGGGTCACCGGTATGGATTTAGTGACAGAATTAGACTTGGAAATGCACAGAAGCGTGTGTGTGAAGTTATTCTGAATGACCCTATGTGCACCTTCAATATTATATACCCTTTTTGGGATAGATTTCAAATAGCTCTGATATAGCAGGAACCACTAAATTATGAAATTGCTAAATTGGGAATTGTACTTCAACCCAGAACAAAAAATGTGCTTTGACGGGCACTAAATAACTTTCCCAGCTACAACAGGACAACGGTAACGAGAGATTTAGAGGGATTTAAATTTGAGGCCTAGTATTTAGGCGCTGGGTGACAGGTATGGGTTTAGTGACAGAATTAGACTTGGAAATACACAGTAGCGGGTGTGTGTGAAGTTATTCTGAATGACCCTATGTGCACCTTCAATATTATATACCCTTTTAGGGATAGATTTCAAATAGCTCTGATATAGCAGAAACCACTAAATTATGAAATTGCTAAATTGGGAATTGTACTTCAACCCAGAACAAAAAATGTGCTTTGACGGACACTAAATATCTTGCCCAGCAACAACAGTACAGCGGTGGGTAACGAGAGATTTAGAGGGAATTAAATTTGAGGCCTAGTATTTAGGCGCTGGGTCACCGGTATGGATTTAGTGACAGAATTAGACTTGGAAATACACAGTAGCGGGTGTGTGTGAAGTTATTCTGAATGACCCTATGTGCACCTTCAATATTATATACCCTTTTTGGGATAGATTTCAAATAGCTCTGATATAGCAGGAACCACTAAATTATGAAATTGCTAAATTGGGAATTGTACTTCAACCCAGAACAAAAAATGTGCTTTGACGGGCACTAAATAACTTTCCCAGCTACAACAGGACAACGGTAACGAGAGATTTAGAGGGATTTAAATTTGAGGCCTAGTATTTAGGCGCTGGGTGACAGGTATGGGTTTAGTGACAGAATTAGACTTGGAAATACACAGTAGCGGGTGTGTGTGAAGTTATTCTGAATGACCCTATGTGCACCTTCAATATTATATACCCTTTTTGGGATAGATTTCAAATAGCTCTGATATAGCAGAAACCACTAAATTATGAAATTGCTAAATTGGGAATTGTACTTCAACCCAGAACAAAAAATGTGCTTTGACGGACACTAAATATCTTGCCCAGCAACAACAGTACAGCGGTGGGTAACGAGAGATTTAGAGGGAATTAAATTTGAGGCCTAGTATTTAGGCGCTGGGTCACCGGTATGGATTTAGTGACAGAATTAGACTTGGAAATACACAGTAGCGGGTGTGTGTGAAGTTACTCTGAATGACCCTATGTGCACCTTCAATATTATATACCCTTTTTG
The DNA here is from genome assembly GCF_014858855.1 of Bufo gargarizans. Taxonomy (NCBI): domain Eukaryota; kingdom Metazoa; phylum Chordata; class Amphibia; order Anura; family Bufonidae; genus Bufo; species Bufo gargarizans. The sequence continues at coordinate 632,798,496 of NC_058080.1, read as the reverse complement.
GGATAGATTTCAAAGAGCTCTGATATAGCAGGAACCACTAAATTATGAAATTGCTAAATTGGGAATTGTATTTCAACCCAGAACAAGAAATGTGCTTGAACGGACACTAAATAACTCGCCCAGCTACAGCACTAGGGACAGATTTAGCTGGATATAAATTTGAGGCCTAGTATTTAGGCGCTGGGTGACAGGTATGGGTTTAGTGACAGAATTAGACTTGGAAATACACAGTAGCGGGTGTGTGTGAAGTTATTCTGAATGACCCTATGTGCACCTTCAATATTATATACCCTTTTAGGGATAGATTTCAAATAGCTCTGATATAGCAGAAACCACTAAATTATGAAATTGCTAAATTGGGAATTGTACTTCAACCCAGAACAAAAAATGTGCTTTGACGGACACTAAATATCTTGCCCAGCAACAACAGTACAGCGGTGGGTAACGAGAGATTTAGAGGGAATTAAATTTGAGGCCTAGTATTTAGGCGCTGGGTCACCGGTATGGATTTAGTGACAGAATTAGACTTGGAAATACACAGTAGCGGGTGTGTGTGAAGTTATTCTGAATGACCCTATGTGCACCTTCAATATTATATACCCTTTTTGGGATAGATTTCAAATAGCTCTGATATAGCAGGAACCACTAAATTATGAAATTGCTAAATTGGGAATTGTACTTCAACCCAGAACAAAAAATGTGCTTTGACGGGCACTAAATAACTTTCCCAGCTACAACAGGACAACGGTAACGAGAGATTTAGAGGGATTTAAATTTGAGGCCTAGTATTTAGGCGCTGGGTGACAGGTATGGGTTTAGTGACAGAATTAGACTTGGAAATACACAGTAGCGGGTGTGTGTGAAGTTATTCTGAATGACCCTATGTGCACCTTCAATATTATATACCCTTTTTGGGATAGATTTCAAATAGCTCTGATATAGCAGAAACCACTAAATTATGAAATTGCTAAATTGGGAATTGTACTTCAACCCAGAACAAAAAATGTGCTTTGACGGACACTAAATATCTTGCCCAGCAACAACAGTACAGCGGTGGGTAACGAGAGATTTAGAGGGAATTAAATTTGAGGCCTAGTATTTAGGCGCTGGGTCACCGGTATGGATTTAGTGACAGAATTAGACTTGGAAATACACAGTAGCGGGTGTGTGTGAAGTTACTCTGAATGACCCTATGTGCACCTTCAATATTATATACCCTTTTTGGGATAGATTTCAAAGAGCTCTGATATAGCAGGAACCACTAAATTATGAAATTGCTAAATTGGGAATTGTATTTCAACCCAGAACAAGAAATGTGCTTGAACGGACACTAAATAACTCGCCCAGCTACAGCACTAGGGACAGATTTAGCTGGATATAAATTTGAGGCCTAGTATTTAGGCGCTGGGTGACCGGTATGGATTTAGTGACAGAATTAGACTGGGATATGGCCAAAAAATGAACAGACTATTGCTGGTTAAATGCACTTGGTGTGACAGCTTCACCCTGATGTAGGCTTTAGCCAAAAAACAACCACACCATTGAGGGTTAAATGCACTTGGTGACAGGCGCAGCTTGCCCCTGATTTTGTATATGGCCAAAAAATGAACAGACTATTGCTGGTTAAATGCACTTGGTGTGACAGCTTCACCCTGATGTAGGCTTTAGCCAAAAAACAACCACACCATTGAGGGTTAAATGCACTTGGTGACAGGCGCAGCTTGCCCCTGATTTTGTATATGGCCAAAAAATGAACAGACTATTGCTGGTTAAATGCACTTGGTGTGACAGCTTCACCCTGATGTAGGCTTTAGCCAAAAAACAACCACACCATTGAGGGTTAAATGCACTTGGTGACAGGCGCAGCTTGCCCCTGATTTTGTATATGGCCAAAAAATGAACAGACTATTGCTGGTTAAATGCACTTGGTGTGACAGCTTCACCCTGATGTAGGCTTTAGCCAAAAAACAACCACACCATTGAGGGTTAAATGCACTTGGTCGCAGCTTGTGCTGGCGCACCACAAGACACAAAATGGCCGCCGATCACCCCAGAAAAATGAGACTGACAAACGGTCTGTGCAGCCTAAAAACAGTGAGCAATTGAGGATCAGCAGCTCAATGATCCACAGCTGCAGATCGATCAGTTAATCAAGTCCTTTGGAGGAGTTAATCTGCCTAATCTCGCCCTACTGTCGCAGCCGCAACCTCTCCCTACGCTAATCAGAGCAGAGTGACGGGCGGCGCTATGTGACTCCAGCTTAAATAGAGGCTGGGTCACATGGTGCTCTGGCCAATCACAGCCATGCCAATAGTAGGCATGGCTGTGATGGCCTCTTGGGGCAAGTAGTATGACGCTTGTTGATTGGCTGCTTTGCAGCCTTTCAAAAAGCGCCAAGAAAGCGTCACAAAAGCGCGAAGAAAGCGACGAACACCGAACCCGAACCCGGACTTTTACGAAAATGTCCGGGTTCGGGTCCGTGTCACGGACACCCCAAAATTCGGTACGAACCCGAACTATACAGTTCGAGTTCGCTCATCCCTAATAGTAAGGCAAACACAGAAAACTATCATTAAGAAACAGCGTGATCTTTAGACATAGAGCGCGCAGCCACCCGCTGCGACTTCCTGACCCCGGGTATAACGGAGTCAGACGTGGCTCTTGACACCCTCGTGACAATCATGCTATAACACAGCTGTCTACCACATTATAACACATGACTGAAACCCCCAGAGTGTACAAGAGATAGGGCAAATCAGTAACTACATCCTACCTAGGATAAATTTCTTGGTAGAGTCTCCTGAATGTATGTTGGTCACAGATTTTAAACCTTTTAGCCCATACTCCAGTGTCTGTACAAGTACAGCGCTGGTCGGGAAGGGGGTAAAAAAGAAGTAGTGTCTAGAAATGGCCTTGCGGTTCACCCCGGCGGTTGTTTTGCGGCGAACTTTGCACATTCGTGATGCGCAGAACATGCAAACATATGGCGATATCTGCCGGCTCCATATTCTTTTGCATTACGCCGAACTTTGACCCATGACACATCCATCAGGTGGGTGGCACCGCCAGACATCTGAGAAGCTCTGACAGACGTTCTTCAGAACCTCCTGCCTGAGGTTCTTTTGTTTTGCTTTTGTTTTGTCATCTCGTTTCCCTCTCTCAGCTGTCATCTAGTTGCACTGATTGCATCCCTTTAAATCCCCTCCCATACTGCATCACTTTGCGGTTTATACAACTTCCTGGAGTGTGCTGATGCTAGAAGCTGTTACTGCTGCATCCACAAGATAAGTCTGTTTTCTTTATTTCTGTTTCCCTGTGGGCTTGATCCTAGGTGAACCTGAATCCCTCCGTATTAAGTGTAGGGAGCCGGTGGTCATGTCCCCTCACTATTATAGGGTGTTCAGGTGTCATGCAGTCGAGGAACGAGGGTATGCAATTTTCTACCATTGAGATTTTTGCATAGGCTGAGCAGTTCCTTAGTTTTGGATCAAGTCAGTCGGATCTTCATTTGTGTCTTCTAGTTTTCTGTAACACCATCCGTGACAGTGGGACAGGACAGCCAATTGAGATGTTTCAGCACATGGACACACCCCCACACTATACAAGACCCTGATCTAGCTGCCATTTTATATTTTGTGTTTTGCCAGTGTAGGGAGGGGTTGCTTTGTGAAGCAGGGACAGGCAGTTAGGGACACCAAACGCTAGCTAATGGAGCCACAAAAGTCCTTAGTATAGACTAGTATAGGTTTGCTATCGATAGGTGTAATATACTGAGGGGTGTGATATATTTATAATACATTTTCTAAAAGAGAAAGTATATAATAGTGCATTTGTATTGTGCAGCAGTTGTGTGCAGTTCTGCTGTGATACAGCAGCTATATAGAGGGACAAACGCTAATGGAACAACTAATTGCAACAGGTGTGTTGCCCCCACAAAAAACTGATTGATAGGTCTGATATACCTTCTTCCACAAAATACTGATTGGAGGCTATGATATACCGGTAGCCCCAAATAAACAGGGTGGTGTGATATAACTTGTTTTCAAAAAAATAATTGAGGGCTGTGATATACCTGCTTCCACAAAATACTTATTAAGGGGTTCGATATACCTGCTTCCACCAAATTTTGATTGAGGGGTGCGATATACCTGTTTCCACAAAATACTGATTATGGGGTTTGATAGACCTGTTTCCACTAACTATTAATTAAGGCCTATGATATATTTGCTTCCACAAAAAATTGATTAAGGGGTTTGATATAAATGGTCACACAAAATATTGATTAAGGGCTGCGCTATACCTGTCAGTCAGTGTGGTTTACTATAAGTACAGTGACTGAGTCACACCACACAAAAACAAAAGTTTTAGATTTTAGAAAAACAGACTTTTCTAAAATTAGATTAGTGGTATACGAGTCCCTATCAGATTGGAACAGTTTCATTGGAGTCCAGGAGAAATGGGACTACTTAAAAGTGGCACTATTGAAGGCAACAGAAAATTGCATTAGGCTTGTCAGTAAAAGCAAAAAAAAGGACGAGACCACTGTGGTACTCGGCAGAAGTAGCCAAAATCATTAAAAACAAAAAGATAGCATTTAGGAATTATATATTTTTTTTTAAACGAGGATGACAGGCAAGAGGCAGAGAAAGGCCAAACAAGTTATAAGAGCTTCTAAAGCACAGGCAGAAGAGAAATTAGCTCAGTCAGGGAAAAAAGGCGATAAGGCATTCTTCAGATACATAAATGAAAAAAGCAAACTAAAACAAGGAATTACCAAATTAAAAACAAAAGAAGGAAGGTATATGGAAGAAGATAAAGAACTAGCTGACTGCCTCAATGAATACTTCTGTTCAGTTTTTACAAAGGAAAATTAAGGAGAAGGACCTCAGTTAGGAAAGAAGACTAATTAATATTTTGATGCATGTGTCTTTACAGAGGAAGAGGTTCTAAGTCAGCTGTCTAAAATTAATACAAATAAGTCACAGGGGCCTGATGGGATACACCCAAAGCTATTAAAAGAGCTCAGCGGTGAACTAGCAAAACCATTACCAGATTTATTTAACCAATCACTGGCAACAGGAGTCGTCCCAGAAGGTTGGAAATTAGCAAATGTTGTGCCCATTCACAAGAAAGGTAGTAGGGAGGAATCGGGCAACTATAGGCCAGTAAGACTGACATCAATAGTGGGGAAATTAATGGAAACCATACTTAAGGAGAGGATTGTGGAACATCTAAAATTCCATGGATTGAAAGATCAAAAACAGCATGGGTTTACTTCAGGGAGATCATGTCAAACTAATCTTAAAATAATAGATGGAGAAGGTGCAGTAGACATCGCTTATCTAGACTTTAGTAAGACTTTTGATACTGTCCCACATAGAAGGCTTATCAATAAATTGCAGTCTTTGGGCTTGGAATCCCATATTGTTGAATGGATTAGGCAGTGGCTGAGGGACAGGCAACAGAGGGTTGTAGTCAATGGAGTATATTCAGATCATGGTCTTGTTACCAGTGGGGTACCTCAGGGATCTGTTCTGGGACCCATATTGTTTAAAATCTTTATCAGCAAAATTGCAGAAGGCCTCAATGGTAAGGTGTGTCTTTTTGCTGATGACACAAAGATTTGTAACAGAGTTGATGTTCCTGGAGGGATACACCAAATGGAAAATGACTTAGGAAAACTAGCGGTATGGTCAAAAATCTGGCAACTAAAATTTAATGTTGATAAGTGCAAGATAATGCACCTGGGGCGTAAAAACCCAAGAGCAGAATATAAAATCAGTGATACAGTCCTAACCTCAGTATCTGAGGAAAGGGATTTAGGGATCATTATTTCAGAAGACTTAAAGGTAGGCAGACAATGTCATAGAGCAGCAGGAAATGCTAGCAGAATGCTTGGGTGTATAGGGAGAGGAATTATCAATAGAAAGAGGGAGGTGCTCATGCCGCTCTACAGAGCACTAGTGAGACCTCATTTGGAGTATTGTGCTCAGTACTGGAGACCATATCTCCAGAAGAATATTGATACTTTGGAGAGAGTTCAGAAAAGAGCTACTAAACTGGTACATGGATTGCAGGATAAAACTTACCAGGAAAGATTAAAGGACCTTAACATGTATAGCTTGGAAGAAAGACGAGACAGAGGGGATATGATAGAAACTTTTAAAAACATAAAGGGAATCAACAAGGTAAAAGAGGGGAGAATATTTAAAAGAAGAAAAACTGCCACAAGAGGACATAGTTTTAAATTAGAGGGGCAAAGGTTTAAAAGTAATATCAGGGAGTATTACTTTACTGAGAGAGTAGTGGATGCATGGAATAGCCTTCCTGCAGAAGTGGTAGCAGTGGAGGAGTTTAAGCATGCATGGGATAGGCATAAGGCCATCCTTCATATAAGATAGGGCCAGGGGCTATCCATAGTATTCAGTATATTGGGCAGACTAGATGGGCCAAATGGTTCTTATCTGCCGACACATTCTATGTTTCTATATTGCCCCAAATAAACAGGGTGGCGTGATATAACTGTTGTGGCTAAAAAAATAATTGAAAGGTGTGATATACCTGCTTCCACCAAATAATGATTGAGTGGTGCGATACCTGCTTCCACAAAATCTGAATAAGGGGTTCGATATACCTGTTTCCACCAAATATTGATTGAGGCCTGTGATATACCTGCTTCCACAAAATAGTGATTAGGGGTTTGATATACCTGCTTCCACAAAATACTGATTAAGGGGTATGATATACCTGCTTCCACAAAATACTGATTAAGGGTTGCGATATACCTGCTTTCACAAAATACTGATTAAGGGGTTTGATATACCTGCATCCATCAAATATTGATTGAGGCCTGCGATATACCTACTTCCACAAAATACTGATTAAGGGGTTCGATAAACCTGTTTCTACCAACTATTGATTGAGTCCTACAATATACCTACTTCCACAAAATATTGATTAAGGGCTGCAATTTACCTGTTGCCCCAAATAAACAGAGTGGTGTGATATAACTGTTGTGGCTAAAAAAATAATTGAAAGGTGTGATATACCTGCTTCCACAAAATACTGATCAAGGGGTTCGATATACCTTCTTCCACCAAATAATGATTGAGGGGTACGATGCATCCTTCCACAAAATACTGATTAAGGGGTATGATATGCCTGCTTCCACCAAATTTTGATTGAAGGCTGCGATATACCTGCTTCCACAAAATACTGATTAATTGGTTTGATATACAGTTGCAAGAAAAAGTATGTGAACTCTTTGGAATTATATGGATTTCTGCACAAATTGGTCATAAAATGTGATCTGATCTTCATCTAAGTCACAACAATATACAATCACATTCTGCTTAAACTAATAACACACAATATATTAAATGTTACCATGTTTTTATTGAACACACCTTGTAAACATTCACAGTGCAGGTGGAAAAAGTATGTGAACCCTTAGATTTAATAACTGGTTGAACCTTCTTTTGTTAGCAATAACCTCAACCAAACATTTCCTGTAGTTGCAGTTCAGACTTGCACAACGGTCAGGAGTAATTCTTGACCATTCCTCTTTACAAAACTGTTTCAGTTAAGCAATATTCTTGGGCTGTCTGGAGTGAATCGTTTTCTTGAGGTCATGTCACAGCATCTCAATCAGGTTGAGGTCAGGACTCTGACTGGGCCACTCCAGAAGGTGTATTTTATTCTGTTTAAGCCATTCTGTTGTTGATTTACAGTGCTGCCCATAATTATTCATACCCCTGGCAAATTTTGAATTAAAGTTACTTTTATTCAACCAGCAAGTAATTTTTTGACGGGAAATGACATAGGTGTCTACGAAAAGATAATAAGACGATGTACAAGAGGCATAATTGTGGGGGGAAAAAACATTTCTCAGCTTTTATTTACATTTGAGCAAAAAATACAAGATGTTCTGCGCTGTGGAAAATCTCGGAGGACGTGGTCAGAAGCCAAAAGTGACACCTGTGCTGGCCAGGAGGATAGTTAGAGAGGTGAAAAAGAATCGAAGGATCACCACCAAGGCCATCCTGGTGAATCTGGGCTCTGCTGGTGGCAATGTTTTAAGGCAGACATTCCAACGGACACTGCACAATGCAGACCAAGGAGGACACCACTTCTCCAGATAAGGCACACAAAAGCTCACTTGGCCTGTGCAAAAGATAATCTGGACAAAGAAGAAGACTTCTGGTCTTCTGTGTTATGGTCAGATGAAACAAAAATTGAATTGTTTGGTCACAATGATGTTTCCTTCATTTGGCGTAAAAAAGGAGAAGTCTTCAACCCAAAGAACACCATTCCCACTGTCAAACATGGTGGTGGGAACCTAATGCTTTGGGGTGTTTTTCAGCCAATGGACCAGGGAACCTAATCACAGTAAATGGCACTATGAAAAAAGAGCAATACATGAGGATTCTCAACGAGAACATCAGGCAGTCTGCAGAGAAACTTGGCCTTGGGCACCAGTGGACATTTCAGCATGACAATGACCCAAAACACACAGCAAAGGTGGTGAAGAAATGGTTGGCAGACAACAACATTAATGTTTTGGAGTGGCCCAGTCAGAGTCCAGACTTGAATCCAATTGAGAATCTGTTGAGGGAGCTAAAGATCAGGGTGATGGCAAGAAGACCCTCCAACATAAAAGATTTGGAGCTCATTGCTAAATATGAATGGGCAAAAATACCTGTGGAGACATGCAAAAAGCTGGTCTGCAATTATAGAAAGAGTTTAATTACTGTAATAGCCAATAAAGGCTTTTCTATTGATTATTGAGAAGGGTATGAATAATTTTGGACTGGACACTTTTTGCTCAAATGTGAATAAAAGCTGAGAAATGTTTTTTCCACAATAATGACTCTTGTACATTGTCTTATTATCTTTTGGGAGACACCTATGTCATTTCCCGTCAAAATATTACTTCCTGGTTGAATAAAAGCAACGTTAAGTCAAAATTTGCCAGCACTGTACTTCTATGCTTTGGGTCGTTGTCCAGTTGTAACACCCATCTACTGTTGAACTTCAGCTGGTGAACAGATGACCTTAAGTTCTCCTGCAAAATGTCTTGATAAACTCAGGAATTAATTTTTCCTTCGATGATAGCAATCCATCCAAGCCCTGACGCAACAAAGCAGCCCCAAACCATGTTAACCCCACCACCATACTTCACAGTTGGGATGAGGTTTTGATGTTGGTGTGCTGTGCCTCTTTTTCTTCACACATAGTGTTGTGTGTTTCTTCCAAACAACTCAATAATATTTTGCCAGTACTGCTATGGAACATCCAGGTGCTCTTGTACAAACTGTAAGCATGCAGCACTGTTTTTTTTGGACAGTAGGGGCCTCCTCTATGGTATCCTCCCATGAAATCCATTCTTGTTTAGTGTTTTATGTATTGTAGATTTGCTAACAGGGATGTTAGCATATGCCATAGACTTTTGTAAGTCTTTAGCTGACACTCTAGGATTCTTCTTCACCTCATTGAGCAATCTACGCTGTGCTCTTGCAGTCATCTTTACAGGAAAGCCACTCTTAGGTAGAGTAGAAGCAGTGCTGAACTTTCTCCATTTATAGACAATTTGTCTTACTGTGCACTGATGAACAGCAAGGCTTTTGCAGATACTTTTATAACCCTTTCCAGCTTTATGCAAGTCAACAATTCTTAATCGTAGGTCTTCTGAAAGCTCTTTTGTGCAAGGCATCATTCACATCAAGCAATGCTTCCTGTGAAAAGCAAATCCAGAACTGGTGTGTGTGTTTTTTATAGGGCAGGGCACCTGTAACAACACTTTCAATCTCTTATCATTGATTGGACTCCAGTTGGCTGGCACCTCACTCCAATTAGCTCTTGGAGATGTTATTAGTCTAGGGGTTCACATACTTTTTCCACCTGCACTGTGAATGTTTAAATGGTGTGTTCGATAAAAACATGGTAACATTTAGTTCTTTGTGTGTTATTAGTTTGAGCAGACTGTGATTGTCTATTGTTGTGACTTAGATGAAGATCTGATTACATTTTAGGACCAAAATTGTGCAGAAATCCCTATAATTCCAAAGTGTTCACATGCTTTTTTTTTACAACTCTACCTGTTTCCACCAAATATTGATTGAAGGGTGCAATATACCTGCTTCCACAAAATACTGACTAAGGGGTTTGATATATCTGTTTCTACCAAATATTGATTGAGGCCTGTGCTATACCTACATCCAAAAAATACTTATTAAGGGGTTTGATATACCTGTTTCCACAAAATACTGATAGAGGGCTGTGATATACCTGCTTTCACAAAATACTGATTAAGGGGTTTGATATACCTGCTTCCACCAAATATTGATTGAGGCCTGCGTTATACCTACTTCCACAAAATACTATTTAAGGGGTTCGATATACCTGTTTCTACAAACTATTGATTGAGGCCTACAATATACCTACTTCCACAAAATATTGATTATGGGGTGCGATATACCTGCTTCCACAAAATACTGATTAAGGGGTTCGATATATACCTATTTCTACAGAATATTGATTGAGGTCTACGATATACCTGCTTCTACAAAATACTGATTAAGTGGTTTGATAGAATTGTTTTCACCAAATATTGATTGAGGCTTGCAATATACCTGCTTCCACAAAATACTGATTAAGAGGTTTGATATACGTGCTTTCACAAAATACAGATTTAGTGCTGCGATATACCTGCTTCCACTAAATATTTATTAAGGGGTTTGATATACCTGTTTCTACCAAATATTGATTCAGCGGTGCGATATACCTGCTTCCACAAAATACTGATTAAGGGGTATGATATGCCTGCTTCCACAAATTACTGATTGAGGGCTGCAATATACCTATTTCTTCCAAATATTGATTGAGACCTACGATATACCTGCTTCCACAAAATACCTATTAAGGGGTTCGATATACCTGTTTCTACCAAATATTGATTGAGGGGTGCGATATAACTGCTTCCACAAAATATTAATTAAGGGGTTTGATATGCCTGCTTCCACCAAATATTGGACATTATTAAGGTTACAACATTGCAGCACAAAGTGTATAAACCCAATGTGGGGCAACGTTTAATGACACTCTAAGTGCAAACTCACTAAGAACGGATGAACCTACAACGGAACAAAAGTCCTAAACGGCAAGGTGCACAAAAATGAAAACACATTTTATTGAGTACATAAATATAAAAGCATAGAGATGACAAAACACACACAAAATGTGTGATACCTCCTGGCAGACAGGGTATACATGGGTTAATTGGTACAAAGTGAGCACATGTAGGGAGAACCTATAAAGGTCTAAATACTAAGTAGTTTGTAAAGTGCTACGTGCAAGAGGCATACGACCTGCAAAAGCAGGACCCAATAAAAAATCTATAATAGTACCCACACAAAGTATATGCATAACAAAAGTGGACATATATAACAGAAGCCTACAAGGCTATATATTAGTCCGTTAAGGTGCTGAGTACAACAAACATAAAGCCTACAAAAGGCAAAGACTAGTAAATATTTTGTAATAGCACCCACATAGAGTAAAACATATACACATACTATAATAGTAGCTTACCCATAGTACTGCTGTCACCATCAGGAGGACCACACTCCCCGACGCGCGTTTTGGCAGAAACACCTTCTTCTTCCACCAAATAGTGATTGCCTACGATATACCTGCTTCCACAAAATACTGATTAAGGGGTTCAATATACCTGTTTCCACCAATTATTTGAGGCCTGCGATATACCTGATTCCACAAAATACTGATTATGGGGTTCAATATACCTGTTTCTTCCAAATATTGATTGAGGCTTGCGATATACCTGCTTCCACAAAATACTAATTAAGGGGTGCGATATACGTGCTTCCACAAAATACTTATTGAGGGCTGCGATATGCCTGCTTCCACAAAATACTGGTTAAGGGGTTTGATATAACTGTTTCCACCAAATATTGATTGAGGCCTGCGATATACCTGCTTCTAAAAAATACAGATTAAGGGGTTTGATATACCTGTTTTTACCATATATTGATTGAGGGCTGCAATATAGTTGCTTCCACAAAATGCCGATTAAGGGGTTCGATATACCTGTTTCCACCAAATATTGATTGAGGCCTGCGATATACCTGCTTCTAAAAAATACTGATTAACAGGTCTAATATACCTGCTTCCACCAAATATTGATTGAGCCCTGCCATATATTATTGCTTCCACAAAATACTGATTAAGGGGTTCGATATACCTGTTTCCACCAAATATTGATCGACGCCTGTGGTATACCTGCTTCCACAAAATACTGATGAAAAGGGTTTGATATACTTGCTTCCTAAAATATCGATTGAGGCCTGCGATATACCTGCTTCCTGAAAAATACTAATTAAGGGGTTCAATATACCTGTTTCCACCAAATATTGATTGAGGCCTGCGATATACCTGCTTCCACAAAATACTGATTAAGGGGTTTGATATACCTGCTTTAACCAAATATTGATTGAGGGCTACGATTTTCCTGCTTCCATAAATACTGCTCTTCTCTATGGACCTTCTCTATGGCCGCAGCCTAAGTGGGAAGTTGGAGAAGGCGTGTGCGATTACATGAAATGGCGCACCAGATTTAGTTGAGTAGCTCCCTCAGCCTTCCGATTCTGCACCCTCCTTATCCTCTGTATCTGCACCCTCCTCACTCTCTGCTGTGTGCACCTCCAAAGACACCACTACCACCACCATAGCCCCTCCACTCGAGTCAGAGGAATTATTTTCCTATCGATTCCCAGACCTTAACGATGCGCAGCCATTCTTGACATCTGATGAGGAAGAGGAGGTAGCAATGGCCGCCACGCAGCGGTCTGACGACAGTATCCAGATTAAACCAAGGAAGGAAGTTCCCCGCTGTTGCTGCCTACTCTGAGATCTCTAATGTCAGTAGAGTTGAGCGGACACCTTGATGTTCGTGTTCGGCCGAACTTCGGAAAAAAGTTCGAGTTTGGGACCCGAACTTGACCCCGAACCCCATTAAAGTCAATGGGGACCCGAACTTTTGAGCATAAAAATGGCTGTAAAAATGTCATGGAAAGGCGCTAGAGGGCTGCAAATGTCGTCAAAATGTGGTTAAGAGCGTGGCAAGTGCTCTGCAAATAAATGTGGATACTGAAATGACTTAAAATAACATAAAATATGTAAAAATAAAAAATAATAATCTTGATCTAGGAGACCAGGTCCATATGGAGTAGGAGGTTGAGGAGGTGGTGGATGTGAGGAGGTAGCCTGCTTTTTAGTTTACATTTTTTTATTTATTTTTTTTAATTAGGGCACACCCCAAAACATTGGGAAATATAACCCTCCAGTCATGCTAAACACACATTCAGACAATACAGTGGCTGCAGGGCAGGCCAGCACCTCCAAGGCGTAAAGGGCAAGCTCAGCCCATGTTCCCAATTTGGAGACCCAGAAGTTGCAGGGGCTGACCCCTGTTAGTTAGTTTGTGTAGGCGTGTGCATACCTATTGCCCCACCATGTCGCACGTCCCCATGATGTTCACTATCCAATTTGATATCTGCTCTATCAACTTTCGATGTTCTTTTATGCGCCTACTATGGTAAAAACGGGTGGAGGGGAATCAGGGTTCCAGGCCGGAGAGGGAGCGTGATAAAAAGAGACCCAATTTAAGGGAGATAAATGTATAAACATTTTTTGGGATCAAGCAGAAATGTGGGAAAATCTATTGAGGCGCAAATGTGGGACAAATTACAGAAGCCCAAATGTAGGCCAAAAGAGTCAAGCGGAATTGTGGGAAAAGCTATTGAGGCAGAAATGTTGTTCAAAAGAGTATAGCGGAAATGTGGGACAAAGTATTGAAGCTTACAACTTGTTTAAGTTTAAGCATTGAATCAAAGGAGGTGGCGTTCATCAATTAAAGAAGCATGTCAGAAATTTTATTCCCTGTCACCTATGCAGAGCAGGGGTTTATTCACGTCTAAAATTGTATAATGTCAACCCAAGAATGTAACAGAAAAATTACAGAAATTAATTAACCTGTCTACTTGGTAGAGCAGGGGTCTATGACAGAAAACAATGGTTTATTGTCACCCAAAAATGTAAAATAAAAATTATAGAAATTTATTAAGCTGTCAACTAGGTAGAGAAGGGGTATATTATACCCAAGAATTGGTGAATTTGACCATAAAATGTAACTGACAAATGTTTTTTTTTTTTTTACCGGTATAATAGGTATAGCAATGGTACATCACAACAAAAAAATTCCTGAATTTCACCAGAAAATGTACCTGACAATTATTATTTTTTTGTTAACCGGCCTACTAGGTATAGCAGTGGTACTATACACCCAAAAATTAGTTAATTTCACCAGAAAATGTTAATGACAATTTATTTTATTTTTTAACCAGCCTACTAGGTATAGCAGTGGTACTATACACCCAAAAATTGTTGAATTTCACTCGAAAATGTAAATGACAAATAAGTGAAATGATATAAAATAAAACATGTACAAAAAGAAAATATAGATTTATGAGGTGAAGTTCCATATGGAGTAGGAGTTTGAGGAGGCGGTGGCCGTAGCGGAGTAGGCCGTAGACGAGATAGCCAACACAGGTTTTTGGTTTTAATTAAATTTTTTAAAATTAAGGTACAATCCAAAAGAGTGTGAAATATCCAAAATACAAACATGAACAATTGCGCTGCAGTATAACAATGGCTGGTTAGTGCCGGTATAAATGTCTATTCTAGACAAGGTACGGACAAGTCCTGAGAGATCCATGCCTGGTTCATTTTAATTAACGTGAGCTTGTCCACATTGGCTGTGGACAGGCGGCTGCGCTTGTCTGTGATGACGCCCCCTGCCATGCTAAACACACGTTCAGATAATACACTGGCTGCAGGGCAGGCCAGCACCTCCAAGGCGTAAAGGGCAAGCTCAGGCCATGTGCCCAATTTGGAGACCCAGAAGTTGAAGGGGGGCAGACCCGTCATTCTGTATGTGTAGGCATGTGCACACATACTGCTCCACCATGTTGGTGAAATGCTGCCTCCTGCTAAGACGTTCCATATCAGCTGGTGGTGCTGGTTGTTGTGTCGTGCCGAAAAAGCTTTTCCACATTTCGGCCATGCTAACCATGCCTTCTGAGGTGCTGGTGGTGCCCAGCTGCAATGGCAACCTCTTCCTCGTCCTCTGCCTTCGCCTTGTGTTTCCACCGTTCCCCCGCTGTCAGGTGGGAATGCCACCAGCAGCGCGTCTACCAGCATGCGCTTGTACTCGCACATATTACGATCACGCTCCAGTGAGGGAATTAAGGACGGTATGTTGTCCTTGTAATGGGGATCAAGCAGCATGGCCACCCAGTAAGCAAAAGTTAGAATGTGGGCAACTCGGCGGTCATTGCGGAGATACTGCGGCATGTAATCGCTCATGTGTGCCAGGCTGCCCAGAGGCAATGAAAAGCTGTCCTCTGTGGGAGGTGTATCGTCTGTGTCCTCTGTATCCCCCCATTCACGCACCAGTGATGGCCATAAGCTGGTCTGGGTGCCACCCTGCTGTGAACATGGTTCCTCCTCCTCATCCTCCACCTTGTCATCCTCCAGAACTGTGGCCTGGCTGGACATTTGTGTACCTTGGGTTTGTGGGTGCAGGAACCCACCCTCGGAGCCACATGGGAATGACTAGCTGGAAACGCTACGAAATGATCCCTCTTCCTCCTCCTCCTCCTCCTGTGCCACATCCTCTTCCATCATCGCCAGAAGCGTTTTTTCAAGGAGGCATAGAAGTGGGATAGTAACGCTGAGAATGGCGTTATCGGCACTGGCCAAGTTGGTGGAGTACTTGAAACAGCACAACAAGGAACATAGGTCTCGCATGGAGGCCCAGTCATTGGTGGTGAAGTGGTGCTGTTCCCCAGAGCGACTCACCCGTGCGTGCTGCAGCTGAAGCCCCACTATCGCCTGCTGCTGCTCGCACAGTCTGGCCAGCATGTGCAAGGCGGAGTTCCACCTTGTGGGCACGTCGCATATGATCCGGTGAGCGGGAAGGCCGAAGTTACGCTGCAGCTCTGACAGGTGAGCAGCAGCAGGGTGAGAACGCCAAAAGCCTGCACAGATGGCCCGCACTTTATGCAGCAGATCTGACATATTCAGGTAATTTTTAAGGAATCTCTGCACCACCAAATTGGCACATGCGCCAGGCCAGGGATGTGCGTCAAACCGGCTAGTCCCAGAGATGATTTTCACCCATTATTGCACACCACCAGGCCGGGCTTGAGACTGACTGGCACAAACCACTCATTGATCTGTTGTTCAAGGCCCGTCCACAGCTCCTATGCGGTGTGGGGTTTGTCCCCCAAACAGATACGTTTTAAAACTGCCTGCTGTCGTTTACCCCTGGCTGCGCTTAGGTTGGTGGTGAAGGTGTTACGCTAACCGGATGAGGAAGAAGCAAAAGGAGGATGAAGAAACAGGAGGCAAACTGAAGCGCCCTGCAATCCTCGGTGGTGGAAGGACATGCGGCAAACTGCTATGCGCCTCAGGCCCAGCCGCCAATGCATTTACCCAGTGTGCTGTTATGGAGATATAATGTCCCTGACCGTGCTTACTGGTCCACGTATCCGTAGTCAGGTGCACCTTGCCACAGATGGAGTTGCGCAGTGCACACCTGATTTTGTCCCCTACTTGCAGGAAAAGGATGGCTCGCCTTGAATAGTGGTGGCTGGGCACGACATACTGTGGGACAGCCACCGCCATAAGGCCTTTAAAACTATCCGTCTCCACTAGATGGAATGACAGCATTTCAAAGGCCAATAATTTTGAAATGCTGGCATTCAGGGTTAGGGTTCGCAGATGTGTAGGGGGGTACTTCCTCTTCCTCTCCAGAATTTGGGAGATGGAGAGCTGAACGCTTCCGTGGGACATTGTGGAGATGCTTGGTGACCCAGGTGTTGGTGTTGCTGGCAGATCCTCTGTTTGGGGGGTGGCAGGTGGCACTGTCATTCCAGAGGTGAATGAAGAGGCCGAGACTGCATCAGCAGAGGAAGCAGGAGGAGCCAGAGACCTTTCTTGGTTTTTGAGTTGTCTACTCCACTTTAGCTTTTGATTTGCACTTAAATGCCTGGTCATGCAGGTTGCGCTCAGGTTGAGAACGTTTATGCCTTGCTTCAGGCTCTGATTGCACAGCGTACAAACCACTTGTGTCTTGTCGTCAGCACATTGTCTGAAGAACTGCCACGCTGGGGAACTCCTTGGAGCTGGCTTTGGTGTTCTCGGTCCCTTGCTGCGGTGGGCAGTAGGAGGCATACTGTCTAAAGGATGGCCGCTCCGCTTTTGCACCCTGCTCCCTCTTCTGCTGTGCTGGTGGCTTTGTGAGACCACCGCCTTTTTCTCCGAACTACATAGGTCACTCGCATGACCTTGATTCCATGTGGGGTCGAGGACCTCATGGTCCTCCACATCATCTTCCACCCAGTCTTCACCCCTGCCTTCCTTGTCGGTCTGCACACTTTCGAAAGCCCCAGCAGTTGGCACCTGTTTTTTGTCATCATCCGAGATGTGCTATAATGGTCCTCCCATGTACTCATCTTGAAAAATAAGTATTTGGGCATCGGTGCACTCAATCTCTTCCACTTCTGGGGCAGGGCTAGGTGGATGGCCCTGGGAAACCCTGCTAACAGTCATCAAAAAGCAGAAGAAACTGCTGCATGACTTGGGGCTCAGACTGCTTGGCTGATTTGCAAGGAGGTGAGGTGAAAGACTGATGGACATAGGCTGCAGGTGCCAACTGTGGTCTTTCAGCAGGAGACTGGGTGGGAGACAATGTGAAGGAACTGGATCCACTGCCAGCAACCCAATCTACTATCGCCTGTACTTGTTCAAGCCCCAGCATTCGTAGAGCCGCATTAGGCTCGACCAAATACCGCTGCAGGTTCTGTTGCCTATTCGCACCTAAGGAAGGTGTTTCACTTGTGCATGTAGCTGGCACAGATCGACCATGTCCTCTCCCTGCAACAGGAGCTCCACCAGCAGCACCACAACCTGGGCCACATCCTTTATTTGACGCTCTCCTCATATTTTTCAAATTTAGGATCTTGCACTAAATGGGTGTTTAATTAATAGTAGAATAGAACAACAGTATGTAAAGGGTGTATCTCATACAGCCTGAACCAGACTAGACCTCAATTAAATATTTCTTTGCCCAAAATGGCTGTTTTTCAAATAGCTTTATTTCAAATGCCTGGATCAAACCACTGTATGTAGAGGGGGTATCTCACACAGCCTGAACCAGTGTAGGCCTAAATTAAATATGTATTTGCCCAAAATGACTGTATTTCAAATTGCAGTATTTCAAATGCCTGACTCAAACCCCTGTATGTTGAGGGGGTATCTCACACATTCTGAACCAGTGTAGGCCTAAATTAAATATTTCTTTGACCAAAATGGATCTATTTCAAATGGCTGTATTTCAAATGCCTGAATCAAACCCCTGTATGTAGAGGGTGTATCTCACAGGGCCTGAACCAGTGTAGCCCTAAATTAAATATTCATTTGCCCAAAATTGATGTATTTCAAATGGCTGTATTTCAAATGCCTGAATCAAACCCCTGTATGTAGAGGGGGAATCTCACAGGGCATGAACCAGCGTAGGCCCAAATTAAATATTTCTTTGCCCAAAATGGTTGTATTTCAAATGGCTGTATTTCAAATGCCTGAATCAAACCCCCGTATGTAGAGGGGGTATCTCACACGGTCTGAACCAGTGTAGGCCTAAATTAAATATTTCTTTCCCCAAAATGGATGTATTTCAAATGGCTGTATTTCAAATGCCTGAATCAAACCCCTGTATGTAGAGGGAGTATCTCACAGGGCATGAACCAGTGTAGGCCTAAATTAAATATTTATTTGCACAAAATGGATGTATTTCAAATGGCTGTATTTCAAATGTCTGAATCAAACCCCTGTATGTAGAGGGGGTGTCTCACAGGGCCTGAACCAGCGTAGGCCAAAATTAAATATTTATTTGAACAAAATGGATGTATTTCAAATGGCTGTATTTCAAATGCCTGAATCAAACCCCTGCATGTAGAGGGGGTATCTAACAGGGCATGAACCAGTGTAGGCCTAAATTAAATATTTCTTTTCCCAAAATGGCTGTATTTCAAATGGCTGTATTTCAAATACCTGAATTAAACCCCTGTATGTAGAGGGGGTATCTCACACGGCCTGAACCAGTGTAGTCCTGAATTCAATATTGGTGCACCAAATGGCGGTATTTAAATTCTCTGAATGTAACCCAAATGTATTAAGGGTGTATCTCACAATGACATCTGCATCAAATGCTGCCAACAAAGTTTTTTGTGCCCAAATGAGTGTTTATTTAACAACTGAATTTGACAGCAGTATATAAGCCTGTAATTTCACACGTGCTGATGCTGCAAGACCTGAAAATAGTGTTTTTTTTGTCAAAAAAGGGTGTTTTTAAAACCCCAGAAAATAATGGGTGTATTTCTAACTTAAATTGCACACTGACTAATCCAGATGTTGTAGATTGCCAAAAAAGTTTTTTTTTTTTTGTAACAGAATATGAAAGCTGTATATATTAAACTTGAACTTAACACTTGCAGATCAAGAAAATACTGTTTTTTGAAGAAAAAAAGTGTGTTTTTCAAACCCCAGAAAATGATGGGTGTATTTCTAGCTTAAAGGGGTTGTCCCACTTCATAAAATAGGTTTTATCTAATCTATTTACCCCCACACAACATATCTTCCTATCCATGTTATTATCCAAAAGCTACCTTTCATTCAAAAAATCATGTAAAGCGATTCCTTTGTTGTTTTCTGTATCCCATGGATACGGCCTCTTTCGTCCGGCCGCATCGCTGTGCCGCGCCTGCGCACAACAGCTGAACAAGTACTCGGGCCGCCTCTCCATTCTTACAAGTACGCGCACGCCCGCGCATGCGCAAATACAGCAGGCGGGTGCCGGAATCAAATAGCCGGCACCCGACCTCTATGACAGGGAGCGGGACCTTAGGGGTTAACTGCCGCTGATCGCAGCCCCCTATCATAGAGGTCGGGTGCCGGCTATTTCACTCCGGCACCCACCTCCTGCATTTGTATTAACATTGGTGGCGCAGTGCGCCCCCCCCCCAGTATAATATACATTGAGTGCGGCCACCCCCCCAGTATAATAAACATTGAGTGAGGCCCCCCCCCCAGTATAATAAACATTGAGTGCGGCCCCCCCCCCAGTATAATATACATTGAGTGCGGCTCCCTCCCAGTATAATAAACATTGGTGGCGCAGTGGGAAGTGCCAATGAGGGTTAAAAAAATAAATAAAAAATTAACTCACCTCCACCAATTGATCGCACAGCTGCCGGTCTCCTGTTCTATCTTCAGGACCTGTGGTGACGTCACTGAGCTAATCACATGGTCCATTACCATGGTGATGGATCATATGATGTACCATGTGATGACCACAGTGATGTCACCAAAGGTCCTTTCACAGGTCCTAAAGATAGAACAGGAGACCGGCAGCTGTGCGATCAATTGGTGGAGGTGAGTTAATTTTTTATTTATTTTTTTAACCCTCATTGGCACTTCCCACTGCGCCACCAATGTTTATTATACTGGGAGGGAGCCGCACTGAATGTATATTATACTGGGGGGGGGGGGGAGGGGTGCACTCAATGTATATTATACTGGGGAGGGTGGCCGCACTGAATGTATATTATACTGGGGAGGGGGAGGGGCGCCCTCAATGTATATTATACTGGGGGGGGGGTGGCCGCACTGAATGTATATTATACTGGGGGGGGGAGGGCCGCACTCAATGTATATTATACTGGGGGGGGGGTGGCCGCACTGAATGTATATTATACTGGGGGGGGCGCACTAAATGTATATTATACTGGGGGGGGGGCCGCACTCAATGTTTATTATACTGGGGGGGGGGCGGGACCTCACATACGGCTCCATGTGGATGACTCATACACATGAACGAGCACGCAGGGTGAGTCATGAGGAGGCGTGGCCTTCACTCAACTGCCTGAGAACCAGGAAGTTACCAGTACATCTACTGCTGGTAAGATTAAAAAAGCGAAGTGGGACAACCCCTTTAAATTGCACACTGACTAATCAAGATGTTGTAATTTTCCCCCAAAAAATGGTGATTTGCAATGTCCCAAAAGATCAAATGAAGTGCTGGTGCACTGAGCTTGCATAAAATGTCCGCCACCACTGCCACCCACCTAACTAACAGAATTATAAAAGTTTATTTATTTTTTTGGCCAATGGGCTCAGGGCAGGGTAAAATGATTGTGCCCTGCACCCACACAACTATTTCTCTGTAGATCGCTGAGTTAGATTCTCTCCTATTCTCTCCCTGAAATCACAAGTCCAGCAGCATCCTCTCCCTACACTTGTAACAGCAGAGTGATGTACAGTGCTACATGACTCAAGCTTATATAGAGCCTGAGTCACATGCTGCTCTGGTCAATCACAGCCATTCCATTAGTAGGCATGGCTGTGATGGCTTCTAAGGTCAGACAGTTAACCGCTTTCTTGATTGGCTGCTCTGCAGCCTTTCAAAAAGCGCCAAGAAAGCGCCAAACACCGAACCCGAACACAAACTTTTACGGAAATATTCCAGTTCGGGTCCAAAAATCCCAACATTCGGTACGAACCCGAACTTTACAGTTCGAGTTCGCTCCAACCTAAATGTCAGTGGTGATGAAGGTGATGATGATGACATGTCGATCGACGTCACGTGGATGCCCACAAGAGTGGACGAGGAGGGGAGTTCAGAGGGTGAGACGGAGCAGCAGATAGGTAGGAGAAGGAGAAGTAGCAGGCAGAGCTTGCAGGGCACAGTAGGCAAAATACAGACTGAAAATGTATCTGGAGCGAGCCATCCACCATGCACAGTCACTTCTGGCGCTCCCAGGACGCCTGCACATGGCTCCGCAGTGTGGGCTTTTTTTAACATGTCAGCTGCTGACAATAGTGTTGCCATCTGCAGCCTGTCAATGCATAAGTCGCGGTAAGCCCAACACTCACCTAGGGACGACCACCTTAAGAAGTTACCTGGCCTCCCATCAACGAGCCCAGTGGGAGCAACAATGTCAGAAACTACAAAGCCACACTCCCGGTGCTCCACTTCCTGCCTCTTCTCCTTCTCCTCTCTCCTCCCATTTGTCCTCCACTCCACCTTTCACCGTGACATCATTGCATTTATCTGGCAGTAGGCATGCTTCCATGGCCCAAATGTTCTAGCATAAAAAGTAGATGACGCCGGATAACCTTCTTGCCCAACGGCTGACCGCTGGCTTGTCAGAACTGCTAGCCCGCCAACTACTGCCATATAAACTGGTGGACTCGGAGGCCTTTAGAAAATTTGTGGCCATTGGCACACCCTAATGGAAGGTCCCCGGAAGGAAAAATTTCTGCTATAATAGCATCCCAGAGTTATATAAGCCACGTTTAGTGGCAAGTGAATATATCTCTGGCAAACAGTTTTGGTGCCAAGATACATCTGACCACAGAAATGTGGTCTAGCAAACACGGGCAGGGAAGGTACATAACTTTTACTGCCCACTGGGTGAACCTTCTGACGTCCATCAAGCAGGTAACCCATGGCACCCGTGTGGATTTGGTGTTACTGCCAAGGATTGCATGCAAGCCTTCCTCTTCTTCTCCTCCTCCTACTCCATCCTCTATCTCCTCCTTGGCTGACTCCTCTTTTTCCACTGCTACCACCTCTTCCGCTGTGCCCCCTAAGCTCCCCAGAACCTATTCGATGTCCCAGGTGAGACATTGCCATGCTGTTCGGCGGCTGTTGTGCCTGGAAGCCAAAAGCCACACCGGTCCTGCACTGCTTTCCGCCCTACGGTCACAGGCCGTAACTTAGTCGTGCAGCGATTCGTTGCCAAATGCCCCAGGATCCAGGACGTCTTGGGGCAGATTAGGAAAATCTCTGGTCATTTTAGTAGATCTTACATGGCCATGGCTCGCCTTGCTGACGTTCAGCGGCGACATCACCTGCCCGTCAGATGTCTGATTTGTGACAGCCCGAGGCGCTGGAACTCCACCTTGTATATGCTTGATAGGCTGCTCCAGCAGCAACATGCCGTTAACGACTACCTGTACGAACTCTGCAGCAGGACAGGTTGTGGGGAGCTTGGTTTCTGTTCACTGTGCCAGTGGCTGCTCATGCGCGACGCATGCAGACTTCTGCAGCCATTTGATGAGATCACCAAACAGGTCAGTTGCAGCCAGGGAACCTTCAGTGACATCGTACCTTACGCCTTCTTTCTGGAGCATGCATTGTGTTGTGTCATTGATCAAGCCGTCGAGGAGCAGATTCTAGAAGATGAGGAAGTCGCAAAGCTGAATGAATTCCCAGGGGGGCTACTCCATCTGAGACAAGTCAGCAGGAGTCTGAAGAGGAGTCAGAGGAGGATGGTGCCTTGTGGGAGGAGGCGCAAGAAGAGCAAGCTTTTAACTTTTCGGGGATCCCTGGTGTTGTCCGTGGATGTGGGGAAGAGACCGAGGACGATATTCTCCTGGGTGATGAGCAGGAGCCAGGGCGCTCCACTGCTTCCAATTTAGTGCAAATGGGGTCCTTCATGCTCCAGTATTTGAAGAGGGACCCCCGTATAAAAAGCATAAAGGGAAAGGACCAGTACTGGGTGGCAACGTATTTAGACCCCTAGTACAAACACAAAATGGCGAAACGTTACCAGCATCACAGAAAGCTGTCAGAATGCAGCATTTCCAGGCCTTGCTGCAAGAGATGCTGCATTCTGCTGTTGCGGGCTTTGGCAGAGGAATTTCCACCCACAGATAAACAGTTGCAGGTACCAATCCAAAAATGCATGCAAGAAGAGGGTGGTTTGAAGATATGTTGGTCACTTCGAATATGAGATTATTCTTGCTGCCAACCCATCAACAGCTGTCCTCCGGATCCAGCCTCAGGGAACTCCTAGACCGACAGGTTTTCAACTACATCAGGTTAACGGCCGATGTGGACGCTCTGAGAAGTGAGGAACCCCTGGACTATCAGATGTGCAGACTTAATCTGTGGCCTGAGCTGGCACAATTTGCCATGGAACTCTTGGCTTGCCCTTTGTCGAGTGTCCTGTCCGAAAGGACGTTCAGCGCAGCAGGGGGGATCGTGACCGATAAGCGCACTTGCCTAGCTCACGACAGTGTGGACTACCTCACATTTCTAAAAATGAATGAGGCACGAATCTCTGAGAAATTCAACACCTGTATTGACCACATTTAATTGAATTTTCTCATGACAGCCACACATATCCGCCACCACCCAGAACAATGAATGGTCCCTGTCTTATGTAAATGCAGCAACATAAAAGGCCTTTTCTGTCTGGTTAATGCCTAATGTTTGGGGCCTGTACTCCACTGGCCCTGGAGTAAAATTGTTATCCAATGGCCATCTAATATACCTCCGGCCACATAATAACGTGATCTTTTCTGTACAGTGAATGCCTAATTGTTGGGGCCTCGGAGGAATTCAACACCTATGACGACCACGTGTTATCGAATTTCACCTATTATCATTTGGGGTTTATTGAAGAGGTGGGATTTACTTAGCCATGTTTTTAATCTAATTTTGGATTTTTAGTTCTTTTAAACATATGTATTTGACATGTTTTTGTACTGGCCTGCAGTAAAATTGGTATCCAGTGACCGTCTGATATACCTCCAGCCACATATTCACTTGATGTTTTCTGTCAGTTGAATGCCTAATGTTTGGGACCTGTACTCACAGTTTCTCATATACAATTCAGCCACCATTCATTGGTACAGCTCAGCGTCCTCTGAAAAAAAGCCTGTGAGCCACATATGTCTTTTATCAAGAAGAATAAAGCTACAAATATATTAAGATACTTCTGAAGCGTGAGTAACTTTTTCCTCATACGCTTGATCATAATACCATTGATTAGTGGCTGAATTGTATGTGAGAAACTGAAAGTATAGAGACAAAGTAAGACTAGTTTGTCTACCTATTATTTGCACACAGGGGAGTGCTTTGATTGAATATATGTGGCCTGTACTCTTCTGGCCTACAGTAAAATTGATATCCATTGACCGTCTAATATACCTCCAGCTACATAATCACTTGATCTTTTCTGTACGATGAATACATAATTTTTGGGGCCTGTAATTGAATTGGCCAACAGTAAAATTGTTATACGGTGACCGCCTAATGTACCTCCCGCCAGATAATTACTTGTTCTTTTCTGTACTGTGAATGCCTAATGTTTGGGCCCTTTACTCCACTGACCTGCAGTAAAATTGTTATCCAATGACCGTCTAATATACCTCCAGCCACATAATCACTTGATCTTTTCTTTCCAGTGAATGTCTAATGTTTGGGGCCTGTACTCCAATTGCCTGCAGTAAAATTGATATCCAATGACCGTCTAATATACCTCCAGCCACATAATCACTTGATCTTTTCTGTACAGTGAATGACTAATTGTTGGGGCCTTGGAGGAATTCAACACCTCTGACGACCACATGTTATTGAATTTCACCTATTATCATTTGGGTTTTATTCGAGAAGAGGGATTCGTTAGCCATGTTTTTAATCTAATTTAAGATTTTTAGTTCTTTAAACATATATATTTGACATGTATTTGTACTGGCCTGCAGTAAAATTAATATCCAATGATCGTCTAATATACCTTCAGCCACATAATCACTTGATGTTTTCTGTCCGGTGAATGCTTAATGTTTGGGACCTGTACTCCAGTTGGCTACAGTAAAATTGTTATTCCGTAACCGCATAATGTACCTCGAGCCACATAATCACAATTTATTTTATGTCAGGTAAAATGCCAAATTTTTAGGGCCCGTATTCCCATGGCCTAAAATAAACTTTTTCTAGGCTCCAGCAGGTCAGATTTTTGAGAATTTCCCTTTAAGATGAATAAAAGTGGCCTGGCCAATGATTAAAATTCATATTTTTTGTGTGAATTTTTGTCATTGATCCCCTTTAGTATATTACTGTCCACGGTGTGGGATTATTTGTACACTTCTAGTAAGTATTTGGTGGCTGCAAATATGACCTGAAGGTTTTTCAGGTTTGTCTGCCATTAAAGTGAATGGGGCCCGCCGCGATCTTGCGGTTTGCAAACATTTGATCGCGTTAGAAATTAGAAAATGGCCTTTCAGATGTAAAATTAAAAGATGTAAATGTTGTGATATGATTACTCATAACATAGCAGAAATGAACATCTCCTCTTCTTAACCGCTTGCCATCATGGTAACGCCGATAGGCGTCCGGATGGCAGCGCTCTCAGGTCTCAGTGACGTCTATTGACGTCATCTTGTGAGACCTGAGATTTCCTGTGAACGCGCGCTCACAGGAGCGCGCGTTCACAGGATTGCGCAGTATTCAAGTTTAACTACAGCCTGCCAGTGCTGATCATTGGCTGGCACGCTGTAGATTTTTAAAAGAACCAATCAAATAAGTATATCAGACGTTATTTTGTAAATAGCGTCTGATATACCTTCTACCTGCTCCTCTGGTGGTCCCTTTTGCTTGGATCGACCACCAGAGGACACAGGCAGCTCTGTAAGTAGCACCAAGCACCACACACACATTACACCCCCCCTGTCACTTATTAACCCCTTATTAGCCCCTGATCACCCCATACAGACTCCCTGATCACCCCCCTGTCATTGATCACCCCCCTGTAAGGGTCCCTTATCACCGCCAGTTAGTTAGCTACTTGTTAGGTAGTTAGCGCCCAGCCCACCGCACCACAGTCACTGATTAGTCGCTGATTAGCGTCATCTCTGTCACTAATCAGCACTAGTACTATATAGTATCTGTAAGTGATCAAGACTGATCGCAATCAGATCTATATCAGTACATTAGGGTCACCTTAGGCTCTACAAAAAACGCAGTGTTCGCCCGATCAGGCCTGATCTTGTGCCCACACTTGCGTTTAGTCTGCCCCACCGCAGTGACAGAATTTTTTTTTTCTGATCACTACAAAAACAATGTAAAATCGCTGCGGCGCTATAAAGATCACTTTTGAGGGGCATGGCGAGTTCATAGAAGATTTTTTTTGCCACAAGTTAGCGGAAATTTTTTATTTTAATTTTTTATTTTCTTAAAAAGTCTCATATTCCACAAACTTGTGACAAAAATAAAATCTTACATGAACTCACCATACCCCTCACGGAATGCCTTGGGGTGTCTTCTTTACAAAATGGGGTCACTTTTGGGGTATTTATACTGCCCTGGCAATTTACAGAGATATTTCTCTCACCCAGCATGGGTATATG
This sequence comes from Bufo gargarizans, assembly GCF_014858855.1. Lineage (NCBI taxonomy): Eukaryota > Metazoa > Chordata > Amphibia > Anura > Bufonidae > Bufo > Bufo gargarizans. Next base: position 632,771,160 of record NC_058080.1, on the reverse strand, counting down.
TAAAAATACACCACAAAACACATTGCCCTACTTCTTCTGAGTACGATGATACCACATGTGTGACACTTTTTTACAGCCCAGGTGCGTAAAGGGGGTCGAAAGTCTAACGAGTACCTTTAGGCTTTACAGGGTTGCTCACAATTTAGCCCCGCCCAAAATGCCAGAACAGTAAACACACCCCACAAATGTAAAAACACAAAATGCAATCGCACACTGCAACCAGAAATCTGCCCTGCCTTTATGCTGGATGTTGAATAAGGCATTGGTGTACATTTTGGCCAAAGCGTAATAAGCCACTCACCACGTCAAGGTCGCCTTCATGAGTGGTCCCTAACACTAGTTCCTACCTTTTATGGGCCATGACAGCCACATAAAGTCCAGGGAGCGCAGGTACAGCATGCACGCCAAGCACACTCTGCTTTTAACCCCGTCCGGTGCCATTACAGCTTTCATCGGATCCAGGGATGCAAGTACTCACATGCATGCTGAGCCAACTTTATACTTCTCCTGGAGCCTAATGGCTACTGGTAGGTGCTGTATAAGCAGACTCAGTTTTATACTGACTTTAAAACCAGCCTCCAGGGGGCAGATTAACTGGACAGGTGTGCTTGACTGCCTGGAGATTGCCACGCCTCCAATACGTACTACAAAGAGAAAAATATGGAAAATTTCAGCCCGCACAACCCCTAGCAGGTGCAGATTGCTGTGGCGAAATACAGATAGAAACGTAAAAATACAAAATGCAATCGCACACTGCAACCAGCACTCTGCCCTGCCTTTATGCTGGATGTTGAATAAGGCATTGGTGTACATTTTGGCCAAAGCGTAATAAGCCACTCACCACGTCAAGGTCGCCTTCATGAGTGGTCCCTAACACTAGTTCCTACCTTTTATGGGCCATGACAGCCACATAAAGTCCAGGGAGCGCAGGTACAGCATGCACGCCAAGCACACTCTGCTTTTAACCCCGTCCGGTGCCATTACAGCTTTCATCGGATCCAGGGATGCAAGTACTCACATGCATGCTGAGCCCACTTTATACTTCTCCTGGAGCCTAATGGCTACTGGTAGGTAGCAAAACACCCATTTGGGGCAAAAAACTTTAATTGCGGCCTAGTCTGAAACTGTACGTGTGAGATACCCATTTTACATACTGTGGTTCTCTTCTGCTATTAATAAAACACCCTTTTTGGGCAAAATACAAAATTTTACAGCCCTTGCTGCATCTGTATGTGTGAAATTCAAGGGTTATATACTGCTGTCATATTCTGGTATTAAACAAACCCTCATTTGGGGCAAAAAAAATAATTTTGCAGCCTTTGCTCCATATGTCATTGTGAGATACACCCTTAGATACTGTGGTTCTATTCTGGTATTAGGAAAACACCCATTTTGAGCCAAAAACTTAAATTGCGGACTAGTCTGGGTCTGTACGTGTGAGATACACACTTTAAAAACTGTGGTTCTATTCTGGTATTAATAAAACACCAATTTTGGGCAAAAAACTTTAATTGCGACCTAGTCTGTATCTGTACGTGTGAGATACACACTTTAGATACTGTGGTTCTATTCTGCTATTAATAAAACAAAATTTTTGGTCAAAATACTAAGTTTTACAGCCCTTGCTGCATCTGCACGTGTGAAATTCAAGGGTTATATAATACTGTCATATTCTGTTATTAAAAAAAACACAAATTTTGGGCACAAAACTTAATTTTGCAGCCTTTGCTGCATATGTCATTGTGAGATACATCCTTTAGATACTGTGGTTCTATTCTGCTATTGATAAAACACCCATTTTGGGCAAAAATCTTTCATTGCGGCCTAGTCTGCATCTGTACATGTGAGATACACCCTTTACATACTGTCATTCTATTCTGCTATTAATGAAACACCCATTTAGGGCAAGATCCTAAGTTTGAGAAATATGAGGAGAACGCCAAATAAGGGACATGGCCCAGGTCATGGTGCTGCTGGTGGAGCTCCTGTTGCAGAGAGAGGACGTGGTCGATCTGTGCCAGCTACACGCACAAGTGAAACACCTTCCTCAGGTGCAAGTAGGCGATAGAACCTGCAGCGGTATTTGGTCGAGCCTAATGCGGCTCTACGAATGGTGAGGCCAGAACAAGTACAGGCGATAGTAGATTGGGTTGCTGACAGTGCCTCCAGTTCCTTCACATTGTCTCCCACCCAGTCTCCTGCTGAAAGATCAGAGTTGGCACCTGCAGCCCATGTCCATCAGTCTTTCACCTCACCCCCTTGCAAATCAGCCAAGCAGTCTGAGCCCCAAGTCATGCAGCAGTCTCTTCTGCTTTTTGATGCATCTGTTAGCAGGGTTTCCCAGGGCCATCCACCTATCCCTGCCCCAGAAGTGGAAGAGAATGAGTGCACCGATGCCCAACCACTTATGTTTCAAGATAAGTACATGGGAGGACCATCGCAGCATGTCTCGGATGATGACAAAACACAGGTGCCAACTGCTGGGGCTTTCGAAAGTGTGCAGAATGACACGGAGGGCAGGGGTGAAGACTGGGTGGAAGATGATGTGGAGGACAATGAGGTCCTCGACCCCACATGGAATCAAGGTCATGCAAGTGACCTGTGTAGTTCGGCGGAAGAGGCGGTGGTCGCACAGAGCCACCGGCACAGCAGAAGAGGGAGCAGGGTGCAAAAGCAGAGCGGCCATCCTCTAGACAGTACACCTGCTACTGCCCACCGCAGCAAGGGACCGAGCACACCAAATCCAGCTCCAATGAGTTCCCTGGCATGGCAGTTCTTCAGACAATGTGCTGAAGACAAGACACGAGTGGTTTGCACGCTGTGCAATCAGAACCTGAAGCGAGGCATAAACGTTCTCAACCTGAGCACAACCTGCATGACCAGGCATTTAAGTGCAAAGCACGAGCTGCAGTGGAGTAGACACCTCAAAAACCAAGAAAGGTCTCTGGCTCCTCCTGCTTCCTCTTCTGCTGCAATCTCGGCCTCTTCATCCACCTCTGGAGTGACAGTTCCACCTGCCACCCCGCAAACAGAGGATCTGCCAGCAACACCACCATCTGGGTCACCAAGCATCTCCACAATGTCCCACGGAAGCGTTCAGCTCTCCATCTCCCAAATGCTGGAGAGGAAGAGGAAGTACCCCCCTACCCACCCGCTATCCCTGGCCTTGAATGCCAGCATTTCTAAAATACTGGCCTTTGAAATGCTGTCATTCCGTCTGGTGGAGACTAAGAGTTTTAAAGGCCTTATGGCGGTGGCGGTGGCTGTGCCACACTATGTCGTTCCCAGCCACCACAAATTTTCCAGGCGAGCCACCCCTTCCCTGCACAACCAAGTGGGGGACAAAATCAGGTGTGCACTGCGCAACACCATCTGTGGCAAGGTGCACCTCACTACGGATACGTGGACCAGTAAGCACGGTCAGGGACGTTATATCTTCATAACAGCACACTGGGTAAATGCAGTGGCGGCTGGGCCTCAGGCGCATAGCAGTTTGCTGCATGTCCTTCCACCACCGAGGATTGCAGGGCGCTTCAGTTTGCCTTCTGTTGCTTTCTCCTTCTACTCTGCTTTCTCATCCTCTATCAGCTCCTCATCTGGTCAGCGTAACAGCTACACAACCAACTTCAGCACAGCCAGGGGAAAACGACAGCAGGCACTTTTAAAACTTATCTGTTTGGGGGACAAATCCCACACACACGCAGAAGCTGTGGACGGGCCTTGAACAACAGACCGAAGATTGGTTGGTGCCAGTGAGCCTCAAGCCCGGCCTGGTGGTGTGCGATAATGGGCGAAATCTCGTAGCAGCTCTGGGACAAGCCGGTTTGACGCACATCCCTTGCCTGGTGCATGTGCTAAATTTGGTGGTGCAGAGATTCCTTAAAAATTACCCCGATATGTCAGAGCTGCTGTATGAAGTGCGTGTAGTCTGTGCGCGCTTTTCGGTTCTCACCCTGCTGATGCTCAACCTGTCAGCGCTGCAGTTTAACTTCGGCCTTCCCGCTCACCGCCTCATATGCGACGTGCCCACAAGGTGGAACTCCACCTTGCACATGCTGGACAGACTGTGCGAGCAGCAGCAGGCGATAGTGGAGTTTCAGCTTCAGCACGCACGGGTGAGTCGCTCTGCGGAACAGCACCACTTCACCACAAATGACTGGGCCTCCATGCGAGACCTGTGTTCATTGTTGCGCTGTTTCAAATACTTTAACAACATGGCCAGTGCCGATAATGCTGTTCTCAGCGTGACTATCCCACTTCTATGCCTCTTTGAAAAACGCTTCTTGCGATGATGGAAGAGGATGTGGCACAGTAGGAGGAGGAGAAAGAAGGATCATTTCGTAGGGTTTACGGCCAGTCATTCACAAGTGGCTCCGAGGGTGGGTTGCTGCACTCACAAATGCCAGGTACACAATTGTCCAGCCATGGCACAGTTTTGGAGGATGACGAGGTGGAGGATAAGGAGGAGGAGATGGAGGAGGAGGAACCTTGTTCACAGCAGGGTGGCACCCAGACAAGCTCATAGCCATCACTGGTGCGTGGCTGGGGGGATACAGAGAACACAGACGATACACCTCCCACAGAGGATAGCTTTTTGTTGCCTCTGGGCAGGCTGGCACACATGAGTGATTACATGCTGCAGTGTCTCCGCAATGACCGCTGAGTTGCCCACATTCTAACTTGTGTTGATTACTGGGTGGCCACGCTGCTGGATCCCCATTACAAAGAAAACGTACCGTCCTTATTTCCGTCACTAGAGCATGTTCGTAGAATGCATGAGTACAATCGCACACTGATAGATGCGCTGCTGGTGGCATTCCCACCTGACAGCGGGTGCACAGTGGAAGCACAAGGCGAAGGCAGAGGACAAGGAAGAGGTCGCCAACACAGCTGGGGCACCGCCAGCACCTCAGAAGGCAGGGTTAGCATTGCCAAAATGTGGAAAAGCTTTTTCAGCACGCCACAACAACCAGCACCACCAGCTGATATGGAACATCTTAGCAGGAGGCAGCATTTCACCAACATGGTGGAGCAGTATGTGTGCACACTCCTACACGTACTGAATGACGGGTCCACCCCCTTTAACTTCTGGTTCCCCAATTTGGGCACATGGCCTGAGCTTGCCCTTTACGGCTTGGAGGTGCTGGCCTGCCCTGCAGCCAGTGTATTATCTGAACGAGTGTTTAGCATGGCAGGGGGCGTTATCACAGACAAGCGCAGCCGCCTGTCCACAGCCAATGTGGACAAGCTCACGTTTATTAAAATGAACCAGGCATGGATCCCACAAGACTGGTCCGTACCTTATGCAGAATAGACATGTATACTGGCATTACCCAGCCATTGTTATACTACAGCGCAATGGCTCTTTGTTGTATTTTTGATATTTCACACTCTTTTGGGGTGTACCCTAATAAAAAAAATATAAAATTTAAACCAAAAAACAGTGTTGGCTACCTCATCCTCCTCTACCGCCGCTGCCACCTACACCGCTACGTCCACCGCCTCCTCAAACTCCTACTCCATATGAACCCCCACCACATAAATCAAATTTTTTTTAATTTCTATATATTTTATTTTATGTCATTTCACTAATTCGTCTGTTACATTTTCGGGTGAAATTCACCAATTTTTGGGTGTGATATACCACTGCTATACCAAGTAGACAGGTAAAAAAAAAACACTAATTTGTCTCTTACATTTTCAGGTGAAATCCAGCAATTTTTGGCTGTGATATACCACTTGTATACCTAGCAGACAGGTTAAAAAAATTCACAAATTTGTCTGTTACTGTGACAGTCACGTACATTACACACAGGGGGGAGGATAGTGATCACTGCGCTCCACCCTCACCCCTGGCCCTGCCTACTTGCCTTGCAAGTCCTGATGACAGGGGACAACTGGATGGCAGTCCCTAACTTAGGATAAGTGCTGGGAAGACAGACAAGACAAATAACCGAACGTGAACGGACCGGGTCAATATCTAGAATGCTACCCAGTACTAAGGAGTAAACAGAGAATAGTCAGGAGAAGCCGAGGTCAAATACCAGGAGAGAGCCGAAGTACAACAGGAGTCCTCAAAGAATCGTCAGGTGGAAGCCGGGGTCCGAATACCAGGAGAGTAGCGCAGTACAGGAGGAGCAGGCAGAGGATCGTCAGGGAACACAGGATCAGATAAGTATACAGGAAACCAAACAGGCCAGCAGGCTGCCTGTTAAATACTGGCAGACTGAGGTCATGTAACGTGTCCAGCGCCACTTGACCCGCACCAGGGAGAACAGCCAAGCACCGAGTGTCCAGCTCGTTGCTCAGACCTCCCCTGGTTACTGGGGGAACTGAGGACGCCGGCCGTGCGGAGGAGCTGTGCGCGGCCGGTTCGTCCCGCTCCCTGTCACCTAGGAGACGAGGACGCTGTGCGTGTCCTCTCTCCTGCACAGCAAAGGGATGCCAACGGTGCTGAGGAGAGCGGGCGCCTTGGCATCCCATGACAGTTACATTTTCGGGTGAAATTCACCAATTTTTGGGTGTGATATACCACTGCTATACCTAGTAGACAGATAAAAAAAATCACTAATTTGTCTATTACATTTTCAGGTGAAATTAACCAATTTTTGGCTGTGATATACCCCTGCTCTACCTAGTTGACAGCTTAATAAATTTCACTCATTTTTATTTTACATTTTCGGGTGACATTAAACAATTTTTGTCTGTAATAGACCCCTGCTCTACCTTGTAGACAGGTTAATAAATTTCACTAATTTTTCTGTTACATTATTGGGGTGACATTTTTCAATTTTTTATGTTAATTTTTGCATAGGTGACAGGGACCGAAATTTTTTCAAATAATTTGTTCCATTGGTGGGTGACATTAACCCAGATGAAAAACCCCTACTCTGCATAGGTGACAGGGACTTACATTTCTAAAATTCATCTTTAATTGGCCCTTTTCATTCGATCCTTCTGCTTTAATAACTTTTCCCATATTTTCGCTCGATCAAAATTAAATTTCATCCATTTGTTACCCTTGGATGTGGTCTCTCTTTCTCACGCTCCCTCTCCGGCGCGGAACCCTGATTCGCCGATAACCGTGATCAACATGGTAGGCTCAGAAAAGAACATTGAAAGTTGATAGAGAAGATATCCAAATGGATGGTGGACATCACAGGGGGACCTCTGCATAGGTGACAGGAACATAAATTTCAAAATAATCATCTGTTACATTGTCAGGTGACATTTTACCAATTTTGACGGATAGAAACCCCTGCTATGCATAGGTGATAGGGACTTAAATTTCTAAAATTCGTCTTTAATTGGCCCTTTTCCTTCGATCCTTCTGCTTTAACAATTTGTCCCACATTTCCGCTTCATCCCACTGCAGCCATTGACCTCCTTTGGATGAGGTCTCCCATTCTCAAGCTCCCTCTCTGGCGTGGAACCCTGATTCGCTGATAACCGTGATCAACATGGTAGGCTCAGAAAAGAACATCGAAAGTTGATAGAGAAGATATCCAAATGGATTTTGGACATCACGGGAACGTGCGAGCAGGCAGAAGTTATCTAAAGTCTAATCCGAAATACAGCAGTGACATTCCCTGTAACTTTTTATTAATCATTCAAATAACGGGGCATCTTAAGAGTCCTGTATTGTTATTTATCGTCACTACCTCCCTGAGTCGGGAGTGGGTAATTGCCGTGCGCCCCCTCCTTAACTTGGAAGCTTATGCTTCAATACTTTGTCCCACATTTTCACTCAATTACATTTAATTTCATCCATTGACCTCCCTTGGATGTGTTATCCCTTTCTCAGGCGCCCTCTCCGGCCTGGAACCCCGATTCCCTGCCACCCGTGATCACCATGGTAGGCGCATAAAAGAACATCGAAAGTTCGACACGGTGGAGCAGTATGTGTGCACATGCCTACACGTACTCAATGATGAGTCTGTCCCCTTCAACTTCTGGGTTTCCAAATTGGGCACATGGCCTGAGTTTACCCTTTACACCTTGGAAGTGCTGGCCTGCCCTGCAGCCAGTGTATTGTCTGAACATGTGTTTAGCATGACTGGAGGGGGCTATCACAGATTATATTTTGGGGTGTACCCTAATTTAAAAAAATAAAAATAAATTTAAAACCAAAAAGCAGTGTAGGCTACCTACTCCTCCTCCACCGCCACTTCCACCTACACTGCCACATCCACCGCCTCCTCAACCTCCTACTTCATATGGACCTCGTCCATCTACATCAATATTATTATAATTTTTTTACATATTTTATGTTATTTAAAGTCATTTCCCTATCCACATTTGTTTGCAGAGCACTTGCCATGCTCTTAACCAAATTTTAATGCCATTTGCAGCCCTCTAGCCCTTTCCATGACATTTTTGCAGCCATTTTAGTGCTCAAAAGTTCGGGTCACTTTTGTTAAGTTCGGTCGAACCCGTTGAAGCCGAACATCCAGGTGTCCGCTCAACTCTATTCATAATCTCAGTTTTACAATACTTTTATCTCATTGATTTTATTCTGTGAATTATCCTATTTATTTGAGGTGGGAATGTAAATTCTATGAATATATTTATTATTATTGCATATTTCTTGATTGTTATATATACATACTACTTCCCTTCTCTACTACTGATCACAGTGACCATTATTGAGTTGGCGCATTCTCTTGTGGCTATTTTTCTTTTGGTTTCTCTTTGCTGAACCCTGCGGGATCCAGCAAAAATGGTAGTGTGACAGTAGCCTAATATATGCCCAAAAAGGCTGTAATTTTCTCACTTCACCACACAACGACTAATAGGCCCTTTTTTCCCCACTAATACAACCCTTAAAAAGGCTTTAGAACATATAACTGCACCGCTGAATGGCAAATAAGCCCTTTTTTTTCCACTAATACACTCCAAAAAAGGCTTTAATTTTCTCACTTCACCACACAACGGCTAATAAGCCCTTTTTTCCCATTAATACATGCCAAAAAAGGCTTTAGAATATGTAACTGCACCGCTGAACAGCAAATAATACATTTTATTTCCACTAATACACTCCAAAAAAGGCTATAATTTTCTCACTTCACCACACAAGATATAACTGCACCGCACAAGGGCTAATAAGACATATTAATATTTGTTAATGGCTGTATCACACAGCACTTGCACCCCAATAACAAGAAAGGTTTGCTGGAAGTACAGAGGTATTATATATTGCAAACCTCAAAGCAGCAGTATAATGGCAATTTGCATCCCCAGTCAGTGCAGCTAGTTGTTCCTATTACGCAGGCTGTACATTCCCCTATTGAACCCTGTTCTGCTTCAATACTGTGGAATAATTCCTCCCTATCCTTTCCCTACACTTCTAATGATCTTTCCCTGAACTTCTATTCAGCAAAATAAAAGTTTTCAAGTCTTTCCTAGCACTTTTCCTAGTGCCTGCTAATGTCTCTCCCTGCAATAAGTACACTGGAAAATGGCTGAATCCAAGATGGTTGAGGCTATTTATAGGGCTGTGACATCACAGGGCTGGCTGGCTGGCTGCTGATTGGCTGCATGCATGGCATTGTGGGTAATCCCTCATTCCCAGAGTTATTTGCTCCATGTCCTAACATGTGTGATTCGTTACCTTGTCAGGAAAGCGTCAACTTTGATTCGATCATCTCTAGTCATAGACGGGTATGTAACATAAAACATTTTTATTGCTGATTTCTCCTGTCACTGGGGCTGACATATTAGTCCAAATTACAAGGAGTATACAAGCCCCTGCAGGCTTTAACCCCTTATGGACCGGGCTCATTTTCACCTTAAGGACCAGGCCATTTTTTTGCAAATCTGACCAGTGTCACTTTATGTGTGAATAACTTTAAAACGCTTTTACTTATCCAGGCCATTCTGAGATTTTTTTTCCGTCACATATTGTACTTCATGGAGTAAAAAAAAAAAACATTTTTATTTATAAAAAAAATACCAAATTTACCCCAAAATTTGAAACGTTTTCAAATTTCCAAGTTTCAATTTCTCTACTTCTATAATACATAGTAATACCTCCAAAAATAGTTATTAATTTACATTCCCCATATGTCTACTTCATGTTTGGATCATTTTGGGAACGCCATTTTATTTTTTGGGGACGTTACAAGGCTAAGAAGCAAATCTTGAAATTTTTCCGAAATTTTCCAAAACTTACTTCTTAATCCCTTCACAACTGCAATACGTTTATATACGTGATATTTGCACATGCCTCGTGCAGCTATCACGTCTATAAACGTCAAACCAGCTCTTTAATCCAAGCGCTGCAAAGCGCTTGGATTAAAGTTTCTGCCCCTGCACTGCTGCTGTCTCGGACAGCATACAGTGCAGTAATGCCGGCAAAAGACCAATCAGAGTGGCCCCTTGCCGGCAATCGATCCGATTGGTTAGTCTGTGCAGACTAACCAATCGGATCGCGGCAGTGTTAAAATGCCAGTTTCAGGTTCTGATCTGGGCTCTGCAGATCAGAGCCTGAAATCAGATAGTGTCCTCGTGCCCCCCGATCTGTGCGCCAAGCCCCCCTTGTGTCCACCTGCCGCTCATCTCCTGATGTGGTCCTCCGCCGCCTCCTCGCCCCATTCATTCTCCCCGCCCCATTCATTCTCCCCGCCCCTCCTGCCCCAACCTCCCTCAATGTTGCCAGATCGGCCGTACATCCCCCCTGCCCCCCCTTTCCAGCGCTGCCCACGTCCCCCAGCTGTATGTGATGGCGGTGGCTCCATTCCTGAGCCGCCGCCATCAGCAGAGTGTCAGCTCTATGCTGACACTCTGCTGTAACCCCATAGATGCCGCGGTTGCGGCATCCATGGAGTTAATAGAGGGAGGGAGCTCCCTCTCTCAACCATCGGGGCTGCCGCGCTGCGATGGTAGCACCCGATGGTTGCCATAAAAACAGGATGCTTTGCAAAAGCGTCTGCTGTTGCCACCTATGGGGCATCTAATAGTATTATACTTTGCAATGCAAGAGCAAAGTATAGTACAGCCATCAGCCCCACTGGATCTTCATGATCCAAGAGGGACTTTATAAAAAAGAAAGTGAAAATAATAAAAATGAAAAATAAATTAATAAATAAAATGTAAATTAAAAAAAGAAATTGTCTTTTCCTATAAAAAAATGAAATAAAATACACACATTAGGTGTCACAGCGTCCGTAACGACCGTCTCTAAAAAATATCACATGATAGACCCCGTCCGATAAACACCATAAAAAAAAAGTGCCAAAAAAGCTATTTTTGTCACCTTACATTACAAAAAGTGCAACAGCGAGCGATCAAAAAGGTTTATGACCCCCAAAATAGTACCAATCAAACCGTCACCTTATCCCGCAAAAAATGATACCCTATTTAAGACAATCGCCCAAAAAATAAAAAAGCTATGGCTCTCAGACTATGGAGACAGTAAAACATCATTTTTTTTGTTTCAGAAATGCTATTATTGTGTAAAACTTAAATAAATAAGAAAAAGTATACATATTAGGTATTGCCACGTTCGTAACAATATTCTCTATAAAACTATCACATGACCTAACTCCTCAGATGAAGGTTGTAAAATAAATAAATTAAAACTGTTCCAAAACAGCCAATTTTTGGGTCACCTTGCCCCATAAAGTATAATAATGAATGATCAATAAATCCTATGTATCCAAAAATGATACCAATAAAAACCTCAAAACTTTCTGCAAAAAACGAGCCCCTACACAAGACGATCGGCAGAAAAAAAAAAAACATATAGCGTTCAGAAAACCAATCCAACCAATTGGAAGGCAAAATCTGCCTTCCAAAAACCGTATGACATTCCTTTCCTTCTGCGCCCTGCCGTGTGCCCGTACAGCAGTTTACGACCACATGTGGGGTGTTTCTGTAAACCGCGGAATCAGGGTAATAAATATTGAGTTTTGTTTGGCTGTTAACCCTCAATGTGTTAAAGAAAATTTTTTTATAAAATGGAAAATCTGCCCAAAAAGTGAAATTTAGAAATTTCATCTCCATGTTCCTTTAATTCTTGTGGAACACCTAATGGGTTAACAAAGTTTGTAAAATCAGTTTTGAGTAACTTGAAGGGTGTAGTTTCTACAATGGGGTCATTTATGGGGGTATCTACTATGTAGGCCCCACAAAGTGACTTCAGACCTGAACTGGTCCTTAAAAAGTGGGTTTTGGAAATTATCTTAAAAATTTAAAGAATTGCTTCTAAACTTCTAAGCCTTCTAACGTCCTAAAACAATAAAATTACATTTTCAAAATGATGCCAACATAAAGTAGACATATGGGGAATGTTAAGTAATAAATATTTTATTAGGTATCACTTTCTGTTTTAGAAGCAGAGAAATTGAAATTTGGAAAATTGTGAATTTTTCAAAATTTTGGGTACATTTTGGATTTTTTCATAAATAAAGGTGAAATATATTGACTCAAATATATGACTATCATGAAGTACAATGTGTCACGAGAAAAAATTCTCAGAATGGCTTGGATAAGTAAAAGTCTTCCAAAGCTATTACCACATAAAGTGACGCATGTCAGATTTGTAAATTTTGACCTGGACACTAGGGCATCAATGACCCTTGGTCATGAAAGGGTTAAGGACCAGTTCAGGTCTGAAGTCACTTTGTGAAGCATACATAATAGAAACCACCCAAAAATGACCCCATTCTAGAAACTACACCCCTCAAGGTATTCAAAACTGATGTTACAAACTTTGTTACTTTAATATTTTGGCAAGTTTTCCATTTTAATCCTTTTTGTCCAGTAACAAAGCAAGGGTTAGAGTAGAAACTCCATAAAAGTGACAAAGTAACAAAGCAAGGGTTAACAGCCAAACAAAACTCAATATTTATTGCCCTGATTCTGTAGTTTGCAGAAACACCCCATATGTGTCTCGTAAACTACTGTACGGGCACACGGCAGTGCGTAGAGGGAAAGGAGCGCCGTGTGGTTTTTGGAAGGCAGATTTTGCTGGACTGGTTTATTTACACCATGTCCCATTTGAAACCCCCCTGATGCACCCCTAGAGTAGAAACTCCTTTAGGTGTTCCACAAGAGTTATTGGCAAATGGAGATTACATTTTTTTGCCAAATTTTCCATTTTAATAAATTTTTTCCAGTAACAAAGCAAGTAACGGCTTCTTTTTTAAGTGCTGCGGATCTACTTATCACATTGCCAAAGACTGCAAAATACCAGTAGAATGTACAGCATGTGGCAGTGAGAGAAATATTGCAGATTTGCACCCTGGCCCTGCTCCTGCCCCACTAGAGACTGTAGAACCCAGGAAAGATCAGGGCAAGGATCAACAAGAGACCCCACTCTCCTCAGTAATGTCTAATTGCACTGAAGTATGTGGACAAGGCAAGAGTGCATGATCATGCTCTAAAGTCTGTTTAGTGACTGTGTAACCCACTGGCAAGAGAGAAAGAGCTATGAAAATGTATGCAGTAAAGCAAAGCAAATGCTGGCAGAATCCAATCTGCGTCTTCATAAAATCGCTTCCAACAGCCAAAAAGTAGCAGACAGAGCTAAGGACCTTAAAGATCGTTGCCTAGGTACAGACACCCTTCCCCTACAGAAAAGCTTAGGCCTAAACTGGGATCTAGAAACAGATAGCTTTGTTTTCAGAGTTTCCTCAGAGGAAAAGTCTTTTACACATAGAGGCATTCTATCCACTGTAAATAGCCTCTATGATCCCCTAGGGTTTGTATCCCCTGTGACAATAAGAGGTAAGGTCTTAGTTTGTGAACTGTCATCTGGGAAAAGTGAATGGGATGCATTGCTTCCACAGGAGAGACTAAGTGAGTGGGTTCAATGGACAGAATCCTTGCAAGCGTTAGAGCACCTAAAGATAGACAGATGCTATGTGCCCATATCTTTATCAGCTTGCAGGAAAGAACTGTGCATCTTCTCAGACGCATCCACCACAGCTATAGGTGCAGTAGCTTACTTGAAAGTAATTGATGCAGAAAATGTGTGTCATGTTGGATTTGTCATGGGAAAGTCCAAATTAAGCCCTAAACTAGCCCACATGATTCCTCGTTTAGAGTTGTGTGCTGCTGTACCACTAGGAGGTTCTATCTGTATGTCTCCAACAGAGTGAATAGAATCAGGCAATCTACACACCCAGATCAGTGGTTCTATGTATCTACAGAGCAAAACACTGCGGATTATGCCACTAGACCTACTCAAGCAGCATGCCTTCAGAACTCTATATGGTTCTCAGGACCATCCTTTGTGAACCAACCACACTGTGAGCAGATAGACACTGCTAATATTTATCCACTCATAGAGCCCGAAGCTGACCCTGAAATCAGATCGGAAATTACAAGTTTCAGTACCAAAGCTACTGAAGCCACACTTCACTCACATTGCTTTGATAGATTTTCTTGCTGGAAGATATTAGTTAAGACCCTAGCCAGACTCATCTATGTCGCTAAAACCTTCCAGAGAGAAACCAATAGCGATCAGGTCAGAAGGTGGGAAGGTTTCCATGAACAGGTCAATCTAGAAGAACTTGCTCAGGCAAAACAAACATTTTCAAAACAAACATTTCTGGAAGGGAATTGACTGCATCAAAAAACAAAAGACATTCCCAAAACAAAGCCATCTTAGGAGGCTTAGCCCCTTTTTAGACAAGAATGGGTTGTTGAGAGTAGGTGGACGTTTGTCTCTTGCTGAACTTTCAGAGGAAGAAAAGCAGCCTGTCATTATACCTTATGAATGATCACCACATTGCGACAATACTTGTTAGGTACTATCATGAACAAGTAGTTCACCAAGGGTGACACATCACAGAGGGTGCAATTAGATCCTCAGGTTTCTGGATTCTTGGTGGCAAACGCTTAGTATAATCTGTTATACACAAATGACTTTAAGCACCTTTATGGCAGAGGTTACAGCTATTATCAATGCCAGACCTATAGTTCCTGTGTCCTTAGACCCAGATACACCTATGGTCCTTACCCCAGCAATGTGGTTGACTCAAAAGGTGAACTCTTTGGCTGCTCCATCTGGAACCATAAGTACAACACAAGTTCATGTGAAACAATGGAAGCAAGTACAATGCTTGGCAGACACCTTTTGGAAAAGATGGAAGAGAGAAAATCTGTCAAATCTGCAACACCGTAGGAAATGTAAAAGTGGGTGATGTTGTTCTGTTCTGTTGAAGGACAGCCAAGATGGCAGGAACGAGTGGCCTGTAGGACTTATCGTCAATGCTCTACCAAGCAGGGATGGCAAGGAAAGAAAGGTGGAGGTCAAGATTTTAAAAAATCAGACCGCCAGAATTTATCTCAGACCTATAATTGACATTATAGTTTTGATCTCAGACTAGCTAGGATTTCATTTTCCTGTTTGTATGTTTTTTTCTGCATTTCAGTAGTTATTTATGTAGTGACATAATAAATTATGCCAGACAGGGAATGTTCTGCCCATATTGTTCATACTAAATGTGTGCAATGTGCTGTTACAGATTATACTGCAATATTAGTTTGACGTTGCTGCCATCTAGGTGATCTGGGTCTGCTAAGACCCATCAGCTTGTGCAGACACCTAGCCCCATGTGATCACGTGATCATTTGGATAGCATTGCCACTTCCTGATCTGTATGTACAGTGCTCACTGAGTGCTGTGTATACCGAGATAAAGAAGGCAGGGATAGTAAAAAAAAATATCCCTGCTGTCTCTATCGAGAGCCTTGATGTCACTGACAGTGGACTCCCTGCTCCTGCAGCTGCATGATTGGTGTGCAGCTGCTAACTTTTTGAGGGTGTCTGAGAATGCTCTTGCAGAAATATATGTTGACCGCCTGGACGTTTAAAGGATAACTATCATATTTTTTATTTTGTTTTGCTGAAGTGTAGGGCAAGTGATAGGTAACAATTTTGCAATAGACTTTATTTAGCCAAAACTTTTTTTTTTGGTAGAAAACTGGGGCTGAAATGTCCCTTAGCAGCACTCTTCAAAAGAGCGTTGCTAAGGGCCATCCGTCTCCGATTAGAAAAGAGGAGATGGGCTGTGCAGACGCGGTGCTTCTGCCTCCTGCTTCCCTGGGAGACAGAAGGCTGGGCACAGGAGTCTTAGGAGTTAAAATTACATTTATATTCCCCCTTTCTATGCAATCTAATGCTCCGCTACATTCACTGACCTGTGATTCCTGTGATAATAATTCATGAAGCAGCCACTAGAAGTAGAAGCACTGTGCGCAGTGAGCTGGCTACTGCTTCATGAATTATTATCACAGGGATCGCAGGTCAGGGAATGTAACAGAGTATTCGATTGCATAGAAAGGGGGAACATAAATGTAATTTTACCTCCTACAGCCTTCTGTCTCCCAGGGAAGCACGAGGCAGAAGCACAGCGTCTCCACAGCCCGTCTCCCCTTTTCTAATCAGAGACGAATGGCCCTTAGCAACGCTCTTTATAAGAGTGCTGCTAAGGGCCGATTTAACCCCTAGTTTTCTACCATAAATAAATGTTTTGGCAA
Source organism: Bufo gargarizans (assembly GCF_014858855.1). Taxonomy (NCBI): domain Eukaryota; kingdom Metazoa; phylum Chordata; class Amphibia; order Anura; family Bufonidae; genus Bufo; species Bufo gargarizans. The sequence goes on along the minus strand of NC_058080.1, from coordinate 632,754,673 downwards.
AATAAAGTCTATTGCAAAATTGTTACCTATCACTTGCCCTACATTTTTGCAAAAAATAAATAAATATATGACAGTTATCCTTTAACTACTTCAACCCCGCTAGCTGAAACCCCCTTAATGACCAGGCCACTTTTTACACTTCTGCACTACACTACTTTCACCGTTTATCGCTCGGTCATGCAACTTACCACCCAAATGAATTTTACCTCCTTTTCTTCTCACTAATAGAGCTTTCATTTGGTGGTATTTCATTGCTGGTGACATTTTTACTTTTTTTGTTATTAATCAAAATGTAACGATTTTTTTGCAAAAAAATGACATTTTTCACTTTCAGCTGTAAAATTTTGCCAAAAAAACGACATCCATATATGAATTTTTCGCTAAATTTATTGTTCTACATGTCTTTGATAAAAAAAAATGTTTGGGAAAAAAAATGGTTTGGGTAAAACTTATAGCGTTTACAAACTATGGTACAAAAACCATAGTTATACAAAGTTGGCATTTGACCAAGATATTTATCTCACCCAGCATGGGTATATGTAAAATGACACCTCAAAACACATTCCCCAACTTCTCCTGAGTACGGCGATACCAGATCTGTGACACTTATTTGCAGCCAAAGTGGGGCAAAGGGGCACATATTCCAAAGTGCACCTTTCGGATTTCGCAGGCCATTTTTTACACATTTTGATTGCAAAGTACTTCTCACACATTTGGGCCCCTAAGTTGCCAGGGCAGTATAACTACGCCACAAGTGACCCCATTTTGGAAAGAAACACTCTCCAAAGCATAGGGCAGGGTGGTCAGGACAGTCAGGACAGAAATAGCGGGTGTCACGCCTTATTCCACTCCTGCTACAGACACAACATCTTTTTCGGGGTGACGGTTGGGTTGAGGTACCAGGAACGACATTGGGGAAATGTCGCTCGTGTAGACGGCTAACTACACTGGTGGATGGGGCCACGGAACCTCCTGGGTACAGGAGGTTCTCGATGATCTCTTCCTGAAATTTGAGGAAGGATCCAGTTCTCCCAGCCTTACTGTAGAGAACAAAACTATTATACAGAGCCAATTGAATTAAATATACAGACACCTTCTTATACCAGCGTCTGGTTCTGCGGGAAACTAAATACGGAGACAACATCTGGTCATTGAAGTCCACCCCTCCCATGTGAAAGTTATAGTCGTGGACTGAGAGGGGCTTTTCAATTACACGGGTTGCTCGCTCAATTTGAGTCGTGTCTGCGTGAATGGAGGAGAGCATGTAAACGTCACGCTTGTCTCTCCATTTCACCGCGAGCAGTTCTTCGTTACACAATGCAGCCCTCTGCCCCCTTGCAAGACGGGTGGTAACGAGCCGTTGGGGGAAGCCCGCGCGACTAGTTCGCGCGGTGCCACAGGCGCCAATCTGTTCTAGAAGCAAATGCCTAAAGAGGGCCACACTTGTGTAGAAATTGTCCACATAAAGATGGTACCCCTTGCCGAATAAGGGTGACACCAAGTCCCAGACTGTCTTCCCACTGCTCCCCAGGTAGTCAGGGCAACCGACCGGCTCCAGGGTCTGATCTTTTCCCTCATAGATCTGAAATTTGTGGGTATAGCCTATGGCCCTTTCACAGAGCTTATACAATTTGACCCCATACCGGGCACGCTTGCTTGGGATGTATTGTTTGAAGCCAAGGCGCCCGGTAAAATGTATTAGGGACTTGTCTACGCAGATGTTTTGCTCTGGGGTATACAAATCTGCAAATTTCAGGTTGAAATGGTCTATGAGGGGCCGAATTTTGTGGAGCCGGTCAAAAGCTGGGTGGCCTCTGGGACGGGAGGCGGTGTTGTCGCTAAAGTGCAGGAAACGCAGGATGGCCTCAAAACGTGCCCTGGACATAGCAGCAGAGAACATGGGCATGTTAATAATTGGGTTCGTGGACCAATATGACCGCAATTCATGCTTTTTAGTTAGACCCATGTTGAGGAGAAGGCCCAGAAAAGTTTTAATTTTGGAAACTTGGACTGGTTTCCACCGGAAAGGCTGGGCATAATAGCTTCCCGGGTTGGCGGTTATAAATTGTGTGGCATACCTGTTTGTTTCGGCCACGACTATGTCTAAGAGCTCCGCAGTCAAGAACAGCTCAAAAAATCCCAGGGCCGAACCGATCTGAGCTGTCTCAACCTGAACTCCAGACTGGGCGGTGAAAGGGGGAACTACAGGTGCGGCTGAAGTTGGGGACTGCCAATCAGGTTTTGCCAGCACCTCTGGGATTCTAGGGGCTCTACGGGCCCGTCTTTACGGTGGCTGCGACGGGGTCACTACTGCTCGTGCCACCGTACCAGCTTCAACTGCCCTTCTGGTGCTCGCCACTTCACCAGGTTGTACGGCAGTGCTGGTACTAGGTCCAGGGAGGGCTGCACTGCTGGTGTATGCCTCACCACGTAATCCGACAGCGCCAGCCCCACTCTGCTGCTCTGGAAGCGGATCCTGCGCAACCTGTGGTCTAGCGACATGGGGCCGGGTACGCCTGGTGCTATCAGGGACCTCAGCCTCCTCGTCCGAACTTTGGGTCAGAGAGCCACTGCTTTCTACAGGTTCGTATTCTGACCCGCTAGATTCATCAGATGAGGGTTCCCATTCCTCATCCGACTGGGTCAGAAGCCTGTAGGTCTCTTCAGAAGAATACCCCCTGTTTGACATTTGGGCAACTAAATTTAGGGGTATTCCCTGAGACTACCCAAGAAAAAAAGCAAGCCTGTCTTACGAAGGGGAGGCTAGCGAAGTACCGGAGGCCGCTGCGGTTGATAAAAAATATCAAAACTGATTTTTTTATCGCCGCAGCGCGTGTAAAGTGAATGTGCAGTGATCAAAAAATAATAATTTTTTGTCACTGCGGTGGGGCGGGTGTGGGCGAACGCACGTGTGGGCGACCGATCAGGCCTGATCGGGCAAACACTGCGTTTTGGGTGGAGGGCGAACTAAAGTGACACTAATACTATTTTAGATCTGACCGTGATCAGTTTTGATCACTTCCAGATACTATAAAAGTACAAATGCTGATTAGCGATACGCCGCGAATCAGCGAATCAGTGACTGCGGTGCGGTGGGCTGGGCGCTAACCGATCCCTAAACTACCTAACCAAGGGGCCTAAACTATCCTAAAACCTAACGGTCAATACCAGTGGAAAAAAAAAGTGACAGTTTGCACTGATCACTTTTTTCCTTTCACTAGTGATTGACAGGGGCGATCAAAGGGGTGATCAAAGGGTTAATTGGGGTGCAGGGGGTGATCTGTAGCTAGTGTGTTGTGTTTGGTGTACTCACTGTGAAGCCTGCTCCTCTGCTGGATCCAACCAACGAAAAGGACCAGCAGAGGAGCAGGGCAGCCATATAACAGATCATATTTACTAATATGATCTGCTATGTGGCTTCTGATTGTTTTTTTTTTAAATCATCAGCTTGCCAGCCGCGATCATTGGCTGGCAAGCTGATGACGCAACCCCCCTTGACGAAATGCCGGCCCGAACTGCGCATGCGCGGGCCGGCAAAGCGCGTCATCTCGCGTCTCGCGAGATGACGTGTATATGCGTGACTCTGCGCAGTGCTGCCACCTCCGGACCGCACATCTGCGTTATGTGTTTATGGGTGGTTGGCAAGTTGTGGAAATAAAAACATAAAAAAAGAGCAGACTGTATTTGGCATTTCTTTATTAGCTTCTGAATTACCACTTGCCGTCACGGTAACGCCGATAGGCGTCTGAACGGCAGTGATCTCAGGTCTCAGTGACGCCTATTGGCGTCATCTCGTGAGACCTGAGATTTCCTGTGAACGCGCGCTTCAAGTTTAACTACAGCCTGCCAGCGCTGATCATTGGCTGGCAGGCTGTAGATTTTTAAAAGAACCAATCAAATAGGTATATCAGCCGCTATTTTGTAAATAGCGTCTGATATACCTGCTACCTGCTCTTCTGGTGGTCCCTTTTGCTTGGATCTACCACCAGAGGACACAGGCAATTCTGTAAGTAGCACCAAGCACCACACACACATTACACCCCCCCTGTCACTTATTAACCACTTATTAACCCCTGATCACGCCATATAGACTCCCTGATCACCCCCCTGTCACCTCCCTGTCATTGATCACCCCCCTCGTAAGGGTCCCTTATCACCGCCAGTTAGTTAGCTACTTGTTAGGTAGTTAGCGCCCAGCCCACCACACCGCAGTCACTGATTACTCGCTGATTAGCGTCATCGCTGTCGCTAATCAGCACTAGTACTATATAGTATCTGTAAGTGATCAAGACTGATCGCAATCAGATCTATGTCAGTACATTACGATCACCTTATGCTCTACAAAAAACACAGTGTTCGCCCGATCAGGCCTGATCTTGTGCGCACACTTGCGTTCAGTCCGCCCCACCGCAGTGACAGAATTTTTTTTTCTGATCACTGCAAAAACTGTAAAATCGCTGTGGCGCTTTAAAGATGACTTTTGAGGGGCATGGAGATTTTTTTTTTCACAAGTTAGCGGAAATATTATTATTATTTTTTTTTTCTACTAACTTGTGCCAAAAAATAAAATCCTACATGAACTCACCATACCCCTCACGGAATCCAAATGCGTAAAAATGCCCTGTGAAATCCTAAAGGTACTCATTGGAATTTGGGCCCCTTTGTGCACCTAAGCTGCAAAATATTGTCACACATGTGGTATCGCCATACTCAGAAGAAGTAGGGCAATGTGTTTTGGGGTGTATTTTTACATATACCCATACTGTGTGTGAGAAATATCTCTGTAAATGACAACTTTTAAAAAATTTTAATACAAAGTTTTCAATTTACAGAGATATTTCTCACACACAGTATGGGTATATGTAAAAATAAACCCCAAAACACATTGCCCTACTTCTTTCGAGTACGGCAATACCACATGTGTGACACTTTTTTGCAGCCTAGGTGCGTAAAGGGGCCGAAAGTCCAATGGGTACCTTTACGCTTTACAGGGTTGCTCACAATTTAGCCCCGCCCAAAATGCCAGAACAGTAAACACACCCCACAAATGACCACATTTCGGAAAGTAGACACCCCAAGGTATTCACCGAGGTGCATAGTGAGTCCGTGGGAGATTTTTTATTTTTTTGCCAGAAGTTAGCAGAAATGGAAACTTTATTATTATTTTTTCCCTCAGAAAGTGTAATTTTCTGCTAACTTGTGATTTTTTTTTTATCATACATGAACTCACCATGCCCCTCTGCGAATACTTTGCGGTGTCTTCTTTCTAAAATGGGGTCATTTGGGGGGTATTTATACTATCCTGGCATTCTAGCACCTCAAGAAACATGACAGGAGCTCAGAAAGTTAGAGCTTCTTCAAAATGCGGAAATTCACATTTTTGTACCATAGTTTGTAAACGCTATAACTTTTGCGCAAACCAATAAATATACACTTATTGGATTTTTTTTATCAAAGACATGTAGCACAATAAATTCTGACACAAACTTGTATTGAAATGTAATTATATTTGAACAATTTTACCAGAAAAAGTTAAAAATAAACTTTTTTTTGAGAAAATTGCGGTCTTTTTTGATTAATAGCAGAAAAACGAAAAATCTCAACCGCAATCAAATACCACCAAAAGAAAGCTGTATTTGTGAGAAGAAAAGGAAGTAAAATTTATTTGGGTGCCAAGTTGCATGACCAAGCAATAAACCGTTAAAATTGTGAAGTGTCGATTTGTAAAAAAGGGCCTGGTTACTAGGGGGGTATAAACCTGTGGTCCTTAAGTGGTTAATAAAGACAACAAGCTAAATACAGTATATACTATACAAATTATTTTATAAAAATTGAGGAATGTTTCATTAGTGTACACCATTTATTTTTATTTTTTGCATAGACAAGTCGAAATTTAATCACAAGTGCTGTTTTGAAACATTTTCTGTGTCTCTGCCACCCTTGCCATCTTTACAAAAAGTGTGTGGGCTCCAGGTAGCTCTGCTGGAATAGATTTAATTTTCTGCTGAAATGTCGAAGATCCATCAGAATTATTATCTTTTAATGGTTGCAGTAGAAATGTTGCATCCACTTTATAAATGACACACAATCTATGTTAAATTTGATTGTGTAACCCAAAAAGACAAAACATTATACAAATATTGTTTACTTACAAGCAAGATACTTAACACTACATCACAAAAATTTCTTAATGTCTTTTTTTTTCCCGAGAGTGCTGCCCTAAACAAGGACTGTTTAAAATTACCATCACACTCAAGTGAATGAGCGACTGAACAATTGGCAGAACTCATCTGTTAATGGTTTTAATTAATCAGAAGAAGTCTACTTGCCAAAATGCCAGTCTAAATATGCTATGGGTTGTACTGTATCCCTGGAGGTGTTTTATTTGTTTTCTGCTACTTTGCTGTTGCTGGTTTAAAACGTTCTCGGAAATACTGAGTACTGACAGTGTTTATCATGAACTAATCCCATTTTAATGCTTAAAATCAATCATCCTCATAGAAAAGGATGGGGAAATGCATTATGAACGAGAAGGTGTATTGATTAAATTATCATGACTGCCAAAATAAGAAAATGATTAAAACACACTTCACACTGGAAAATCTATCCTTTTTGTTTGGATATGCTTTCGGAACTAATTTTCTGTTTTCATTTGACTAGTACTAAAATGTGTTCTTACTATCAAATGGTTTGTATCAATTTGTTTCTGTATACATTATTTATCTATATTAATGGTCTCTCAGCTCAGTCTAGTGAGTGCAGAATATTTTCTACCTTGCTCAGTAATACCAACCAAAAAGGAATGCAACTACCATCCACTCTCTGGAGTGTGTAAACATTTCAATGATTTCTGGAGGTAGGGATTACAACTGTATGTATGCCAAGAGTATGTATAGGCTTTCTCACATAGTCTTTTTACAAGTGTGTGTGGGGTGCTATAATTGATGGTCTATCTTTTAGAGTCCATGCACATGTCATGGACCTCATTAAAAATATATATGTACACTAGTAAATGAAAACAGAACATCTGTAAAAGTTTATGTGATTGAGCTGAGGCTGACAAATTATAAACTGCTAGTGGTACTAGGTCAATGATCACACTACTAAGGAGGAGCACCCTTTATTTTGGATTCTGCTGCAGGGTATATGTTGGATCTGGATCACAGTAATACTGGGTGCTGCCAGTCCCTTTCTGTGATACAGGTTGCCACTCTGACATGATAACCATCAAACAGATGCTGGATACCCTCGGGTGGTATGTAATTTTAAGCTCCTTGAACTTGGACTAGTAGTTCAGCCAATGTGCCTGATGTCTATGGGAGGTACGTCGACCCTTCCAGTCCCAGACATTCTGTAGGAGGAGAGTGGGGGTCTGCCAATGGAGCTGGCTAGGGAAGCTGTTAGATACACTGAAGAGCATGTTGTGTAGCGTGGGCAGGTGTTTTCTTGTTGGAAGACTAAAAAATGTAGTAGATCTAGTTTCATGATGTCCTGGCAATAATAAAGGCTGGTCAATGTTCCCTTCATGAATAACACATGGCAACATCCATTGTAGCTAACGGTGCTCCACACCATGACACTTGATGTTGGTCCTGTGTGTCTCCGCATTATGCATGATGGAAGTAGGTGTTCTTTATCCCTCCTGCAAACTCTAATGTGGCATTAGTACTAAGGCAGAAAATGCTTTTATTACTGAACAATATTTTCCATTCATGCTTCCAATGGGCTCTCTCATTAAACCAGTGCAGGCCCTCTTGGTGATGATGAGAGGTCAGTGGCAAATAAATTTGTGGAAGTCCGTGAATGCAGTCTTGCTTCAAGTAGATGGTTTCTTAATGTCTGGCTGGTCACTGGAGGGGCTATTGCAGAGCCAATTTTTGATGTTGTGGCTGTGCTTTGATATACAGCAGCTTTTCTTATATAAATAAAGATCATTATTATTGTCATTTTATTTCATGGAAATCTTGCCATGCATCTGTCTGTCTTGACCATCCAGAATCATCCCTACATACATAGTAACATACATACATAATTTTTTCATTTTCCAGTAGTGTAGGTCCATCATGTTGATCCAGGGGATACAAGAGGATGTGGATAAAGGGAAGGGGTAAGGATAAATGCATTTTCCAAAATTGAAGCAGAAGACACTAAAAAAGGAGAAATAAAATTTGTAAGACATTTCCTGCTTGATCAACTGGATAAATATTCAAAAGAGATTAGTGAATTTCTGGAAATCATCTGCCAGATTCGATTCAGTCCAAATAAATCTAGTTCAAATGAAAAGTGCTCTGATTGCCCTGAAAAGTCATGTATAACACTCTGAGGTCAACAAGGACTGTATCCAGACCTTTTCAAGCTCTTTCACACTAAAATCCGCACCAGTAATGTCAAATAAATCTTCAGTATTTGTATTCTGTGTGGTCATATGATCCTTCTCTGTCTTGTGATCTGTTAAATGTAGCTGCCTTTTAGCGCAGTCTGTTTTTTGGCAGCTCCCTAAAATTGTGAAATCACTGTAATCCAAAACTTTTGGGAAATTCAAAACAAATCTGATTAGTGCCAAATTGATTTGCTCATCTCTAATAGTCATACATTTAATACATTCTATATATTTATACTAGATTTCATATTAGTTCTAAGAAATCATCCAAACCTTTTTTGAAGCTGAAAGCCTGGGGTCCATAGAACCATAATCTGAATTGATAGATCACTCTGGTGTGTATATCGGTTTATGTGTGTCAGTATGGTCCGAGGAGTGAATTGAGCATGGACAGTAAGACCACAGACAAAGGGAGGGGACAGTAACCTCCAGGTTTGGAAGGGGGCGCTGTAGCACCGAGGTCTGGGACAAAGTAAACTCCGGCTGACCTGGCATGGAGACGCGTGGATCCACATGACCCTTATAAAAGGGAAGACTGCAGAGATATTCTCCACCTGACCTGACCTCAGGGAGACGTGTGGAGCAACATGACCCTTATAAAAGGGAAGACTGCGGAGATAGTCTCCACCTGACCTGACCCCAGGAAGACGCGTGCAGAGCCCGCCTGACCCCCCTTCGAGGGGGAAGACATGCGGGGAGTCCCAGCTGACTAGTCAGACGTGATAGTCAGATTTGAGCCAGCCAGAGGGGAGGGTGAATCCTTTGTCTGTGGAGGAAAGGGTTAAAGGTGCCTCTTTACTCCTCTGTTTTGTGTGCGTCAGTCTGAAATACTGCTGTTGAAAGGGGTCAGTCCCAGTATTATGAAGAAGGAGAAAATACAGCCCCTAGCTAGTAGCGAGGGAAGAGGGAGATTATAGGACGTGATATTAATGGAGAATTGAAAGTTAAAATGTGAAAAAGTATGTTACAGAGCAGTGTCAGGATGTTAATTGATGGCATTAGCAAGAAAGAAAGTGCCCCAGTGTCTGCAATCAGAAAGGCGCTTGTGTTAAATGTTCTGAAATGAACTAGTTAAGTTTTGTTACCCTAATAATATTTGTGTGTTTAAATAGGGAAATAGGGAAGACCCATAGCCTGGTCAGTTAATGTATAAGTATTGTACCTAGTGTGAGCTACAGAGATTCACTTCCCCTGCCTTCACAGAAACATTCCTGAGATAAGAGAAACGGGCAAAGGAAAAGGGGGGCGGGAATCATGCAGAGTAAGTGATGTGTAATACAGTTGTAGGAAAAAGTATGTGAACCCTTTGGAAGGATACGGATTTCTGCACAAATTGGTCATAAAATGTGATCTGATCTTCATCTAAGTCACAATAGACAATCACAGTCTGCTTAAACTAATAACACACAAATAATTAAATGTAACCATGTTTTTATTGAACACACCATGTAAACATTCACAGTGCAGGTGGAAAAAGTATTTGAACCCCTAGACAAATGACATCTCCAAGAGCTAATTGGAGTGAGGTGCCAGCCAACTGGAGTCCAATCAATGAGATGAGATTGGAGGTGTTGGTTACAGTTGCCCTGCCCTATAAAAAACACACACAAGTTCTGGGTTTGCTTTTCACAAGAAGCATTGCCTGATGTGAATGATGCCTCGCACAAAAGAGCCCTCAGAAGACCTACGATTAAGAATTGTTGACTTGCATAAAGCTGGAAAGGGTTATAAAAGTATCTCCAAAAGCCTTGCTGTTCATCAGTCCACGGTAAGACAAATTGTCTATAAATGGAGAAAGTTCAGCACTGCTGCTACTCTCCCTAGGAGTGGCCGTCCTGTAAAGATGACTGCAAGAGCACAGCGCAGACTGCTCAATGAGGTGAAGAAGAATCCTAGAGTGTCAGCTAAAGACTTACAAAAGTCTCAGGCATATGCTAACATCCCTGTTAGCGAAATCTACGATACGTAAAACACTAAATAAGAATGGATTTCATGGCTTCAGAGGAAGCCACTGCTGTCCAAAAAAAAACATTGCTGCACATTTACAGTTTGCACAAGAGCACCTGGATGTAGTACAGCAGTACGGGCAAAATATTCTGTTGGCAGATGAAACCAAAGTTGAGTTGTTTGGAATAAACACACAACACTATGTGTGAAGAAAAAAAGGCACAGCACACCAACATCAAAACCTCATCCCAACTGTGAAGTATGGTGGTGGGGGCATCATGGTTTGGGGCTGCTTTGCTGCATCAGGGCCTGGATGGATTGCTATCATCGAAGGAAAAATGAATTCCCAAGTTTATCAAGACATTTTGCAGGAGAACTTAAGGCCATCTGTCCAACATCTGAAGCTCAACAGAAGATGGATGTTGCAACAGGACAACGACCCAAAGCATAGAAGTAAATCAACAACAGAATGGCTTAAACAGAAGAAAATACGCCTTCTGGAGTGGCCCAGTCAGAGTCCTGACCTCAACCCTATTGAGATGATGTGGCATGACCTCAAGAAAGCGATTAACACTAGACATCCCAAGAATATTGATGAATTGAATCAGTTCTGTAAAGAGGAATGGTCAAGAATTACTCCTGACAGTTGTGCACGTCTGATCTGCAACTACAGGAAACGTTTGGTTGAAGTTATTGCTGCCAAAGGAGATTCAACCAGTTATTAAATCCAAGGGTTCACATACTTTTTCCACCTGCACTGTGAATGTTTACATGGTGTGTTCAATAAAAACATGGTAACATTTAATTCTTTGTGTGTTATTAGTTTAAGCGGACTGTGATTGTCTATTGTTGTGACTTAGATGAAGATCAGATCACATTTTATGACCAATTTGTGCAGAAATCCGTATCATTCCAAAGGGTTCACATACTTTTTCCTGCAACTGTATATTATACAAGACGAAGAATTGTTCAATAATTTTCTTTCTTCTTTCCCAAGCAGTGTAATGTGGGAATCCAGCTTTTAACAAAATGACTGTATGATTATAACATGTATATTGTCTTGATTAATCACAGAGTAAAGACCAGAAGACATTGGAAAACACAGCACAACAGCGACATAGAACATCAGCAATTCTGGGTGTGGTGTGGCTATCTGTTTCCAGGAAAGCTGTGTTTGTCTGTGCTGCAAGTTTTGGGATGAAATAAAGTAAACCGTGTGGCCGGGTTGGAAGACATAAATGATTCAGTGGAATGTGAATGGGTGTGGCTTTGAGTTGTAGTTGAGTCGAAAATGTGTGAAGACTGATGGATGTTTTTAGCAGAGCTGTGAATGCAATTCATATTTTATGTATAAGGGCATGGTTATGAGCTGTTTGTGAAAATGAGTACATGAAAATGTGAATGCGTATGGAGTACGAAATTAGTTTTTAAATAATATGCGCATTGAGAATTTTATTTTATTTTTCTTGGAAGATTTTTGGTTTTTTATTGGTGCCAACAGTGTTGATTGAGCTGTACATTTTTTTAAATTGAAGTAAATGAAAAGATTCTTATGGGCCCTTTGTGTGTTCATGTCTGTATTGTCAGATCTGTTTGTTTCAATGTTTGAAGTTACGTGTTACATGTTAAGTGTTGTGCTTAACATCAGAGCTCTGTTTATAAGACACTCCCATGGAAGATGAGAAGTCCTGTTTTCCAGTCTATTAATTCCACGATAGGAAAAGTTGGCTGGGTGGCTGGTGCTGCTGCTGCTGCTTCCAATATTCTGACTCTGGGAGGACGAAGCAGTTTTGCACTCTTCCACTTTCCAGACATTTTATTATGAGGCCTATAACTGAATAGTCACGTTTCCTATAAATAAAAAGTCATGGATTTGGTACATACACAAATTATTAAATGGTATTAGTAAAATTGCAAGTGTGTTTTCTCTAATTTAAAGACAGAGGCATAATTCGATCTCCCTCCCCTTCTACATACAAGTGCACAGTGGTTTTCACAATTTAGTTTGGGAAAAATGTAGTGTTTGCAGTGAAATTTCTTTGCACTATGCATTTAAAATGACCAAAGACTTTTTGGACAAACCGTCAGAAACCCATGGTGGCGGTGGGGTTATGTTATGGTCAGGCATATGTTATGGACAACGAACACAGGTACATTTTATTGATGGCATTTTGAAAATCTTTGAATGCACAGAGATACCGTGACAAGATCCTGAGGCCCATTGTTGTGCCAATCATCCTTGACCATCACCTCATGTTGCCCCTCTAGCCTCCTAGGAATCATAATTTCTTTTTGTTTATTGTTTATGATTTTTTTTCCCTCCCCAACCTGCATGCAATAACAGCAATAGTAAATTATGCCTGAGTGACACTGACATACATAGCTATGGGTAAACGCATATTTGATGGCGTTATCATACCGTGTGTTTAAAAAGACACGACTCATGCTTTTTCATACTCTAAAGCTTCCAAAAATTGTCCCTGATCTGGGGCAGATGATGTTTAAACACACAGGTTGTTATGAAAAAAAAATAAAAAATTGGTTTGAGGGAACATGATGTTTGGCAAGTGGCATTAGTGGCATGATGTAGGCCGCAACAGCAGCCATACAGAACGTGATGGTTGGCAAGTGGCAGCCAGGCAGACAGCAAAAGTGCCAAGAAGGGACTGTGAGAAAATTTCTGTATTAATACAGTAATCACATACATTTATGCTGCCCCTTGAATAAACAAACACTCCCCCCCAAAAAAAATATAATTATTTTTTATACATTTCAACTGTGTGGAAAGTACACAGAAAATGACCCCCAGGCATTATTGGAATGATGCAGGCCCCAGCATTGCCTTGACTGTGATAAAATGTCAGTATTGATGCAGTAATCATGTATGTATGCTGCTTAATAAAATGGAATTCCTCCCCCAAAAATGTACATTTCAACCGTGAGTGAGTACATGGAAACTAACCCTCAGGCATGATACAGGCCCAGCATTGCCTGCACTGTGATAAAATGACAGTATTGATGCAGTAAATGAAATTTTTCTTATCTGTAAGCAATGACATAATTTTTACATTTCAATTGCGTGGAAAATGAATACACGTAAGCTGACAATTGAGAGGCATTAGCAGCATGATGCAGACTGGAGCGGCAGAAGAACTGTACCGAACATGATAATAGGCAGACAGAAAGCAACAAAGGCAAGATGGGGCACCACCAGCAAGGTGAGGTGGGGGAATGTTCTTACATCAGAATCAACTAGAGGAGTGGGAAAATCCTTATGAGTCCTCCTGGTTCATTTTGACAAAAGTAATGTTTTGGACACTAAAGGAGGACAGCTTGGTCGGCTGGGGTGTCACTATGCACAGTGATGAAAACCCTCTCTGAGATGACACTAGAGGCTGGGCAAGAAAGAACATAACGTGCTTTACCAGTTCAGGCCACTGTTCAAGTCTGCCTGCTCAGACATCTATCGAGTCAGGGAACTGGGTATGTGACAGAGACTGGCCATAGTTTAGGTAGGCCTGAACCTGGGAGTTGAGATTAGAGCTCTTGGCTTGCTGAATGGCCTCTGTCTGGCGGGGTACATGGAGAAACTGGTCCATCATGTTGAGGAGACTGAAATGGCTGGTGCGTCTACGTCATCATGATGACGTGATGACGTAGACGTAGTACGTCACGCTCTCCTCTCTCCCCGTGGCTTGGCTACCTCGCTATCCTGCTGCTTTTGGCGTCTCTACGGCCGTTCCTGCCTCCATGGACCTGGGGTGTATGTTGTTCCCCTAGCCCTTGACTCCGCTTGCTGCCCGGCGCTGTTTGTGTCTCCGGCTCTTCTGGACTGCCTGCCTCTCCCGCTTGCCTCCGGGACTCAGCTTGTGGGGATTATCTGGAGCGCAGTCGGCTGGCTGGCTTCTCTTGTACCTGGGATCCTGGATTTCTCGACTGCGGGTGCGCTTTTGGACTCTCCGGTTTTTGTTGGTGATAGCGCTCTTCTCCTCCGCTCTGTGTGCCAGGCCTTGATTCCGGTGGTAGGGGTCGATTGTGGCGGCTAAGGAGCGAGGTTGGCTGCTTCGTCTGTTCTGGACATTAGTGTTTTCTCTGGCGGCCACTACTCCCTTTGCTCTGCCTCCCCTTTAGAGATTCCTGTGATCGAGGGGTCTTCTTTTGGATATCCAGGTGGGATCTTCGTGGACATTCGAAGGAACGGAAAAAGCTGGTGAGATTATTCCTGTTTGCTCCTGCATCTATGTTCCTGCTTGTCTCCTTTGGTTCTCTTATGACCTTTTTCCTTTTATACTAACTATACTAACTACTAACGAACCCAAGTAAAAAGAACTAAACTGCACCAGAGTATACGTAATCTACTTTTTTACATGGTTTATTTCTAAGAGAGAATAAGGAGGTGAATCTAAATATAAAACATAAAACACATAGAAATATAAAAGGAACAAAAGAAAAGAAAAGGAGAACAAACAAGAAGAGAGAGGAAAAAAAAAGAAAAAGAAAAAAAAAAAAAAAAGAGTGAAAAAAAAAGGAAGGAAAAAATAATAATAATAATAATAAATAACTAAAAAGGAAGAAGAAGGAAGAAGAAGTGACACATATACAAAAGGAAAGAAAGAGGCGGAATAAGGAAAAAAGGGGAAAAAAATAAAATAAAATATATAGAGTGCAGGAACAAGGTATGGCTCCCAAAGCCAGTAGGCGCTCGGCTGACCTCTCAAGTCAGAAACTTGGGTCTAAAACTGCTGAAATAACAAAAATAGACCAATTTCTGAGGTCTCCGAGGGTTAATACGAGGGGCGCACAAAAGGAACCCGTCATAAAAAAAATTGACGATCCGGAGATGACTGAGTTAGAACCACAAAAAGCCTCTAGATACCCCGAAGAAGAAGATGGTATAATGGGGGAAGTTATCCCTAATGACAACTCCTCTCCGTTAGAAGAAATATTGCTAGCGGTTAAACAAAATGGGGATTTAATACAGGCTGTCACAACCCAACTTGGGTTTATCCAAGTTGATGTGGGACTAATAAAAGACGATTTGTCAAAAATGCGAGACAGAGTTAATAACCTTGAGA
This sequence comes from Bufo gargarizans, assembly GCF_014858855.1. Classification (NCBI taxonomy): domain Eukaryota; kingdom Metazoa; phylum Chordata; class Amphibia; order Anura; family Bufonidae; genus Bufo; species Bufo gargarizans. The sequence goes on along the minus strand of NC_058080.1, from coordinate 632,739,271 downwards.
GTTCCGTTGCCCTGATACAAAATGAATCCAAAAAAATAAATACCGAAGTCTCCACATTCAAATTAGAGTATAACCTTTTGAAGAAAAAGGTAGCGGACCTCGAGGATAGGTCACGAAGATACAACGTGAGAATAATAGGGATTCCAGAGGGTGCGGAAGAGAAGAACCCAACTCAATATATACAGAAGTTAATCTTTGAGAATTTTGGGAAAGATTCGTTTTCCTCTTTTTTTATGATTGAAAGAGCTCACCGGGTCCCAGGGGGTAAACCAATTCCAGGGAGACAACCTCGGACATTTCTTGTTAAGCTATTGACTACAGGGGATAAAGATATCCTTTTGAGAAGGGCGAGAGAATGTTCACCGGTTGTATATAACGGGAATAGATTGGCTTTTTTTCCAGATTTTTCAAAAGATATACAAGAAAAGAGACGCACATTTTTGATGGTCAAAAAGAGGCTAAGAGAAAAGGACATTAAATATTCTCTCATATTCCCAGCAAAGTTGCGGATTATTTTTAATGATAAAACTCTTTTTTTTGACACTTCGGAAGAAGCCGCGGACTGGCTTGATCGAAATAATCTATGATTTAATTGTTTTATGATCTGGCGGGAATAATAATTGTTATAAGGGGGCTTATCCCCCTAAATTTATTTCTCTTCGCTTCCTAATGAGGGTGGCCGAGTGGGGGGAGTGTGGGAGGGATGGTCATAGGAAAGAAATCTACTACAATACGTGGTAGATTATCTGCATGTGGGGGGGGGGGGGTTGGGGTTGGGCTGTGGTGCGTCAAAATAGGTGTGTTTTTCTCCTTTTTTCCTTTTTGTTCTTTCTTTGTTGTATTTCTTTCTTTCCATCTCCTTTTTCCCACTTAACCGCTGTTGATAATGTTGACTAGAATTATTGCCTGGAATATACGTGGTTTGGGGGATAGAGGAAAGAGACTAGCGATTTCTGACTTGACTCAGGTCCATCTACCAGCAATGGTATGCCTGTTAGAGACCCACCTCACTGAGGAGACCTCTAGGGTGGTCGACAGGGGATGGGCTGCGCACACTTATCATTCTACCTTCTCTAATTACTCGAGAGGTGTTACTGTCTTGATACATAGACTTATTGATTTTGTCTGCGAGGCATCCTCTGTCGACCAACAGGGGAGATTTATTTTTTTATATTGCAGGTTAAGGGGGAAGATATGTATTTTGGCCTTTGTCTATATTCCACCGCCATTTTCCTTTTCGGTCCTTAATTCCTTGGTATTATTTATGGATAAATGGCCAGAGTGTCCAACACTGATTATTGGCGACTTTAACTGTGTCATTGATCCTGTACGTGATAGGGTCTCTACGAGTGTCAGGAGCGACAGCCCGGTCCAGGGGTCTCCCCTGGCACAGTTCTGCCTGGAGGCTGGTTTTGAAGATGCTTGGGAATATTTAGGACAGGGGAAGAGGGCTTTTTCATGCTTTAGTAAAGCAGGTAAATGAATGTCCAGAATAGATCTTGCATTGATTAGTAGTAAACATGTGAAATTACTAAAGCGAATGAAATATGAAACGAGGTCAATATCGGATCATTCTCCGTTACTACTTGAATTCTGCTTATCTCAGGAAGGATATACATCAAAACCTCCTTTTAGACTAAATCCTTACTGGTTATCAGTTATAAAGACACATGAAATAATCCAAAATGAAATTGGCCGATTCTGGGATAATAACTATGGTTCAGCAAAAATCCAAGTGGTATGGGATACGTTTAAGGCGTATATGAGGGGATTGATGGTTAGTAACATCGCGAACCTTAGAAAGGAGTATGGGAAAAAACAGAAAAATCTAGAAGAACGTGTTGCACTGGCGACAGAATCCTTTTACATGAATAAGACGGAGCAGAATAGGGAAAATATGCAAAGAGCCACACAAATATATTCTAATTTTTTACTGGATAAGGCCCAACAGAGCCTTTTCTTTAAAGGGCAAAAATATTTTACAGAGTCAGGGCGACCCGGTAAATTTCTGTCTAGAGTAATTTCAAGTCAACAATCTAAAAAATATATAGATAAGGTTCGACTGATTGATGGTAGGATGGTCACTAGACAGGGCCCGGTAGAGAAGGCCTTTGTTGATTATTTCCTTGATTTGTATAAAGCCGAATCTAACATCACAGATGATAAGATAGATTTCTATCTTGACAGGATCATTTTTCCAACTATTACTGAGACACAAAAGAAAGCACTTGAACTAGAGGTCTCAATTCAGGAACTTGAGGGAGCTATTAAATTATGTTCAGCTAATTCCACTCCTGGTTCAGATGGGCTCCCATATGAATTCTATAGTAAATATAGGGATTGCATTCTCCCGAGACTGTTGGAGGTCTTTTCTGAATCAATGGAGGATGGGAAGCTCCCAGACTCAATGATGGAGGCTGTAATAATATTAATTCCAAAAAAAGGCAAGGATCCTTTAGATTTAGAATCTTATAGACCAATCTCACTGCTTAATGCAGATGTAAAGCTTCTTGCGAGGGTCCTGGCTACAAGGCTTTCTAGTGTTATTTCTTCTATTGTCCATCCGGATCAGAGTGGCTTTGTCCAAAACAAAGGCACACATCATAATTTACATCGGCTTTTTTCTAATATTCAGGCCCCTGGGGGGACCACTCGCTCCATCCTGTCGTTGGATGCCTCCAAGGCCTTTGACAGGGTGGAGTGGCGCTTCCCCTGGAAGGTTCTGGCAAGGATGGGCTTTGGGGAAAAGTTTATACGTACTCTTAAGTTATTGTATAGATCCCCAAGGGCAAAATTGAGTCTTAATGGAATCTTGAGTAGTAGTATTGATTTAAAAAGAGGCACGCGGCAGGGCTGTCCATTATCTCCGCTATTATTCGATATTTATATTGAACCCCTTGCGATGGCCATCAGGCAGGATGATCAGGTTAAAGGATTTGGTACGCTAGGAGTACAAGACCGTATCTCCTTATATGCGGATGATGTTCTGTTTTTTATAGACCATACGGAAATCACTCTTCCTAGGATTATTCAAATGGTTAAAGCATTTGGTAAGGTGTCTGGTCTTCTTATAAACTGGACCAAGACCAGCTTGATGCCAATAGACCCCCTGCCACAGAAAGAGGCTCTTGGGACACAGTTAGACATTGTTGACACTTTTCAATATTTGGGTTTGACTATATCACCTCGGGTTGAAAATTTTGTACAACTTAATTTGATTCCCATAATGGTAAGGACTAGAGCTAAAATAGGGATCTGGCTGAGACTTCCCCTATCCAGAGCTGATCGAGTTTCACTAGTTAAAATGGTGATATTACCACAATTTCTTTATGTCCTCAGGAATACACCTATTTGGATACAAGACAAATATTTTAAACTCATTGAAAAAATAATCAATGATTTAATATGGGGAAGAAAGCGAGTTCGAATAAAGCTGGAATATCTGTATAAATCTGTGGAGTGCGGGGGTTTAAATCTCCCTTACTTTAAAGGGTATTTTATTGCAGCCCAGTTATTGAGATGCTATGAATCAGAGAATAGTGCATTGTTGGGGAAGCTGGTAACTAGCCATGCCCACAATAATATTTTTACCTTGTTGGAATCTGGTTTATTAAAGAGTTATGAGTGGGGCTACAGAGAGACCATAAAATTACTCCTGAAAGTATGGGCTACAACTAGGACATGGTTGAAGGTCAAGGGTTCACTTACATTTACGCCTCTTTGGCATAATCTATACTTACAAAGGCTAGATGATATTGCAGCTGACACATTTTGGCAGAAGAATAAAATTTTGTATATTTCACAGGTAGTTAAAGATAGAGAAATTAAACCGTTTATAGAGATGACACACAGTATAACAAACCTTTCCTGGTTTAGGTATTTTCAATTGCGTTCAGTCCTATCCAGTTTGGATGATAAACTGGTGTTGGATATAGATAATTTATCTTTTTTGAATGATTGGGTAGGGGGTACACTGTCTAGAATAAAAATTTCAAATATATATAAGTTATTACTTAAGGCACGGTTTAGTGACACACAGTCACCAGGACAAAAAGCGTGGGAGGTGGATTGTCCGAATTTACAAGTAGAAGGATGGGAGAATATTTTTGGGAACCTAGTTTCACTATCCCAGAACTTCAACCATGTTTTAATACAATTTTATATTTGCCATAGATTATATATTACTCCTTTATGGATGAATAAATGTGGATTAAGAGACAAGTCTAATTGCCCTAAATGCGATACTGTAGGAGCGGATTTTCTTCATATGATATGGACTTGTCCAGAACTTACAAACTTCTGGAATACTATAAATAATTGTATTAGGTATAAACTAAAAATACGAATCCCTTTTGAACCACAAGTATTCGTGCTTAATGATCTCTCCAAATTAAATAATCATAAGTATCAAAAGATTCTCCTGGGCAGGATATTGATGTTGGCTAGAGTGTTGGTCAGTCGAACCTGGTTTGCTCGATATACTCCAGATATAATTATATGGATGAATTTAATTGCTAAGGTAAAAAATTATGAGAAAATCATGTACAAACAGAGGGAGGCTGAGGAGAAGTGGATTAAGATATGGGGTGGTTGGAGAACTTGATTAGTTGTGTTTAATTTCCTTAATGATAAAGGACTTATTTTGACGCACCACAGGTAGGGGGGGGAGGGGAGGGTTTCTTTAGGGAATTGGGGTTGGGGGGAAATTGTATTCTTTGTCTTCTATTTGTAATGTTTTGATATACTAATTAATAAAGATAATCAATTTAAAAAAAAAAATGGCTGGTGCTACTGCTGTTGCAGTTTCTGCTGCTCATGGCGGTGGGAAGGTGTGATGCGATGGGGGGCCTCTCGTTCAGACACGCTGGTGGCCGGCGTTTGCTTGCTGTAAGCTGAGGCAAATTGCATACACAGTGTTTTCTGGTAGTAACATAATTTGTCCTCCCTGTCTGCCAGAGGAAAACATTCCCACCATTTTGCCTTGGTAGCGAGGGTCCAAAAGCATGACTATCCAATAATCATCAGACCGCTTGATGTCAATGATAAGCCTGTCACTGCATAAGCAAGCCAACATACAGGTGGCCATTGTAGCCAGCATGCCTGAGGAGCCACTTCTTTCTGGCTCCGCCCCCCACTGAGACGATTGGGTGTCTTGCCCAGTGCCATCCTCATCATAGTCCTCTTGCTCCTAGACCTCTTCCTCCTATTGCAGCTCCTCTTCCTCATCTTCCTCCTCCTCCATGGCAGATTTCCTTTTTGTGTCCCCATCAGCTATAGGGTGGACAGCAAGATGTGTCAGCTGCTCTTCTTCTGCCTTGGTCCCCTGTTGCATGAGTGTCAGCATCTGTTCTAAGATAAATTTGAGAGGGATGACGTAGTTCATGCCGCAGTTGCCCTTGCTGACAAACTTGCTGCTGAGGCTGTCTGGTGCATGACAAAATTGTTCACGTGGGTTCTTTGGCCCCCTTGACTGCTATTCCCCAACTGTCACAGTCGCTGCCCCCAATGCTGCTACTACCACCATCAACAAGGCTATGCCTGGGGTCTGCAGTTTCCTCTTCCATCTTTTCCTCAGTGCAATACAAATGTTGACTGCTCTCATACAAGCCGTCAACAGGGGGACTCTCTTGACTATCTGCTGTAGGATATGGTAGGATTTTCTTGCCACTTCTTGGGTAAAAGGAAGGCGCCCCTCTAAGAAGGGGCAGTGAAGACTTGGATGACTCAACTGAAAGCCTTCTTTAGGGCTGCAAGGAGGAGGAGCAAAAGAAAAAAAAAGAAAAAAAAATTTGAGAAATACGGGGAAATGGATTTGTGTCTAAATTCGTTATCACTCCCAGATATTTTTGTGTGCTACCCTTTTTTCTTCTTTTTCTTTTTTTTGGGCTTCTTTATAGTGGTAGAAGTCCCGTGACCCATAAACATATTTAAGTCCAAAAGGATGCTGTTAATATCATATGGAGGATTAAGTGTATAAGTTGGAGTATAGGAATATAAAAAAATGGCATAAAGGAAAAGATAGAAGTCAAAGATGTTTCTAGTGATGTATTGATGTCTTAGAAAGTCTTGTATGTTATTAGTGGCAGGGAAATGCATTTCCCAAGTCTCTGTGCATTGGGTCCAAAAGTATAGGAAATGGTGTTGGTCTCCTGTGGATTGATCCATTTGTGTCTGACATGACTGGGTGGTGGGTCAGTCAGGGGTAGGTGCTATCTAATGTTATATACTGCAATGTTGTAGGGGGTACCCCCTCATAGGTATTACTTGTCAGCTCTTTGTGGGGAGGTAATAATTATTTACAGCAAGATTGTGGGCAGGTAGTCGCTTTCATGATAGAATATCACTGTAGCGTGAACTTTTTATGTTTTCCATAAATATTACCCCAAAAACTTTTTGTGAGTAGTATATATATACAAAACTAAAGCAAACAGCAACACTCTTCAAGGTTCCAGGTGCAAATCGTAGATGAATCCCAGACTAGAATCCTCAGGAAATAAATATAAAATTGTAGGCAGCACTATTGTATGAAATAGAAAAAGTGTACTCCTTTATTCACCCAACAAAGTGTCAGCTCATCTCAATGGAGCTTTTGTCAAGCAATGACTATAGTGCTTAGTACATCATATAAAGGTGTGTCAATAGGTGTACAGTACATGATTACATCGTGATTTCATAATGAAAATGACAATTGACAATTGAAATCAAAACATGATTTTTTTTTTAATATACATGTGAAAAAATGGGTATCCAATGATTCAAACATACAACAGTGATCATGATTAGAATCTTTGAAACCAAAAGTAAAAAACATGTATGTGAAAGTGTAATAACCCATATAGTAAATTGAATTAATCAGTGTATCTCACATGAATATAATTAAATACATATATTGGCAGATAGCTCACCCTTATTTGTAACTACATCCATTGCCTAACTTGGCATTTCACAAGCAGTGCATCAGTAAAATATGATTGTGGAGAGAAGCCAGTAAGGGATCCAAAGAGAACAATGCCCATGCTCATCTACGTGTGCCGGGACTTCCTGTGCATCATACCATCTAGCCCAAAACAAAGATGGAGTATAGAGTATCTCCGACATTGACAGTGCATGTATTAAAACGCGGACTTAAATGTCTTCATAAGTGAAAGTAATGATGGAGCATACATTATGTGGTATAAATTATAATGGGCAAATGAGGCGGAACATATACCACCAATCAGAAACCCGTTTGATGTTGGCATTAAACCTACGGTTGTCAGCCAGCAGGTCACGCCCCCCATTGGGCAAAGTCTAAACACAGGGCAACACAAAAAATGAAAACAGGATATGGATGATTATACCACTGGATTTATCTACAACTGGCAAGGTGAACAAAAGAGGAATAGGAGACCTAACAACAAGAAGTACACTAAGACCCCGACATGTCCCAAAAGGACGGAATCTACAAATATCAGTGCTTCACCATCCCCTTCCACTAAGACTACACCAGCTAGATCTAACCGGAGGGGGTAGAAATCAACAGAAATGGCGGAAGAGGAAGACAATCCAAATCACAGAGGAACTTGAATCTGAGAAAGAAACAATAGAGGTGAATATTTCATCTACTGCTCTTACACTTTCACAATTATCAGTACTTGAAAAGGGCCTTTCATATTGTCTGGTAAAAGAAACTGATTGGTTTCAATTGGAACTGGACCTGCACAGACTATTTAGGTCGATCAAATTAATAGTCTGGTTTGAGGGACAACATCCAGCGGCCAAACCTTACCATGCTGCTGAGGTTTAACTCAAACTAGAACACATGCAACTTTCTATGAAAAGTGATTTCCCACCCCAAATCAATCATGCCACTGTTGATACCTTTATAAATGCAATTAGACTTGATTTGAATGTACTACAAGGTAATAGTGATGTTAATCCAGTATTCCGACCTAATCTTACATCTAAGGAAATAACGGCCCTTAATGAAATGTCAAAAACCCTCATGTAACTATCAAACCAGCCGATAAGGGCGGGAAGATCATTGTCATGAATACTGTTGCGTATGTTAATGAGATCAAGCACTGATTAGCTGATTGTGAGGTATATAGAAAATATACCTCACAAATATTCAAAACAATCAAGAGGAGAAAGCGCTGCCGGCACTGCTACACCTGACCAGTATGCAGGGTTGCAAGGAGGACACAAATAAAGCGATTCAGCAAATGGATGCGGTGGTGCTCTGCTGAGATAGACACAATGGTGTATTCAGGAGAGAGAGGAGAAGGAGACAGCGGCACTCACCAATTCCAAGATAAAACGTCCAGTTTATTAGGCTTCTATAAAATAGGGTACAGGCAGGTCTGTGCACATAAGTCAAATGGAGGTACGGCTACAGCTGTTTCACGCTAAGAGCGCTTCATCATGCCTTTCATGCTGTGGAGGTGAGTGACTGACCTATAAAGGTGAGGTCAGGCCACTCCCCCCACCGCATCACATAGAGGAACACAGTGTTAACTCATTCAATACTCTATTACACCAAAAAAAAAAAAAAAAAAAAAACAGTTTGTCAAACAAAAACAAATAAATCATTCCTATCATTAAAACCTAATAGTCCCATCGCTTCTGTCTTGATGATCCATAATGCTTCTCTCTGTAGGAGAAGCTTTTTTCTGTCTCCGCCGCGAGGCGGTAATTTCACTATCTCTAGACCTGCAATCTGTAGGAGGTCCTCGCGATTTTGGTGCGATTCTTTCATATGTTGGATTAATCTAGTGGCTCCAATTTCTGTTTTAAGGCTATACTTGTGCTCTCTGAAACGAACGAAGAGGGGTCTGAAAGTTTTTCCAATATAAAATTGGCCGCAAGGGCAAAAAAGGGCATAAACTACAAAGGTGGATCTGCAATTTATGAAGTCCCTCACTCTGTGTTTTATAGCTCCAATTTTTAAATGTGCACCTCTCCGCATCTGTTCACACATGGAGCAGTGTCCACACCTGAAATTGCCCTCAGGGACGCAGCGTTCAAGCCAATTCTTGTTCGCATTACATTTAAACTGGCTCACAAATATACCACACCAATCAGGATGCTCACCAACTATAGTGGAGCCCGGTTTACTGTTCACCCTTCAGCTTAGATAATAATTATATTAAAGAAAATATGACTGGCTCTCAACTATTTACTTATGTTTTTATTCAACAATATACAGGGTGGGCCATTTATATGGATACACCTTAATAAAATGGGAATGGTTGGTGATATTAACTTCCTGTTTGTGGCACATTAGTATATGTGAGGGGGGAAACTTTTCAAGATGGGTGGTGACCATGGCGGCCATTTTGAAGTCGGCCATTTTGAATCCAACTTTTGTTTTTTCAATAGGAAGAGGGTCATGTGACACATCAAGCTTATTGGGAAGTGCACAAGAAAAACAATGGTGTGCTTGGTTTTAACGTAACTTTATTCTTTCATGAGTTATTTGCAAGTTTCTTACCACTTATAAAATGTGTTAAAAAATGTGCGGGGCTGGAGGAGACCAAGGATGTCAATCAAGTTTACTAGGGCATGTCAAGTGGTGAGAGAATGGAGCCTCTAGGAGCAGGAACAATGCCCCCCTGCTCCTAGAGGCTCATTTACATATTATAAAAGTAATTATTTAGCAATAACGGCGGCATGCAGGGAGGTGTAAGTAATAGTTATGTTCAGCTGACATTAGCACATCACTAATGTCAGCCAGCTTGATACCGAATTTTTGGATGACAGAAACCCTTTAAGGCCAAGGTGTTGGAGGACGTGAACTCCTCTGGTGCTACAGTGACTGAAAGAACGGCTACAGAAGTGAAAAAGACCACTAAAGAAGCAGAGGTCTCTGAAACTGCCGCCAAAGTGGGAGAAACCATGGCTGGAAAGAAGGAAGATGTGAATCAGAGGCACATAAAAGAAGCGAGCACGGATAAGCCTCCTCTGCTTAAGGAGCTCTGCAAGGCAAAGGACAATGGGTTGGGACACGACCATGACTGGTACCTGTTTGGTCCAGTGTTGCAGCAGTCCAAGAAAGAACGTGAGAATGTGCAGAAGCCAGAAAATCTAGAAAGAGAGTACCGGCTCATGAGATGGGCAAGAAAATCTCATTGGTCTTTTCGGCTATGCAATAAACTCATGCCTGGGTCTGGCAGAATAAGGAGAAGACTGTAGGCCAGGTTGATGCCCGTTCAAGAGCATCTGCATTTGATGCTAGTGTCCACCCCTACAGGCTTTAACAAAGGGGGGGGGGGGATGTGAGGTAGTGATGGGCCTCATGGCTGCTAGTGGAGATTCATGGCAGGAGTTTCCATGTCTTCCCCCATCAGTCATCAGTGGCAGACATCTTGCAGTCCTGCTACGATACTGCAGCTTCACAGCCAGGAGGGTGAAGAGCACTACTAGAATAAACACACAGATCATTTTTAAATAAATTAAATAGAGGGCCCAACACTGAACTTTAGGGTACACTATTTATAATGGCAGAACATTTAGAATAGCAATACTTGAACACAACTCTCTGGACACAGTCCTTGAACCAGTTTTTGATTAAAATTCAAAGTATACATTGTAAACCTTTAGACCTTATTTTACTCATTATGAGTCTGGGAGACAGTATCAAATGCCACCAAGTGTCACCAAAGTGATCTCATAGAGAAGCAGGTGAATCCCAACCAGGCAACTTTCATTCATTTATCCTTAGTTCTAAATTCTTAGAAATGTATGTACATATATATATATATATATATATATATACTTGAGAAAGGTCCAAGCAAGCGGACTGAAACGTTGCATAGGTGAATAAAGGTCCACACTTTCTTTTCACCAACGGATGTGCTGCGGTGTCTTCATTCTTTTTATATATATATATATATATATATAGTAGCAGTGGATCTGCCAGAGGACCACATGACGGCCATTTAAAGGGTGTATCTCACCCAGAGAAGCCTGGGTGAGAAAAGAAAAGTCCCGGCAAAGCATGGAAAGGAGGTGTTGTTTGCACCAGGAGTGTGTCACCAAGGGACCCAGCCTTGGTGGAGTAAAGGCCCTAGATATAGGTGGCCACTAAGCTAGTTGGTGGACACCAAGCTACCTAGCTTAGCTGGTTCCAGCTAGTCCAGGGCAGACTTTTACTGGGAACAGGCAATGTGTTGGGTGGGTGCCTGTTCCCCATGCTCCACTCCGGGATTTAAGAATATTCCCATGTCCAGGGATGCTATTTAATCCTGTTGCTGGACTTGGGTGGGGCTCTCAGTCTGAGGAAGGAGCAGGCTGTGCTAAAGCCTGTGGGAGCTGGGACCCTCTTACCCTGTGTGGATTAAGCACTGCAGTGTTTTGGGGAGCTGGGTGGTAGACCCGAATCCTGCTAGAGAGGGACTATACTGTTTAGTCAGTGGCCAGATGGCTGAGGATTTGTTTTGATTTATGTTTTGGTTGTTGTTTGTGCATGAAGACTGCCAAATAAATGCACTGTTTGGACACTAAAGCCTTTGTCTGGAAGAGGTCTGTGAGAATGACCCCCGAATAAAAAGACGATCCCTTACAATAAATAAATATATCTATCTATATATATATATATATATATATATATAGAGAGAGAGAGAGAGAGAGAGAGAGAGAGACAGTGGAGTGTGAAATAGTGTGACAATTGCAACCATATGTATCTTGGGGATTATATGTGAGTGACTATTTTCTATGCAACCAAGAAAGGGTTTAATAAGCTAATTCCATTGCTTCCCGTGAGACGCAGATGTTTAATGTGCTGCAACTAGCCCACAGAAATGGATGAAAGATAATTGATAAGTGTGTAAACACCAATTATTTTTAATGTATGCAGTAAACCACAGACCACAGAATAGAAAAATTGAAACATTTCTCTATTCTGTGGTTAGCTCTTTAGCGTGCACCATATTAAGTAAAGATCAGTGTTAAAATGAACCAGTCAAAACAATAATCAAGCATAAATGAAGGACACAATTCTAGATCAGGGATTCTTAAACTTTTTCTACTGGGAAACCTGGGCCTCATGGCCAACCTAACCAATAACTAGGTGGCACCTCATTGCTCAAACCCAGCTCACAGTTTGAGAAGTGCTGTTCTAGATTAACTTAATTGTAACCAGTCATTTAAATGCATGGATTCTGATGTTTAATCTTTTTCAAGTTAAAAATGATATAATCTTCCAGTGCTGCCCATAAAGTTTACTTTCATATTTCAGCATTAGTAAACTAACATTTTGCCTTCACATGTTTTCCTGAATGACTGACTGATTAGCAGAGACTTTTGAAAACTGTTCAACTCCATGATTTTTTTACAGACTATTAAGCCAATAATGCATAATAAAAGTAAAGACCAGTAGACATGGATTTATAAGAACTATTTCTTGAAATGTGTAATTTACACCATGAATCATAGGGTGGAGGAGCATTGATGTGAGGGGGCTTTGCAGGTAACACTGTGAGCTATTTATTTATATTTAAAGAAAAACCTGTGAAGATTGGCTACCACTGCATTAACACCCAAAGCCACCATTATGTTCTCCCAGCATGCTCCTTTTCTCCATCAGACTGCTGGAAACATGTGATTTTCATAGTAATGGGCTGAATGCAGAAAGGAAGTTTCCTTCATTTGGGTTTCATTGCAGAACACACCCAGTTGAGCAGCTAAGCAATTGTGAACATTTGCAGTACTAAACACTATGGATATATAAGGACCCCTTACTCTTTGCCTGAGCAACCAGGTTTATTTGTTGTTTCTGCACTGCTGGGATTGATTTGGATTGCATATTGCCTGTAACTCACATTAGTTCTACATAGAACAGAACAGCTAATGAGCACAGCAAGCAGTTAAATTTAATGTATAGCATTCTGTAATCCTAATGCCTATCAAAAAAATTAATAACCAGACCATATACAATATAAATAATTTTATTGATACAATTCATAAGGAACAATCCATACATAGAGAACAGGTGCAGGGAAAGGTGGCATCTACAAGAGGAAGACACAAGGGCAGTGATTCAACACAATATCCAATGTAAGCAATAATAGAGTGCAAGTGCAAAGTGCCAAATGTATAAAACTTATATAACACAGAATCAATTGCCCATTATGTGCTTTCTCCAGGATGGCGCCGGGGTATTTATTGCGGTGATGACACCACGGTGATGACACCACGAAGGTTCGCCGAAACGCGCGTCGGTGCTGGTGCCATCTCGATTTACCCAGAAACGCAGCAAACCGCAGGTCTGAATTGACCTGCGGTTTGCTGCAATTGCCGACACTGGGGGGTCACAGGACCTCCCTGGGCATTGTCCCACGGTGCCTGCTGATTGATTTCATAAGGCACCGGGATCCGATCACCGCCGGCCACGCGGCGGTGATCGGAACTACACATGACGTACCAGTACATCATGTGTCCTTAAGTATCGGGACATCATGCCATACCAGTACGTGATATGTCCCTAACAGGTTAAAGCTGAGGGCGGCAAAAAAAAATCATAGATTATGGGGGACATTTTTTAACCAGGGGAGCTACATGGGGGACATTATTGAAGCTGGGGACAATAAATAAAAATTCCTACACTATGAGGGACATTATTTAAGACAGGGGCCTACATTGGGGGCATTATTAAAGCTGGGGGTGGTAAAAAAAAATTCATACACTATGGGGGACATTATTTTACCAGGGGACCTACATGGGGGACAATATTGAAGCTGGGGACAATAAAAAAAACTCCTACAATATGTGGGACATTATTTAAGATGGCGGCCTACATTGGGGCCATTATTAAGGCTGAGGGCGGTAAAAAGAAAAATCCTACACTATGGGGGACATTATTTTAGCTGGGGGCCTACCAGCCTGTTAGTGTTCTCAGAAGGGTGTGTCAAGAAATAACTGCCAATCAAATTCATCTATTTTTCATGTGCGTTTTTAACGGATGTGCAAAACGGATGCAAAATGGACATTAAAAGCTGACACATGGCCATAAAATGGATGCACACACGGATGCAAAATGGCCATGAAAAACTGACAGTGTGTACGTTTTTAACAGGCATTTTTTTCACTGTTGTGTGCATGTAGCCTTAGAAAAAGAGGTTTAACATATAAATATTGATTTAAACAATGGGTCATTTTCTGATAATATATTCAATTTTGCACTTCTATATACTTAAATAGTAGGAATCATACCTCTGCCCAACATCTCTATTAATGCCTTTCTTTTTGCACACAAACGGTTTAATAATGGTTAATAAACCTTGGTTTAATTGAACATGTTTTGTTTTTCCATTGTGATTAGTTTTGTTTCATGACTGTAGCTCTGCCTTTATTATTTTACTGCAGTTTACACTTTACTAATTTACATAATAAAAGTTTTTCCAATTACCATTTCACATTTCATAAGCTCTAAAAGTTGAAAAAGTAAAATTGTCTCCATAGCAGCAAGAGTTTCCAACACTTTCTCTTTGAAATAATTTTTTTTTTTAATTTTGAGAAATAAAAAAAATAAGAGTAAAAAAAGTGAGGTGCTGGTGGTATCCCAGCTGCGTTGGTGACCTCTTCCTCCTCCTCTGCCTTCGCCTTGTGCTTCCACTGTGCCCCCGCTGTCAGGTGGGAATGCCACCAGCAGTGAATCTATCAGCGTGCGCTAGTACTCGCACATCTTATGATCACGCACCAGTGACGGAATTAAGGAGGGTACATTGTCTTTGTAACGGGGATACAGCAGCGTGGCCACCCAGTAATCAGCACAAGTTAGAATGTGGGCAACTCGGCGTTGGATGCGGATATACTACAGCATGTAATCGCTCATGTGTGCCCAGGCTGCCCAGAGGCAACGAAAAGCTGTCCTCGGTGGGAGGTGTATCGTCTGTGTCCTCTGTATCCCCCCAGCCACGCACCAGTGATGGCCATGAGCTGGTTTGGGTGCCAGCCTGCTGTGAACACGGTTCCTCCTCCATCTCCTCCTCCTCATCTTCCACCTCGTTATCCTCCAGAACTGTGCCCTGGCTGGACAATTGTCTACCTGGCGTTTGTGGGTGCAGGAACCCACCCTCTGAGCCACTTGTGAATGACTGGCCGGAAACCCAATGAAATTATCCCTCTTCCTCCTCCTCCTGTGCCACATCCTCTTCCATCATTGCCAGCAAGGTTTTTTCAAGGAGGCATAGAAGTGGGATAGTAACGCTGAGAACAGCATTATCGGCACTGGCCATGTTGGTGGAGTATTCGAAACAGCACAACAAGGAACACAGATCTCGCATGGAAGCCCAGTCATTGGTGGTGAAGTGGTGCTGTTCCACAGAGCAACTGACCCGTGCATGCTGCAGCTGAAACTCCACTATCGCCTGCTTCTGCTCGCACAGTCTGGCCAGCATGTGCAAGGTGGAGTTCCACCTTGTGGGCACGTCGCAAATGAGGCGGTGAGCGGGAAGGCTGAAGTTGCGCTGCAGTGCTGACAGGTGAGCAGCAGCAGGGTGGGAAAGCCGAAAGCGCGCACAGACGGCCCGCACTTTTTGCAGCAGCTGTGACATATCAGGGTAATTTTTTAGGAACCTCTGCACCACCAAATTCAGCACATGCGCCAGGCAAGGGATGTGCGTCAAACCGGCTAGTCCCAGAGCTGCTACGGGATTTCGCCCATTATTTCACACATCATCGGTCTGTTTGTAAATGGCCGTCCACAGCTCCTGAGCGGTGCAGGGTTTGTGCCACAGATAAGTTTTAAAACTGCCTGCTGTCGTTTACCCCTGGCTGTGATGAAGTTGGTGGTGAAGGTGTTACGCTGACCGGATGAGGAGCCGGTAGAGGATGAGGAAGCAGAGTAGGAGGAGGAAGCAAAAGGAGGCAAACTGAAGGGCCCTGTAATCCTCGGTGGTGGAAGGACATGTGCCAAACTGCTATCTGCCTCAGGCCCAGCCGCCACTGCATTTACACAGCATGCTGTTATGGAGATATATAACGTCCCTGACCGTGCTTACTGGTCCACATATCCGTATCCCCCACTTGGTTGTGCAGGGAAGGGATGGCATGCCTGGAAAAGTTGTGGCGGCTTGGCACGACATACTGTGAGACAGCCACCACCATAAAGCTTTTAAAACTCTCCATCTCCACCAGACAGAATGACAGCATTTCAAAGGACAGTAATTTTAAAATGCTGGCATTCAGGGTCGTGGGTGGGTAGGGGGGTACTTCCTCTCCCACTCCAGTGTTTGGGAGATGAAGAGCTAAACGCTTCTGTGGGACATTGTGGAGATGCTTGGTGACCCAGGTGGTGGTATTGCTGGCAGATTCTCTGTTTGCGGGGTGGATGAAGAGGCCGAGACTGCAGTCGAAGAGGAAGCAGGAGGAGCCAGAGACCTTTCTTCGTTTTTGAAGTGTCTACTCCACTTCAGCTCCTGCTTTGCACTTAGATGCCTGGTCATGCAGGTTGTGCTCAGGTTGAGAACGTTTATGCCTCGCTTCAGGCTCTGATTGGCACAGCGTGCAAACCACTCGTGTCTTGTCTTCAGCATATTGTCTGAAGAACTGCCACCTAAGGGAACTCCTTGGAGCTGTCTTTGGTGTGCTCTGTCCCTCGCTGCGGTGGGCAGTAGCAGGCGTACTGTCTAGGGGATGGCCGCTTTTGCACACTGCTCCCTCTTCGGCTGTGCTGGTGGCTCTGTGCAACCACCGCCTCTTCTTCTGAACTACACAGGTCACTCGCATGACCTTGATCGTCCTCCACATTTGACCTCATCGTCCTCCACATTTGACCTCATCGTCCTCCACATCATCTTCCACCCAGTCTTCACCCCTGCCCTCCTTGTCGGTCTGCACACTTTCAAAAGGCGCAGCAGTTGGCACCTGTGTTATAGGTGCACTCAATCTCTTCCACTTCTGGGGCAGGGCTAGGTGGATGGCCCTGGGAAACCCTGCTAGCAGAGTCATCAAAAAGCAGAAGAGACTGCTGCATGACTTGGAGCTCAGACTGCTTGGCTGATTTGCAAGGGGGTGAGGTGAAAGACTGATGGACATCGGCTGCAGGTGCCAACTCTGATCTTTCAGCCGGAGACTGGGTAGGAGACAATATAAAGGAACTGGAGGCTCTATCAGCAACCCAATCTACTATCGCCTGTACTTATTCAGGCCTCACCATTCGTAGAGCCGCATTAGGCCCAACCAAATACTGCTGAATGTTCTGTCGCCTACTCGCACCTGAGGTAGGTGTTTCACTTGTGCGTGTAGCTGGCACAGATCGACCACGTCCTCTCTATGCAACAGTAGCTCCACCAGCAGCACCACGACCAAGGCCACATCCCTTATTTAACGTTTTCCTCATATTTTCTAATTTAGGATCTTGCCCAAAATGGGTGTTTTTTTTATAGCAGAATAGAACAACAGTATCTAAAGGGTGTATCTCACAGTGACAGATGCAGACAGGGCCGCAAATTAAGTATTTTGCTCAAAAAGGGTGTTTTTTAATAACAGAGTATGACAGCAGTATATAACGCTTGAATTTCACACTTACATATGCAGACAAGGCCGCAAATTAAGTATTTTGCCCAAAATGGGTGTTTTTTGAATAACAGAATATGACAGCAGTATATAATGCTTGAATTTTAGACGTACAGATGCAGCAAGGACTGGAAAATTGAGTATTTTGCCCAATAAAGGTGTTTTTTAGAACCCAGAAAATTATAGCTGTATTTCTAGCTTAAATTGCACAATGACTAATGCGGCAGAGGCCGCAAATGTGGGGTATTGCCAAAAATTGGTGTTTTTTAAAACTCTGAAAATTATTGAAGTATTTCAAGCTTGTTTTTAACAACCACAAAGTACTTTGGCCAAAAAGGGTGTTTTTTTTTAATAACAGAATAAGACAGCAGTATATAATACTTGAATTTCACACTGGCGGATGCAGCAAGGGCTTTAAAATTTCTTTTTTTGCCCAAAAAGGGTGTTTTTCAAAACCAGGAAAATTATTGCTGTATTTCTAGCTTAAATTGCACACTGACAAATTCTGCAAAGGCACCAGATGTAGGATATTGCCAAAAAATTGTGTTTTTTTAAACCCAGATTATTATTACAGTATTTCAAGCTTGGATTTGAATGTTACAGAAGCACAAATGCCGTGCTGGTGCACTGAGCTTGCATAAAATGACCGCCGACGCCCACCTAACTAACAGACGGATAAAAGTCATTTTTCTGTGTCAATGGTCTCAGGGCAGTGTAAAAAGATTATGCACTGCACCCACAAAACTAAATCGAGGTAAATCATTGAGTTAACAAGCACTTCTGATTAAAAATTTCTTTCCTATTCTCTACCTCACAGCAGCATCCTCTCCCTACATTAGTAACAGCAGAGTGACGTGCATCGCTATGTGACTCTAGCTTATATAGAGGCTGGGTCACATGCTGCACTGGCCAATCACAGCCATGCCATTAGTAGGCATGGCTGTGATGGCTTCTAAGGGCACAGAGTTAAACGCTTGTTGATTTTCACAAAGCGCCATAAAATAGCCGAACACCGAACCCGAACTTTTACTGAAATGTTCGGGTTCAGGTCCGGGGTCCAAAAACCTAAATTACGGTACGAACCCGAACTTTACAGTTCGGGTTCGCTCAACCCTATTTAGTTCAGTTAGTAGTTGGAGGAAAGACAAGAAGTTTAGTTTTTGAGAGGTTCAATTTTAGATACAGAGAAGACATAATGTTAGCTGCCGGATAATTACTGGTGTTTTAGAGTAGAGCAGGGGTATGTCAGGGGATGAAGTGTATAGTTGGGTGTCGCCAGCATAGAGATGGTATTGAAAGCCAAATCTACTGTCCAATGGGGGCTGTATAGAGGGAGAAGAGTAGTGGACCTGCTACTGAGCCCTGAGGAAAGCCGATTTCAAGAGGAAGAGGAGAAGAAGAGCCAGCAAATGAAACACTAAAGGAGCGGCCAGAGAGATAGAAAGAGAACCAAGAGAGAACGGTGTCCTTAAGGCCAATTGAGTGGAGCATGGTGAGGAGGAGTTTATGGTCTACGGTATCATTTCTTTTTGCTGTTAGGATATCATTAGACACTTTAGTAAGGGCTGTTTATGTAGAGTGAAGAGGGTGAAAGGCAGATTGTAAGGGATCAAGAAGAAAGTTTGCAGAGAGACAGCTTATTCAGCGAGAGTAGACAAGACATTCAAGGAGTTTAGAGATGAAGGGGGCATTAGAAACAGGTCTGTAGTTAGTAGCACAGGTCGGGTCAAGAGATGGTTTCTTTAGTAGTGGGGTGATAATAGAGTGTTTGAAAGAGGAGGGAAATATACCAGAAGAGAGAGAGAGGTTAAAAATTGTAGTTAGGTGAGTGATGACAGCTGGGGAGAGGGACTGGAGGAGGTGTGATGGAATAGGATCACTTCTACAGGTTGTGGGTCAAGAAGAAGAGAGAAGCCAGGAGACTTCTTCCTCTGTTATAGGGTCAAAATAGGAGAGAGAGCATGTAGAGGAATTGGAGGGAGGAGGATTGAAATTATTTGGGGACTGGGAGATTATTTCCTGCTGGATACTGCCAATCTTGTCTCTGAAGTAAGTGGCCATGCCATCAGCGCAGAGGTCAGTGATAGGTTCTGGAACTTTAGGGCTTAGAAGGGAATGAAAAGTGTCAAAGAATTGTTTTGGGTTATTTGAGAGTGAGGAGATGAAAAAGTTGAAGTACTTTTGTTTGGCAATGTTGAGAGCCGAATTATATGTTTTGAGCATAAATTTATAATGGGGGAAGTCTGCTGATAATCGCGATTTTCTCCATAAGCATTCTGCACATCTAGAACACACACCTGTAGAAAACGTGTTTCAGGTGTGTGCCAGGGTTCCTGTGTTTTGTGTCGAGAGGGACGTATTGATTTTGGAGCAACTTCATCTAGGGTGGTTTTGAGGGTTTGGTTGTAATGATTGGCAGCCAAGTCTGGACAGGGGAGGGAAGTGATTGGGGTAAGAGCTAATTGTAGGGTTGCTGGCAGTTCATGGTGTGTATGTTTCTGTAAGTGTGAAAAGTAGGATTGCCATGAGAAAAGTGAGAGCTCTTTATGGTAAATGAAAGAAGATTGTGGTCAGAAAGTTGGAAGGATAAGTTACTAAAGTTTGAGACTGAGCAATGACTGAAGAAGACTAGATCAAGTATATTGACCTGTTCATGCGTGGCAGAGGAAGTAAGTTGTGATAGGCCAAGAGAGGAGGTTAAAGAAAGAAAGTGAGCGGCTGATGGGGAGATAGGATCATCAATGGGGATATTTAAATCACATATAATAAGAGTTGGTGATTCAGAAGATAGGAAGTGAGGAAGCCAACCTGCAAAGTGATCCAGAAATTGGTGGGGGGAGCCTGGGGGACGATAGACAACTGCAACTCTCAGGGGGAATGGATGGAAGAGTCTGATGGTGTGAACCTCAAAAGAGGGGAATGTGAGAGAGGGTACAGGGGGAATGACCTGAAATGTGCACTGTGGAGAAAGTAGTATGCCTACTCCTGCACTGTGCCTGTCATCAGGTCTGGGGGTATTGGAGAAGTGAAGTCAACCATAGGATAGGGCAGCAGGGGAAGCAGTGTCAGAGGGTTAAAGCCAGGTTTCTGTAAGGGCTAGCAAGTTCAAAGAGCATGAGAGGAAGAAATTGTGGATTGGCACTATTGAAGGCAACAGAAAATTGCATTAGGCTTGTCAGTAAATGCAAAAAAAGGAAGCGACCACTGTGGTACTCAGCAGAAGTGGCTGATTTATAAGATTAGGCAGAGAGAGGCCAAACAAGTTATAAGAGCTTCTAAAGCACAGGCAGAAGAGAAATTAGCCCAGTCAGGGAAAAAAGGCGATAAGGCATTCTTCAGATACATAAATGAAAAAAGGAAACTAAAACAAGAAATTACCAAATTAAAAACAAAAGAAGTAAGGTATGTGGAAGAAGATAAAGAACTAGCTGACTGCCTCGAAAAATACTTCTGTTCAGTTTTTACAAAGGAAAATGAAGGAAAAGGACCTCAGTTAGGAAATAAGACTAAAGAATCTTTTGATGCATATGTCTTTACAGAGGAAGAGGTTCTAAGTCAGCTGTCTAAAATTAATACAAATAAGTCACAGGGGCTTGATGGGATACACCCAAAGCTATTGAAAGAGCTCAGCGGTGAACTAGCAAAACCATTAACAGATTTATTTAACCAATCACTGGCAATAGGAGTTGTCCCAGAAGATTGGAAATTAGCAAATGTTGTGCAATTCACAAGAAAGGTAGTAGGGAGGAATCGGGCAACTATAGGCCAGTAAGCCTGACATCAATTGTGGGGAAATTAATGGGAACCATACTGTCACGGAAGGTGTACAGAAAACTAGAAGACACAAAATGAAGATCTGACTGACTGGATCCAAAAAAAGGGAACCTAAAGGTAAGCCCTGTAACAGCCCTAGCTCTCTCCCTTACTGCTCAGCCTACGCAAAAATCTCTATGGTAGATGATTGCATACCCTCGTTCCTCGACTGTATGACACCTAAACACCCTATAATAGTGAGGGGACATGACCACCGGCTCCCTACACTTAATACAGAGGGAGTCAGGGTCACCTAGGATCCAGCAAACAGGAAAACACAAATGAATGAACAAACTTCAGTAGTAGCATCCAGCATGCACACACTCCAGGAAGTTGTGTAAATCGCAAAGTGATGCAGTATGGGAGGGTATTTAAAGGGATACAATTAGTGCAACTAGATGACAGCTGAGAGAGGGAAACAAGATGACAAAACGAAAGCAAAACAAAAGAACTTCAAGCAGGAGGTTCTGAAGAACATCTGTCAGAGCTTCTCAGATGTCTGGTGGTGACACATAATTAGGGTCCATTCACACGTCCGTTGTTTGTTTCCTGATCTGTTCCGTTTTTTGCTGAACAGATCTGGACCAGATCTGGACCCATTCATTTTCAATGGGTCCTGAAAAAAAACGGACAGCACAATGTCAGATTTTTTTTCAGGACCCATTGAAAATGAATGGGTCCAGATCTGGTCCAGATCTGTTTAGCAAAAAACGGAACAGATCAGGAAAGAAACAACGGACGTGTGAATGGACCCTTAAGGAGAGGATTGTGGAACATCTAAAATCCCATGGATTGAAAGATGAAAAACAGCATGGGTTTACTTCAGGGAGATCATGTCAAACTAATCTTATTGATTTTTTTGATTGGGTGACTAAAATAATAGATGGAGGAGGTGCAGTTGACGTCGCTTATCTAGACTTTAGTAAGGCTTTTGATACTGTCCCACATAGAAGGCTTATCAATAAATTGCAGTCTTTGGGCTTGGACTCCCATATTGTTGAATGGATTAGGCAGTGGCTGAGGGACAGGCAACAGAGGGTTGTAGTAAATGGCGTATATTCAGACCAAGGTCTTGTTACCAGTGGGGTACCTAAGGGATCTGTTCTGGGACCCATATTGTTTATTATTTTTATCAGCAAAATTGCAGAAGGCCTTGATGGTAAGGTGTGTCTTTTTGCTGATGACACAAAGATTTGTAACAGGGTTGATGTTCCTGGAGGGATACACCAAATGAAAAATGATTTAGGAAAACTAGAGGAATAATCAAAAATCTGGCAACTAAAATTTAATGTTGATAAGTGCAAGATAATGCACCTGGGGTGTAAAAACCCAAGAGCAGAATATAAAATCAGTGATACAGTCCTAACCTCAGTATCTGAGGAAAGGGATTTAGGGGTCTTTATTTCAGAAGACTTAAAGGTAGGCAGACAATTTCATAGAGCAGCAGGAAATGCTAGCAGAATGCTTGGGTGTATAGGGAGAGGAATTACCAGTAGAAAGAGGGAGGTGCTCATGCCTCTCTACAGAGCACTAGGGAGACCTCATTTGGAGTATTGTGCTCAATACTGGAGACCATTAGAGTTGAGCGAACACCTGGATGTTCGGGTTCGAGAAGTTCGGCCAAACTTCCCGGAAATGTTCGGGATCCGAACTCGACCCGAACTTCGCCCCTAACCCGAACCTCATTGAAGTCAATGGGGACCCGAACTTTTCGGCACTAAAAAGGCTGTAAAATAGCCCAGGAAAGGGCTAGAGGTCTGCAAAAGGCAGCAAAATGTAGGTAAATCACCTGCAAACAAATGTGGACAGGGAAATGAATTAAAATTAAAATTAAATTAATTAAAATTAACCAATATCAATTGGAGAGAGGTCTCATGGCAGAGAATCAGGCTTCATGTCTCCCACCACTGGAACAGGCCACTGTCAGATATTTAGGCCCCGGCACCCAGACAGAGGAGAGAGGTCCCATAGCAGAGATTTAGGCTTCATGTCATAGCAGAGAATCAGGCTTCACGTCACCCAACACTGGAACAGGCCACTGTCAGATATTGTTAGGCCCCGGCACACAGACAGAGGAGAGAGGTCCCATAGCAGAGATTCAAGCTTCATGTCATAGCAGAGAATCAGGCTTCATGTCATAGCAGAGAATCAGGCTTCATGTCATAGCAGAGAATCAGGCTTCACGTCACCCACCACTGGAACAGGCCATTGTCAGATATTTAGGCCCCCGGCACCCAGACAGAGGAGAGAGGTCCCATAGCAGAGAATCAGGCTTCATGTCATAGCAGAGAATCAGGCTTCAAGTCATAGTAGAGAATCAGGCTTCACGTCACCCACCAGTGGAACAGGCCATTGTCAGATATTTAGGCACTGCAGCATGTAGTCGCTCATGTGTGCCAGGCTGCCCAGAGGTAAGGACAAGCTGTCCTCTGTGGGAGGCGTATCGTCATCGTCCTGCGTTTCCCCCCAGCCACGCACCAGTGATGGGCCCGAGCTGCGTTGGGTGCCACCCCGCTGTGAACATGCTTCATCCTCATCCTCCTCCACCTCCTCCTCATCCTCGTCCTCCTCGTCCTCCAGTAGTGGGCCCTGGCTGGCCACATTTGTACCTGGCCTCTGCTGTTGCAAAAAACCGCCCTCTGAGTCACTTCTAAGAGACTGGCCTGAAAGTGCTAAAAATGACCCCTGATGTGCTGAGGTGGTATTCCCATGTCCTCATCATCAGGAAACATAAGTGGTCTTGCGTCAGTGCATTCTATGTCTTCCACCGCTGGGGAAGGGCTAGGTGGATGCCCTTGGGAAACCCTGCCAGCAGAGTCTTCAAACAGCATAAGAGACTGCTGCATAACTTGAGGCTCAGACAATTTCCCTGATATGCATGGGGGTGATGTGACAGACTGATGGGCTTGGTTTTCAGGCGCCATCTGTGCGCTTTCTGCAGAAGACTGGGTGGGAGATAATGTGAACGTGCTGGATCCACTGTCGGCCACCCAATTGACTAATGCCTGTACCTGCTCAGGCCTTACCATCCTTAGAACGCCATTGGGCCCCACCAAATATCGCTGTAAATTCTGGCGGCTACTGGGACCTGAGGTAGTTGGTACACTAGGACATGTGGCTGTGGCAGAACGGCCATGTCCTCTCCCAGAACCAGAGGGTCCACTAACACCACCACGACCATGTCCTCGTCCGTGTCCCTTACTAGATGTTTTCCTCATTGTTACCGTTCACAACAATAAGAAAAAAATTATTTAGCCCAATGTATTGAATTCAAACTCAGGCCTTTTTTTACAGGCACCTAACACTTTCTGGCTATCTATTTAGGTACCGTATTACACTAATACAGGCACAGCAGTAACCACAGATTTAGCTGAATATAAATTGTAGGCCTAGAATTTAGGCCCTGGATGACAGGTATACGTTTACGGACAGCATTAGACTTGGAAATGCACAGTAGCGTGTGAAGTTATTGAGGATGACCCTATCAGCACCTTCAATGTAATATACCCTTTTTCATGTATAGATTTAAACTTGGCCTGATACAGCAGAAACCACTGATTTAGGGAATTGCTAAGTTTGAAATTGTATTTCAACCCAGAACAAAAACTTTGCTTTGACGGACAATAAATAACTTGACCAGCCACAGCAATAACCACAGATTTAGCTGAATATAAATTGTAGGCCTAGTATTTAGGCCCTGGATGACAGGTATACGTTTACGGACAGCATTAGACTTGGAGATGCACGGTAGCGTGTGAAGTTATTGAGGATGACCCTATCAGCACATTTAATGTAATATACCCTTTTATGGATAGTTTTAAACTTGGCCTGCTACAGCGGGAAACCACTGATTTAGGGAATTGCTAATTTGGGAATTGTATTTCAACCCAGAAAAAATATATCCTTTGCCAGACAGCAGACAGTATTACAATTGGCTAGCCACAGCTGAAACACCAGATTTAGGGTACTGCTATTTTGGCAATTGTATTTCACCCCTCAATAAAATAGTAAGCACAGCCTATTGGTTAAATGTACTTGGTGGCAGCTTGTGCTGGCGCACCACAAGACACAAAATGACCGCCGATCACCCCAGAAAAAAGTGACAGAAAAACGCTCTGGGCAGCCTAAAAACAGTGAGCATTTAAATAGCAGAGGTTGAATGATTCACAGCTGTAGATCGATCACTTCATTAAGTGTTTTGGAAGAGTAAATCCCTGCCTAATCTCGCCCTAACAGCAGCAGCTGCATCCTATCCCTACACTGATCAGAGCAGAGTGACGTACGGCGCTACGTGACTCCAGCTTAAATAAAGGCTGGGTCACATGCTGCACTGGCCAATCACAGCCATGTCAATAGTAGGCATGACTGTGATGGCCTCTTGGGGCAAGTAGTATGACGCTTGCTGATTGGCTGCTTTGCAGCCTTTCAAAAAGCACCAAGAAAGCGCCGAACACCGAACCCAAACCCAGACTTTTACGAAAATGTTCGGGTTCGGGTCCGTGTCACGAACACCCCAAAATTCGGTACGAACCCGAACTATACAGTTCGGGTTCGCTCATCCCTAGAGACCATATCTCCAGAAGGATATTTATACTTTGGAGAGAGTTCAGAGACGAGCTACTAAACTGGTACATGGATTGCAGGATAAAACTTACCAGGAAAGATTAAAGGACCTTAACATGTATAGCTTGGAAGAAAGACGAGACAGAGGGGATATGATAGAAACTTTTAAATACATAAAGGGAATCAACAAGGTAAAAGAGGAGAGAATATTTAATAGAAGAAAAACTGCTACAAGAGGACATAGTTTTAAATTAGAGGGGCAAAGGTTTAAAAGTAATCAGTAAGTATTACTTTACTGAGAGAGTAGTGGATGCATGGAATAGCCTTCCTGCAGAAGTGGTAGCTGCAAATACAGTGAAGGAGTTTAAGCATGCATGGGATAGGCATAAGGCCATTCTTCATATAAGATAGGGCCAGGGGCTATCCATAGTATTCAGTATATTGGGCAGACTAGATGGGCCAAATGGTTCTTATCTGCCGACACATTCAATGTTTCTATGTTTGTTACGGACCGACCATGTGTTCCAGAGTGTGCAGTTAAAAGAAACTGGAGAGAATGTGCAGTTAATAAGATTTTTGGAGTTTCGGGATTTTTGGAGAAGTTAGCAACAGAGGGAGGGCCAGGATTTGGTTAAATATCCCCTGCAGCTAGTAGCAGGAGAACAGAAAGAGACAGCAAGTGGTTGAAATAATTATATTGATGATTTTTATGCTGCACCATGGAGGAAGATGGGTCAGTGTAATGTATGAGGGTATAAAGTGTATGGGAACTGAACAAGAGTGAGGGAAGGGGGGAGGGAGTGATGTGGAGAGAAGGGACAGAGGGTGGAAGGTGTGTTTGAAATTGAAAGTAGACAGCCATAGTGATGAGAAGAGCAGCCAGAACCTGAGTGAAACAAAAGCATAGCATACCTGTGCTGTGTGTAACTTTGTTTAAGTAGCACACACAGCATTTCCGTCTCCTGCCCTGTCTAACTGCCATGATTAACTGCCAAGCGCTTAGGCAAAATGGCGCTTTGGCAGAGATGGTGCTTTTGGCTCGTGCTGACCCCTGCGATGCCAGAGTCGCAAGGTGACATAGTGTGCAGGTGGCGGCAGCATCAGGAGGCCACAGAGTGGCAAGGTGACATAGTGTTGAGGTGGAAGCAGTATGAGGAGACCACAGAGTGGCCCAATCACAAAGTCTGTAGTTGGTGGCAGCATCAGGAGGGAACAGAGTGTGGAGGTGGCGGCAGCATCAGGAGACAATAGAGTGGCAAGGCGACATAGTGTAGAGGTGGGTGGCAATACCAGTACCCGCTGAAGATGGTGGGTGAAAGAAGGAGCACATGGCATCAGATGTGTGGCATCAGGCGGATGGCAGCATCAGAATAGTAGCTGAGGCAGGTAGGCAGAAAAAAACAGTCTCTTTTGTCAAAGTGTGGCACCATGGATGATCTAGTCTGATGCATCAGGAATTGGTAGGTGGAAATCCTGGCTGATCCACGCTTGATTCATCTTGACAAAGGTCAGTCTCTCCACATTTTGGGTTTACAGGCGAGTTCTCCTTGGGGTAACTATGGTCCCCGCCGCACTAAACACCCGCTCTGATGCCACACTACTGGTCGGGCAGGACAGCTTTTCCAGGGCAAACTTGGCCAGTTACGGCCACAAATCCAGTTTGGCTGCCCAGTAGTCCAGCATATATTCAATGTCGGTTGGCAAGGTGCACTCCAAGTATGCCAGCACCTGCTGGTTCAGGTTTTGCTCTACGTCTAGCTGCTGGTGAGTAGTTTCTTCACTATGCAGGTGAAGAAAGCTGCTCATCAGTGACTGTAGACTCAGGCTGCTGCTGATGGAGCAGGTACTGCTTCTGCCACCCCACCCCTCCCCAGCAGCCATGGCAGTAGAACGTAAGCACGTAAGCATGTAAGCACAGAGTGCCCCCCGGTCAGACTTTCGAGAGAATAGACAATGACGCAGATAGGCAGCAGCCAACTGACTACATAGGATGTCTCTATAGTAGTTCAGTTTGTCCTCCCTCTCAGCGGGTCAATAAGGGGCCTAAATTTTGGACCGGCAGTGAGGGTCCAACAAGGTGAAGGGCCAGAAGTCCTCCTTATGCCCAATGGTGACAATTCGGCTGTCACTATGCAAGTGGGCCATTTGCACAAGTGACTCGGAGGGACTCCCTGCCCCCATCTCCACTGCATACTGCCACCGTGTGTCTGGGTCCTCTGCCTCATTTTCCTCATTGCCCTGTAGCTCCTCTGGCTGCTCCTTCTCCTGTCACCTGTGTAGAAAAAACATCCATTTCGCTACACATTGTTTGTGCTCAAATGTCCTCCTCCTCCAGTTCAGCCCCCGCAGGGCTCATGTGGCCATGAGATCTAGGCGCCACTTCTCCAGTACCCTGACCAGCCATATTTACCAGCATCTGTTCCAGGACATGAAGAAGTGGAAAGACATTGTTCATTCTGTAGTCCTGGCGACTGACAAATAACGTGGCCTCCTCAAAAGGCCTGAGCAAACGGCAGGTATCACGTATGAGCTGCCACTGGCTGACATCAAAGTTACACAGGGGACTACTCCTGTCCGCTTGGCTCATTAGGAAATCGTTTATGGCCTTTCTGTTCATATAGTCAGTCCAACATATGGAGGGTGGAATTCCAACGGGTGGAAACGTTGCATATCAGCCTATGTTGGGGGATTCCGTGTATGAGTGGCAAAAGTGCATGCAAAGTTTCCTGGCCATTTTTAGGATGTATTGCAGATGGGTGGAAGACTTCAGGAACCGCTTGACAACCAGATTGAACATGTGTGCCATGCAGATCGCATGGCTCAGCCCTCCTTGACGCAACGCCGACACAATGTTCTTCCCATTGTCACCATGAATCTGATTTTGAGTTGTCGGGGAGAAAGCCAGGATTCGATTTCTTGACGAAAGACTCGGAGCAGTTCCTCCCCTGTGTGACTCCGTTCGCCCAGGGAAATGAGGTGCAGAACAGCGTGACAGCGCCGTGCCCTGTACATGTGGTATGCTGAAGGGGCACTGTGACTTGTCCCTGCAGTGGAGGCTGAGGACATAGTGGAGGATGAGGAGGCAGAGGCGAACATTGTCACAAGACCAATAACATGGCAACATGAAGGCATAAGCGACGTGACCTGGCCAAGTTGCTGGTGTGGCTGTGCAGGAACAACATTCACCCAGGGGGCCGTAAAGGACATGTATTGTACCTGATCGTAGTTACAGCTCCACACGTCGGTGCTGCCGTGCACTTTGGCAGACACCGACAGGCTCAAGGACTGGCCCACCTTCTGTTCTACATATTTGTGCAGGGCTGGTACTGCCTATTTGGCAAAGAAATGACGGCTTGGGACTCTCCACCTCAGCTCAGCACAAGCCATCAGTTCTCTATAAGGTGCAGAGTCCAACCCTTGGAAAGGGAGGGACTGCAGCACCAGCCACTTGGACAGGAGCACATTCAGCTTCTGCACCGTTGAATGAGTGCTCGCATACTGTTGTCTCTGTAATCGCTTCAGTGATCGATTGCTGACGGAATGCATGACGAGGAGGAGGAGGAGCAGGAGCCTCAGGACCGGCAAATGATGGGAAGGACAGACAGCTCCCTTCGGCTGAAGTTGTGGAGCCTTGACTGCCAGAAACCGGGTGCATGCCAGTGGGTAATACAGCGGTTGCTGCGGCAGGGTGGACCACCACAATGTTGCCACAGTTCTCCCAGGCCACTTTATGGCAATGCTGCATATTTTGACGGAGGGCCGTAGTGCCAACATTGGCACCCTGGCCACATTTCACCCTCTGCCCACATATTCTACATACGACCACGTTCACCTCCTCCGGCGGCTTAAACAAACCTGCCACACCGCCAAGTAGGTGATTTTACCCCCAACACTACGCACTGACTGACTGCTACCGCTACAGCCTCCTTGAGCCCCTGCACCGCTACTTCCTTCCCACTACTGCCACCCTGCTGACTCCCGCTCCGCTGGCTCACGCTCTAGCTGCCACCCTCTTATCCCAAAGATTATGAAGCTTTTTGTCACCCGACTCCTGATCAGCTACATCATCGAGTACAGTCTGCATGTCACTGATGTCCTCTAGAGTTGAGCGTGAATATTCAAAAAGCTAATTTTATCGCGAATATCGGCACTTCGCTATTTCGTGATTACACTTCACAATGATGTCACTGTGTACTGTGTAAAAAAAAAAATGTGATCATCCTTCCCTGCTTCTAGCTTTTTGGTCCAAATGAGAAGGCTCCAATATTACTTACAGTGAGTCAGTGAGTGTAGCACGAATATTCATAACACAAATATTTATTGCGATGCGAATATCGCCACTTCGAGAGGACACTGATCCCTCCCTTCTGTTAGCTTGTGGGCAAATGAGAAGGATGCAAATATAGTTGTCAGAGGTTAGCAACATCCCTAGCAACCAATAGGAAAGTTGCCCACCCCTTTAATATATAATAAGATCCTTCCCAACAGCCATTTTGTGCAGTTTCATGTTGTTGGTTGTAAGAGGAGCTTGAATACTGTGCTGTCACTGTGCTGTGCTTTTTTAAAAACAAATAACATATCTGAAATATACAGAACTGATAGTGTTAGAAAGGGTAGGTTAGTGTAGCAAATAGGTTCTATTGTAGGCATAGTGTTAGTCAGCTGAAAGATATAATCTGTTTAGTTAGTGTGAGATAGAGAGAGAGACTAGTGTAGATAGAGGGAATAGTGTAGCTGATAGGTGCTAGTGCAGGGTGTAGTGTAGGGTATAGTTAGCTGAAAGATATCCATTTAGTTAGTCTGAGATAGTATAAGCTAGTTAGGGAATAGTTTAGCTAATAGGTTCAAGTGCAGGGTGTAGGTTAGGTATAGTAGGCTTTAGGTGTGTTTAGTGTTTTTACTGTTAGTTTCTTACTCTTTAGTTGGTGTAGTGTTTGCGTCTTTTGTTAGTTAAGAAAAAAAGTTTATTAGTGGTAGTTTTTATTGTTAGTTTTTTTTTTCTGCATATATAAAGTAATATGCGTACTTCACGCAGACGTTCAGGCAGCAGGGGTAGGAGAGTTGGTTCCAGTGCTGGACCGCTACCAGCACGGGGCCGCTCCTCTACCCACAGAGGGGCAGGCGCAGGTGTCAGGGGCATCAAACTCATTCGTGACTTTTTGGGGCGTGGCATTCGCCCCATTTCCTCAGGATGCTGAGGAAGTAGTGGCTCTCCTCTGGCCTGGCTCCGAGCAGCAGCAGCTGCACTCAGCCTCCTGCAGGACCAACCCCCAGCCCCCAAGAATCTACCCTGCTCCTGTTTGATGAGGAGGAAGGTAGGCACCCGAGGCACATGGTGCGACAGGTTGCCAGGGAGCCCAGCGTCAGGGGCTCCACTGGTAATGGCAGCAGGAGGAGGCAGCAGCAGCAGTCTGCTACCAGGCCGTGCTCCAGCTCGTGAGCTTAGGAGAATGGAGACACATTGGACCTGATGTTCTGGCCGCACTACAGGCTCAGGTCCAGAAGTGGCTGACACCCCGCAGGCTAGAGGCAGGTAAGGTTTTCTTTGACAACGGCAGCAACCTCCTCGCCGCCCTCCATGCTGGCATTCTTACACATATGCCCTGCATGGCACATGTCCTCAACCTTTTGAGTTCTTACGCACATTCCCAGGGTTGAGTGACATTGTGCAAAGGGTACAGAGGGTTAGCAGCCACTTCCGATGCTCCCCAACCGCCACCGTGTCCCTGTCCAAACTGCAGCAGGAAAACAGCTTGCCCCCTCACAGTCTGATTGTGGACAGCGTGATGCAGTGGAACTCCACCCTCCACATGCTTGAGAGGTTGTGGGAGCAGCGACAGGCGGTGAGGGAATACCTGCTAGATCTAGGCACTCCAGGGCCATCACTCCCATACATCACTAATGCAGAGTGGGGGCAGATACAGCAGGTCTGCCACGTGTTGGCCCCATTTGAGCAGGAAATCACAATGGTCAGTGGGGAGCATGTCGGCCTCAATGACGTGCTCCCCATAGTATTCCTGCTGGTTGGGACACTAGATTGCCTGCTCAAGGCTGGGGAGAGTGCCTTGGTGGAGCAAGAAGAAGCAACACTGTTCAACCAAGACCAGGCCCAGGAGGAGGAGAAGGAATTTCTTGATGAGTTTGATGACGTCCAGTAGTCTGGGCCTGGTCAGGAGGGAGAGCCATGTGTTCAGGAATTACATAGAACTGCCACTAAACTTTCCCCCCATAACGAATGCAGCTGTGCTTCATTTTGGTTGACTTGAAATATAAATTCTTATTCCTTAAAGTTCAAGAAAAATGTACACTTATCCGGTCCTCTACAATGCTGATGTCTGGAGGGGGAGAAAATTTCAGGGCTTCCAGGGAGAGATGGGGTAGATAGATATATTATAGCAGTATGGACAACATGTATATATCTATCTACCCCATCTATCCCGGGAAGCCCTGCATTATTCTCCTCCTACAGACATCAGCAGCATTGTAGAGGATCGGATTACAGTATGTTTTGCTTAAACTTAAAGGAATAAGAATTTATAGTTCTAGTCAACCAAAATGAAGCACAGCTGCATTTGTTATGCGGGGAAAGTTTAGTGGCAGTTTTATGTAACTCCTGAACACATGGTGCCTTTCGAACAGACTCCAAAATCCAATCTGCTGAATGACAGCATAGGTGCTCCACTGTGCCTGTCAGCCCCCTCCTAGGTGAAGTCTGCCACGGGCTGTGTGACACTACCCCCCGTGTGTAGCCAAGCCTAAAATCTAAAGGCTTATTCTGCACCATGACCTGCGATCGATGATCCGGGCTGCGCACTGTAGGTAGCCACCAAAGACCACGCCAGCAGCCGTGGCTGAGTCTTCACCGATGGGAAGGTGAACTAATCCCAATGGCAGAGCAGTGGATACTTCCATAACCTGCCTTCTGTGATCAGATGGGCAGAGCACGGATGGGTCCTGCCATTGGCCGGAGCCCAGCGTGTGTGCGGTGCCGATCGTGTATGGGTGGGGAGAGCGGCGGTACCCAAGCCTACTCACAGATAAAAGGATGATGAGAGAGCTGCTGCTAATTTTGGACTAATTTATAGTGTGCTTTATATAATTAAAATACCTTTTTGTAAACAAATTGACAATGGAAAATATAGCATTTTGTATGCATGTTACCGCATTCCGGCTGCAAACTTAGAATATGCTGCTGTCAGAGGTGTCTTATTTTATCTTTTGTTTTGCCCTGGTCTGGTGTGACCCATTTCTGGGAACACATTCCTGTTGCACACTTAGAACATACAGCTGTCAGAGTTGTTTTAGTTTATTTTTGGTGTTGCCCTGGTCTGGTTGGGGCCCATTCCTGGAAACATATTCCTGCTGCAAATGAAGAACATGCTGCTGTCTGTTCCTGCTGAGTTAAGCCGAGCTATGTGTATGCCTTAGACTCGACCATTACCATGTTGCTGCTGCTGCCTATCCTGATCATGCTGAGTTATGTATATGCATTAAACTCAAAATTTACCTTTACCTGCTGCTGCTGTCTGTCCTGATCTTGATGAGTTATGTGTCGGCCTTATCCTACAGTGTTACCACTGCTGTCTGTTATGTTCCTGCTCTGTTAGGCCCATCTATGTGTATGCCTTACACTACAGCTTTACCATTTAACTGCTGTTGTCTGTTCTTTTCATGCTCAGCTATGCCCATCTATGTGTATGCCTTACACTACAGCGTTACCATTTACCTGCTGTTGTCTGTTCTTTTCATGCTAAGTTATGCCTATCTATGTGTATGTATTACACTAAAGCTTTACAATTCACCTGCTGTTGTCTGTTCTTTTCATGCTCAGTTAGGCCCATCTATGTGTATGCATTACACTACAGCGTTACCATTTACCTGCTGTTGTCTGTTATTTTCATGCTCAGTTAGGCCCATCTATGTGTATTACACTACAGCATTACCATTTACCTGCTGTTTTCTGTCCTGCTCTTGCTGAGTTTAGTTGAGCTAGGTGTAGGCCTTATAATATACCCTTAAGAATTATCTGCTGCTGCAGTGTGTCCTGATACTGCTGAGGACAACTCGCATGGACCACTTATTCTCCTTTATCAACCATTGAGTATTAGAATTCTCTTAAATTGGTGTGCATTAGTGTTGAGCACGAATATTCAAAAAGCAAATTTTTATCTCGAATATCGCCACTTTGAGAATTTGTGAATATTTCAAATATAGTGCTATATATTTGTTATATTGAATATTTGTAATTTTTTCCATCTGAACACAAGAGTCCTCCCATTGCCCCACAAGCACACTGTGTTTCAAAAGAGGTAAGGAATTTGCTAGACACAGTATCTCTATTGTCTGATTGCAAATGAGCATAGGCAAGTAAGGTGTTAATTTGCTGTTGGGGGAGGAGCCTTTGTGGGAGTGTGTGTATATATATGTACACAGTATTAGCTTGCTGCTAATTCAAGTGCTGCTTGTCTAAGTGCATTGGAGATTTTCAGGAGATACTCAGTAGGTAATCTGGAGGTGGATACAATCTAAACAAGTAAGATTTGTTTGTTTAAAATCTTTCCCCTCTTTACAATGGCAGACCTGGTTCTGTGCAGGAATTGTTATGCTTTTATTTCAGGTTCCACTCTTCAGAGGTTTGGATACTGTCTGATCTGTAGACAGCTCTCCTTAATGCAGCAGGAAATTACCTTTTTTAAATATGAGATTTTTAAATAAACCACTAAACAAACTCAGGCTGAGAACATTGCAATGCCACTGCCACAGAGGCCCCCTAGAAATGGAAGATGGGTTACTGTAGGTTCTGGTAGACTGAGAGTTGTGGATAGAAGGCATGTCCCACAGTCTGTGGCTCTCCATAATTCATTTGCAGCACTTATAGAGTGCAAGAGCAACATGGAGGATGGCTCAAGCACAGTGTGTGAGAAACAATCATCTCCCATGCCTAAAGTATGTAAGACTGCAACCAAAGACAAAAAGGAGAAGGTGAGGATTGATAGTAAGCAGCTGTTGGTGGGCAATTCCATCATAAGAGGTGTGAAGTTTGAGGCGAATGGTGTTGTGAGATGTCTCCCTGGTGCTACCGCTAGCAGGGATAGACGACGGGTCCTAAATATTGTTAGGCAAGCAAAGCAGGAAAGGGAAGTGGATGTTATTCTCCATCTTGGGAGAAACGATCTGGCATGCAATGAGGTTTCAAAGGTGAAGGAAGCTTTTCACACACTTGGAAAAGATATACGGGAGGTTGCATCAACTGTTTCATTCTCTGCAGTTTTGCCTGTGCAGAACCTTCAGCATGACAGGAAGATGCACATTAAGGAATTCAATGTATGGCTTGGTGAATGGTGTCTGAACCAAGGGTTTGGCTTTGTGTTTCATGTTAGCTCTTGTTGGAATGGAAAAGAACTGTACAAGAAAGATGGTTTACATGTTTCTCTCAAGGGAACGAATGTCCTCGGTGAACAGTTCCAAGTATTTGCTAAGAAGGATTTAAACTAGGAAAGGGGGGCAAAAGAGTGATAATCCAGCAGTCCGACTGCCCCCGGAACAATGCCAGAAGAGGCCAGTAGCACAAAGGTTAAGAAATGACAAGCTCAGAGTCTTGTCTACAAATGCTCGCAGTCTAGGGAATAAGATCAATGAACTTGGGGCTATAATGGCATCTGAGAATATAGATGTAGTGGCTGTTACTGAGACGTGGTTCAAGGGGAGTAATGACTGGGATACATCAATACCAGGGTTCTCTCTATACAGGAAAGACAGAGTAGGCAAGAAGAGGGGAGGGGTGGCCCTGTATGTGAAAGATAGCATAAAATCTAATTTGATACAAGTTAGCGAGAACAATTTGGAGTCAGTTTGGGTTACCTTGCAGCTTGATAATCATAAGGTAACTCGTGTAGGTGTGATATATAGACCACCTAGCCAAGTCAAAGAATTAGATGATCTACTAGTTGAGGAAATAGCTAAAATGACATTGAAGGGGGAAGTTATCATTATGGGAGACTTCAATCTTCCTGATGTAAACTGGAAAACCAAAATAGCTAGTTCTGCCAGGAGTACAGATATTCTAAATTCCCTACTGGGATTATCTCTACAGCAAGTAGTGGAAGAGCCAACCCGGAAGGAGGCCATTTTAGATTTTGTATTCACAAATGGGAATTTGGTATCTGATATTACTGTAGGGGAAAGCTTAGGATCTAGTGATCACCAGTCAGTGTGGTTTAGTATAAGTACAGTGACTGAGTCACACCACACAAAAACAAAAGTTTTAGATTTTAGAAAAACTGACTTTTCTAAAATTAGATTAGTGGTACACGAGTCCCTATCAGACTGGAACAGTTTCATTGGAGTCCAGGAGAAATGGGACTACTTAAAAGTGGCACTATTGAAGGCAACAGAAAATTGCATTAGGCTTGTCAGTAAAAGCAAAAAAAGGAAGAGACCACTGTGGTACTCAGCAGAAGTGGCCAAAATTATTAAAAACAAAAAGATAGCATTTAGGAATTATAAAAAAAAAACAAAATGAGGACGACAGACAAATTTATAAGATTAGGCAGAGAGAGGCCAAACAAGTTATAAGAGCTTCTAAAGCACAGGTAGAAGAGAAATTAGCTCAGTCAGGGAAAAAAGGCGATAAGACATTCTTCAGATACATAAATGAAAAAAGGAAACTAAAACAAGGAATTAAAAAAATCACAGAAAAAACTAAGATGTTTTTATCTTAGTTTTTTCTGTGGTTTTTTTGTTTATGTAGTGTTTGCTTGAGGGAGTGGCACCTTCAAGTGTGAATGCGCACCTAGTATCTTGGGAGTAGCATTCCTCTGCACTTTTGCCCCCCTCCCCTATCCAATGAGCGCCTTAATTAGGTGGTACATATGGCTGTGCTTGCTCCTCCTCCCATTGGTTGCTTGATGCACATGGAGGTTACTAGGAGCAGCACACCATATGTGCGGTGTCTGCGCTCCTGAACATAGAAGCCCAACGGCTTAGGTAGGTTTAGCGTAGGACCCGCCTGACCTGAGACCACCTTGACGCTTGGTGGCGGGCTTAGATGTGTTTTGATCAAAATATATCGACTAAGTGTCTCAGACATTATCATATCAGGGTGAGGACTTAGTCCATATATAGTGCTTGCATCTGCTTTAATAAGTGCATTATTATCTTGTTTCTGTGGTTTTCTAAAACAAGGAATTACCAAATTAAAAACTAAAGGAAGGTATATGGAAAAAGATAAATAACTAGCTGACTGCCTCAATGAATACTTCTGTTCAGTTTTTACAAAGGAAAATGAAGGAAAAGGACCTCAGTTAGGAAAGAAGACTAAAGAATCTTTTGATGCATGTGTCTTTACAGAGGAAGAGGTTCTAAGTCAGCTGTCTAAAATTAATACAAATAAGTCACAGGGGCCTGATGGGATACACCCAAAGCTATTGAAAGAGCTCAGCGGTGAACTAGCAAAACCATTAACAGATTTATTTAACCAATCACTGGCAACAGGAGTTGTCCCAGAAGATTGGAAATTAGCAAATGTTGTGCCTATTCACAAGAAAGGTAGTAAGCAGGAATCGGGCAACTATAGGCCAGTAAGCCTGACATCAATAGTGGGGAAATTAATGGAAACCATACTTAAGGAGAGGATTGTGGACCATCTAAAATCCCATGGATTGAAAGATGAAAAACAGCATGGGTTTACTTCAGGGAGATCATGTCAAACTAATCTTATTAATTTTTTTGATTGGGTCACTAAAATAATAGATGGAGGAGGTGCAGTAGACATCGCTTATCTAGACTTTAGTAAGGCTTTTGATACTGTGCCACATAGAAGGCTTATCAATAAAGTGCAGTCATTGGGCTTGGACTCCCATATTGTTGAATGGATTAGGCAGTGGATGAGGGACAGACAACAGAGGGTTGTAGTCAATGGAGTATATTCAGACCAAGGTCTTGTTACCAGTGGGGCACCTCAGGGATCTGTTCTGGGACCCATATTGTTTAATATCTTTATCAGCGAAATTGCAGAAGGCCTCAATGGTAAGGTGTGTCTTTTTGCTGATGATACAAAGATTTGTAACAGGGTTGATGTTCCTGGAGGGATACACCCAATGGATAAGGACTTAGGAAAACTAGAGGAATAATCAAAAATCTGGCAACTAAAATGTAATGTTGATAAGTGCAAGATAATGCACCTGGGACGTAAAAACCCAAGAGCAGAATATGAAATCAGTGATACAGTCCTAACCTCAGTATCTGAGGAAAGGGATTTAGGGATCATTATTTCAAAAGACTTAAAGGTAGGCAGACAATGTCGCAGAGCAGCAGGAAATGCTAGCAGAATGCTTGGGTGTATAGCAAGAGGAATTACCAGTAGAAAGAGGGAGGTGATCATGCCGCTCTACAGAGCACTAGTGAGACCTCATTTGGACTAGATGGGCCAAATGGTTCTTATCTGCCGACACATTCTATGTTTCTATGTTTCTATAAGCACCTTAAGCAGGGAGGAATCATGACTTCAGATAGAAAAAAATGACGAATATTCTAAGAAACGACTATATAGCACTTTATTCAATATAGTGCTTTATATTCGTATTTTAGAATAGTCGTAATTTTTTTCCATCTAAAGTGAACACTGAAATAAATGATGAATATTCTAAAAAACTAATATATAGCACTATATTAAATTTAGTGCTATATATTTGTTTTTTAGAATATTCTAAAATATGAATATAGTACTATATTCAATATAGTGCTATATATTACTTTTTTTAGAATGTTCATCATTTTTTTCCATCTGAAGTGAAGAGTGTTCAGTGTTCACTTTAGATGGAAAAAAATTACGACTATTCTAAAATACGAATATATAGCACTATATTGAATATAGTGCTATATATTCGTTTTTTAGAATAGTCGTAATTTTTTTCCATCTGAAGTCATGAATCATGACTTCAGATGAAAAAAAATTATGAATATTCTAAAAAAGAATATATAGCACTATATTCTATAGTACTATATATTCGTTTTTAACACATGCCTGTATTGATCACGAAATATTTGCATATTACAAGATCATTAACTTGCAGATATTTTAGTAAGAAAAAAGAATGTAGAATATAACGAATATTTGAATTTGCGAATATTCGATGAATATTCTACAAAATATTCGTGAAATATCACGAATTCGAATATGACCCCTGCCGCTCATCACTAGTGCATGTTTCATTTTTGCACATGTTCTCTGTTCATCATATATTGTCAAGATTCATATATATATATATATATATATATATTTGTTTGAATAAAATACAATCATGTGGTGTTACGCTTCATTCACCCCAAAAAAAATTTTCATTTATTTTATTTTATATGTTATAATTTTGCTTTACTTGGGTTTTGGGCAGCCCCGATGTGGTTCTTACTAAAACTATGTGGGGACCGCATATTGGCTTCCCTTGTCAAAAGGTCTTGTGCAGTTAACATTGTACAGGACTGATTGAGAAACCTAATAAAATTTTATTATTTTATTACTTTCTGTTTTATTTTAATCAGGATATAGGTTCGAACATGGTGTTGTCTGTCATCCTGAGCAGGATGCCTGACTTCCATGTTGACCTCTCCATATGGTTGAGTGTGACTGGCGTTAAACTCATCTGTGTGGTAATCCTGTTTTGGGAATGGAGCGTGATTGCCACATGTATATATCTAAATATATATTTTTATTTTATGTTACTTCAATAATGTAATGATAATTTGCACAAGATTTTTATAGAATCAATGATTTTCAATTTACAATAGAAACTGTGGCATATATAATAATATTGAAGCCATGTTACCATTTTTGGAGTTAGTGTACTAATTTCCTAGTTTGCTATTATGTGACCGCATAGACAGGATGTGCTTGTGGCTCAGCTTGCGTTTAATTTCAGGTGCAAATACCTGATCTGTTATCATGTGAACGCCCTGTCTATGGACACTCAAGGCCTCTGTGTGTTCCTCCATCGATGCGATCACATGGACGCATCACATTTTCTTTATGTAATGAGGAAGCAATGCGCCAAGATGCGCAGTTAACCAAACAGGACGCTATACTGCATTTATGCTGGTTAGTTCTTGGCCTCCTACATTCTGTTTTTAATCGGTACACCTGATATTTTAATGATAAAATTGCTTTTTGACATATTTTTTTATCTGGAATTTTAATGGATTAAGGAGCTAAAATGAATTCAAATACTTTAATGGAAGTTAGTAATCTCTTCAGAGTATGGATATTATTATTTTTTTAATTATTTTTTATGTTTAGACACAATACGAATCAAACACATTAAATCTAATTCAATTATTAATAGTTTACATTAAATAATCACTTGAGTTTGTATTTGTACTTTGCACCATTCACTTTTGTCACTGCTTGAGAAAGGTCCCATTGTGTGGACTGAAACGTCGCTTTTGGTTTAATAAACACACATTTTCTTGAGACTGTGCCATGTCATGTGTTTATATTATATATATATATTTTTTTTTTAATATAATATATATATATATATATATATATATATGTATATATATATATATATATATATTATTTTATTTTATTTTTTCTAGTGGGCTTTACAATCTAAAAAATCCTTCAAAAAAAATTTGTCAAAGGAATATAGGAATATATTGCAATATGTATGCACGAGAACACATTTCTTCTGGCAACAAATAACATGCTGCTGTCAGAGGTGTATAGGTTTATTTTTGGGGTTGCCCCGGTATGGTGGGGACCCATTGCTGGGAACACATTCCTGCTGCAAAGAAAGAACCTTCTGCTGTCTGTTCCAGCTGCGTTAGGCAGAGTTATGTGTAGGCCTTACACTCGACCATTGCCATATACCTGCAGCTGCCTGTCCTGATCATGCGTAGATATGTGTAAGCCTTAGACTCTACTACCTGCGTTACCATTACCTGCTGGTGCCTGTCTGTCCTGATTCTGATAAGTTTGCACTGGACTAAAGAGGACTTACTGTAACCTTATCGGTTAAAATTTCACAAAAACATAATATGTAAAAAACGAAAGCACACGTTTTTACTTGGAAAACGATGTATTTACAAATTAGACAAACTTAAATAACTCTACAGCATTTCTTTAAGTTGGTGAACAAGGTCCACCAACTCCTGCATCCCATTTTTGTGAAGCTCATCCTGCTGCTTCATCGTATACGTGAAGGTAAGCCGTAGCTCCCAAATTTTACGCTGCTGATGCTCCCGGAAATCATTCATTGATTTCTGGTGTTCCTTCTGCAGCTGTGCAATTTTTTTTAAAATTTAATTATTACTGTTTGGATAAAAAATAAAAAGGAAATTTATTTCAATTTAGATTAAGAGCCACTTAGTGCATTGTGTGGATTATTGTCTAAAGCACCGACGATTTACATCTCAATTCGTTAGTTAATGATATTTATGATGATTATATAGCTGGTTAGTTAGTTATAGTTCAGTAGAGTATAATGTTATATAGTTGGTTAGTTAGTGATAGTTCAGTAAAGTATAATGTTATATAGTTGGTTAGTTAGTGATAGTTCAGTAGAGTATAATGTTATTTAGTTGATAAGTTAATGGTTTTTATGTAGATTACACAGTTAGTGTCCAGTGTTCTTGTTTTCTATTACTGTAGTGTGTGTTGTCCCCTCATTGTTGGCATATTTAATGTTTATGCACATGTTATGGATACATAATTATATTGCTGTGTGTACATATTTACCCTCCTGGTGGGGACTGGTGACATCTTCCTCATCCTCCTCCTCATCATGAGCTGGGGGGAATCCAGCTGCTGGGAGGGTCTGGCCTGTTCCACCTCCACCTCCACTACTTCACCAACTTCAGGTGGGGGGGAACCACAGGCTGGGAGGGTCCGGCCTCCTCTCCCTCCTTCTCCTCTGCAGAGACCTTCACCACCTCCATATCATTGGTTGAGGTCCTGTGGCGGACCAAGGGAAGGTGAACACCTGTAATCACGCAATTTTCAGAATTTAGACAAACAACTCATAACTTATAAAAACTTAAAATATCCAGAAATTCAAATATGTAGTGATCTGGATGTGATTAGGATTATCCCAATGGTGGTTTAGGCTCGTTTTGGTGGTAAATTACCACCCAAAAAGTGGTAAAGAATACAAATCGCCTAAGTTACTAGGTAGGATGAGGTAGCAGGGGATTGTTAGGAAGTTGTACTATAGTGTACTCTTGCTGGGTTATTGAAGTTTAGGGGACCCCAGCAACAATTGGGAGATTGGATAAGGGGTTATTGGGTGGTGTTATTGTGGGTATATAATTGCAGTGGCTTCCATCGTCATGCTGTCTGCCAAGAAGTATTTTGAAGATCTGCTGCCTGCCCACCCTCCCTGTTGATTTTGTTGTCACGGTCACTTTATTTGGAGGGGTAAAGTTGCTTGCCGATAGTTGGAGAGGAAACTAGATGTTTTTATGGTATTTTTTCAAAGCTTCGGGATGCTCTATTCAGTGGTTATGTCATCGCCAGATCTCTGAGAAGCTCTGACAGATGTTCTTCAGTACCTTTTGCTTGAGGTTCTTTTGTTTTGGTTTCATTTTGTCATCTCATTTCCCTCTCTCAGCTGTCATCTAGTTGCACTGATTGCATCCCTTTATATCCCCTCCCATACTGCATCACTTTGCGGTTTATACAACTTCCTGGATTGTGCTCACTGCTAGATGCTGCAACTGCTGGTTCCTCAATTAAGTCTTTTCCTTTATTAGTGTTTTCCTCTTGGCTTAATTCTAGGTGACCCTGACTCCCTCCGTATTAAGTGCAGGGAGCCGGTGGTCGTGTCCCCTCACTATTGTAGG
Source organism: Bufo gargarizans (assembly GCF_014858855.1). NCBI lineage: Eukaryota > Metazoa > Chordata > Amphibia > Anura > Bufonidae > Bufo > Bufo gargarizans. The sequence goes on along the minus strand of NC_058080.1, from coordinate 632,696,563 downwards.
GTTTTCAGGTGTCACTCAGTCTAGGTACGAGGGCATGCAATTTTCTTTCATTAAGATCTTTGCATGGGCTGAGAAGTCAGGGAGAGGTCTAGGGCTTTTATAGGGCTCACCCATATGTTCCTTAGTTTGGGATCAAGTCAGTTGGATCTTTATTTGTGACTTCTAGTTTTCTGCAACACCATCCATGACATTATAAACCGCCAAAACCGTCTTAAGAATGGATCCGGTTTCAGTCTAGATTGACCGCGTGCAGGGTCTTTCACTGGAGGTAGCAGATCTCCGTAAAACTGTCTCTCAGTTTCAGGTGACCGATTCTGCTTGCGTTCATGGAGTTTGTACTGAGCCTAAGATCTCGCTTCCGGATACGTTCTCCGGGGGTAGTGAGAATTTTGTTTGTATTAGAGAGGCTTGCAAACTCCATTTTCGCCTGCTTCCCCATTCCTCTGGTGATGAGGAGCAGAGGGTGGGGATCATAAACTTGCTGCTCAGGGATAACGCTCAGTCTTGGGCCTTTTCAGTACAGGTGGGGGCATGGCCCCTCCGATCCGTGTATGCATTTTTTGTAGCCCTGGGTCAGATATATGATGATCCGGATCGTATTGCTCTGGATGAATCTAGACTGCGTCTTTTGTGCCAGGGTAAACAGTCCGCAGAGATATACTGTTCAGAATTTCGGAGATGGGCAGCTGATTCTGGTTGGAATGATGCTGCACTCCGAAGTCAATTTTGCCATGGTCTTTCGGAGGGATTGAAAGATGCATTTGCCTTTCATGAGAGACCTGCCTCCTTGGAGTCTGCCATGTCTCAGGCTGTTTGTATTGACAGGTGTCTTAGAGAGAGAGGAGAGATCACTCCTTCCTGTCATATTCAGTCCAAGGACAGTGGGGCTGTCTCAATCAGTGCACAGGGGTCTCAGTCTCTCTCAATCCCCTCTGAGGAGGAGCCCATGCAGCTAGGTTTGCTTGCCTGTAATAATAGAGGATTCAGCTCTCCGAGGAGGGTTTGTTTCTGTTGTGGAGGTATAAATCATTTGGCAAATGTTTGCCCATCTAGGAGAGTCAGGGAGTTTTTTGAGGGTAATAAAGAAACAAAAAGAAAAAATCCTCTAAAAACATTCCATCTGTTACTATTGGCAAGGTTGATGTGGAAATTGAAGGTTTTCCATTTGCTTGTAGTTCCCATTTTGTCCTACATGCCAGGGTGGCGCTAGAGAGCAATAACATTGTTTGTGAGATTTTTGTAGATAGTGGAGCAGCTGTCAATCTCATTGATAGTCAATTTGCTATAACGCATGGTTTCCAGGTATGCACTTTGGGAAAGGATATACCTGTTTTTGCTATCGAATCCGCTCCACTTTCTCAAAAATCGTTAAAGTGCATAGTTCACAATATCCATTTGACTGTGGGTGATGCTCATGTTGAGGATGTGTCATGTTTCGTCCTAAGCGGATTACCTACTCCTCTAGTGTTGGGCCTACCCTGGCTCACTAAACATAACCCCCCCCATTGATTGGCAAGCAAGGCAAATAAATGGTTGGAGTGACTTTTGCACAGAGAATTGCCTCTCGGCGTCTCTTTCAGAGGTTTCCACCAAGACTGTACCATATTTTCTCTCTGAATTTTCGGATGTGTTTTCAGAGAGTGGTGTCCAGGAGCTGCCCCCTCATCGGGAGTACAATTGCCCTATTAATCTCATCCCAGGCGCCAAGCTGCCTAAATATCGTTTATACAATCTCTCCCAACCTAAATGGGGCACTATGCGTACGTATATCTCTGAGAGCCTGAGAAAGGGACACATCAAAGTCACCTGTCAATGTCTGGATTTCAGGGAGCTGAACAGTATCACAATTCGTGACCCTTATCCTCTTCCTCTGATACCGGACCTGTTTAACCAGATTGTTGGGGCTAAAGTTTTTTCTAAGTTGGATTTAAGAGGGGCATACAACCTGGTCAGGGAAGGGGGCGAATGGAAGATGGCCTTCAATACCCCTGAGGGTCATTTCGAGAATTTGGTTATGCCTTTTGGTTTGATGAATGCTCCAGCCGTCTTCCAACATTTTGTGAACAGCATTTTTTATCATGTAATGGGGAAATTTGTACTAGTGTATCTAGATGACATTTTGATTTTTTCTCCTGATTTCAAAACTCATAAGGACCACCTACGTCAGGTCTTGCTCATTCTGCGGGAGAATAAATTGTACGCTAAACTGGAAACATTTGTGTTTGCGGTTAAAGAAATTCTATTTATGGGTTTTCTTCTCTCCGCTTCTCGTTTTCGCATGGACCCTGAGAAGGTCCGCGCTGTGCTTGATTGGGAGCTTCCTGAGAATCAGAAGGCGCTGATGCACTTTTTGGGTTTTGCCAATTATTACAGGAAGTTCTTTTTGAATTATTCCTCTGTTGTTAAGCCACTCACTGATATGACTAAAAAGGGGGTAGATTTTTCCTCCTGGTTGGTAGATGCACGTAAGGTCTTTTCTAGTATCAAATAGAGTTTTGCTTCCGCGCCCATCTCGGTACAACCTGATGTCTCTTTACCTTTCATTGTTGAGGTGGACGCTTCTGAGGTGGGTGTGGGTGCGGTCTTGTCTCAGGGTCCCTCTCCTGCCAAATGGCGACCGTGTGCCTTTTTGTCAAAGAAACTCTCCTCCGCAGAGAGAAATTACGATGTGGGAGATAGGGAATTGTCTCCCATCAAATTAGCTTTTGAGGAATGGCGCCAATGGCTAGAGGGAGCCAGACACCCTATTACCGTGTTTACCGACCATAAGAATCTGGCCTACTTGGAGTCAGACAAGCGTCTGAACCCAAGACAGGCCAGATGGTCTTTATTCTTTTCCAGGTTTAACTTTGTTGTCACGTTCCGCCCTGGGGTTAAATATGTAAAGGCCGGTGCCCTGTCACATTGTTTTCCGGGAGGGGGGAACTTTGAAGACCCGGGTCCCATTTTGGCTGAAGGGGTGGTTGTCTGCTCTTTACCCTGATTTGGAGGCAGAGGTTCAGCAAGCCCAGGCATAGGCTCCTGATCTTTGTTCTCCTGGTTGTTTGTACTTCTCGCTTTACGTCTTAAGGTTTTTAAGGAGCATCACAATACTGTCCTTGCTGGGCACCCGGGGAGCAGAGCCACAGTGGATCTTGGACGCATCTGTCCATGGACTAAATTACGGACCTGCCTCGTTCCTCAGGGAAGACTGTGATTTTGGTAGTAGTAGACCGTTTCAGAAAAATTGCGCATTTCATTTCTTTTCCTGGGTTACCAAATGCTAAAACGCTGGCGCAGGCATTTGTTGATCACATTGTCAAACTGCATGGCATTCCTTCAGACATAGACTCGGATAGGGGCACGCAGTTTGTTTCCAGATTCTGGAAGGCCTTCTGTTCTCGCTTGGGGGTTCGGTTGTCGTTCTCTTCTGCTTTTCACCCGCAGTCGAATGGCCAGACAGAGCGGGTCAATCAGAATCTGGAGACATATCTGCGCTGTTTTGTGACTGAGAATCAGGAGGATTGGTGTTCTTTTTTGTCCCTTGCTGAGTTTGCTTTAAAAAGCCGTCGCTAGGAGTCCTCGGATAAGTCACCATTTTTTGGTGCATATGGGTTTCATCCGCAGTTTGGGACATTCTCTGGAGAGGGGTCTTCTTGTTTGCCTGATGAGGAGAGATTTTCCTCGTCTTTCATTTATTTGGCAAAAGATTCAGGGTAATCTGAAGAGGATGAGTGATGGCGTATAAGAGACGTGTGCCTGGTCTGGACCTGAATGTGGGTGATCTGGTGTGCTTGTCTACTAAGAATATCAAATTGAAGGTTCCCTCCTGGAAGTTGGGTCCTAAGTTTATTGGGCCTTACAAGATCTTGTCCGTCATCAATCCTGTTGCCTTTCGTCTTGATCTTCCTCAGACTTGGAAGATCCATAATGTTTTTCACAAGTCCCTATTAAAACCTTATGTCCAACCCACTGTACCCTCCTCTTTGCCTCCTCCTCCGATTGTGGTTGATGGTAATCTTGAATTTCAGGTCTCTAGGATTGTGGATTCTCACATTATCCGCGGTTCTCTCCAGTACCTCGTTCATTGGGAGGGTTATGGTCCTGAGGAGAGGATGTGGGTCCCAGTGGCGGACATTAAGGCCACTCGTCTCATCAGGGCTTTCCATAGGTCCCATCCTGAGAAGGTGGGCTCTGAGTGTCCGGAGTCCACTCGTAGAATGAGGGGTACTGTCACCGCCAGATCTCTGAGAAGCTCTGACAGACGTTCTTCAGTACCTTTTGCTTGAGGTTCTTTTGTTTTGGTTTTGTTTTGTCATCTCATTTCCCTCTCTCAGCTGTCATCTAGTTGCACTGATTGCATCCCTTTATATCCCCTCCCATAGTGCATCACTTTGCGGTTTATACAACTTCCAGGATTGTGCTCACTGCTAAATGCTGCAACTGGTCTTTCCTCAGTTAAGTATTTTCCTTTATTTGTGTTTTCCTGTTGGCTTGATTCTAGGTGACCCTGACTCCCTCCGTATTAAGTGCAGGGAGCCAGTGGTCGTGTCCCCTCACTATTGTAGGGTTTTCAGGTGTCACTCAGTCTAGGTACGAGGGCATGCAATTTTCTATCATTAAGATCTTTGCATGGGCTGAGCAGTTAGGGCGAGCTCTAGGGCTTTTATATATATATCTCTATATGGAAAAAATGGCAGCACCAATAACCAGGTAATACGTCGGGTGCTATGTCCAAGGGTGTAGCTCCTTACCCAATAAAATAATACAAAAATCGGACAGCACATCCAGTAGAAAAAACTGTGGTTTATTCACCCATGTGGTACAGTGAGGCAACGTTTCGGCTCAAAAGCCTTTCTCAAGCATAAAACACAAGTGAAGTGCAATCTATAAATAGCACATACAATTCATTAAGAGGATGATTATATGATTGGCTGAGCACAATATTTTTGGTCTATTGCATTTTTTGTTGAATATTGATACAAAGTTTCCATGTCGTTCCTCTCAGGAGGAAACTAAGCGTATATTACAGGGCATTGGGGGAGATGCCACCTTTTTGAATACCCCATCGGTTAAAGAGTTAAAGAGAAAATGTGCGTTTTTATCCAAAAAGACGGCTTTGCTAGGCCTACATATGACCAACTTGGGGGAATACTACAAGGCCCAAAGGATACCACAGGGTATGAGGTCTCATTTAAGACCTAATTAGTTTTTTTAGAATACTGTTTTTTGCAAGAAATGTTAAACTCTCTCTACCAGATACTCTCTGGACTTTATTCTTCTCAATGTGCAATATTTGCTAGATGAATTATCCTCTACAGCGACGGAGATGGCGGAGATTAAACGATCATTACAGGCTTCTATGTCTACAGATGAGTATGCCCAATTCACTGACAATATATTGCTTTATGTGTCAAAATTCAAGGCTGAGTCAGAAGAGGGAAAACGTTCCAAATGGAACAGGGACTTGGACGATTAAAAAAGGGGCTCTGTGTATTCATGGCAATTTGACAATGGTACTTCCAATCAAAAAGATGTTAGAAAGAGGAAGAGAAATATACAGACACCAGGAATTGAACAATCTTTTTTAGGGAGCAGACCTGGTTCAAAGACGAGGCCGCACTAGACGGGGTGGCCGGAGACATCGAAGAACCCATAAAGCTACGAAACAGCAAGACTCATGCTCAGGCCAACAAACCCCAGATGCCCAAGAAGAAATGATTGTTATTAATTTGTCTTTCAAAATACTTACTCCAGCACAAGTAAGTCTCCTGAACAAGGGATTAACTTTTTGTCTATCCTACTCATTGAATTGGTTTGACTTGGACATTGATTTAGACTTCACATAATTACCATTAATTCTAAGACATAGCTTTTAATAATTAATATAAAAATATTGGACCCTTTAGATATTGAAATAAATATAAAAAATGCTGAATCAAATGAAAAATCTATGTGTCGCTTGTCTCCTTAAAGGCAGGAGGGGCAACCAGGTAAGGTAATGATGGACTAAATGGGTCAATATCCCTAATGCTTACCCTATTAAGGTGGCCCTGCCTACAAACGGAATAGCCGCCCCGATAAGGGCGATCCCGTGTCTCGTGCCTCCTACTAAACCCTGGAGGACCCTAAGACGGGTGACAGATGAAGCTATTCCTAACTGGAGACCTAGACTAGTCTATACATATACGAAAAACAACAAACAAGTAAGGAACATCCCCCGTGTGGTGGTGTGTAGACCACCCATTAATAAATAGTGCAAGAGAAAATTGTAAAGAATGTATTTCAAAATATAGGTAGAGTGTCAAATTGGCACTTCTAACCTAGCCGTCCCAACGCGTTTCGCCCGGTTAGTATAAGGCTCCTCAGGGGACAAAAGACCAAAAACAGCAGAGTGTCCTACACCATAGATAATACCATAAAAGAAAAAAGGAAGGAGAGAAACCAGGATATGTCTAAATCTCCTGAAATAGTGGTCACAAAATATAGAGCCATATGTAGATATTAAGTATTTGATACATGTAGATATTTAATATTTGATACAAGGTTATAATGCCACAGGTCAGGTTAAGGGACTTGGTAATGAACCACAATAGCAATGACGCTAAAGGCAGCACCTAAGGTGAGAACCTGCGATACATCAAGACAAACATAATCATGATACTCCAATTCATATATCAGTATAGCATGTGACCTCCTGATCCATAGAGGTACTGAGTCCACAAACAAAAAATAAACAGCCAGTATAATATGATTGAATATCATAAATGATGATAACATGGAAACTTGCAACAATGTCAGGTATATATATAGACCACAAGATGACATAGTAAGACAGAGGACAAAACTGTGGTTCTGGCTGTACTTGCGTGACCAGCAGTATGCCCCTAAGTCTCAGCTATATACATTTCACCGGTCGAAGAGGTGGTGATGTTATCGTCAGGAGGAGGATGCCTACATAGACATGTGGTGTCCCGGCGTGCCTGCTGTCTAAATGGAAACAAGGCAGCAACTGAGGCTTCCCGGCTTCCAGGCGTGACGTCAGTGTTAGGATGATCACATGACCGCAACAATGCGGTCACATGATTAGTAACGGCGTCCCTGGAAACTGAGCCCTGTTCGATATGTGCGGCTGTATTGTGGTAGCAGTTGTGGTGTAGTACTGTATATGTCTGCGATCTCCTGCTTAGTATTTACTGTATTTAGATACAATTGTATATATAAAGCACCGGAGGTAATGATATATGATTCGGTACTTATTATATCCACCACTTAGTATACTGAAATCCAATTACAATATAGATACAGAAAGCGGACACTTCTATTATTGGATGACTCAAGATATTATATTACAGAGAACTATTTAGTATTTGGCATAAGTATTCTGTATATTATATATTTAGTATTATTTATATTTTTACCATTATTTAGTATTTCATATTATATTATTTTGATTCATGATTATGTTATTTTTATTTTTTATTACACTTTTTATTTATGTATTATTTTTGGGTTATTTTAGATTTATTCTTTTCTTTTGGAGTCTATGTTAATATTTTATTTATTTTTTATTTTATTTTTTATTATTATTTATTATTTTATATTATTGTGTTTTATTTTTTATTTTTTATTAATTTTATTATAATTATATTTTTATATTTATTTTTATTGTTGCATGATTGTATTAGAAAAAATTTAATAAAATTTAGTTTAAAAAGGATCAGCATCCATTTTCTAGATGCAATATATCGTGCTGGCCATGACTCCATAGGGTTATTAATATTAGTGGCTGGTCCCTTTAAATATTTATAATATAGACCCCGATCTATTTGTTATTTAAATATTAACATAGACTTCAAATATTAACATAGACTCCAAAAGAAAAGAATTAATCTAAAATAACCCAAAAATAATACATAAATAAAAAGTGTAATCAAATAAAAATAACATAATCATGAATCAAAATAATATAATCTGAAATACTAAATAATGGTAAAAATATAAATAATACTAAATATATAATATACAGAATACTTATGCCAAATACTAAATAGTTCTCTGTAATATAATATCTTGAGACATCCAATAATAGAATTGTCCGCTTTCTGTATCTATATTCTAATTGGATTTCAGTATACTAAGTGGTGGATATAATAAGTACCGAATCATATATCATTACCTCCGGTGCTTTATATATACAATTGTATCTAAATACAGTAAATACTAAGCAGGAGATCGCAGACATATACAGTACTACACCGCAACTGCTACCACAATACAGCCGCACATATCGAACAAGGCTCAGTTTCCAGGGACGCCGTTACTAATCACGTGACCGCATTGTTGCGGTCATGTGATCATCCTATCACTGACGTCACACCCGGAAGCCAGGCTTAAATAACGCTTCCGGGAAGCCTCAGTTGCTGCGTCGTCTCCATTTAGACAGCAGGCACGCCGGGACACCACATGTCTATGTAGGCATTCTCCTCCTGACGATAACATCACCACCTCTTCGACTGGTGAAATGTTTATAGCTGAGACTTAGGGGCATACTGCTGGTCACGCAAGTAAAGCCAGAACCACCGTTTTGTCCTCTGTCTTACTATGTCATCTTGTGGTCTTTATATATACCTGACATTGTTGAAGTTTCCATGTTATCATCATTTATGATATTTAATCATATTCTGATATTCTCTGAGTCATTCAATCAGAGTCATAGATATAATAGATACGTTTTTTTTTTTTTTTCTGGATTAAATATTAATTGGGGGAAATGACATATGTTGATGTTGGGAGATGTACAAGCACAGGGGAATTTAAAGGTGCAGGTGCTTGGAAAACAAGAACATTTTAAATACTTAGGGATACAAATTTCTGGAAATATATAAGAATATGAAAAATTAAATGTATACCCCCTTTTAAAAGAACTTAGGGTCAAAATACACATTTTGCGAAGACTACCAATGTCAATACAGGGTCGTGTAAATATAATAAAAAATGGTTTTCCTCCCTAAAATACTTTATGTTCTTCAAAATGCCCCAGTCAGGCTGCCGCAGGGTATTTTTAGACTATTCGATAGTTTAATGGGAGATTTTCTTTGGAAAGGTATGATTCCCAGAATAAAGAGAGAGATACTTCAGCTCCCAGTGAGAGAAGGTGGATTAGCTGTTCCGAACTGTTTTTTTTATTATTTAATTACACAATATGGTCATATAAGAGGTAGTTTAGATGGTTTAGTGGGTAGGCAGGTAGTAAATAGACTGGGGTGGAAAGAAGACTGGAATTACTTAGAGGTGAGAAATAATATTGGAAATAGAGTTTTAAACTTATTGGAATATATATGGGTGGAAATTAAAAAAAAATTAGAGATTAAAGGGTTTTGCACTATACACCTATTTGGAAAAATATTAATCTTAAGGAACTGCAAGGGATTAAGACGTATATAGATTGGGAAAAAAATGGGATGAAATACTTAAACCAGATATTTGAACAGGGTAAACTGAAAGAATTCAATACAATGGTTAGAGAGTTCGGTATACCGCAAGAGGATATATATAAATATTTCCAGCTTAGGAATGCATTGCGGACAGTTATGCAAGAGGATAAATATAAGATGGAAAGATCTGATATATTGCACAAATTTATCAACGCGGGTGAAAGAGGAGGAACAACGGCAAAAAGATATAGGATATGTCTTAGAATTAATGGTAATTCTGTGAAGTCTGTTTATTAATTGACCTAATTCTACTATAATCCCTTGAACAGGGTTATGTTCATTCTGTGAGTTTGGACATTGATTTGTCAGCTTTTTTTTGCAGGATAAAACTTAAAACCTGGTTCTACAATAAGACACAGACTGCGACACCACAATTGAGTGAAATATCTTTGGGTGGTCTCAATCTGTCCTTGAAAAGTCACTTTTCATCTGTAATTAATGAACCTGCCATTGATGCCAACATGACTGCGGTTAGGTCCGAATTAGCATCTTATAAAATGTCATGCTGTAACAGTGGATTTAAATATCCTAATCTAACGCGGTTAGAGGTTGAGGCTATAGAGAAATTGAGGAATGACCCCCTCCTTACAGTAAAACCTGCTGATAAGGGGGTGCAGTGGTCATTCTGGACACTTACAAATATATTGCAGAGGTTAGCTGACAACTTGATGACACTGAAGTGTATTCGGTTCTTCAGGCTGACCCTAAGTTTGATATTGCTAGGTTGATTAAACGCTGTTTAACCGACACAGTTATGGCAGGCATCATTGACAATGACCTTTTGGAATTCTGCACAGTGGACCATCTAGTTACACCTGTGATATATGAACTGCCAAAAGTGCATAAATCCTTGATAGACGCTTCGGGTCGTCCTATTGTGTCAGGTTCCGATTCTGTGTTTAGCAACATTTCAATTTTTCTGGATAAAATCCTACGTAATTTTGCTAGTGGGGCACAATCATATATTCAGGACACAACAGATTTTTTGTGCAAGTTTGTAAACTATTGATCTCACTGATATACATTTGGTACATTTGGCGTCTTTTGACGTGACATCTCTATATACCTCTATCGACCATGATCTAGGTATCAAAGAGTGAGTTAAAATGCTGGAGTATTGATCACATTCCCCAACCTAGACGAGGAGGCAATATAATTTTGCTATTAAGGAAAAAGGAGCTGTTCTGGATACGTTGAATAGTCTTTGACCTAATGGTCTTAATATTGACTATAACCCTGGGTTGTATGCATAGAGGATTGGTTTGCCCCATGATGACAATGTGTATATGTATTTTTCTGCATCCTGAATGGGAGGATGCTCTTTTGAACACAAGCCATATTAACATATATTTATGTTTTTTTCTTTGTTTTTACAGAATTTTGAATGAATGAGGTGGAATCATATGGAGAAGGAACATACATGCTCTACGGAATAATATTGTGTTCCCATGCTATCGTTAATGGATTGCTTTTCTTTTATTATTGCCATTTTTGTATCACCATATATCTATTATAATGTCCAAGAGGTGTCAGGAGAACCCTGTTTCTGGCTGCGTTAGGAGGTGCATATAGGGCGGTGTTGTATTGCGCAACTTGCATGGCAATGCGGATCGTGCTTACAATGCATGCCCACTGATAAGGAGGGTGTACCCCCCTGACAAGGAGTATCCCCTCCCTACCTCTGTCCTCCTGCATGCCGGTATCATAATGTAAAATAACTCTGGGCAATCTTGCCAATATCCAATATGGCGCTGCCCGTTATGACATCACACGGGCATGCACGTTGGGATTCAGTTACTGTGACTTGCTGCGCTGTGGCCAGAGAAGGGGGAGGCAGGCGATACTCATGCTCCACTGATAGCATTGAGTCGCATACTCTTGACGCAACCTGGCGCCTGCACATTGTAAGTTACTACACGCCGAGTTTGGCGGCCGATAGCATGTGGATTCACGGTATATCTGATGGGTATGTTTATGTTTCATTCCTATGTCCCACATCCTGACATTTTATATATATACAGTCCTGATCAAAAGTTTAAGACCACTTGAAAAATGGCAAAAAATCATATTTTACATTGTTGGATCTTAACAAGGCTCCAAGTAGAGCTTCAACATGCAATAAGAAGAAATGAGAGTGAGACAAAACATTTTTTGAGCATTCAATTAATTAAAAATAACGATTAAACTGAAACAGGCTGTTTTTCAGCTGATATAAATTTTAGGACCACATGCCTTTAAAAGGCCAAATCTGTGCAAAGATGTGGATTCATTGTCATTTTCTGTCTGGTAGTCACATGTTGTGATGGCAAAGGCAAAAAAACTCTCACTTTTTGAACGTGGTTGAACTGCATAAGCAGGGTTTCTCAGAGCGCACCATCGCTGCTGAGGTGGGACGCAGTAAGACAGTCATTTGGAATTTCTTAAATGATCCTGAGGGTTATGGAACAAAAAAGTCAAGTGGAAGACCCAGAAAAAATGTCATCAGCACTGAGCCGGAGGATCCAATTGGTTGTCCGTCAAGACACTGGACGATCCTCGACCCAAATTAAGGCCCTTACTGGTGCTGACTGCAGCCCCATAATCATCAGACGGCATCTTAGACTGAAGGGCTTCAAAAACAAAAAATGTCTTCAAAGACCTCGTCTCCTTGAACGCCACAGAACTGCTCGTTTGGACTTTGCAAGAGAGCACCAAACATGGGACATTCAAAGGTGGAAGAAAGTTTTATTCTCTGATGAGAAAAAATGTAACCTTGATGGTCCTTATGGTTTCCAACGTTACTGGCATGACAAGCATATCCCATCTGAGATGTTTTTTTACGCGCCACAGTAGAGGGGGCGCCATAATGGTCTGGGGTGCTTTTTCCTTCAGTGGAACAATGGAGCTTCAGGAAGTGCAGGGGCGTCAAACGGTCGCTGGCTATGTCCAGATGTTGCAGAGAGCATTCCTCATGACTGAGGGGCCTCGTCTGTGTGGTAACGACTGGGTTTTTAAACAGGACAACGCTACAGTACACAATGCCCACAGGACAAGGGACTTCTTCCAAGAGAATAACATCACTCTTTTGGCCCATCCTGCGTGTTCCCCTGATCTAAATCCAATTGAAAACCTTTGGGGATGGATGGCAAGGGAAGTTTACAAAAATGGACAACAGTTTCAGACAGTAGATGGCCTTCGTGCGGCCGTCTTCACCACTTGGAGAAATGTTCCCACTCACTTCATGGAAACTCTTGCATCAAGCATGACCAAAACGAATTTTTGAAGTGATAAACAATAACGGCAGAGCTACTCATTACTGAGTTCATGTTTGGAAGTTGGATTTCTGTTTTGGGGGGGGTTAGTTTTTTTTTGGAGGTGTGGGCCTAAACTTTTGATCAGCTGAAAAACAGCCTGTTTCAGTTTATTCGTTGTTTTCAATAAATTGAATGCTCAAAATATGTTTTGTCTCACTCCCATTTCTTCTTGTTGCATGTTGAAGATCTACTTGGAACCTTGTTAAGATCCAGCCATGCTAAATATGTTTTTTTGCCATTTTTCAAGTGGTCTTAAACTTTTGATCAGGACTGTGTATATATATATATATATATATATATATATATATATATATCTATATATATAATCTCATGCAAATTAAGTGGGGGATATATCTAATGTAATAATGGGTGGGGCCTTTTACTGGAATACAGAATGATGATTGCAGTTTATGTAAATACACACACACACACACGTATATATATTTATGTGTGTGTGAAACCTACTGTGACAGACCGCCTACTACCACGAGTGGGTACTTCTGTCAGAAAACAACTTCCCATCTGCTGGAACCCAAATTCCAGTGTGCTCAGCCCAAACCTACCTAATAATTTGACGTAGCCAATATATGAGGACAGAAAGCTAGGAGACCCATGTGATGGAATTATCTCTTGAGTGCATAATAGGGTGATCTACTCCACTTAACCGGCTATTCATAGAGTCAGCTATCTAAATCCCATCACTAACACAGTAAAAGAAATTGACAAAATACTAACAAGTTCATTGGGAGTCTCAGTGCAGAGTTAAAGGGAACCTGTCACCGGGATTTTGGGTATAGAGCTGAGGACATGGGTTGCTAGATGGCCGCTAGCACATCCGCAATACCCAGTCCCCTTAGCTTTGTGTGCTTTTATTGTGTAAAAATACTTATTTGATACACATGCAAATTAACCTGAGATGAGTCCTGTACATGAGATGAGTCAGGTTAATTTGCATATGTATCAAATGGTTTTTTTTTTTACACAATAATAGCACACAGAGCTATGGGGACTGGATATTGCAGATGTGCTAGCGGCCATCTAGCAACCCATGTCCTCAGCTCTATGCACAAAATCCTGGTGACAGGTTCCCTTTAACCCTTGTTGTGTTGCTGGATTCACACAATGCAACTTTAATGGGGAATAGGAAAGATGTGGCCTATAAACTCCACACATATATCATGGTTAATAGTTCCCTCTAACCCCAAGAGGTCTGAGGGGGAGTCTTCATAGTTCTGGGTCCATAGTCCGTAGGAAGGAGGCTAGCCCTCAGGCTTCTCCAACAGCCCCAGTGACGGTTCAGTCCGTCACACGTATGAAATCAGCAGGTTACATCCTAAATCTATACCTCGCTGTGTATTTAAAAAAAAAATAATATATATATATATATATATATATATATATATATACACTCACAGCGAGGTAGAGATGTTTTATGTAATTGGCTAATTTGCTACGTGTCACAACAGGTACTAGTAAATAATCATTTGTAAAGGGATGAAATACATATTTGCATAACTGTATATATACATTACAGAGTGTTGGAGAGAGATACAAAAGTAATATAAGCATTGTACCTGGGCATTTTCTGTCCCGGATCTCTTTGATCCACTCCATATTCCTCCTCTTAAGATCGGACCACTTTTTTACGATAGCCATATTAGGGTGCCTGCCCTTGAACTTTTTTTTTTAGCTCGAGCTGCTTTACAATAGCCTTTTTCTCTGCCTGGACCCAGGTCCGGTCGTAGTCCCGCTCCAACATGCGCTGCAGAATAAAGATGCAAATATATAATCCCATTTTTATTTAATACAAGTATTGAAAATAATGTCCTAAAAAAAAATCTAAAAGTATTTCTAAGTCTTTGAAGGGGAAATATTAGATTTAATGTTACTGTTAAAATAACAGATTGTATTGTGATTGTATGTGAGTGGGGTCTGAGTAATCGGATATTGGCCAGCTGGGCATAGATGTACCTGTCTAGTGAAGTAACGGTACGGTATGGGGTGTAAAGCTGGTTCGCCTCCCCGTAGTGCACCCTGGGTAAGTCTACATAAACCATAAATACTAGCACCTGCCAGGCAGCAGGGGGCAGTCATGTACTCAGTATATTTTAACTTGAAGCGTCCCCATCACCATGGGAACGCCTCTGTGTTAGAATATACTGTCGGATATGAGTTTCACGATGTAACTCAAATCCGATGGTATATTCTAACATAGAGGCGTTCCCATGGTGATGGGGAAGCTTCAAGTTAAAATATACCATCGGATTGGAGAAAACTCCGATCTGATGGTATATTATTAGGGGACTGAAAGTCAATGGGAGAGGGATGTTGAAATCGCCATGTGATTACTTTGAGTTATATTAATCGCATTGCGACCTGGTTTACTATGGTTGGCTTGGTAGAATTAGCGAATATGATGAATATATTTGTTATATTCCACAAAAGGAAGATAATGAAGTATTCTGCATCTTCGTTTTAGCTACCTATTCGTCAACTTCACTAATTCTAGCAATCATATAGGAAAGTTTACTATAGAGACAGCTAAGTTTAATTTGCTATGCGATTATATGACTGCTTTTAAAAAAAAAAAAAATAGAATAATTATAATACCTGATAATTATTATTATTCTATTTATAAAAAAAAAGCAAAGTAATATAATCGCATAGCGAATTAAACTTAGCTGTCTCTATAGTAAACTTTCCTATATGATTGCTAGAATTAGCGAAGTTGATGAATAGGTAGCTAAAACGAAGATGCAGAATACTTCGTTATCTTCGTTTTGTGGAATATGACGAATACATTCGTCATATTTGCTAATTCTACCAAGCCAACCATAGTAAACCAGGTCCAAGTTGAAATCGCAATTCGATTAATTCAAGTTATAATAATCGAATTTCGATTTTAACTTAGCACTGCTATATTCCATATTAGGCTAGAATTAACCAATATGGAATATAGCAGTGCTAAGTTAAAATCGAAATTCGATTATTATAACTTGAATTAATCGCATTGCTATTTCAATAGGAGAGTAGCCTTTTAAGTTAAAATCGCAATACGCGATTATTTAAATCGTATATTAATTGCGATAACAAGAATAATGACGAATATTCGATTTCGACGAATATAAAACGAATATTCTATCGAATTTTCGCGAATTTCGTCGAAATCGAATATGGCACCTGCCACTCATCACTACTCATCACTAATGTCCTCCTCAACCGTCTCTGGCAGCTCTCAACACCAGCTCCCACTCCACTCTCCTCATCACTACTTGTTCGCCTAGTGGATGTCTCCTCCACATCTTGGCTGGGCATAGCTGCTGACTGTCCTCTAGTAGCTCTTCCTCGCTGAAAAGTGGAGCCGAGCCTACAGCATATAATACTTCTTGCGGTAAAGGGAACAGAAACGGACAGAGGCCAGTTGAGTATAGGTGGGAGCAAAGGCCATGCTCCCGGGACATGCCAACTAAGGGTTGTGTCTGAAGAACCCACTAACTCTTGGTTGGGGGTGACTGATGTCACTTGCGACGAAGTCGAAGATCGAGTCATCCATTCAATAACCGCTGGGTTGCTGGTCACGACATTACCGCTAGCTGACACTGGGAGCTCATGCCTCTCAAAGCGAGCCCTGCTGCTACAGCCCCTTACTCTGCTGCGAACTCTGCCTGCAGCAGAAACATTTAGGCCTCTGCCACTCCCCTGTGCAGGGCCTGACACTTCTCTGCCTGACATACTGAAAGTATTAACCCCCCTTGACTTTTTTTTGTATTTTGGTGCCTCACAACCTGGAATTAACATGGATTGTTTGAGAATTTGCATCATTTACTTTATAGAAAATGCCTGAAACTTTGAAGATGTTTTTTTTTTATTTATTGTGAAGCAAACAACAAATATGACAAAATAACAGAAAAATTAAATGTGCATAACTATTCACCCCCCTAAAGGCAATACTTTGTAGAGCCACCTTTTGCGGCAATCACAGCTCCAAGTCACTTTGGATAAGTCTCTATGAGCTTGCCACATCTTGCCACCTGGATTTTTGACCATTTCTCCTTGCAAAACTGCTCCAACTCCTTCAAGTTGGATGGTTTGCGCTCATGAACAACAATCTTAAGTCTGATCACAGATTTTCAATTGGATTGACATCTGGGCTTTGACTAGGCCATTCCAACACATTTACATGTTTCCACTTAAACCAGTCAAGTGTAGCTTTAGCAGTAAGTTTGGGGTCATTGTCCTGCTGGAAGGTGAACCTCCGTCCTAGCCTCAAATCATGCACAGAGTGGTACAGGTTTTGTTCAAGAATATCCCTGTATTTAGCACCATCCATCTTTGCCTCAACTCTGACCAGTTTCCCAGTCCCGGCTGCTGAAACACATCCCCACAGCAGGATGCTGCCACAACCATGTTTCACTGTGGGGATGGTGTTCTTTGGGTGATGTGATGTGTTGGGTTTGCGCCAGGCATAGCGTTTTCTTTGATGGCCGAAAACTTCAATTTTAGTCTCATCAGACCAGAGCACCTTCATCCATACATTTTGGGAGTCTCTCACATGCCTTTTCGCAAACTCACAACGTGCCTTTTTGTTTTTAGCTGAAAGTAATGGCTTTCTTATGGCCACTCTGCCATAAAGCCCAACTCTATGGAGCGTACGGCTTATTGTCATCTTATGTACAGATACTCCAGTCTCTGCTGTAGAACTCTGCAGCACCTCCAGGGTTACCTTAGGTGTCTGTGCTGCCTCTCTGATTAATGTCCTCCTTGCTCGTTCCGTGAGTTTTGGTGGGCGGCCATCTCTTGTCAGGTTTGCTGTTATGCCATGTTCTTTCCATTTAGTTATGATAGATTTGATGGTGCAGTTATCTGTTCTAAAGCCCTTTTTCCGTGTATTAGTGGAAAAAGAAAAAATATCTTTGCTGCTCAACGGTGCACTTATCTATTTTAAAGCACTTTTTTGCATGTATAAGTGGAAAAATGAAAAATATCTTTGTCGCTTAGCGGTGCAGTGATATATTCTAAAGTAGAGTTTGTCGTGTATTATTGGCGAAATAAATATATATTCACCGTTCAGCGTTGCACTTATCTGTTAAAAAGCCTTAGAAAAAAATTAGGGTGTAATTAACGTTCAGCGGTGCAGTGAAAAATTGTAAAGCCCAGTTTGCCGTGTTTATTCGCCATTCATCATTGCACTTATCTGTTGAAAAGCCTTTTGTGTAAAAATAGAAAAACATTAGGGCATAATTGGCGTTCTGCGGTACAGTGATATATTCTAGAGCCCAGTTTGCCATTCATTACTGGAGAAATAAAAATATATTCGCCATCCTACATTGTACTTATCTGTTGAAAAGCCTGTTGTGTTCTGTAAAAGTGTAAAAAAAATAATAGGGCCTAATTGCCGTTCTGCGGTGCAGTGCTATACTCTAAAGCCCAGTTTGCCGTGTATTAGAGGCAAAATAAAAATATGGGGGGTTCAGTCAGCACAACCCTGTATGCAGGTGCACATTGCTATGGCGAAATACAGATACAAACGCAAAAACACAAATGCATTCGCACTCTGCAACCAGCACTCTGCCCTGCCTCTATGCTGGATGTTGAATGAGGCATTAGTGTACATTTTGGCCAAAGCAGAATAAGCCACTTACCACGTCAAGGTCGCCTCTATGAGTGGTCCCTAACACTAGTTCCTACCTGTTATGGGTCATGACAGCCACACAAAGTCCAGGGAGGGCAGGTACAGCATGCACGCCAGGCACACTCTGCTTTTAACCCCGTCCGGTGCCATTACACCTTTCATCGGATACAGGGATGCAAGTACCAACATGCATGCTGAGCCCACTATATACTTCTCCTGGAGCCAAATGGCTACTGGTAGGCGCTATGAAAGCAGACTCAGTTTTAGGCCTCATGCACACGACTGTTGTGTGCATCCGTGGCCGTTGTGCCGTTTTCAGTTTTTTTCGCGGACCCATTGACTTTCAATGGGTCCGTGGAAAAATCGGAAAATGCACCGTTTTGCAGCCGAGACCGTGATCCGTGTATCCTGTCCGTCAAAAAAATATGACCTGTCCTATTTTTTTGACGGACAACGGTTCACGGACCCATTCAAGTCAATGGGTCCGTGAAAGAACACGGATGCACACAAGATTGGCATCCGTGTCCGTGATCCATGGCCGTAGGTTGCTTTCATACAGACGGATCCGAAGATCCGTCTGCATAAAAGCTTTTTCAGATCTAAGTTTTCACTTCGTGAAAACTCATATCCGACAGTATATTCTAACACAGAGGCGTTCCCATGGTGATGGGGACGCTTTTAGTTAGAATACACTACAAACTGTGTACAAGACTGCCCCCTGCTGCCTGGCAGCACCCGATCTCTTACAGAGGGCCGTGATCAGCACAATTAACCCCTTCAGGTGCGGCATCTGAAGGGGTTAATTGTACTATCATATCCCCCTGTAAGAGATCAAGGCTGCCAGGCAGCAGGGGGCAGACCCCCCCTCCCCAGTTTGAATATCATTGGTGGCCAGTGCGGCCCCCCCCCCCTCCCTCTATTGTAATAATTCGTTGGTGGCACAGTGTGCGCCCCCCATCGGCCCCCCTTCCTCCCTCTATTGTAATAATTCGTTGGTGGCACAGTGTGCGCCCCCCATCGGCCCCCCTCCCTCTTTAGCATTAACAACATTGGTGGCCAGTGTGCGGCCTCCCATCTCCCCCCCTCCGATCGGTAACCATCTCTGGAGCTCCGATCGGTAACCATGGCAACGCTACTGCAGTCCTGGTTGCCATGGTTACTTAGCAATAGTACAATAGTAGAAGATTCATAGTTACCTGCTGGCTGCTGCGATGTTCGTGTCTCCGGCCGGGAGCTCTAACTACTGGTAAGTGACAGGTCTGTGCGGCGCATTGCTAAATGAACTGTCACTTACCAGTAGGAGGAGCTCCCGGCCGGACACAGACATCGCAGCAGCCAGCAGGTAAGTATGAATCTTCTACTATTGTACTATTGCTAAGTAACCATGGCAACCAGGGCTGCAGTAGCGTCCTGGTTGCCATGGTTACCGATCGGAGCCCCAACAATTAAACTGGGACTCCGATCGGAACTCCGCTGCCACCAATGATCGGGGGGGGGGGGGAGATGGGAGGCCGCACACTGGCCAATAATGTTGTTAATGCTATAGAGGGAGGGGCCGATGGGGGGGCGCACACTGTGCCACCAATGAATTATTACAATAGAGGGAGAAAGGGGGGGGCCGGGGGGGCGCACACTGTGCCACCAACGAATTATTACAATAGAGGGAGGAAGGGGGAGCGGGGGGGGGCGCACACTGTGCCACCAACGAATTATTACAATAGAGGAAGGAAGGGGGGGCGGGGGGCCGCACACTGTGCCACCAACGAATTATTACAATAGAGGGAGGAAGGGGGGGGCCGGGGGGCGCACACTGTGCCACCAACGAATTATTACAATAGAGGGAGGAAGGGGGGGCGGGGGGCCGCACACTGTGCCACCAACCTATTATTACAATAGAGGGAGGGAGGGGGGGCGCACTGGCCACCAATGATATTCAAACTGGGGAGGGGGGGTCTGCCCCCTGCTGCCTGGCAGCCCTGATCTCTTACAGGGGGATATGATAGTACAATTAACCCCTTCAGGTGCGGCACCTGAGGGGTTAATTGTGCTGATCACGGCCCCCTGTAAGAGATCGGGTGCTGCCAGGCAGCAGGGGGCAGTCATGTACACAGTTTGTAGTATATTCTAACTAGAAGCGTCCCCATCACCATGGGAACGCCTCTGTGTTAGAATATACTGTCGGAAATGAGTTTTCACGCTCTAACTCATATCCGACAGTATATTCTAACATAGAGGCGTTCCCATGGTGATGGGGACGCTTCAAGTTAAAATATACCATCGGATTGGAGAAAACTCCAGACTATAAAAGGGACTCCAGACTTTGCATTGAAAGTCAATGGGGACGGATCCGTTTGAAATGGCACCATATTGTGTCAACGTCAAACGGATCCGTCCCCATTGACTTGCATTGTAATTCAGGACAGATCCGTTTGGCTCCGCACGGCCAGGCGGACCCCAATCGACTTTTTTTTCATGTCCGTGGATCCTCCAAAAATCAAGGAAGACCCACGGATGAAAAAACGGTCACGGATCACGGACCTACGGACACCGTTTTTGCGGATTGTGAAAAAATACTGTCGTGTGCATGAGGCCTTATACTGACTTTAAAACCAGCCTCCAGGGCAGATTTACTGGTCAGGTGTGCATGACTGCATGAAGATCGCCACGCCTCCAATATATACTACAAAGAAAAAAATGTGGGGGGGGTTCAATCAGCACAACCCTGTATGCAGGTGCACATTGCTATGGTGAAATACAGATACAAATGCAAAAACACAAATGCAATCGCACTCTGCAACCAGCACTCTGCCCTGCCTCTATGCTGGATGTTGAATGAGGCATTAGTGTACATTTTGGCCAAAGCAGAATAAGCCACTCACCACATCAAGGTCGCCTCTATGAGTGGTCCCTAACACTAGTTCCTACCTGTTATGGGCCATGACAGCCACACAAAGTCCAAGGAGTGCAGGTACAGCATGCACGCCAGGCACACTCTGCTTTTAACCCCGTCTGGTGCCATTACAGCTTTCATCGGATCCAGGGATGCAAGTACCAACATGCATGCTGAGCCCACTATATACTTCTCCTGGAGCCAAATGGCTACTGGTAGGCGCTATGAAAGCAGACTCAGTTTTATACTGACTTTAAAACCAGCCTCCAGGGCAGACAAACAGGTCAGGTGTGCATGACTGCATGGAGATCACCACGCCTCCAATATATACTACAAAGAAAGAAATGTGGGGGGTTAGTCTGCCCTGGAGGCTGGTTTTAAAGTCAGTATAAAACTGAGTCTGCTTTCATAGCGCCTACCAGTAGCCATTTGGCTCCAGGAGAAGTATATAGTGGGCTCAGCATGCATGTTGGTACTTGCATCCCTGGATCCGATGAAAGCTGTAATGGCACCGGACGGGGTTAAAAACAGAGTGTACCTGGCGTGCATGCTGTACCTGCACTCCCTGGACTTTGTGTGGCTGTCATGGCCCATAACAGGTAGGAACTAGTGTTAGGGACCACTCATAGAGGCGACCTTGACGTGGTGAGTGGCTTATTACGCTTTGGCCAAAATGTACACTAATGCCATTTCAATATCCAGCATAGAGGCAGGGCAGAGTGCTGGTTGCAGAGTGCAATTGCATTTGTGTTTTTGCGTTTGAAATAAAAATATATTCGCCGTTTATCGTTGCACTTATCTGTTAAAAAGCATGTTGTGTAGTGTAAAAATAGAAAAAAAATTGTGTGTAATTGCCGTTTAGCAGTGCAGTGAGATATTTTACAGCCCAGTTTGCCGTGTATTACTGGCAAAATAAAAATATATTTGCCGTCCTGCGTTGCACATATCTGTTGAAAAGTCTGTTGTGTTCTGTAAAAGTGTAAAGAAATACAAATATATTCGCCGTTCATCATTGCACTTATCTATTTAAAAGCATTTTGTGTGAAAATAGAAAAAAAATAGTGCGCAATTGCCGTTTAGCGGTGCAGTAAGATATTCTAAAGCCCAGTTTGCCGTGTATTACTGGCGAAATAAAAATATTTTTGCTGTCCTGCGTTGCACTTATCTGTTGAAAAGCCTGTTGTGTTCTGTGAAAGTGTAAAAAAAAATAGGGCTTAATTGCCCTTGTGCGTTGCAGTGCTATACTCTAAAGCCCAGTTTACCGTGTATTACTGGCCAAATAAAACTATATTCACCATTCATCGTTGCACTTATCTGTTGAAAAGCCTTTTGTGTAAAGCTAGAAAAAATTAGGGCGTAATTGCCGTTCAGCCGTGTAGTGAGATATTTTACAGCCCAGTTTGCCGTGTATTACTGGCGAAATAAAAATATATTCGCCATTCATCATTGCACTTATCTATTGAAAATCTTATTGTGGAAAAATAGAGAAAAATTGGGCCTAATTGCCATTCTGCGGTACAGTGATATATTCTAAAGCCCAGTTTGCCGTGTATTACAGGCTAAATAAAAATATATTCGCCGTCCTGCGTTGCACTTATCTGTTGAAAAGCCTTTTGTGTAAATATAGAAAAATATCATGGAGTAATTGCCGTTCAGCGGTGCGGTGAGATATTTTTTTCAGCCCAGTTTGCAGTGTATTACTGGTGAAATAAAAATATATTCGCTATTTATCATTGCACTAATCTGTTGAATTAAGTGTAATTAAGTATTGAATGTGCCTTCATCTGGCAATTGAACATTCTTTTGAACCTGGAAACCTCCATCACATGATCTGATATGGGTGTGGCTCACAGTCTGGCTTTGTTCACATTGCACTAGTTGTCCTGCTAGGCGGTTGTGTGGAAGCTTGGCTGTGAGCTGGATTACATCACCTTCAGACCGTGTTCACACCATAGTTAGCGCAGTGGTAGGACCCCTTGCCATGCTGAGAACCGTGACGTGGTGCATGTTGGGCTCCGATATCTTCCGGACAGGAATATATTGGCAAAAGTCTCAGCTTTTAACATCTGCTTGTATGACCAGCTAGTATAGTCAGTGGTATATCCGTTTGGTGCACTTTCTTCAGTGATTTGTATAATTGTATTGTCATTAGGGATGAGCGAACTCGAACTGTATAGTTCGGGTTCGTACCGAATTTTGGGGTGTCCGTGACACGGACCCGAACCCGGACATTTTCGTAAAAGTCCGGGTTCGGGTTCGGTGTTCGTCGCTTTCTTCGCGCTTTTGTGACGCTTTCTTGGCGCTTTTTGAAAGGCTGCAAAGCAGCCAATCAACAAGCGTCATACTACTTGCCCCAAGAGGCCATCACAGCCATGCCTACTATTGGCATGGCTGTGATTGGCCAGAGCACCATGTGACCCAGCCTCTATTTAAGCTGGAGTCACATAGCGCCGCCCGTCACTCTGCTCTGATTAGCGTAGGGAGAGGTTGCGGCTGCGACAGTAGGGCGAGATTAGGCAGATTAACTCCTCCAAAGGACTTGATTAACTGATCGATCTGCAGCTGTGGATCATTGAGCTGCTGATCCTCAATTGCTCACTGTTTTTAGGCTGCCCAGACCGTTTGTCAGTCACATTTTTCTGGGGTGATCGGCGGCCATTTTGTGTCTTGTGGTGCGCCAGCACAAGCTGCGACCAAGTGCATTTAACCCTCAATGGTGTGGTTCTTTTTTGGCTAAAGCCTACATCAGGGTGAAGCTGTCACACCAAGTGCATTTAATCAGCAATAGTCTGTTTATTTTTTGGCCATATACTACATCAGGGACAAGCTGCGCCTGTCACCAAGTGCATTTAACCCTCAATGGTGCGTTTGTTTTTTGGCTAAAGCCTACATCAGGGTGAAGCTGTCACACCAAGTGCATTTAACCAGCAATAGTCTGTTAATTTTTTGGCCATATACTACATCAGGGGCAAGCTGCGCCCGTCACCAAGTGCATTTAACCCTCAGTAGTGTGGTTGGTCAAGCTATCACACCAAGTGCATTTAACCAGCAATAGTCTGTTCATTTTTTGGCCATATACTAAATCAGGGGCAAGCTGCGCCCGTCACCAAGTGCATTTAACCAGCAATAGTCTGTTCATTTTTTGGCCATATACTACATCAGGGGCAAGCTGCGCCCATCACCAAGTGCATTTAACCAGCAATAGTGTGGTTATTTTTTGGCCATATCCCAGTCTAATTCTGTCACTAAATCCATACCGGTCACCCAGCGCCTAAATACTAGGCCTCAAATTTATATCCAGCTAAATCTGTCCTTAGTGCTGTAGCTGGGCGAGTTATTTAGTGTCCGTTCAAGCACATTTCTTGTTCTGGGTTGAAATACAATTCCCAATTTAGCAATTTCATAATTTAGTGGTTTCTGCTATATCAGAGCTATTTGAAATCTATCCCTAAAAGGGTATATAATATTCAAGGTGCACATTGGGTCATTCAGAATAACTTCACACACACCCGCTACTGTGTATTTCCAAGTCTAATTCTGTCACTAAATCCATACCAGTCACCCAGCGCCTAAATACTAGGCCTCAAATTTATATCCAGCTAAATCTGTCCTTAGTGCTGTAGCTGGGCGAGTTATTTAGTGTCCGTTCAAGCACATTTCTTGTTCTGGGTTGAAATACAATTCCCAATTTAGCAATTTCATAATTTAGTGGTTTCTGCTATATCAGAGCTATTTGAAATCTATCCCTAAAAGGGTATATAATATTCAAGGTGCACATTGGGTCATTCAGAATAACTTCACACACACCCGCTACTGTGTATTTCCAAGTCTAATTCTGTCACTAAACCCATACCTGTCACCCAGCGCCTAAATACTAGGCCTCAAATTTATATCCTGCTAAATCTCTCGTTAACGCTGTCCTGTTGTGGCTGGGAAAGTTATTTAGTGTCCGTCAAAGCACATTTTTTGTTCTGGGTTGAAATACAATTCCCAATTTAGCAATTTCATAATTTAGTGGTTTCTGCTATATCAGAGCTATTTGAAATCTATCCCTAAAAGGGTAGATCATATTGAAGGTGCACATAGGGACATTCAGAATAACTTCACACACCCGCTACTGTGCATTTCCAAGTCTAATTCTGTCACTAAACCCATACCTGTCACCCAGCGCCTAAATACTAGGCCTCAAATTTATATCCAGCTAAATCTGTCCTTAGTGCTGTAGCTGGGCGAGTTATTTAGTGTCCGTTCAAGCACATTTCTTGTTCTGGGTTGAAATACAATTCCCAATTTAGCAATTTCATAATTTAGTGGTTTCTGCTATATCAGAGCTATTTGAAATCTATCCCTAAAAGGGTATATAATATTCAAGGTGCACATTGGGTCATTCAGAATAACTTCACACACACCCGCTACTGTGTATTTCCAAGTCTAATTCTGTCACTAAACCCATACCTGTCACCCAGCGCCTAAATACTAGGCCTCAAATTTATATCCTGCTAAATCTCTCGTTAACGCTGTCCTGTTGTGGCTGGGAAAGTTATTTAGTGTCCGTCAAAGCACATTTTTTGTTCTGGGTTGAAATACAATTCCCAATTTAGCAATTTCATAATTTAGTGGTTTCTGCTATATCAGAGCTATTTGAAATCTATCCCTAAAAGGGTAGATCATATTGAAGGTGCACATAGGGACATTCAGAATAACTTCACACACCCGCTACTGTGCATTTCCAAGTCTAATTCTGTCACTAAACCCATACCTGTCACCCAGCGCCTAAATACTAGGCCTCAAATTTATATCCAGCTAAATCTGTCCTTAGTGCTGTAGCTGGGCGAGTTATTTAGTGTCCGTTCAAGCACATTTCTTGTTCTGGGTTGAAATACAATTCCCAATTTAGCAATTTCATAATTTAGTGGTTTCTGCTATATCAGAGCTATTTGAAATCTATCCCTAAAAGGGTATATAATATTCAAGGTGCACATTGGGTCATTCAGAATAACTTCACACACACCCGCTACTGTGTATTTCCAAGTCTAATTCTGTCACTAAACCCATACCTGTCACCCAGCGCCTAAATACTAGGCCTCAAATTTATATCCTGCTAAATCTCTCGTTAACGCTGTCCTGTTGTGGCTGGGAAAGTTATTTAGTGTCCGTCAAAGCACATTTTTTGTTCTGGGTTGAAATACAATTCCCAATTTAGCAATTTCATAATTTAGTGGTTTCTGCTATATCAGAGCTATTTGAAATCTATCCCTAAAAGGGTAGATCATATTGAAGGTGCACATAGGGACATTCAGAATAACTTCACACACCCGCTACTGTGCATTTCCAAGTCTAATTCTGTCACTAAACCCATACCTGTCACCCAGCGCCTAAATACTAGGCCTCAAATTTATATCCAGCTAAATCTGTCGTTAGTGCTGTAGCTGGGCGAGTTATTTAGTGTCCGTTCAAGCACATTTCTTGTTCTGGGTTGAAATACAATTCCCAATTTAGCAATTTCATAATTTAGTGGTTTCTGCTATATCAGAGCTATTTGAAATCTATCCCTAAAAGGGTAGATCATATTGAAGGTGCACATAGGGACATTCAGAATAACTTCACACACCCGCTACTGTGCATTTCCAAGTCTAATTCTGTCACTAAACCCATACCTGTCACCCAGCGCCTAAATACTAGGCCTCAAATTTATATCCAGCTAAATCTGTCGTTAGTGCTGTAGCTGGGCGAGTTATTTAGTGTCCGTTCAAGCACATTTCTTGTTCTGGGTTGAAATACAATTCCCAATTTAGCAATTTCATAATTTAGTGGTTTCTGCTATATCAGAGCTATTTGAAATCTATCCCTAAAAGGGTAGATCATATTGAAGGTGCACATAGGGACATTCAGAATAACTTCACACACCCGCTACTGTGCATTTCCAAGTCTAATTCTGTCACTAAACCCATACCTGTCACCCAGCGCCTAAATACTAGGCCTCAAATTTATATCCAGCTAAATCTGTCCTTAGTGCTGTAGCTGGGCGAGTTATTTAGTGTCCGTTCAAGCACATTTCTTGTTCTGGGTTGAAATACAATTCCCAATTTAGCAATTTCATAATTTAGTGGTTTCTGCTATATCAGAGCTATTTGAAATCTATCCCTAAAAGGGTAGATCATATTGAAGGTGCACATAGGGACATTCAGAATAACTTCACACACCCGCTACTGTGCATTTCCAAGTCTAATTCTGTCACTAAACCCATACCTGTCACCCAGCGCCTAAATACTAGGCCTCAAATTTATATCCTGCTAAATCTCTCGTTAACGCTGTCCTGTTGTGGCTGGGAAAGTTATTTAGTGTCCGTCAAAGCACATTTTTTGTTCTGGGTTGAAATACAATTCCCAATTTAGCAATTTCATAATTTAGTGGTTTCTGCTATATCAGAGCTATTTGAAATCTATCCCTAAAAGGGTAGATCATATTGAAGGTGCACATAGGGACATTCAGAATAACTTCACACACCCGCTACTGTGCATTTCCAAGTCTAATTCTGTCACTAAACCCATACCTGTCACCCAGCGCCTAAATACTAGGCCTCAAATTTATATCCAGCTAAATCTGTCCTTAGTGCTGTAGCTGGGCGAGTTATTTAGTGTCCGTTCAAGCACATTTCTTGTTCTGGGTTGAAATACAATTCCCAATTTAGCAATTTCATAATTTAGTGGTTTCTGCTATATCAGAGCTATTTGAAATCTATCCCTAAAAGGGTATATAATATTCAAGGTGCACATTGGGTCATTCAGAATAACTTCACACACACACGCTTCTGTGCATTTCCAAGTCTAATTCTGTCACTAAATCCATACCGGTCACCCAGCGCCTAAATACTAGGCCTCAAATTTATATCCCGCTGAATTTGAATACAATACATTGGGCCAAATAATATATTTGTTGTTGTGGTGAACCATAACAATGAGAAAAACATCTAGTAAGGGACGCGGACGTGGACATGGTCGTGGTGGTGTTAGTGGACCCTCTGGTGCTGGGAGAGGACGTGGCCGTTCTGCCACATCCACACGTCCTAGTGTACCAACTACCTCAGGTCCCAGTAGCCGCCAGAATTTACAGCGATATATGGTGGGGCCCAATGCCGTTCTAAGGATGGTAAGGCCTGAGCAGGTACAGGCATTAGTCAATTGGGTGGCCGACAGTGGATCCAGCACGTTCACATTATCTCCCACCCAGTCTTCTGCAGAAAGCGCACAGATGGCGCCTGAAAACCAACCCCATCAGTCTGTCACATCACCCCCATGCATACCAGGGAAACTGTCTCAGCCTCAAGTTATGCAGCAGTCTCTTATGCTGTTTGAAGACTCCGCTGGCAGGGTTTCCCAAGGGCATCCACCTAGCCCTTCCCCAGCGGTGAAAGACATAGAATGCACTGACGCACAACCACTTATGTTTCCTGATGATGAGGACATGGGAATACCACCTCAGCATGTCTCTGATGATGACGAAACACAGGTGCCAACTGCTGCGTCTTTCTGCAGTGTGCAGACTGAACAGGAGGTCAGGGATCAAGACTGGGTGGAAGACGATGCAGGGGACGATGAGGTCCTAGACCCCACATGGAATGAAGGTCGTGCCACTGACTTTCACAGTTCGGAGGAAGAGGCAGTGGTGAGACCGAGCCAACAGCGTAGCAAAAGAGGGAGCAGTGGGCAAAAGCAGAACACCCGCCGCCAAGAGACTCCGCCTGCTACTGACCGCCGCCATCTGGGACCGAGCACCCCAAAGGCAGCTTCAAGGAGTTCCCTGGCATGGCACTTCTTCAAACAATGTGCTGACGACAAGACCCGAGTGGTTTGCACGCTGTGCCATCAGAGCCTGAAGCGAGGCATTAACGTTCTGAACCTGAGCACAACCTGCATGACCAGGCACCTGCATGCAAAGCATGAACTGCAGTGGAGTAAACACCTTAAAACCAAGGAAGTCACTCAGGCTCCCCCTGCTACCTCTTCTGCTGCTGCCGCCTCGGCCTATTCTGCTGCTGCCGCCTCGGCCTCTTCCTCCGCCTCTGGAGGAACGTTGGCACCTGCCGCCCAGCAAACAGGGGATGTACCACCAACACCACCACCACCACCTCCGTCACCAAGCGTCTCAACCATGTCACACGCCAGCGTTCAGCTCTCCATCTCACAAACATTTGATAGAAAGCGTAAATTCCCACCTAGCCACCCTCGATCCCTGGCCCTGAATGCCAGCATTTCTAAACTACTGGCCTATGAAATGCTGTCATTTAGGCTGGTGGACACAGACAGCTTCAAACAGCTCATGTCGCTTGCTGTCCCACAGTATGTTGTTCCCAGCCGGCACTACTTCTCCAAGAGAGCCGTGCCTTCCCTGCACAACCAAGTATCCGATAAAATCAAGTGTGCACTGCGCAACGCCATCTGTGGCAAGGTCCACCTAACCACAGATACGTGGACCAGTAAGCACGGCCAGGGACGCTATATCTCCCTAACTGCACACTGGGTAAATGTAGTGGCAGCTGGGCCCCAGGCGGAGAGCTGTTTGGCGCACGTCCTTCCGCCGCCAAGGATCGCAGGGCAACATTCTTTGCCTCCTGTTGCCACCTCCTCCTTCTCGGCTTCCTCCTCCTCTTCTTCCACCTGCTCATCCAGTCAGCCACACACCTTCACCACCAACTTCAGCACAGCCCGGGGTAAACGTCAGCAGGCCATTCTGAAACTCATATGTTTGGGGGACAGGCCCCACACCGCACAGGAGTTGTGGCGGGGTATTGAACAACAGACCGACGAGTGGTTGCTGCCGGTGAGCCTCAAGCCCGGCCTGGTGGTGTGTGATAATGGGCGAAATCTCGTTGCAGCTCTGGGACTAGCCAATTTGACGCACATCCCTTGCTTGGCGCATGTGCTGAATTTGGTGGTGCAGAAGTTCATTCACAACTACCCCGACATGTCAGAGCTGCTGCATAAAGTGCGGGCCGTCTGTTCGCGCTTCCGGCGTTCACATCCTGCTGCTGCTCGCCTGTCTGCGCTACAGCGTAACTTCGGCCTTCCCGCTCACCGCCTCATATGCGACGTGCCCACCAGGTGGAACTCCACCTTGCACATGCTGGACAGACTGTGCGAGCAGCAGCAGGCCATAGTGGAGTTTCAGCTGCAGCACGCACGGGTCAGTCGCACTACAGAACAGCACCACTTCACCACCAATGACTGGGCCTCCATGCGAGACCTGTGTGCCCTGTTGCGCTGTTTCGAGTACTCCACCAACATGGCCAGTGGCGATGACACCGTTATCAGCGTTACAATACCACTTCTATGTCTCCTTGAGAAAACACTTAGGGCGATGATGGAAGAGGAGGTGGCCCAGGAGGAGGAGGAGGAGGAGGAGGAAGAGGGGTCATTTTTAGCACTTTCAGGCCAGTCTCTTCGAAGTGACTCAGAGGGAGGTTTTTGGCAACAGCAGAGGCCAGGTACAAATGTGGCCAGCCAGGGCCCACTACTGGAGGACGAGGAGGACGAGGATGAGGAGGAGGTGGAGGAGGATGAGGATGAAGCATGGTCACAGCGGGGTGGCACCCAACGCAGCTCGGGTCCATCACTGGTGCGTGGCTGGGGGGAAAGGCAGGACGATGACGATACGCCTCCCACAGAGGACAGCTTGTCCTTATCCCTGGGCAGCCTGGCACACATGAGCGACTACATGCTGCAGTGCCTGCGCAACGACAGCAGAGTTGTCCACATTTTAACCTGTGCGGACTACTGGGTTGCCACCCTGCTGGATCCACGCTACAAAGACAATGTGCCCACCTTACTTCCTGCACTGGAGCGTGATAGGAAGATGCGCGAGTACAAGCGCACGTTGGTAGACGCGCTACTGAGAGCATTCACAAATGTCACAGGGGAACAAGTGGAAGCCCAAGGCCAAGGCAGAGGAGGAGCAAGAGGTCGCCAAGGCAGCTGTGTCACGGCCAGCTCCTCTGAGGGCAGGGTTAGCATGGCAGAGATGTGGAAAACTTTTGTCAACACGCCACAGCTAACTGCACCACCACCTGATACGCAACGTGTTAGCAGGAGGCAACATTTCACTAACATGGTGGAACAGTACGTGTGCACACCCCTCCACGTACTGACTGATGGTTCGGCCCCATTCAACTTCTGGGTCTCTAAATTGTCCACGTGGCCAGAGCTAGCCTTTTATGCCTTGGAGGTGCTGGCCTGCCCGGCAGCCAGCGTTTTGTCTGAACGTGTATTCAGCACGGCAGGGGGCGTCATTACAGACAAACGCAGCCGCCTGTCTACAGCCAATGTGGACAAGCTGACGTTCATAAAAATGAACCAGGCATGGATCCCACAGGACCTGTCCGTCCCTTGTCCAGATTAGACATTAACTACCTCCCCATAACCATATATTATTGGACTCCAGGGCACTTCCTCATTCAATCCTATTTTTATTTTCATTTTACCATTATATTGCGAGGCTACCCAAAGTTGAATGAACCTCTCCTCTGCCTGTGTGCTAGGCCTAAATATATGCCAATGGACTGTTGCAGTGGTGGCTGACATGAAGCCTGATTCTCTGCTATGACATGCAGACTAATTCTCTGCTGACATGAAGCCAGATTGTCTGTTACGGGACCTCTCTCCTCTGCCTGGGTGCTGGGCCTAAATTTATGACAATGGACTGTTGCAGTGGTGGCTGACGTGAAGCCTGATTCTCTGCTATGACATGCAGACTGATTCTCTGCTGACATGAAGCCAGATTGTCTGTTACGGGACCTCTCTGCTCTGCCTGTGTGCTAGGCCTAAATATATGCCAATGGACTGTTGCAGTGGTGGGTGACGTGAAGCCTCATTCTCTGCTATGACATGCAGACTGATTCTCTGCTGACATGAAGCCAGATTGTCTGTTACGGGACCTCTCTGCTCTGCCTGTGTGCTAGGCCTAAATATATGCCAATGGACTGTTGCAGTGGTGGGTGACGTGAAGCCTCATTCTCTGCTATGACATGCAGACTGATTCTCTGCTGTCATGAAGCCAGATTGTCTGTTACGGGACCTCTCTGCTCTGCCTGTGTGCTAGGCCTAAATATATGCCAATGGACTGTTGCAGTGGTGGGTGACGTGAAGCCTCATTCTCTGCTATGACATGCAGACTGATTCTCTGCTGACATGAAGCCAGATTGTCTGTTACGGGACCTCTCTCCTCTGCCTGTGTGCTAGGCCTAAATATATGCCAATGGACTGTTGCAGTGGTGGCTGACGTGAAGCCTCATTCTCTGCTATGACATGCAGACTAATTCTCTGCTGACATGAAGCCAGATTGTCTGTTACGGGACCTCTCTCCTCTGCCTGGGTGCTGGGCCTAAATTTATGACAATGGACTGTTGCAGTGGTGGCTGACGTGAAGCCTCATTCTCTGCTATGACATGCAGACTGATTCTCTGCTGACATGAAGCCAGATCCTCTGTTACGGGACCTCTCTCCTCTGCCTGGGTGCTGGGCCTAAATTTATGACAATGGACTGTTGCAGTGGTGGCTGACGTGAAGCCTCATTCTCTGCTATGACATGCAGACTGATTCTCTGCTGACATGAAGCCAGATCCTCTGTTACGGGACCTCTCTCCTCTGCCTGGGTGCTGGGCCTAAATTTATGACAATGGACTGTTGCAGTGGTGGCTGACGTGAAGCCTCATTCTCTGCTATGACATGCAGACTGATTCTCTGCTGACATGAAGCCAGATCCTCTTTTACGGGACCTCTCTCCTCTGCCTGGGTGCTGGGCCTAAATTTATGACAATGGACTGTTGCAGTGGTGGCTGACGTGAAGCCTCATTCTCTGCTATGACATGCAGACTGATTCTCTGCTGACATGAAGCCAGATCCTCTGTTACGGGACCTCTCTCCTCTGCCTGGGTGCTGGGCCTAAATTTATGACAATGGACTGTTGCAGTGGTGGCTGACGTGAAGCCTCATTCTCTGCTATGACATGCAGACTGATTCTCTGCTGACATGAAGCCAGATCCTCTGTTACGGGACCTCTCTCCTCTGCCTGGGTGCTGGGCCTAAATTTATGACAATGGACTGTTGCAGTGGTGGCTGACGTGAAGCCTCATTCTCTGCTATGACATGCAGACTGATTCTCTGCTGACATGAAGCCAGATCCTCTTTTACGGGACCTCTCTCCTCTGCCTGGGTGCTGGGCCTAAATTTATGACAATGGACTGTTGCAGTGGTGGCTGACGTGAAGCCTCATTCTCTGCTATGACATGCAGACTGATTCTCTGCTGACATGAAGCCAGATCCTCTGTTACGGGACCTCTCTCCTCTGCCTGGGTGCTGGGCCTAAATTTATGACAATGGACTGTTGCAGTGGTGGCTGACGTGAAGCCTGATTCTCTGCTATGACATGCAGACTGATTCTCTGCTGTCATGAAGCCAGATTGTCTGTTACGGGACCTCTCTGCTCTGCCTGTGTGCTAGGCCTAAATATATGCCAATGGACTGTTGCAGTGGTGGGTGACGTGAAGCCTGATTCTCTGCTATGATATGAAGACTGATTCTCTGCTGACATGAAGCCAGATTGTCTGTTACGGGACCTTTCTCCTCTGCCTGGGTTCTGGGCCTAAATTTATGAAAATTGACTCTTACAGTGGTGGGTGACGTGAAGCCTGATTCTCTGCTATGATATGAAGACTGATTCTCTGCTGACATGAAGCCAGATTCTCTGTTACGGGACCTCTCTCCTCTGCCTGGGTGCTGGGCCTAAATTTATGACAATGGACTGTTGCAGTGGTGGCTGACGTGAAGCCTGATTCTCTGCTATGACATGCAGACTGATTCTCTGCTGACATGAAGCCAGATCCTCTGTTACGGGACCTCTCTCCTCTGCCTGTGTGTGTGCTGGGCCTAAATATATGCCAATGGACTGTTGCAGTGGTGGCTGACGTGAAGCCTCATTCTCTGCTATGACATGCAGACTGATTCTCTGCTGACATGAAGCCAGATTCTCTGTTACGGGACCTCTCTCCTCTGCCTGTGTGTGTGCTGGGCCTAAATATATGCCAATGGACTGTTGCAGTGGTGGCTGACGTGAAGCCTCATTCTCTGCTATGACATGCAGACTGAGTCTCTGCTGACATGAAGCCAGATTCTCTGTTACGGGACCTCTCTCCTCTGCCTGTGTGTGTGCTGGGCCTAAATATATGCCAATGGACTGTTGCAGTGGTGGCTGACGTGAAGCCTCATTCTCTGCTATGACATGCAGACTAATTCTCTGCTGACATGAAGACAGATTCTCTGTTACGGGACCTCTCTCCTCTGCCTGTGTGTGTGCTGGGCCTAAATATATGCCAATGGACTGTTGCAGTGGTGGCTGACGTGAAGCCTCATTCTCTGCTATGACATGCAGACTGATTCTCTGCTGACATGAAGCCAGATTCTCTGTTACGGGACCTCTCTCCTCTGCCTGTGTGTGTGCTGGGCCTAAATATATGCCAATGGACTGTTGCAGTGGTGGCTGACGTGAAGCCTCATTCTCTGCTATGACATGCAGACTAATTCTCTGCTGACATGAAGACAGATTCTCTGTTACGGGACCTCCCTCCTCTGCCTGGGTGCTGGGCCTAAATATATGCCAATGGACTGTTGCAGTGGTGGCTGACGTGAAGCCTCATTCTCTGCTATGACATGCAGACTAATTCTCTGCTGACATGAAGACAGATTCTCTGTTACGGGACCTCCCTCCTCTGCCTGGGTGCTGGGCCTAAATATATGCCAATGGACTGTTGCAGTGGTGGCTGACGTGAAGCCTCATTCTCTGCTATGACATGCAGACTGATTCTCTGCTGACATGAAGCCAGATTCTCTGTTACGGGACCTCTCTCCTCTGCCTGTGTGTGTGCTGGGCCTAAATATATGCCAATGGACTGTTGCAGTGGTGGCTGACGTGAAGCCTCATTCTCTGCTATGACATGCAGACTAATTCTCTGCTGACATGAAGACAGATTCTCTGTTACGGGACCTCCCTCCTCTGCCTGGGTGCTGGGCCTAAATATATGCCAATGGACTGTTGCAGTGGTGGCTGACGTGAAGCCTCATTCTCTGCTATGACATGCAGACTAATTCTCTGCTGACATGAAGACAGATTCTCTGTTACGGGACCTCTCTCCTCTGCCTGGGTGCCGGGGCCTAAATATCTGAGAATGGACTGTTCCAGTGGTGGGTGACGGGAAGCCAGATTCTCTGCTATGGAACCTCTCTCCAATTGATTTTGGTTAATTTTTATTTATTTAATTTTTATTTTAATTCATTTCCCTATCCACATTTGTTTGCAGGGGATTTACCTACATGTTGCTGCCTTTTGCAGCCCTCTAGCTCTTTCCTGGGCTGTTTTACAGCCTTTTTAGTGCCGAAAAGTTCGGGTCCCCATTGACTTCAATGGGGTTCGGGTTCGGGACGAAGTTCGGATCGGGTTCGGATCCCGAACCCGAACATTTCCGGGATGTTCGGCCGAACTTCTCGAACCCGAACATCCAGGTGTTCGCTCAACTCTAATTGTCATCCGCACAATGCTCCGGTCTGTGTAGGATGCTGTTGTGGTGCATGTGGACCGCGCGGGCGTCCTCCTTTGTACGCATAATTGCTCGGGATGGTCGTTTGCTGCGGTCCACATGCGGTGGGACTGCTCCCCCAATGAGAAACACGCCACAGTGTTTGGGGTTTGAGCAGCTCCCCCATACTTGCCACGGTATTTTAGTGGTTCACATGCGGTGGGACTGCTCGCCCAATGATAAACACACTACAGTGTTTGGTGTTTGGGCAGTTCCCCCATATTGGCCACTATATGTCTGTGATTTTGTTCACTAATCTGTTGAAAAGCATTTTGTGTAAAAATAGAAAAAAAATGAGGGCCTAATAGCCGTTCTGCGGTACAGTAATATATTCTAGAGCCCAGTTTGCCATTCATTGCTGGAGAATGAATTAATTTTTTTATTTATATTTTTACACAAAAGGCTTTTCAACAGATAAGTGCAATGATGAATGGCGAATAAACACGGCAAACTGGGCTTTAAGATTTTTCACTGCACCGCTGAACGTTAATTACAGCCTAATTTTTTTCTAAGGCTTTTTAACAGATAAGTGCAACGCTGAACGTCGAATATATATTTATTTCGCCAATAATACATGAAAACTCTACTTTAGAATATATCACTGCACGGCTAAGCGGAAAAGATATTTTTCATTTTTCCACTTATACATGCAAAAAAAGGCTTTAAAACAGATAACTGCACTGCTAAGCAGCAAATATATTTTTCCTTTTTCCACTAATATACGCAAAAAAGTGCTTTAAAATAGATAAGTGCACCGCTGAGCGGCAAAGATATTTTTTCTGTTTCCACTAATACATGGAAAAAGGGCTTTAGAACAGATAACTGCACTGCTGAGCAACAAATATATTTTACTTTTGCAATTAATACACAACAAAAAGGGCTGTCATTTTTGCACATCACGACTAATAATCTTTTTTCCCACTAATACAAGCCAAAAAATGCTTTAGAACATATAACTGCACCACACTAGGGAAAATAAAACGTAGAAATATTTTCTTGTAATAAACCTTGTTAATGCCTGTATTAATCAGCACTTGCACCCTAATAAGAATGGTTTGATGGAATTACAGAGCTGTAAAATGGCAATTTGGATCCCCAGTCAGTGCTGCAAGGTGTAATATAAATGTTCCTATTACCTAGGCTATTACCTCCCCGACTGAACCCTGTTCTACAGAAATGCTGTGGAATGAATCCTCCCTATCTTTCCCCTACAACTTGAATAATCTTTCCCTGCACTTGTAAATCGTTTTTTTAGCACAATGAAGTTTTTTCTATCACTGTCCCAAGCGCCTGCAAACGTCTCTCCCTGCATTAAGTACACAGGTAAATGGCAAAATCTAAGATGGCTGCGCTATTTAAAGGGCTGTGACATCACAGGGCTGCCTGGCTGCTGATTGGCTGCATGCATTGCATTATGTGTGATCCCGCCTTCCCAGAGTTCCTTTCTCCATGTCCCCACACGTGCAGCAGCCATTTTAGGAAAAAATGTGATTCATTATTATGAAGCGCGAGGAAATTCGCATTCGATGCAAATCAAATTTTTCCTGAAATTTGAAACTAATTCCACTTTGTCAGCTTCGATTTGCTCATCTCTAATAGATTCATATGGACACTCATTGGCGATTATGTTTGTGATTCTTGGACTTTGTAAAGGTCCCTTAATGGTATGGGGTTACATTAGTGGCTATAGTGTGGGCAGCTTGTCTATAGTGTGGCAGCTTAGAACATTATATAGAGGTTTTAGAGCAAAATATGCTCCCATCGCTCTGGCTCAATTGCTTAATTCGCCCTAGCATGCTGGATATCAGCTTCTGGGCTAAATCCTGACTGAAGGTGTAAAGCAAGGTTTTTAATAGTATTTTCCCCTTTAAATTCATGAAGTTATTTAGTGATATCCATACCTGGCCACATTTCTACAGTATGAGGTAACTGTACGTGTGTACTGACCTTTAGGTGGGGCTAGAAGGGGCCAGGAGAGTAGAAAACACTTAGAAATTTATCATAAGGGGAAAATTTGAAGTCAGTTTTTCTTCAGTCTGCATTGTTGTACTTTATGCCACATTTATCAAATGTCTAATGTTACTTGATAAATTTGTCATCCTTAGACCTAACACTTCTGTCTAGAGAAGCTGCTCCAGTTTTCCTACTCCACCCTCCTTCTAGAGTGAGATTGCAATTTTTTTTAAACGTCTCGATGATAAATCTGGAGTGAAAGTCATTAACATAGTTAACCACACCCACTTTTCAACCCACATTACAAAACTAGAGTGAGAGGTCACAAAAAGTCACAAAGGTCACAAAATTTGGCTCAAGCGACTGCAAAAAAAGTAGCAACATTTTGTGCAATCACTTACATTTTTAGCAAGCGAGTGCAAAAAGTCACAAAAGCCCTATTTGTGCAACTTTTTGAGAATTCTGGAGTAAAGGTATGATAAATCATTCTCGCTCCATTAAAGACATCATCAGGGTAAGATGTCTTGCTACTATCACCTCTCTTTGTATCATATGGGCATGGGCAGAGTCTCATGTTGAGCACTGGTCGATGGACTCCACCCATTCGTTGACAACTCTCGTTGATAATTACTTTATTTAATCTTTGTCTTTGTATATCTTAGTTTAGTAAACTCTTTATGTAGCTAAGTCTATTTTTTCCTAAACCTCTGATCTCACGATAATACAGACGGTAACCCATTCTAGCCTGATCAGTGCTTGGAGTTTATCACAATTTCTTAGTTTATCTGTGTCCACCCACTTTTAGAGGGTTGACCACAGGCTCTTAATGGGATTAGGATGGGGGAGGGGGGGGGGGGTATTTTCCATGAACCTAAAATTTCAATGTGTTTTTCAACAAGCCATTTAGTTATGGAGCTTTATCATGCTGTAAAAAGCATTGTTCATCACCAAATTGCTCCTAGATTGTTGAGAGAAGTTGCTATTGGAGGCTGTTTTAATACCATTCTTTATTCACGGGAGTGTTCTTGATGAGAAGGGACCCCACATATGAATGGTCTCAGGCTGCTTTACTGTTGGGATGACACAGGATGTGCTCACCTTTTCTTCTCTGAACAACCATTTCCCTAGGTCTCCCAAATAGCTTGAAGGGAGATTCAACTCTACCTCAGTCCTTTGCAGTCAAATCCCTGGACGTCATGCAGACTGTCAGTCTGTCTTTGTTGTTTTTCTTGGAGACAAGTGGCATCTTTGTTGCCCTTCTTAACACAAGGCCATCCTCCAAAACCCTTCACCTCACTGTGCATGCAGATGCACTCATACTTGCCTGCTGTCATTCCTGAGCCAGCTCTACATTGGTGCTTAACTAATTCTGTAGCTCAGTACACTTTAGGAGTTTGTCCTTGCACTTGCTGAACTTTCTTTGGAGCCCTGGATCCTTTTTCACTGCAATTAAACCTCTCTCCTTGAAGTTCTTGATGAATTGATAAATGGTTGATTTAGGTGCAATTTTACAAGCAGCAATGTCTTTGCCTGTGAAGCCCTTTTGATGTAAAGCAGTGATGAATGCACCGTGTTTCCTTGAAGGTAATAATGATTAACAGAAAAACACAGTGATTTCAAGAACCATCCTCCTTTTACAGCTCTTGCCAGCAATAGAGTGATATCAGTTGCCTTGTTCTCATTAACACTTTCTCTTGACTTAATGAAAAGATCACTAAAATGATCTTAGCAGATCATTTTATGGCAAGATTGAAATGCAGTGGAAATGTTTTTTTTGTGTGTTTAAGTTATTTTCATGGCAAGGACTGACTTTGCAATTAAATGCAATTCATCTGATCACTCTTCATAACAGTCTAGAGTTAATGAAAGTTGCCACCATAAATACTGAAGAAGCAAACTTTGTGAAAACCAAATTTTATGTTAGTCTCAAAACTTTTGGCCAAAACTTTTAGTTTGATTCCTGACTGTGACTTTGAGGAAATACATACTGGATACATAATGTAAAAAGTAAAAGTAAAAAAATCCAGCTCCAAGATGATGAAAAAATTTTAGCTTTATTCACGGTATTACAATCTTTGACATACAGGATAAGTTCAGTAACGCGTTTTAGACCATATACAATTTGCCGTCCTTCCTCATGACATATTAGCACCATATGAGCTGTTCACACAGCTGACCGTGCAATCAGCCGATCACATGAACGTGGAGAAAAGCACAGATGGCGCAATCAAATACATCTGACCAATAGCAAAAAAATATGGACACATGCACAAAAAAATATGTATACACATGAACATATAATAGCTCCCCTAATAGTGTAATATTAAATCATGTCTTTTATTAAGTCCAAATGTCTGTCTTGAACAGAACTGAAAAATCCAATAAGCTTACTGATTTAATAGTTTTCTCCTGTGATCCCCCTCTCTCACTGGAAGATAGACCCTTTCTATTCCTTGTGCTATTAAACCAGCAGTATCGCCATCATGTACAACCGCAAAGTGTGTACTAACAGCAGACACAATGCGATTTTTAAAATGTGAAACATTGGAAATGTGTTTTCGAATTCTGGCTTTAATTTCATTTGTGATACAACCCACATACTGTAATTTGCAAAGTTCGCATGTAATCAAAAATACCGCAAACTTGGTATTGCAATTCAAATATGATTGTATGGCATATTCTTTATTATTTACAGTGGATTTGAAGTTCCTAGCTATTCTGGTATGTTCACAGCAGATACACTTAGCATGACCACATTTATAACTACCCTTATTTACAAGCCAGGTCGGTCTCTGAATTTTTTGTTCCTGGAATAGACTCGAGCTCAAAAAATTCCCCAAAGTTGGAGCCCTTCTAGCTACACATTTTACCCCTCCTGTGACAATATCCATTCACTGATTGTCAGACGATAATAGTGGAAGATATTTCTTAATAATCTTGAAAAATGCTATCAAATTCTAAACTATATTGTGTCACAAAAGGGGTAAAACTGAGTCTATATTTGAGTACAGTACCTGGGGCTGTGGCATTTTTTTTGGATAGACCAAAGAGTTTCTATTTATTTCTGACACTTCGCTAACAAAAAGATGAGATGCGTTCGTGTGGATATGCCCTGCCAACCAATATCTCTGTAATATTATTTGCCTCTTGTGTGAATAAATATATATCAAATAAATTACGACAAGCCCGAATTAATTCACCCTTAGGAATATTGCGTATCTTATGTAGCAGATGACACGAAGAAGCATGTAAAATCGTGTTGCTACCCAGCTCCTTTCTATATGTGGTAGTAGTGACCATAGAAGTAGTGGAGTCACCCTCCAAACACAATGACACATGACTTAATGTAGTCTGAGAACAGTGGTATGGCTGCCACATCGCCTGACCACACTAACAACAGGTCGTTGATATAGTGACAATACCACTGCACCAGACCACCAAAAGGGTGGGAGTCGATGAGGAGAAAACACCCCTCCCACCATTAGAGATGTTGCGAACATAAAATTTTCAGTTCGCGAACGTCGAGCGCGAATTTCCTCAAATGTTCGCGAATTGCCGAACCGGGCGAACCGCCATAGACTTCAATAGGCAGGCAAATTTTAAAACCCACAGGGACTCTTTCTAGCCACAGTAGTGATGGAAAAGTTGTTTCAAGGGGACTAACACCTGGACTGTGGCATGCCGGAGGGGGATCCATGGCAAAACTCCCATGGAAAATTACATAGTTGATGCAGAGTTGGGTTTTAATCTATAACGTTTAAAACATCCAGTGTGTGTATACGATCAGGTATGATGTTGTATCGATCAGGTAGTGAAAGGGTTACGCCCGCTTCACAGACATTGACAGACCAAACTCCCCTTTTAATACACCGCAAACAACCGCAAACAGTCCATTTGCCCAACCGCAAACTCCCCATTTGCACAAGGTTGAATACCAAGCTAGCCATGTCCCGTTGATGTCATTGAAGGTTTCTTCCTCCACCCAGCCACGTACAACACCAAGGGTCCCCGAAAGGTGAATTTAATTGATTTTTCGAACGGAGAGATGGTTTAAAAAACACTGGCTCCCTCCCCTTTTTTTGAATCCATGGTCACTGCATCTGTGCCATGTAATTTACTCTCTCACCCGATATGAGTGTTATTTTCTGTAGTTCTCTTCTCATCAGTTTAATCCCTGTTACGTCTCCAATCTGGGGTCCATTTATTGAATTGATTTTTCGAACGGGGAGATGGTTAAAAAAATCCTGGCTCCCTCCCCTTTATTTTAATCCACGATCACTGCGTCTGCGCCGTGCAATTTACTGTCACACCCGATATGAGTGGTATTTTCTGTAGTTCTCTTCTCATCAGTTTAATCCCTGTTATGTCCCCAATCTGGGGTCCATTTATTGAATTGGTTTTTCGAACGGGGAGATGGTTAAAAAAAAACGCTGGCTCCCTCCCCTTTGTTTGAATCCACGGTGACATCCCCCTTATAAGCTGTGTAAAGCATATTTTTTAGTTTGGTTTTGAACTGTTGCATCCTTTCCGACTTTCGGTAATTTGGTAACATTTCCGCCACTTTCTGCTTATACCGGGGGTCTAGTAGCGTGGCAACCCAGTACAGGTCGTTCTCCTTCATCCTTTTTTTTTAAACGAGGGTCCCTCAACAGACATGACAGCATGAAAGACCCCATTTGCACAAGGTTGGATGCCGAGCTACTCATTTCCCGTTCCTCGTCCTCACTGATGTCATTGACGGTCTGTTCTTCCCCCCAGCCACGTACAACACCACGGGTCCCAGATAGGTGACAACAACAAGCACCCTGGGATGCCTGCTGTGGTTGGTCTTCCTCCTCCTCAAAGCCACATTCCTCCTCTGACTCCTCTTCCTCATACTCCTCTTGCAGCGTTGCCGCAGGTCCGGCAAGCAATGATGACAAGGCTGTTTCTGGTGGTGATGGTGACCACAACTCTTTCTCTTCACGCTCATCTACAGCCTGATCCAGCACTCTTCTCAGGGCACGCTCCAGGAAGAAAACAAATGGGATGAGGTCGCTGATGGTGCCTTCGGTGCGACTGACTAAGTTTGTCACCTCCTCAAAAGGACGCATGAGCCTACAGGCATTGCGCATGAGCGTCCGGTAACGTGGCAAAAAACTTCCCAGCTCCACAGAGGCTGTCCTAGCACCCCGGTCATACAAATACCCGTTGACGGATTTTTCTTGTTGGAGCAGGCAGTCGAACATTAGGAATGTTGAATTCCAATGTGTCGGGCTGTCGCAAATGAAGCGCCTCACTGGCATGTTGTTTCGCCGCTGAATATCGGAAAAGTGCGCCATGGCCATGTAGGAACGCCTTAAATAGCCACACACCTTCCTGGCCTGCTTGAAGACGTCCTGTAAGCCTGGGTACTTAGACACAAAGCGTTGTATGTTGAGATTCAACACATGTGGCATGCACGGCACATGTGTCAACTTGCCTAAATTCAATGCCGCCAACAAATTGCTTCCATTGTCACACACCACTTTGCTGATCTCCAGTTGGTGCGGGGTCAGCCACTGATCCACCTGTGCGTTCAGGGCGGACAGGAGTGCTGGTTCGGCGTGGCTCTCTGCTTTCAGGCAAGTCAACCCGAAGACAGCGTGACACTGTCGTATCCGGGATGTGGAATAGCCCCTGGGGAGCTGGGGGGATTCAGTTGATGTGCAGCCAGACGCCGCTGCAGAAGAGGACTCAGCCGAGGAGGTTATCGAAGAGGATGGAGTAGGAGGAGTAGAGGAGGTGGCAGTAGGCCTGCCTGCAAGTCGTGGCGGTGTCACCAACTCCGCTGCAGAGCAACGCATTCCATGCTTGTCAGCAGGTTGACCCAATGTGCAGTGTATGTGATATACCTGCCCTGACCGTGCTTTGCAGACCAGGTATCAGTGGTCAGATGGACCCTTGCCCCAACACTGTATGCCAGAGATGCCATGACTTCCTTTTCAATAACAGAGTAGAGGTTTAGGATTGCCTTTTTTGAAAAAAAAAATTGTCTGGGTACCTTCCACTGTGGTGTCCTAATAGCGACACATTTTTTGAAGGCCTCAGACTCCACCAGTTCGTAT
Source organism: Bufo gargarizans (assembly GCF_014858855.1). NCBI lineage: Eukaryota > Metazoa > Chordata > Amphibia > Anura > Bufonidae > Bufo > Bufo gargarizans. Next base: position 632,652,610 of record NC_058080.1, on the reverse strand, counting down.
GGTAAAAGCTGGTGGGCTAAAAGTTCCGTCAAGCCAGCTGTCAGACGCCGGGGAAGGGGGTGACTCTGTGACATTGGCTTCTTACGCTCAAACATTTCCTTGACAGACACCTGACTGTGGGCAGATGAGATGGAACTGCTGAAGGTGAGAGGCGGAGTGGCGGGTGGTTGAGAGGGGGCAAGGAGGACAGCAGTGGTTGACGTGGTTGAAGATGCTGGACCAGGAGTAGGATGGTGGCTTTTAGTTTGTGTGCTGCTTGTACTCATGTGTTGATCCCATTGGCGTTTGTGATGTGAGATCATGTGCCTTTGCAAAGCAGTTGTACCGAGGTGGGTGTTGGACTTCCCACGACTCAGTTTCTTTTGGCACAGGTTGCAAATGGCATTGCTGTTATCAGAGGCAGACACACAAAAAAAATGCCACACTGCTGAGCTTTGCAATGACGGCATTCTGGTGGTGGCAACAGCATGCGTTGATTGGCGTGCTGTCTGGCTGACCCCGGGTGCCGATACATGCTCTCTGACTGTGCCACTAGCTCCTTGCGACGACCTCCCCCTGCTTCCAACTCGTCTCCTCCTTCTCTCTGTCTCCCCTTCTGAACTTTCCCCCACTTCTTCTTCTCTTCGAGCAGGCACCCACGTGGCATCCACGGACACATCGTCATCATCAACCACTTCACTTGTATCTGACACCTCAGCAAAGGAAGCAGCAGCGGGTACATCATTATCATCATCATCATCATCACACTGCCTGACTGAGACATATCCCTGTTATCTACATCCTCTGACAATAATGGTTGTGCATCACTAATTTCATCCAACTGATGTGTAAATAACTCCTCTGATGGATCAAGTGAAGCGGCTGTGGTGGCTGTGGTGGTAGTGGTGGTGGTGGCGGCAGGCGGGAGAGTGGTAACTTGAGAGAAGGTGACCGAAGCTGAGCTGGAGGAGGATGGTGCATCAAGGTTCTTAGTGGAAGCTTGGGTGTCCTGTGTAAGCAAGTCAACTATGTCCTCAGAATTTTTGGGGTTCAGGGTACGTGGCCTCTGAACACTGGGCATTATTCCAGGGCCAGTGGAAATCACAGCACCACGACCGCCCCTGCTGGGTGGCCTGGCTCTGCCTGTCATTTTTTTTTAGATAAGTGGTACTATGCGTGCAAGGTACTGTGCCACCCTATATAAGTGGTGGGCAGTGGGCACAGTACAGTCTGTGTGGGCCTGACACACACTGTCTGGCAACTGTGATTATATCACAGAAAAAAAAAATTGGACTTTTTTTTATCTGCAAGTTATAGAGACACCCTGTAACGGTATGGGTGGTGGCCTGGCCAGTGGCCACAGTACAGTCTGTGGGCCAGACACTCACTGGCTTGGAACTGCGATTATATCACAGAGAAAAAATAAATTGACTTTTTATGTGCAAGGAATTGTGACAACCTCTAACGGTATGAGTGGTGGCCTGGCCAGTGACCACAGTACAGTCTGTGGGCTAGACATTCACTGGCTTGCAACTGCGATTATATTTATTACAGAGAAAAAATAAATTGATAATTTTTTTTATCTGGAAGGTATTGTGACAACCTGTATGAATGGTGTGCACACAGTACAGTCTGTGAGCCTGCAGCCTCTCACTGTCTGGCAACTGCGATTATATCACAGAGAAAGAATAAATTGACTTTTTTTATCTGCAAGGAATTGTGACAACCTGTAAAGGTATGAGTGGTGGCCTGGCCAGTGGCCACAGTACAGTCTGTGGGCCAGACACTCACTGGCTTGCAACTGCGATTATATCACAGAGAAAAAATAAATTGACTTTAGTTTTATCTGCAAGGTATTGTGACACCCTGTATGAATGGTGTGCACACAGTACAGTATGTGAGCCTGCAGCCTCTCACTGTCTGGCAACTGCGACTATATTTAAAAAAATAATAATAAATTGACTTTTTTTATCTGCAAGGTACTGTGACACCCTATATGAGCGGTGTTCACACAGTACAGTCTGTGGGCCTGCAGCCTCTCACACACGGGCAGGCAACTGCAATATATATATATATATATATATATAAAAAAGCAGACTGATGTACCAGCCCTAAAAAGGGCTTTTTGGGGTGCTGTCAGGACGCTGTCCTGACAGCAGATGAGTCTGTGGACACAGAACACTGCCCTAGCTATCGATTTCCTTATTAAATCAGCAGCAGCTACACTGTCCCTCCTCTCACTAAGAATGCAGCTTCGGAATTAATCTAAAATGGATGCTGTCCAGGAGGTGGGAGTGTCTGGGAGGGAGGGTCTGCTGCTGATTGGCTGGAATGTATCTGCTGACTGTGAGGTACAGGGTCAAGCCATGTTCGCCGTGAACTGTTCGCCGGCGAATAGTTTGGGACATCACTACCCACCATCAGGGCCGTCTTTAATATTGATTGGACCCTGGGCAAGAATTTACTTGGGCCCCTTGGATCCTGCCTTCCCACACCCTAAAAAAAGCTAAAATCTTATACTCACCTGTGTCCTTTCGCTGGTGCTCACTAGCTGCTGGTACGGCCCGGGATGGTGCAACTCAGGCACGCACACCTCACTGCTGTGTGTCCTGGCACAGGCAGGCGTGATGACATCATCACGCCTGCTTGCGCTGGAATTTCATTACCAAATAGACCTCATTTAAAGGCGCATTGGCGACCATTTTGGTCTCCATCTGGAGCGCTGTACACTGTATTGCATCAGTGACATCACCACTCTCCACATATAATGATATATTATATCAGTGACATCACCGCTCTCCATATATAATGTTATATTACATCAGTGACATCACCGCTCTCCACATATAAGTGATATATTACATCAGTGAAATCACCGCTGTCCACATATAGTTGATATACAGTATTACATCAGTGACATCACCGCTCTCCACATATACGTGGAGAGCGGTGATGTCACTGATGTAATATATTACTTAGATGTGGTCAGTGGTGATGTCATTGAGGCAATATATTACTTTTGTGGACAGCAGTGATGTCACTGATGTAAAATATTACTTATAAGTGATATATTACATCAGTGACATCACCACTCTCCACATATAAGTGATATATTACATCAGTGACATCACAGCTGTCCACATTTAGGTGATATATTACATCAGTGATATCACCGCTCTCCGCATATAAGAGACATATTACAGCACTGACGTCATCCCTCTCTATGACATTACAGAATACAGTTTGTTCTCTTGTATGACACAGGAGATTATAAAGCTGCAGGGTGAGACATCAGACATGTGCCTTACACACACAAACTGTCTAGAGGGCGGGACATGAGTGGGCGGCAAGGACTACATACAGTATATACATTCACCTAAAGAATTATTAGGAACACCATACTAATACGGTGTTGGACCCCCTTTTGCCTTCAGAACTGCCTTAATTCTACGTGGCATTGATTCAACAAGGTGCTGATAGCATTCTTTAGAAATGTTGGCCCATATTGATAGGATAGCATCTTGCAGTTGATGGAGATTTGAGGGATGCACATTAAGGGCACGAAGCTCCCGTTCCACCACATCCCAAATATGCTCTATTAGGTTGAGATCTGGTGACTGTGGGGGCCATTTTAGTACAGTGAACTCATTGTCATGTTCAAGAAACCAATTTGAAATGATTCGAGCTTTGTGACATGGTGCATTATCCTGCTAGAAGTAGCCATCAGAGGATGGGTACATGGTGGTCATAAAGGGATGGACATGGTCAGAAACAATGCTCAGGTAGCCCGCGGCATTTAAACGATGGCCAATTTGCACGAATGGGCCTTAAGTGTGCCCAGAAAACATCCCCCACACCATTACACCACCACCACCAGCCTGCACAGTGGTAACAAGGCATGATGGATACATGTTCTCATTCTGTTTACGCCAAATTCGGACTCTACCATTTGAATGTCTCAACAGAAATCGAGACTCATCAGACCAGGCAACATTTTTCCAGTCTTCAACAGTCCAATTTTGGTGAGCTCGTGCAAATTGTAGCCTCTTTTTCCTATTTGTAGTGGAGATGAGTGGTACCCGGTGGGGTCTTCTGCTCTTGTAGCACATCCGCCACAAGGTTGTGCGTGTTGTGGCTTCACAAATGCTTTGCTGCATACCTCGGTTGTAACGAGTGGTTATTTTAGTCAACGTTGCTCTTCTATCAGCTTGAATCAGTCAGTCCATTCTCCTCTGACCTCTAGCATCAACAAGACATTTTCGCCCACAGGACTGCCACATACTGGATGTTTTTCCCTTTTCACACCATTCTTTGTAAACCCTAGAAATGGTTGTGCGTGAAAATCCCAGTAACTGAGCAGATTGTGAAATACTCAGACCGGCCCGTCTGGCACCAACAACCATGCCACGCTCAAAATTGCTTAAATCACCTTTCTTTCCCATTCTGACATTTAGTTTGAAGTTCAGGAGATTGTCTTGACCAGGACCACAACCATACATGCATTGAAGCAACTGCCATGTGATTGGTTGACTAGATAATCGCATTAATGAGAAATAGAACAGGTGTTCCTAATAATTCTTTAGGTGAGTGTATATCTATATGTACACGGGATGAGGCACCTGCTCTGCTGCTATCTGCCATCTTTCTTTCTCTTCTAGCTGAGAGTCGTTACTCTGCTTACATGAAGCCTCGACAGTCACGTGACTTTCGGTTGTGCTCCTGGGATCCTGCAATCATATTGAGGGAAAGTGCCAGATGTAGGGCGGGGGGCGACCACTGGGGCACGCAGTGTGCAGCTCCCATGCCAATGGCGACAAGGCTAAAAAGTCTTGTTGGTCGCCATTTGGAGCACTGCTTGGGCCCCCCAGGAGCAACTGGGCCTGGGGCAGCTGCCCCTTTTGCGCCATGCTAAAGACGGCTCTGCCCACCATGCATGCCATAAAAATATTGGCTATGGAGGGAGAGAATTTGGCCCCCCATTGACACCCCAACAATCTGTAAATAAAAAACAGAATCGAACATGAAAAAATAGTGCTGGAGAAGGAACTCCACCATATACCCATGTATACTTGTAGTTGATCTGTATAGTCACTATATCTCTTAAGGAACCAGCTAAGTGATACCAAGGCTAGGTCATGTGGAATACTGGTGTATAAAGCAGTGACATCTGCTGTGATCCAGGCATACCTGGCCCTCCATTCGAAGGCTGAGAATGCCTGCAGCACAGACCCAGTGTCCTTAAAAAAACCCGGAATGTGTGGAATGAGAGGCGGCAAAAGTGAATCGATCCACTCTGAAAGCCTTTCCGAGAATGAACCGATCCATGCCACAATTGGCCGCAGAGGGGGAGGGAACACCCCCTTATGTATTTTCAGGAGCGCATGGAAAATCTACACAACTGGATGCTGTACATATATGTAGTCTAATACTTTTTTAGTGAGAAAGCCTCTTTCCAATCCCAGAGTAAGAATACCTACCATTTTTGTCTGAAAAGGGAGGAGAGGGTTGCCATCCAGAGGTCTATAGGTATTGGAGTCAATTAACATAATCAATACCTGGGATTTGTAAACCCCACTATCCAAGATGACAACTGCTCCTCCCTTGTCAGCCTCCTTAATAACCTGATTTTTCCTATCTCTTAGACTGTGCAGAGCCCTCTGTTCACTGTATGTTAAATTCCAATCCCTATGGTGCTTTATGCCATGTTCAACATCTCTGATGGAATCGTGCAGTGAACAGAGGTCCCTCTCCACTAACTCTTGATATCGGTCTAAGGCAAGAGACCTAGATTGTATCGGATAAAAGTCTCTATTGGAGACTTTAAAAGAGGACATTCTAGTAATATTGTGTTCATCTTGCCTAGTCCGAGAATCTTGCAAAAAATGTACATGAACAAGTTCCTGAAAAGTCATGCTGCTATGAGATAAAACGGGATTGGAGAGGGAAGTATTAACACAGGGAACAACTATATCATCTCTATCAACTGGATCAGAAACAAAATCACAAAAATGTCTCTTGAATGTGAGACTCTGGGCAAATCTGTTGACATTGAGAATAGTCTCACACAGATCGAAGTAGTGAGTGGGGGAAAAAGACAACCCCTTTTGAAGTACACCAACCTGATATTCCATAATAATCGATGCCGTCAGATTTATGACCTGAATGTCCTTTGTTTTTTCTTGTTGGGGGATGGATAACGGAGATGCAGCAGCGGGCTCTAGTGTAAATATGGAAGGTCCTCATAAAAAAGCTGCAAAAAAACTGAGGGCCGGCAGGTGACACAGGAGTAGCCCGCCTCCCCCTCTGTGACCAATTGTGGCAGGGATCGGTTCTTTCTTAGAAAGGCTTTTGGAGTGGATTGATTCACTTTTGCAGCCTCTCATTCCACACATTCCGGGTTTTTTGAAGGACACTGGGTCTGTGCTGCAGGCATTCTCGGCCTTCGAATGGAGGGCCGGGTATGCCTGGATCACAGCAGATGTCACTGCTTTATACACCAGTATTCCACATGACCTAGCCTTGGTATCACTTCGCTGGTTCCTTAATAGATATAGTGATGACTATTCAGATGAACTACAAGAATACATGGGTATAGTGGTGGAGTTCCTTCTCCAGCACTATTTTTTCATGTTCGATTCTGTTTTTTATTTGCAGATTGTTGGGGTGTCTATGGGGGCCAAATTCTCTCCCTCCATAGCCAATATTTTTATGGCATGGTGGGAGGGATGTTTTCTCCTCATCGACACCCACCCTTTTGGTGGTCTGGTGCCGTGGTATGGTCGCTACATCGACGACCTGCTGTTAGTGTGGTCAGGCGATGTGGCGGCCATACCACTGTTCTCAGACTACATTAATTCATGTGTGCAGTCTATTTCCTTTAGTCTCCAACATCACAGTTCAAGTATGCTTTCTGGAGTTGTGTTTGGAGGGTGACTCCACCACTTCTCGGGTCACTACTACCACATATAGAAAGGAGCTGGCTGGAAACACGATTTTACATGCTTTTTCATGTCATCCGCCACATAAGATACGCCTAAGGGTGAATTAATTTGGGCTCGTCGTAATTGCTCTGATATACATTTATTCACACAAGAGGCAAATAATATTACAAAGATATTGGTTGGCAGGGCATATCCACACAAACGCATCTCATCTTTTGTTAGCGAAGTGTCAGAAATAAATAGAGACTCTTTGGTCTTTCCGAAAAAAATGCCACAGCCCCAGAGAGGTACTGTACTCAAACATAGGCGCAGTTTTACCCCCTTTGTGACACAATATAGTTTAGAATTTGATAGCATTTGCAAGATTATTAAGAAATATCTTCCACTATTGTCGTCTGGCAATCAGTGGATAGATATTGTCACAGGAGGGGTAAAATGTGTAGCTAGAAGGGCTCCAACTTTGGGGAATTTTTTGAGCCCGAGTCTATTCCAGGAACGAAAAATTCAGAGACCAACCTGGCTTGTAAATAAGGGTAGTTATAAATGTGGTCATACTAAGTGTATCTGCTGTGAACATACCAGAATAGCTAGGAACTTCAAATCCACTGTAAATAATAAAGAATATGCCATACAATCATATTTGAATTGCAATACCAAGTTTGCAGTATTTTTTATTTCATGCGAACTTTGCAAATTACAATATGTGGGTTGTACCACAAACAAAATTAAAACCAGAATTCAAAAACACATTTCCGATGTTCCACATTTTAAAAATCGCAATGTGTCTGCTGTTAGTACACAAGGTGTCGATACTTCTGGTTTAATAGCACAAGGAATACAAAGGGTCTATCTTCCAGCAAGAGGTGGGGATCACAGGAGAAAACTATTAAATCGGGAGGCTTATTGGATTTTTCAGCTCGGTTCAAGACAGCCATTTGGTCTTACTAAAAGACATGATTTAATATTACACTATTATGTTCATGTGTATACGTATTTTTTTGTGCATGCGTCCATATATTTTTTGCTATTGTTTTTAATGTATCGGCAAGGACTGTACACTTAGTTATGGTGTCCATCCAAATATGTCCTTTTATGTTATACCTATCTGTTGTTATGTTCAAGTTGGTCAGATGTATTTGATTGCGCCATGTGTGCTGTTCTCCGCGATCATGTGATCGGCTGATTGCACGGTCAGCTGTGTGAACAGCTCATATGGTGCAGATCTTTCAGAAGTTCAATATGTCATGAGGAAGGACGGCAAATTGTATATGGTCTGAAACGCGTAACTGAACTTATCCTGTATGTCGAAGATTTTAATACCGTGAATAAAGCTACGATTTTTTCATCATCTTGGAGCTGGATTTTTCGACTTTTCCTGTTATATACTTTACCGCATACAGGTGCGCTATCCGTGCTCGGTTAGTGAAGTGAGAGCTGCTTTATGATTCTATGTGACTATACATAAGAACTATATACAGCACCAAAATTATTCACCTACGTTGTATTATTGTATATTTTATTGTATAACACTGAACAACAGGTATGTACACCATTAAAAATAAAAGACATATTAACTCAAAAACACGTAAAGAGATGTACATTCATGACACTTGCTGAGCACAAAAAAGATTTCAATGCATAACTATTCAAATCCTTTACTGTGGCAGACTTAAATTGGTTTTAGGCCATCCATCCATGGTGCAATATTACTGCCTGGTACAATAGACAGGGCACAGCTGGGAGGTTTCTGCTCCAACTATTTGTCTTACAGCCAGACGCATGACAGTGAGAAGGAGGAGAGAGGACATTGTTAAGCTCTTGGGAAATAGAATGTTTCTTTATATATTTCTCAGTTTTCATTGTAGCATGAGACAAAATGGGACCAATGGAAAGGATGAAATGAAGGGAGGAAGTGCTGGATTTTTTTTAGTGCATTTTGTGTTCAGTAATCCTTTAATGAAAGAGACAATTGAAAAGCTTGATTCAGACATTCATGCAGATATTGGTGCAGTTTTTTTTTTTTTTTAGCAAACACTATGTCAAGAAAGACTTTTTTTGTATCCACTTTTGTTTTGACTGCATCAAAAACTCTCCAAAACTGTATCAAAACTGTATCTATAGGCATACTTTATTTTGGAAAGTAATAGTGTACCATACTTTTTCATACAGAGGCAGTTACTTTTTACAATACGATCCTATGGATGACAAATACCACTGTATGAATATATAAAAATGTGATCCATTTCACCAATTTATAGATTATATTTAGCTTTTTATAGTTCCATTATTGTTTAAATTGGGTTTTACAGGAATTTACATTGATGTTTTATCCTTTGGGTAGGCTATGCTGTTACTTGGTGATGGTCTGACTCCTCGACCCCCTCGATCAGCAAAATGAAGGAACGGTAGTATTAGCTGGAATGCTGCAGTCCCTTCACTAGAGTTTCCAGCACAGTGACATTCCCCTGATTGTGGCTCTCCCTAATACTCAGTCCCACTCAGCCCAATACACTTGAATGGGATAAGAAGCAGTATCAGATCCTCCAGCCACACTCTCTCATGTAGACATGACTGTGCTAAGTACTACAGCAAATGAAGTGTAGCACAACCTTTTGTTCTAATTGGTGGAGGTCCGGGGGTCAGACCTTCCATTATATATTGTGGCCTGTCCTAATGATATGCCATCAACATAAAATCCTACAAAACACCTTTAATATATTTATTATCTACTGTGCATTCTCCAGGTTCTGACTTCCACAGTCTACTTTCCAGATTCCAAAATATTAAAGATTAGCCATGCTATTTTTGCTCGTTATATGCCATTATTTGAAAAACCAACATTTTGCTAAAATATGACACAGATGTGGGAATGCTTTTAAAATTCCCATCATTTTCATATCAATGGAAAGATTTTTATACTGATACTAAAAGGATTAGAATCTGTCAGGCAATTTCATTTGCCTGTAAAAAAAAAAAAAAGTATGGCATCAATCACAGAATAAAGAGTTCACGCAAAGGTTTTTTTCTCGCGTTTTTGAGAGCTTTTATGGTTTTTGTAGCTTTTTTTTGGCAGGGTATGAAAGGACACATGGGACAAACACAGGACAAACAAGCAATTTTGGAGTGGCGTTTTTTTCTCCCTTGCATTGCCTTTTTTTGGGCCAATGGCATATTTTTTCCAAATGGCAGCATTTCAGGGTCTGGCGCCTGTCTCCAACAGACAGTGTAATGTGTAATGTGACTTGGCATGTTGTAATGGAGGAGCAGGGATTTAAGAGAATACATCACAAGTTATACTGAATCTATTCCTACAACACTAAATAGGAATCAGCTCAGCTACTCTTATTTACATTCAACATGACAGGTTCACTTTACGTGTGTTTTAATATCTTAATTATTTTATTATTTTATTTCCTAGCTCAGTTTTAATTTCATTACATCATTTTTCTAAGTCTGTCTCAATTTAAACTACTAAGCCATTCTGAAATCATGTAGACTGACTATTTTTGTTATGTAGTTTCTAAATGTGACAATGAAACAAAATAAATCTAGACAAATCTAAAAATATTAAATTGTTGTCATTGCTAGTAATTATTTATATCTCTCTGTCGGTAATAATCTTTATGATATTACCATATACTAGTGTTGGAATCTGTAGTTAAAGCATGCAACAGAGACAGACACAATCTTCTATTTTCTTTCCATCTGAAGTATAAATAAGGTTACCATTCCATTGGACTGGAAAGATGAGAAAGGTCAAGTTTGTAAGGAAACCAATCAAAAAAGGCAGTGACCTGTAACATTTCTGAGTTAGTTGAGTTTGACATACATCGAGTTTGTCTACTGTATTAATCATCAAGAGGTTTGGATCTAGTGACATATAGTTAATAAACCAGTAATTCAGTTAATCCATGTTTAAATATATAGGGGAGGGGGATTTATCAAACTGGCGTAAAGGAGTGCTGGTTACCCTGGACGCTGAGAAGGCTTTCGACAGAGTTAATTGGTTGTTTGTCTTCTCAGTGCTCCATAAGCTCGGTATCCCTGATTCCATGATCAATGCTATTCGGGTCCTCTATTCAGAGCCCTCAGCTAAAGTGCTAGCGAATGGCGTAATGTCTGACCCGTTCGCCCTGTCAAATGGCACTAGACAGGGATGCCCCCCATCACCTTTAATATTTATTTTATCGCTAGAACCACTGGCACAGGCAATTCGCCAATCACCGTCGGTGTCTGGAGTACGTATTGGAAATAGAAGTCACTGCATATCTCTATATGCAGACGACATTATCCTGTCCCTGACTGACCCCCAAAGATCTTTAAAAGAGGTAATGGACATTATCCGGTCTTACGGGGCCCTCTCTTACTATAAAGTGAATGAAAATAAATCACAAGCTCTTCCTTTGGGAATTTCAGACTTAGCTGTAACCCATTTAAGAAAGGAATTTCCATTAAATTGGCAAGACTCCTCAATCCAATATCTGGGTTTTAAAGTAACATCCACTCCACAGGAACTCTACGCAAACAACTTTGCCCCTTTTTTACGAGCAATCCAACTAGAGCTTACTGGCATAGCTAAAACTGAATTATCTTGGATAGGACGCATTGCAGCTTTTCAACAACACATACTTCCAAAATTCCTGTATCTGTTCCGCACCATACCTATTCCAGTCCCGTACTCCTTTTTTAATCTAGCAAACCGAATGCTAAATGCATTGACTTGGAATAAAACTAGACCAAGAATTGCCAGAAGTATTATGTGTAGACACAGGAGGCATGGGGGTTTAGGCTTACCGAATTTGTATGATTACTATCTAGCTTCCAGACTTAACCAACTCAAAGAGTGGTGGAGGGGAGATGTTGAAAAACATTGGGTCCACATTGAACAATCACAGGTCTCTGGACACAATTTACGTGCCCTTCTTATGGCAGCTTTACACGACTCCTATTCTAGCCTCCAACCTGCATTCTGTGTCTCCACATCGGTAGCTCAATGGAAAACATACCATGCGAGTGGAGGGACGGTTCCTACCTCGGTGGCCCATCTTACCCCACTGGATTCTCTCCAACATTTGGTTCCAGATTTGAATATTAATGTTTGGAAAGACTGCGGCATTAACACTCTGGCGGACCTCTTAACGGACTCGGACCTAAAGTCCTTCGAAGAGGTTAAACGCTTCAGTAATATCCCTCAAAAGGAGGCTTTTTCTTACCTAAAAATAAGACATGCACTATCTAATAATCCCTCCTTCAAAGTTAGTGGTAACCTCCAATTGCTATCACACTGGTCGAATATGGGTTTAGTCTCGAAGGGGCTCAGGCCAGTATATATGTTCCTAGGGGCAAAAGACCGTTTTCCCAAAACTGCCCCTCTGTTGGCATGGGAAGCTGAGCTCGGACAATCCTTCACCCTGTCCCAATGGGATACCGCGAATAAATTAGCTATTTCCACCTTAAAATGTGTCTCTCACCTAGAGTCGCATCTGAAAATGACTCTAAGGTGGTACTATACTCCAGTTAGGTTACATGCTATTTACCCAAACTCGAAATCAGATTGCTGGAGAGAATGCGGACACAGGGGATCGATGCTACATATATTCTGGGCCTGCCCGAAAATCACCTCTCTATGGTCCCAAGTATTTAATAAAATATCGAGGGTGGCCGGTTATACTGTCCCTCTTAATCCAGCCCTGGCGTTATTGTTCATAGGTTTAGATAAGTTGCCAGCCAAAGTTAGGACCAGTGTTTTACACATGCTAGTTTCTACAAGACTGGCGATCGCGAGAAACTGGAAAAGCGCTAATACCCCTGAGCTACAGGAGATTATCAACGCAGTCAACACTACAATTTCGTACGAATACATTATCGCACATCAATCTTTCCGGGTGGCCCAACACTTGTTAAATTGGGATGCTTGGAAACGGGTGAGCTCGGCAACCCATCTAAATGGAGGAAGTCAATAGAGGGCCAATAGGGTTGAGGAAACAGAAGTTAAGGTGAAGTGTACAGTCATAAGATAGTTATCCTAAGCTATCATGCAGTAGTGTCAGTCCCAACTAACATTGGCACACTTGCTGATGCTATATTAATGTCACAGCTCGGAATGTTGTTAACTTATTATTTGTTTGTTTTTATGCTTTTGTACCTATGCTCATATTTACTATCCATATCGAACATCTGCTACTCAGGTATTCTTGCATCTTTTCTGTACTATTTTGTAAAACAGGAAAATCGGAATATTATGTGCATAATATTTGTGAATTGTATGCAACTTGCATTCTGTATCTAGTGCAAATGTCACTTTTATTCTGACAATAAAAACTTATTTAACATAAACTGGTGTAAAGGAATACTGGCTTACTTGCCCATATCAACCAATCAGATTCCATTTTTCTTTAATCAGAGATCCTTTGAAACATTAAAGGTGGATTCTGATTGGTTGCTATGGGTAACTTAGCCAATTTTCCTTTAAACCAGTTTGATAAATCTCCCCCATAGTATTTATATAAGATGGCATTTTATTATCCTAAATCTAATTGCTTGACTGGAATATACAGTGTTTTCTAAAGACCTGAAAGCATCCACTTTGATAGATGATCTACATTTACATAGCCTTTAAAATATAAAGGCACTTATATGGTTTTTACTAGAGATTAGTGAATTGATGTGTGGCTCTGCAAGGGCAGCAATAATAGTACAGCACGAAACGTGATGGACAAGGCAGCAGATGTCAGCTGTGTAGGGTTAGTAGTAGCAGCGGCAGGGGTGGTAGTATTTTCATCTGGAACAGCAGTGTAGTATGGAACATGAAAGACAGGAGATGTGCAGCTGTGTAGGAGTAGAAGTAGCGGCTGCAGCACAGTATGGAATATGATGAACAGGCAGCAGCAGTGGCATCATTTGGTTGGTGATAAATAACCAGTCCCCACTGTCAGCAATCAGATGAAAGTGTTAGAAAATTATCAAGATTATGACTGCTTCATTTTCACAAATTAAATGATTTTGTTCACTTCAGTGTGACAACATGACTAGCTGCACTAAATACTGTTTCTAACAGTACACTAGAGAGTAAACAAGACAGTGTACAGAAAGAAAACTGGGCCAGTTTCTGCCACTGGTCCAATATGCTGACCTGTCAGTCCACAGGGTCAGATATCAGGGTATCTGCTAGAGAAAGGGCATACCTGGCTGTTCACTTGTTGCTTATGCTGTTGCTGATGTTCTTCCAGTTGGCGTAGCAGTTCAAATAACTCATGTTCAGCAAACTGCTGGAACTGCTTCTGCTACTTGTCTCAACAGTAATTCTGGCAGAGATGCTGAAGTGGTGATTTAGCAGGAAGTGCTGGGCCTCCTGGTCACACATGTGGCTGGCAGGCATCCAAAGTGGTCCCTGAAATCGTCCATATGTCATAGGTAGGTTAGTGTTAGGTCTAGTGTTGGTCGCGCACCAAAGTGCTCATGTGTTCTGGTGCTCGAGTAGAACACTTCCCGATGCTCGGGTGCTCTACAAAGCACCCGAGTACAGTGGAAGTGAATGGAAGAACCCGAGTATTAAACCAGGCACTCCCTGCTCTGAAGAGGGGAGGGTGTCGGGACTCTAGTTCGGTTTAGGAGTCCCTGCTCTGACTTCATATATAGCTATGTCCATATATGGAGTCAGTGCTTGAGGACACCCAGTGTATTTAAATCTAACTTAGCCTCTATTTCTGAAAAGTTTCTGGCAGGATTTGAACTCACAACCTTCTACATTACAGCCAAGAATGTTAACCACTACACTATAGAGCTGCATGGCCAGTTACTTAAAAAATAAAAATATATAAAAAATGAGACTTTTGCTGTATAGTATTCCTATATACAGTATAGTATTCCTATACAGCAGAAGTGTTATATATATATATATATATATATATATATATATAAAAAGAGAAAAAAGGAAAGCAGCACACAAGGATATGTGTGGGTGCAAAAAATCCTCCAACGAGACCTGTGACCAAGATCCCAACTGTAGATAAATGGTAGAAAAGAAGGCAGCACTCCAGTAGATAGTGAAAAGTGGACGATTTATTCACTCATCAGCTCAGCGACGTTTCGGCTCTCACTATGGAGCCTTTTTCCAGCTGAGTAACATGTGCCAAATTACATCTATATATAGTGCAAGTAATTAATTTAATACAAATTAGTATAAAACATAATAAAGTGCAAATGCATATATATTACAACCATATCGTCAAATTGATCAATGTGACAAGGTAATTTGGAATCACAGCGTTATCGATACAGTAATAAACATTTCATGAAGTGAAAAAACAGTACAAAATCACAAAAGACATCATAATTATTAATTACAAGTGATCAGTGAACATGTGTTAGATATAAAAATTAAAACCTTTTGAATGTATCACACCAGGCACGGTGAACATAGTTGGAGCTTGTTGGCGTCCGGAAAGGAACAAGGCGCATGCGCCGTTCCAACCACTATCGCGAGATTCACAGTGAAAGTATGTGAGGTAAAAAACCACATCAAAGATGGCCACTTTGGAACATAACTTCAGGGCGCATGCGTGTACCGAAACACCGCCCATATGATTTTGACAGATACTATCGTGGTATATGAGCGCCGCAGCAAATAGCAGAAAGAGCTGGTCCAGACATCAGGGGCCGGCGGGTCGACGTCGGTCACCGATGGGATATCTGTATTTGCATGATGATACGGTTACCACACCGTCATCATCAAGCAATCCAGAATCACAGCATATCCGCTCCAGAGTCCTCATAGCAGTGTGGCGGAATCTGTATACATAAACCACCACCATCTGCCAGAGGAACATGGAAAAAACTGCATCAGGGCTCAGAATGTATCAATATGATCAATATAATATTTGTATAATAGGCCAGCAACTGTCAGCGCAGTGCAGCCCAAGTCCCAAAAGGGGCTGGGGCTGCACCACATATCTGACAGCAACCGCTCCAGAATATCAATTGTAGATACCATAAAGTAAAAAGAAATAAACAAGTAGAGAAAGGTCGCCAACAAGAATCCTACAGTCATCGCCATGTGTGAACATTCATATGTTGTATTTCAGAATCATATCCTACAAAGAAAAAGAACAAGAAGAGAATATTTTCAGTTAATGTATAGCACATATAATTCTCCCCATACGTTATCAGTAGGGATGAGCGAACTCGAACTGTATAGTTCGGGTTCGTACCGAATTTTGGGGTGTCCGTGACACGGACCCGAACCCGGACATTTTCGTAAAAGTCCGGGTTCGGGTTCGGTGTTCGTCGCTTTCTTGGCGCTTTTGTGACGCTTTCTTGGCGCTTTTTGAAAGGCTGCAAAGCAGCCAATCAACAAGCGTCATACTACTTGCCCCAAGAGGCCATCACAGCCATGCCTACTATTGGCATGGCTGTGATTGGCCAGAGCACCATGTGACCCAGCCTCTATTTAAGCTGGAGTCACATAGCGCCGCCCGTCACTCTGCTCTGATTAGCGTAGGGAGAGGTTGCGGCTGCGACAGTAGGGCGAGATTAGGCAGATTAACTCCTCCAAAGGACTTGATTAACTGATCGATCTGCAGCTGTGGATCATTGAGCTGCTGATCCTCAATTGCTCACTGTTTTTAGGCTGCACAGACCGTTTGTCAGTCTCATTTTTCTGGGGTGATCGGCGGCCATTTTGTGTCTTGTGGTGCGCCAGCACAAGCTGCGACCAAGTGCATTTAACCCTCAATGGTGTGGTTGTTTTTTGGCTAAAGCCTACATCAGGGTGAAGCTGTCACACCAAGTGCATTTAACCAGCAATAGTCTGTTCATTTTTTGGCCATATACAAAATCAGGGGCAAGCTGCGCCTGTCACCAAGTGCATTTAACCCTCAATGGTGTGGTTGTTTTTTGGCTAAAGCCTACATCAGGGTGAAGCTGTGACACCAAGTGCATTTAACCAGCAATAGTCTGTTCATTTTTTGGCCATATACAAAATCAGGGGCAAGCTGCGCCTGTCACCAAGTGCATTTAACCCTCAATGGTGTGGTTGTTTTTTGGCTAAAGCCTACATCAGGGTGAAGCTGTCACACCAAGTGCATTTAACCAGCAATAGTCTGTTCATTTTTTGGCCATATACAAAATCAGGGGCAAGCTGCGCCTGTCACCAAGTGCATTTAACCCTCAATGGTGTGGTTGTTTTTTGGCTAAAGCCTACATCAGGGTGAAGCTGTCACACCAAGTGCATTTAACCAGCAATAGTCTGTTTATTTTTTGGCCATATCCCAGTCTAATTCTGTCACTAAATCCATACCGGTCACCCAGCGCCTAAATACTAGGCCTCAAATTTATATCCAGCTAAATCTGTCCCTAGTGCTGTAGCTGGGCGAGTTATTTAGTGTCCGTTCAAGCACATTTCTTGTTCTGGGTTGAAATACAATTCCCAATTTAGCAATTTCATAATTTAGTGGTTCCTGCTATATCAGAGCTATTTGAAATCTATCCCAAAAAGGGTATATAATATTGAAGGTGCACATTGGGTCATTCAGAATAACTTCACACACACCCGCTACTGTGTATTTCCAAGTCTAATTCTGTCACTAAACCCATACCTGTCACCCAGCGCCTAAATACTAGGCCTCAAATTTAAATCCCTCTAAATCTCTCGTTACCCGCTGTACTGTTGTTGCTGGGCAAGATATTTAGTGTCCGTCAAAGCACATTTTTTGTTCTGGGTTGAAGTACAATTCCCAATTTAGCAATTTCATAATTTAGTGGTTCCTGCTATATCAGAGCTATTTGGAATCTATCCCTAAAAGGGTATATAATATTGAAGGTGCACATTGGGTCATTCAGAATAACTTCACACACACCCGCTACTGTGTATTTCCAAGTCTAATTCTGTCACTAAACCCATACCTGTCACCCAGCGCCTAAATACTAGGCCTCAAATTTAAATCCCTCTAAATCTCTCGTTACCGCTGTACTGTTGTTGCTGGGCAAGATATTTAGTGTCCGTCAAAGCACATTTTTTGTTCTGGGTTGAAGTACAATTCCCAATTTAGCAATTTCATAATTTAGTGGTTTCTGCTATATCAGAGCTATTTGAAATCTATCCCTAAAAGGGTATATAATATTGAAGGTGCACATTGGGTCATTCAGAATAACTTCACACACACGCTTCTGTGCATTTCCAAGTCTAATTCTGTCACTAAATCCATACCGGTGACCCAGCGCCTAAATACTAGGCCTCAAATTTAAATCCCTCTAAATCTCTCGTTACCCACCGCTGTACTGTTGTTGCTGGGCAAGATATTTAGTGTCCGTCAAAGCACATTTTTTGTTCTGGGTTGAAGTACAATTCCCAATTTAGCAATTTCATAATTTAGTGGTTTCTGCTATATCAGAGCTATTTGAAATCTATCCCTAAAAGGGTATATAATATTGAAGGTGCACATAGGGTCATTCAGAATAACTTCACACACACGCTTCTGTGCATTTCCAAGTCTAATTCTGTCACTAAATCCATACCGGTGACCCAGCGCCTAAATACTAGGCCTCAAATTTAAATCCCTCTAAATCTCTCGTTACCCACCGCTGTACTGTTGTTGCTGGGCAAGATATTTAGTGTCCGTCAAAGCACATTTTTTGTTCTGGGTTGAAGTACAATTCCCAATTTAGCAATTTCATAATTTAGTGGTTTCTGCTATATCAGAGCTATTTGAAATCTATCCCTAAAAGGGTATATAATATTGAAGGTGCACATAGGGTCATTCAGAATAACTTCACACACACGCTTCTGTGCATTTCCAAGTCTAATTCTGTCACTAAATCCATACCGGTGACCCAGCGCCTAAATACTAGGCCTCAAATTTATATCCCGCTAAATCTCTCGTTACCCCGCTGTACTGTTGTTGCTGGGCAAGATATTTAGTGTCCGTCAAAGCACATTTTTTGTTCTGGGTTGAAGTACAATTCCCAATTTAGCAATTTCATAATTTAGTGGTTCCTGCTATATCAGAGCTATTTGAAATCTATCCCTAAAAGGGTATATAATATTGAAGGTGCACATTGGGTCATTCAGAATAACTTCACACACACCCGCTACTGTGTATTTCCAAGTCTAATTCTGTCACTAAACCCATACCTGTCACCCAGCGCCTAAATACTAGGCCTCAAATTTAAATCCCTCTAAATCTCTCGTTACCCGCTGTACTGTTGTTGCTGGGCAAGATATTTAGTGTCCGTCAAAGCACATTTTTTGTTCTGGGTTGAAGTACAATTCCCAATTTAGCAATTTCATAATTTAGTGGTTTCTGCTATATCAGAGCTATTTGAAATCTATCCCTAAAAGGGTATATAATATTGAAGGTGCACATTGGGTCATTCAGAATAACTTCACACACACGCTTCTGTGCATTTCCAAGTCTAATTCTGTCACTAAATCCATACCGGTGACCCAGCGCCTAAATACTAGGCCTCAAATTTAAATCCCTCTAAATCTCTCGTTACCACCGCTGTACTGTTGTTGCTGGGCAAGATATTTAGTGTCCGTCAAAGCACATTTTTTGTTCTGGGTTGAAGTACAATTCCCAATTTAGCAATTTCATAATTTAGTGGTTTCTGCTATATCAGAGCTATTTGAAATCTATCCCTAAAAGGGTATATAATATTGAAGGTGCACATAGGGTCATTCAGAATAACTTCACACACACGCTTCTGTGCATTTCCAAGTCTAATTCTGTCACTAAATCCATACCGGTGACCCAGCGCCTAAATACTAGGCCTCAAATTTAAATCCCTCTAAATCTCTCGTTACCCACCGCTGTACTGTTGTTGCTGGGCAAGATATTTAGTGTCCGTCAAAGCACATTTTTTGTTCTGGGTTGAAGTACAATTCCCAATTTAGCAATTTCATAATTTAGTGGTTTCTGCTATATCAGAGCTATTTGAAATCTATCCCTAAAAGGGTATATAATATTGAAGGTGCACATAGGGTCATTCAGAATAACTTCACACACACGCTTCTGTGCATTTCCAAGTCTAATTCTGTCACTAAATCCATACCGGTGACCCAGCGCCTAAATACTAGGCCTCAAATTTAAATCCCTCTAAATCTCTCGTTACCGCTGTACTGTTGTAGCTGGGCAAGATATTTAGTGTCAGTCAAAGCACATTTTTTGTTCTGGGTTGAAGTACAATTCCCAATTTAGCAATTTCATAATTTAGTGGTTCCTGCTATATCAGAGCTATTTGAAATCTATCCCAAAAAGGGTATATAATATTGAAGGTGCACATTGGGTCATTCAGAATAACTTCACACACACGCTTCTGTGCATTTCCAAGTCTAATTCTGTCACTAAATCCATACCGGTCACCCAGCGCCTAAATACTAGGCCTCAAATTTAAATCCCTCTAAATCTCTCGTTACCCACCGCTGTACTGTTGTTGCTGGGCAAGATATTTAGTGTCCGTCAAAGCACATTTTTTGTTCTGGGTTGAAGTACAATTCCCAATTTAGCAATTTCATAATTTAGTGGTTTCTGCTATATCAGAGCTATTTGAAATCTATCCCTAAAAGGGTATATAATATTGAAGGTGCACATAGGGTCATTCAGAATAACTTCACACACACGCTTCTGTGCATTTCCATGTCTAATTCTGTCACTAAATCCATACCGGTGACCCAGCGCCTAAATACTAGGCCTCAAATTTAAATCCCTCTAAATCTCTCGTTACCCGCTGTACTGTTGTAGCTGGGCAAGATATTTAGTGTCCGTCAAAGCACATTTTTTGTTCTGGGTTGAAGTACAATTCCCAATTTAGCAATTTCATAATTTAGTGGTTTCTGCTATATCAGAGCTATTTGAAATCTATCCCTAAAAGGGTATATAATATTGAAGGTGCACATTGGGTCATTCAGAATAACTTCACACACACGCTTCTGTGCATTTCCAAGTCTAATTCTGTCACTAAATCCATACCGGTCACCCAGCGCCTAAATACTAGGCCTCAAATTTAAATCCCTCTAAATCTCTCGTTACCCGCTGTCCTGTTGTAGCTGGGAAAGTTATTTAGTGCCCGTCAAAGCACATTTTTTGTTCTGGGTTGAAGTACAATTCCCAATTTAGCAATTTCATAATTTAGTGGTTTCTGCTATATCAGAGCTATTTGAAATCTATCCCTAAAAGGGTATATAATATTGAAGGTGCACATAGGGTCATTCAGAATAACTTCACACACACGCTTCTGTGCATTTCCAAGTCTAATTCTGTCACTAAATCCATACCGGTCACCCAGCGCCTAAATACTAGGCCTCAAATTTAAATCCCTCTAAATCTCTCGTTACCCACCGCTGTACTGTTGTTGCTGGGCAAGATATTTAGTGTCCGTCAAAGCACATTTTTTGTTCTGGGTTGAAGTACAATTCCCAATTTAGCAATTTCATAATTTAGTGGTTTCTGCTATATCAGAGCTATTTGAAATCTATCCCTAAAAGGGTATATAATATTGAAGGTGCACATAGGGTCATTCAGAATAACTTCACACACACGCTTCTGTGCATTTCCAAGTCTAATTCTGTCACTAAATCCATACCGGTGACCCAGCGCCTAAATACTAGGCCTCAAATTTAAATCCCTCTAAATCTCTCGTTACCGCTGTCCTGTTGTAGCTGGGAAAGTTATTTAGTGTCCGTCAAAGCACATTTTTTGTTCTGGGTTGAAGTACAATTCCCAATTTAGCAATTTCATAATTTAGTGGTTCCTGCTATATCAGAGCTATTTGAAATCTATCCCAAAAAGGGTATATAATATTCAAGGTGCACATTGGGTCATTCAGAATAACTTCACACACACGCTTCTGTGCATTTCCAAGTCTAATTCTGTCACTAAATCCATACCGGTCACCCAGCGCCTAAATACTAGGCCTCAAATTTAAATCCCTCTAAATCTCTCGTTACCGCTGTCCTGTTGTAGCTGGGAAAGTTATTTAGTGCCCGTCAAAGCACATTTTTTGTTCTGGGTTGAAGTACAATTCCCAATTTAGCAATTTCATAATTTAGTGGTTCCTGCTATATCAGAGCTATTTGAAATCTATCCCAAAAAGGGTATATAATATTCAAGGTGCACATTGGGTCATTCAGAATAACTTCACACACACGCTTCTGTGCATTTCCAAGTCTAATTCTGTCACTAAATCCATACCGGTCACCCAGCGCCTAAATACTAGGCCTCAAATTTATATCCCGCTGAATTTGAATACAATACATTGGGCCAAATAATATATTTGTTGTTGTGGTGAACCATAACAATGAGAAAAACATCTAGTAAGGGACGCGGACGTGGACATGGTCGTGGTGGTGTTAGTGGACCCTCTGGTGCTGGGAGAGGACGTGGCCGTTCTGCCACATCCACACGTCCTAGTGTACCAACTACCTCAGGTCCCAGTAGCCGCCAGAATTTACAGCGATATATGGTGGGGCCCAATGCCGTTCTAAGGATGGTAAGGCCTGAGCAGGTACAGGCATTAGTCAATTGGGTGGCCGACAGTGGATCCAGCACGTTCACATTATCTCCCACCCAGTCTTCTGCAGAAAGCGCACAGATGGCGCCTGAAAACCAACCCCATCAGTCTGTCACATCACCCCCATGCATACCAGGGAAACTGTCTCAGCCTCAAGTTATGCAGCAGTCTCTTATGCTGTTTGAAGACTCCGCTGGCAGGGTTTCCCAAGGGCATCCACCTAGCCCTTCCCCAGCGGTGAAAGACATAGAATGCACTGACGCACAACCACTTATGTTTCCTGATGATGAGGACATGGGAATACCACCTCAGCATGTCTCTGATGATGACGAAACACAGGTGCCAACTGCTGCGTCTTTCTGCAGTGTGCAGACTGAACAGGAGGTCAGGGATCAAGACTGGGTGGAAGACGATGCAGGGGACGATGAGGTCCTAGACCCCACATGGAATGAAGGTCGTGCCACTGACTTTCACAGTTCGGAGGAAGAGGCAGTGGTGAGACCGAGCCAACAGCGTAGCAAAAGAGGGAGCAGTGGGCAAAAGCAGAACACCCGCCGCCAAGAGACTCCGCCTGCTACTGACCGCCGCCATCTGGGACCGAGCACCCCAAAGGCAGCTTCAAGGAGTTCCCTGGCATGGCACTTCTTCAAACAATGTGCTGACGACAAGACCCGAGTGGTTTGCACGCTGTGCCATCAGAGCCTGAAGCGAGGCATTAACGTTCTGAACCTGAGCACAACCTGCATGACCAGGCACCTGCATGCAAAGCATGAACTGCAGTGGAGTAAACACCTTAAAACCAAGGAAGTCACTCAGGCTCCCCCTGCTACCTCTTCTGCTGCTGCCGCCTCGGCCTATTCTGCTGCTGCCGCCTCGGCCTCTTCCTCCGCCTCTGGAGGAACGTTGGCACCTGCCGCCCAGCAAACAGGGGATGTACCACCAACACCACCACCACCACCTCCGTCACCAAGCGTCTCAACCATGTCACACGCCAGCGTTCAGCTCTCCATCTCACAAACATTTGATAGAAAGCGTAAATTCCCACCTAGCCACCCTCGATCCCTGGCCCTGAATGCCAGCATTTCTAAACTACTGGCCTATGAAATGCTGTCATTTAGGCTGGTGGACACAGACAGCTTCAAACAGCTCATGTCGCTTGCTGTCCCACAGTATGTTGTTCCCAGCCGGCACTACTTCTCCAAGAGAGCCGTGCCTTCCCTGCACAACCAAGTATCCGATAAAATCAAGTGTGCACTGCGCAACGCCATCTGTAGCAAGGTCCACCTAACCACAGATACGTGGACCAGTAAGCACGGCCAGGG
Organism: Bufo gargarizans; assembly: GCF_014858855.1. Taxonomy (NCBI): domain Eukaryota; kingdom Metazoa; phylum Chordata; class Amphibia; order Anura; family Bufonidae; genus Bufo; species Bufo gargarizans. The sequence continues at coordinate 632,628,861 of NC_058080.1, read as the reverse complement.
ACGCTATATCTCCCTAACTGCACACTGGGTAAATGTAGTGGCAGCTGGGCCCCAGGCGGAGAGCTGTTTGGCGCACGTCCTGCCGCCGCCAAGGATCGCAGGGCAACATTCTTTGCCTCCTGTTGCCACCTCCTCCTTCTCGGCTTCCTCCTCCTCTTCTTCCACCTGCTCATCCAGTCAGCCACACACCTTCACCACCAACTTCAGCACAGCCCGGGGTAAACGTCAGCAGGCCATTCTGAAACTCATATGTTTGGGGGACAGGCCCCACACCGCACAGGAGTTGTGGCGGGGTATTGAACAACAGACCGACGAGTGGTTGCTGCCGGTGAGCCTCAAGCCCGGCCTGGTGGTGTGTGATAATGGGCGAAATCTCGTTGCAGCTCTGGGACTAGCCAATTTGACGCACATCCCTTGCTTGGCGCATGTGCTGAATTTGGTGGTGCAGAAGTTCATTCACAACTACCCCGACATGTCAGAGCTGCTGCATAAAGTGCGGGCCGTCTGTTCGCGCTTCCGGCGTTCACATCCTGCCGCTGCTCGCCTGTCTGCGCTACAGCGTAACTTCGGCCTTCCCGCTCACCGCCTCATATGCGACGTGCCCACCAGGTGGAACTCCACCTTGCACATGCTGGACAGACTGTGCGAGCAGCAGCAGGCCATAGTGGAGTTTCAGCTGCAGCACGCACGGGTCAGTCGCACTACAGAACAGCACCACTTCACCACCAATGACTGGGCCTCCATGCGAGACCTGTGTGCCCTGTTGCGCTGTTTCGAGTACTCCACCAACATGGCCAGTGGCGATGACACCGTTATCAGCGTTACAATACCACTTCTATGTCTCCTTGAGAAAACACTTAGGGCGATGATGGAACAGGAGGTGGCCCAGGAGGAGGAGGAGGAGGATGAGGAAGAGGGGTCATTTTTAGCACTTTCAGGCCAGTCTCTTCGAAGTGACTCAGAGGGAGGTTTTTTGCAACAGCAGAGGCCAGGTACAAATGTGGCCAGCCAGGGCCCACTACTGGAGGACGAGGAGGACGAGGATGAGGAGGAGGTGGAGGAGGATGAGGATGAAGCATGGTCACAGCGGGGTGGCACCCAACGCAGCTCGGGTCCATCACTGGTGCGTGGCTGGGGGGAAAGGCAGGACGATGACGATACGCCTCCCACAGAGGACAGCTTGTCCTTACCCCTGGGCAGCCTGGCACACATGAGCGACTACATGCTGCAGTGCCTGCGCAACGACAGCAGAGTTGCCCACATTTTAACCTGTGCGGACTACTGGGTTGCCACCCTGCTGGATCCACGCTACAAAGACAATGTGCCCACCTTACTTCCTGCACTGGAGCGTGATAGGAAGATGCGCGAGTACAAGCGCACGTTGGTAGACGCGCTACTGAGAGCATTCCCAAATGTCACAGGGGAACAAGTGGAAGCCCAAGGCCAAGGCAGAGGAGGAGCAAGAGGTCGCCAAGGCAGCTGTGTCACGGCCAGCTCCTCTGAGGGCAGGGTTAGCATGGCAGAGATGTGGAAAACTTTTGTCAACACGCCACAGCTAACTGCACCACCACCTGATACGCAACGTGTTAGCAGGAGGCAACATTTCACTAACATGGTGGAACAGTACGTGTGCACACCCCTCCACGTACTGACTGATGGTTCGGCCCCATTCAACTTCTGGGTCTCTAAATTGTCCACGTGGCCAGAGCTAGCCTTTTATGCCTTGGAGGTGCTGGCCTGCCCGGCAGCCAGCGTTTTGTCTGAACGTGTATTCAGCACGGCAGGGGGCGTCATTACAGACAAACGCAGCCGCCTGTCTACAGCCAATGTGGACAAGCTGACGTTCATAAAAATGAACCAGGCATGGATCCCACAGGACCTGTCCGTCCCTTGTCCAGATTAGACATTAACTACCTCCCCATAACCATATATTATTGGACTCCAGGGCACTTCCTCATTCAATCCTATTTTTATTTTCATTTTACCATTATATTGCGATGCTACCCAAAGTTGAATGAACCTCTCCTCTGCCTGTGTGCTAGGCCTAAATATATGCCAATGGACTGTTGCAGTGGTGGCTGACATGAAGCCTGATTCTCTGCTATGACATGCAGACTAATTCTCTGCTGACATGAAGCCAGATTGTCTGTTACGGGACCTCTCTCCTCTGCCTGGGTGCTGGGCCTAAATTTATGACAATGGACTGTTGCAGTGGTGGCTGACGTGAAGCCTGATTCTCTGCTATGACATGCAGACTGATTCTCTGCTGACATGAAGCCAGATCCTCTGTTACGGGACCTCTCTCCTCTGCCTGGGTGCTGGGCCTAAATTTATGACAATGGACTGTTGCAGTGGTGGCTGACGTGAAGCCTGATTCTCTGCTATGACATGCAGACTGATTCTCTGCTGACATGAAGCCAGATCCTCTGTTACGGGACCTCTCTCCTCTGCCTGGGTGCTGGGCCTAAATTTATGACAATGGACTGTTGCAGTGGTGGCTGACGTGAAGCCTGATTCTCTGCTATGACATGCAGACTGATTCTCTGCTGACATGAAGCCAGATCCTCTTTTACGGGACCTCTCTCCTCTGCCTGGGTGCTGGGCCTAAATTTATGACAATGGACTGTTGCAGTGGTGGCTGACGTGAAGCCTCATTCTCTGCTATGACATGCAGACTGATTCTCTGCTGACATGAAGCCAGATCCTCTGTTACGGGACCTCTCTCCTCTGCCTGGGTGCTGGGCCTGAATATATGCCAATGGACTGTTGCAGTGGTGGGTGACGTGAAGCCTCATTCTCTGCTATGACATGCAGACTAATTCTCTGCTGACATGAAGCCAGATTGTCTGTTACGGGACCTCTCTCCTCTGCCTGTGTGTGTGCTGGGCCTAAATATATGCCAATGGACTGTTGCAGTGGTGGCTGACGTGAAGCCTCATTCTCTGCTATGACATGCAGACTGATTCTCTGCTGACATGAAGCCAGATCCTCTGTTACGGGACCTCTCTCCTCTGCCTGGGTGCTGGGCCTAAATTTATGACAATGGACTGTTGCAGTGGTGGCTGACGTGAAGCCTGATTCTCTGCTATGACATGCAGACTGATTCTCTGCTGTCATGAAGCCAGATTGTCTGTTACGGGACCTTTCTCCTCTACCTGGGTTCTGGGCCTAAATTTATGAAAATTGACTCTTACAGTGGTGGGTGACGTGAAGCCTGATTCTCTGCTATGATATGAAGACTGATTCTCTGCTGACATGAAGCCAGATTGTCTGTTACGGGACCTTTCTCCTCTGCCTGGGTTCTGGGCCTAAATTTATGAAAATTGACTCTTACAGTGGTGGGTGACGTGAAGCCTGATTCTCTGCTATGATATGAAGACTGATTCTCTGCTGACATGAAGCCAGATTGTCTGTTACGGGACCTTTCTCCTCTGCCTGGGTTCTGGGCCTAAATTTATGAAAATTGACTCTTACAGTGGTGGGTGACGTGAAGCCTGATTCTCTGCTATGATATGAAGACTGATTCTCTGCTGACATGAAGCCAGATTGTCTGTTACGGGACCTTTCTCCTCTGCCTGGGTTCTGGGCCTAAATTTATGAAAATTGACTCTTACAGTGGTGGGTGACGTGAAGCCTGATTCTCTGCTATGATATGAAGACTGATTCTCTGCTGACATGAAGCCAGATTGTCTGTTACGGGACCTTTCTCCTCTGCCTGGGTTCTGGGCCTAAATTTATGAAAATTGACTCTTACAGTGGTGGGTGACGTGAAGCCTGATTCTCTGCTATGATATGAAGACTGATTCTCTGCTGACATGAAGCCAGATTGTCTGTTACGGGACCTTTCTCCTCTGCCTGGGTTCTGGGCCTAAATTTATGAAAATTGACTCTTACAGTGGTGGGTGACGTGAAGCCTGATTCTCTGCTATGATATGAAGACTGATTCTCTGCTGACATGAAGCCAGATTGTCTGTTACGGGACCTTTCTCCTCTGCCTGGGTTCTGGGCCTAAATTTATGAAAATTGACTCTTACAGTGGTGGGTGACGTGAAGCCTGATTCTCTGCTATGATATGAAGACTGATTCTCTGCTGACATGAAGCCAGATTGTCTGTTACGGGACCTTTCTCCTCTGCCTGGGTTCTGGGCCTAAATTTATGAAAATTGACTCTTACAGTGGTGGGTGACGTGAAGCCTGATTCTCTGCTATGATATGAAGACTGATTCTCTGCTGACATGAAGCCAGATTGTCTGTTACGGGACCTTTCTCCTCTGCCTGGGTTCTGGGCCTAAATTTATGAAAATTGACTCTTACAGTGGTGGGTGACGTGAAGCCTGATTCTCTGCTATGATATGAAGACTGATTCTCTGCTGACATGAAGCCAGATTGTCTGTTACGGGACCTTTCTCCTCTGCCTGGGTTCTGGGCCTAAATTTATGAAAATTGACTCTTACAGTGGTGGGTGACGTGAAGCCTGATTCTCTGCTATGATATGAAGACTGATTCTCTGCTGACATGAAGCCAGATTCTCTGTTACGGGACCTCTCTCCTCTGCCTGGGTGCTGGGCCTAAATTTATGACAATGGACTGTTGCAGTGGTGGCTGACGTGAAGCCTGATTCTCTGCTATGACATGCAGACTGATTCTCTGCTGACATGAAGCCAGATTGTCTGTTACGGGACCTCTCTCCTCTGCCTGTGTGTGTGCTGGGCCTAAATATATGCCAATGGACTGTTGCAGTGGTGGCTGACGTGAAGCCTCATTCTCTGCTATGACATGCAGACTAATTCTCTGCTGACATGAAGACAGATTCTCTGTTACGGGACCTCTCTCCTCTGCCTGGGTGCCGGGGCCTAAATATCTGAGAATGGACTGTTCCAGTGGTGGGTGACGGGAAGCCAGATTCTCTGCTATGGAACCTCTCTCCAATTGATTTTGGTTAATTTTTATTTATTTAATTTTTATTTTAATTCATTTCCCTATCCACATTTGTTTGCAGGGGATTTACCTACATGTTGCTGCCTTTTGCAGCCCTCTAGCTCTTTCCTGGGCTGTTTTACAGCCTTTTTAGTGCCGAAAAGTTCGGGTCCCCATTGACTTCAATGGGGTTCGGGTTCGGGACGAAGTTCGGATCGGGTTCGGATCCCGAACCCGAACATTTCCGGGATGTTCGGCCGAACTTCTCGAACCCGAACATCCAGGTGTTCGCTCAACTCTAGTTATCAGACAATTGGAGAAAACAGCACAAAACATGATTAGACAATCCTAAACTCTACATTTAGGCCATGTGGCTTGAGGGTACCAAGTGTGTAGATCCAATAGAGCTCACGTTTTTTTAAAAGTTTAACTCGATCACCACCTCGCCTGGAGAGAGATATTTGCTCCAAAATCCTAAAACGAAGGTCATTCTGTGTATGTTTGGCTTCGGTGAAATGTTTGGATACAGGGAGATCCATTTTTTGTTTTCTAATAGAAAATCTGTGTTGGTTAAGTCGAGTCTTGACGTCCCATGTGGTCTCCCCGACATATAGGAGGCCACATGGGCACGTCAGTAAATAAACAACATAAGAAGAATCACATGTTAGGTACTGTCTGATCTTAAACCTCTGCCCTGAAGTGGGATGCACAAAAGAGTCACCTTTCTGCATCAATTTACAATTGATGCAGTTATAGCAGGGATAACACCCTTTACGGGTAGAACCAAAATAACTTTCACATGTCTCCCTGTTAGAACCAATATCTGATCTGACTAATCTATCACCTAAATTAGGACTGCGTCGATAGGAACATAGGGGTGGTAGCTTGAACTCTTGCACTTTATCAAAATTGCTGGTGAGAATTCGCCAATGCTTTTTAATTATAGCGGCAATCTTGCCACTATTTGTGCTGAATTCTGAAACAAAAGGGATTCGGGCCTGGGAGCTTTTGTGATTATTTAATCCACCTCTGATGGCATCTGTGGTGAGTGGTTTAACTCTTATGATCTGATCATGGATCAATTTCTTGGGGTACCCACGTGTCTGGAATTTGGACCCCATTTCCTGCAATCTTCTATCTATTGTAGCAGGATCTTGGACAATTTTTTTGACCCTCAAAAGCTGACTAAAAGGAAGGGACCTAATCATAGGTTTAGGATGATGACTATCGTAACGTAATAACGTATTTTTGTCTGTCGGTTTCACATATAGATCCGTTACTAGTTTATCATTGTGAATGCTGACTTGGGTGTCCAAAAATTGCAAAGAGGTCATTGAATGCACCAATGTGAATTTGACACTAGGGTCAATTGAATTCAAGAAATTGTGGAACGCGATGAGGTCCTCCGTGGCGCCGACCCAAACCAGGAAAATATCATCAATGTAACGCCACCACCCCAGTACAACCACACTGCGCTGACAGTTGCTGGCCTATTATACAAATATTATATTGATCATATTGATACATTCTGAGCCCTGATGCAGTTTTTTCCATGTTCCTCTGGCAGATGGTGGTGGTTTATGTATACAGATTCCGCCACACTGCTATGAGGACTCTGGAGCGGATATGCTGTGATTCTGGATTGCTTGATGATGACGGTGTGGTAACCGTATCATCATGCAAATACAGATATCCCATCGGTGACCGACGTCGACCCGCCGGCCCCTGATGTCTGGACCAGCTCTTTCTGCTATTTGCTGCGGCGCTCATATACTACGATAGTATCTGTCAAAATCATATGGGCGGTGTTTCAGTACACGCATGCGCCCTGAAGTTATGTTCCAAAGTGGCCATCTTTGATGTGGTTTTTTACCTCACATACTTTCACTGTGAATCTCGCGATAGTGGTTGGAACGGCGCATGCGCCTTGTTCCTTTCCGGACGCCAACAAGCTCCAACTATGTTCACCGTGCCTGGTGTGATACATTCAAAAGGTTTTAATTTTTATATCTAACACATGTTCACTGATCACTTGTAATTAATAATTATGATGTCTTTTGTGATTTTGTACTGTTTTTTCACTTCATGAAATGTTTATTACTGTATCGATAACGCTGTGATTCCAAATTACCTTCTCACATTGATCAATTTGACGATATGGTTGTAATATATATGCATTTGCACTTTATTATGTTTTATACTAATTTGTATTAAATTAATTACTTGCACTATATATAGATGTAATTTGGCACATGTTACTCAGCTGGAAAAAGGCTCCATAGTGAGAGCCGAAACGTCGCTGAGCTGATGAGTGAATAAATCGTCCACTTTTCACTATCTACTGGAGTGCTGCCTTCTTTTCTACCATTTATATATATATATATATATATATATATATAATTTTTTTCAGTAACTGCCCATGCCGCTCTATAGTGTAGTGGGCTGTAATGTAGAAGGTTGTGTGTGTGTGTTTTTAGCCATAATACATTCACATATATTATTCTAAATTTAGAATATATAATATATTATAGTATATGTAAATACATTATGGCTAAAACATCAGTAGTAGTTTCACACATATTATGCATTCATAAATATCAGAAGTATGATTTTATCTATATATTCTTTTTTTGTAATTACACATTTTTTACAATTACTAAAAAAATATAAAATATATAAATTTAATTTAGCCTCTATTTCTGTAGTAAGTATTCCTATACAGCAGAAGTGTTTTTTTTTTAGTAACTGGCCATGCAGCTCTATAGTGTGGTGGTTAACATTCTTCGATTCAATAGTTTTTTATTAAAGTTTTGCAGCATACAAGAAACATGCCAGGCATACCTGGGAAACACAGGTATAAGGAAGGTAACATAGTGACCAACATGAAAAGAACAAAAGTGGTGCAATTGGAGGGTATAATCTAATGGAATATGAATACTATGCCTGGAGAAGAGGAGTATTTGCTGCACTAAAGGGGCGTTGCTGCCTAAAAGATATAGCCAAGTGGCAAACAAGTGGATTGAGACAAAATATCAGTAAGTAAGTAGTTCTGATCACTAAGGCCTGGTGAGGGCCTAAGGAAGGTAACAGTATGGGGAGGCCGACCAGTGGCACCAATTTTGTTGACAGCGGGTATATCCACCATTACCCATGTAGTGTCCCACTAGGTAAATGTGGGCACTACACAAGGGTCAATTGGGCCATGTTGTTCCCTACCTTTTGGGGACCAGGGTCATTGTATTTTATATGGTATTTTTAATGTGTATTTTACTATTGTCTCCTGTGCCAGGCCTGTTAGGGGTAGTTCCTCCTCCTAGACAGTAGAGGGAGCTAGGGAACACCCTAGTATATATATAGTCAGGTCCAGTTCAGGAGAGGAGGGTGTGGAGTGTGTAGTTAGAAGCCAGTGGACACTTTAGCTAGAGGTTAGCTGAAGTGCAGCTTCTAACATGCAGCTAGATAGTCCAGGGTTCTAGTTGCATCCAGGGGAAGAAGTTGCCTCCTGAAGTCCCTTTAAAAGTACAGTGCAGAGCCAAGTTTTATCCAGCCAAATAGATAGCTGAAGGGCAGAAGGATTTTTCTACAGCAAGGAAATATATACCAGAGGAAAGTTTCCTTACCCAAGGATAAAGCCAACAATAGGGTATACGGGCCTTGAAGAAAGCCAGACAGGATCTAAGGAAAATACAGCCTGATCTGTAAGTGTTATTCCCTCTGAGTATCTTGCAAGGACTTTGCCTGCCGTTTATAAAAAGCCTGCCTGTTACAACCTTTTTCATGTGGAACTAACTAAAGACTGTAAATAGTTGAACTGTACAGTAAAAAGGAAGTTCTGGTTCACTGCAACTTGTGCTCCTCAATTATTCCTACAAAAAAGCACTGACGTCACGAACTTAAAGGGATCTTGCCACACTAAACCTGCAACACCCAGGGCACCTCACCTACCACCCGGCCTGGTCCCTATACACAGAGAGTGCCCCAGAGGATCCATGTGCCAGCCTCTCCGTCACTGCTGTACGCATGCCCAGGGTATATAAAAACTCGGAGTAACAATAGCAACCCTCGGTCTGTTAACTGCCCCTGTGACCTCACCATCGCTCACCCTGCAGGGCTGCGTACTGCACCCATAGAGATAATCTTCTCATAGGAGTAAGTAATGTTAAGTGCTGATATCAATTCGACAAGTTCAGGCGTATCAGAGGTTTTCCATCTCCTTAGCAACAGCAATTTTGCTGTAATACAGAATATACAAAACAAAGCCCTATAAGGGACCAGCACCAGGTTGACCCCAATAAGCAAAAGGACCAATTATGGAGACCAGTCTATCTCAGTCTGCACAATCTGGCCCAACAGGTATCCGCATGCGGACCATTAAGGCTGGATGATGGGGCATTGCCATAGGATATGGAATAGGATTCCCTAACACTGGTTAGAAACAGAAATGTACATGAGCGCCAATCTGTCTGGTGTGTAATACCAACATAAGACCGTTTTTATTGCCGATTCTATATGGGATGTACATTTCAGATGTTGATGCATCACTCTGAGGGCACTGAACCATTCTAAGTCAGCGAAGGACATATTCAAATCTTTTTCCCAACTAGTCATTGGCTTAGAACGTTTAAAATGGGTCGGTTGGAGAATGGAGTTATACAGGGGCTTCAGACCTTTTGGGTTACTAGAAATATACATTTTAGCTAGGTTATCCATGTTTAGCCCTGATGGTTGCAATCCCTGCAGCAAGTGGCAGATCTGGAGATATTTATAGAATTCCGCCGCTGGGAGGGAAAACTGCTCACAAAGCGACTGGAACGGCCTCAATACACCCTGGTCAAACATGTCCCCAACTTTCTGGATATCTCCGTGAACCCACAGGGACAAATCAGAGTGTGTAGTAGAGTCTGAAGGAGAGACATGGGTAAGGAGGCTTGGGAAGGAGGAGAATCAGTATTAGCTAGGGTGTGGTACTTGGTCCATGCATTCAGGGACGCCAGCACCGTCGGGCTCAGACCTTTAGGAAGGGGGTGCTGCCAAAATGGTAAGTGTAACAAATATTTCAGGGAGTATGGTGAGACCTGTGAGAGTTCTAGATGGACCCAAGGTAAATCTGTGGACGACTGTGCCCAACCCCGCAACATAGAAACCAGAGTGGCAATATAATACAATTTCAGATCCTGTAATGCTACCCCTCCCCCCCCCCCCCCATGTCGACCTCTGGGTGATTATGCCGCAGGCAACTCTGGGATGTTTCCCTTTCCAAATAAACTTAGAAAGTAGAGCCTGGGCCCGAATGAAGAATTTCTCTGGGAGGATTACGGGCAAGGTGCGGTATACGTATAAAAACTTAGGGAGAATGAACATCTTAAATGTTGCTATCCTACCTATCCAAGATATTTCATGTTTAGTAAAATCATGGAGTTCCTTTTCAGTGGCAAGCAGGAGGGAGTCATAGTTTAAGGCATACAGCAGGGAGGAAGAGTGCGTTAGGTTGGTACCTAGATACCTGATACTTTGAGATTGCCAATCAAAGGCCCAAGTAGTGTGTAGGACAGACACCGAGGTCTCTGGCATGTGGATGGGTAGGGCTTGTGTTTTGGAGACGTTGAGGTAGTAATATGAGAGTGCTCCATATTGGGAAATTTGGTCCATCACCGCTAGTAGGGACCTTTCAGGGTCAGTAAGGGAGAGAAAAACGTAGTCCGCGTAAAGGGAAATGACGTGGGAGCGGCCACCCACGCTCACCCCGGATATTCTGGTGTCCTGTCTAATTGCCTGAGCCAACGGCTCCATGGCTATTATAAAGATGAGAGGGGAGAGGGGGCACCCCTGTCTAGTGCCGTGAGTAAGTGCGAACACATCAAGGCTCCATTCACAATCACAAATGTTCTAGCAGTGGAGTTGCTATAGAGTGCTTTATTGACGGTAAGAATGGGACCGTGGAATCCCATCTGTTGGAGCACCGAGAAGGCGAACGACCAACAGAGTCTGTCGAACGCCTTCTCGGCATTCAGAGCTAGGGCCAGCATCAGAATCTTGTGAGTATGGACATGGTGGAAAATTCCCAACATACGTCTGGTGTTGTAGTAGGTTTGACGGGTGGGGACGAAGCCGGCTTGATCTACATGTATAATGGATGGGAGAATTTTAGCCAGACGGATGGCCAATAATTTTGCATATATTTTAACATCTTGATTTAAAAGGGAAATGGGCCTAAAGTTTTGGGGTCTATTGGGGGATTTGCCGGGCTTGGGGAGGGTAATAATAAGGGCTTGTAGGTTTTCAATGTGGAGGGAGCCAGACGTAAGTGCAGATTGACAAAAATCTCTTACATAGGGGCAGAGGAGCTGTTTAAAATGTTTATAATAGTGGTTGGCAAAGCATCAGGGCCAGGGGCTTTATCCCGAGGTAGGGATGCAATCACTGCCTCCACTTCTTCTTGGGTGACCTGAGTGTTGAGTGCTTGAAGTTGGGAACTCTCTAATATGGGTAAATTCAAGGATCGTAAATAAGATTTGGTTAGTTCCTCCAAATCCGCCGGGGCAGGGTTGGAGTCCTTTAAGTTATAAAGATTAGCCTAATACGCCTGAAAGCCATTAGCTATATCAGTGGGAGAGTAAACTTTATCCCGGGATGAGGTGTGAATGAGATGGGGGATTCTACTTTTAGTGTGTCGAGACTTGAGTCTGGTTGCCAGAGGTTTTCCCGCTTTATTGTCCTGCGAGTAATAAGTCTCTTTCGTCTTACAGAAAGCTTTCTCGTAAGAGGTAAGCATGTGACTCCTCAGCTCTTGTCTAAGCTGTCTAAGCTCTTCTGCCAGTGAGGGAGTAGGGTTTGCTTTGTTCATAGTCTCCACCTGCTGTATCTGAGATAGAAGGGTTGAGATCTCTGCCTCCTGCAGTTTTTTACGCATTGCACCTTGCTGTATGAAAGACCCCCGAATACAGGCCTTATGGGCATTCCACAGGGTCACTGGGTCAGTGTGGGAGGAGTCGTTAAACCTGAAAAAATCCTTGAGATCTAATTCTATACATACCCTATATTGGGGATGTGAGAGTAGGAAGGGGCTGCTTCTCCAAATATACAGCTGAGGAGAGTTAATGGTTTCAGATACTGACAGGGTAATGGCTGAATGATCGGACCATTTTATCGTTTCTAGGGAGGAGTCTATAGCATAGGGGAGAAGTGATCTGTCCACAAGAAAAATGTCTATTCGGGAGTGCACATTGTGGACCCTGGAGTGAAACGTATAGTCTCTAGTAGATGCGTGATGGACACGCCATACGTCATATAGCTCCTCCTTCCAGAAAGCGGTAGCTAGGGATGGTGCGGTCCTCACCTGGCGAGAGGAAGTATCCATGGATGGATCGGTGGTCAAATTTAAATCACCACAAATCACCAGTTTCCCCTGATGTTTTTGTTTACCAATTTTATCAGTTTATAAAAATAATGTAATTGGCCAGTGTTAGGGGCATACAAAGACACTATGGTATACAGGAGATTGTTTAAGGTGCAGATCAATATAATAAACCTCCCTTGTGGGTCTAAATAGTCTGCTATGTGGGAAAATTCTACTGTATTTTTAATAGCTACCATGACCCCTCTAGATTTGGAGGGAAAATGGGACTGAAAAATGTGGGGACGCATCTCGTCAAAGCAGGTGCGTCTCCTTGACCCCCAAAATGTTGCAATGTAACACTTTCCACAAATACGCCCTGTGCATTGGACTATTCAGACCATTGGCATTTATGCTAGCTAATGTTAAGACCATGGTAAATAAAAAAATGTAACATTGCAGAACTAGCAGATAGTAAAACATAAATAGGATACAGAGCGTCTCCCAGCGAGGACGCCTGTATCATAGGAACGTAGGCAGCATGGAAAAAATCAGGCATTATGCAAGCACCAAGTAGATAGGGCCACCAAAAACAGAGGGTTGCAAAAAAACTAAAGCATAACATAGATAACCTATATTAGGCTCTATGTAAAGAATAGGGCAAATGTCTCGTCTGCGGCCTAGAAACAGAACAAGTCAGGAGCTCGTAGAAAGCACAGCACCTGAAAGCGGTGGATACCCGCTGTGAATCCAGTATTCAGTGTGTTTTTGACTAGGGTTGAGCGAACCCGAACTGTAAAGTTCGGGTTCGCACCGAACTTTAGGTTTTTTGGACCCCAACCCGAACTCGAACATTTCCGTAAAAGTTCAGGTTCGGTGTTCGGCGCTTTTTGAAAGGCTGCACAGCAGCCAATCAACAAGCGTCGTACTACTTGCCCCAAGAGGCCATCACAGCCATGCCTACTAATGGCATGGCTGTGATTGGCCAGAGCAGCATATGACCCAGGCTCTATATAAGCTTGAGTCACATAGCCCTGTATGTCACTCTACTGTTACAAGTGTAGGGAGAGGATGCTGCTGGACTTGTGATTTCAGGGAGAGAATAGGAGAGAATCTAACTCAGCGATCTACCTAGAAATAGTTGTGTGGGTGCAGGGCACACTAGTTTTTCCCTGCCCTGAGGCCATTGACCAAAAAAAAATATAACTTTTATAATTATGTTAGTTAGGTGGGTGGCGGCGGCAGCGGCCATTTTATGCAGGCTCAGTGCACCAGCACTGCATCTGAGCTTTTGGGACATTGTAAATCACAATTTTTTTGGGCAAACTACAACATCTGGATTAGTCAGTGTGCAATTTAAGGTAGAAATACACCCATAATTTTCTGGGATTTGAAAAAAACTGTATTTTCCAGATCTGCAGGTGTTAAATTCAAGTTTAATATATAAAGCTTTCATATTCTGTTACCAAAAAAAGACTTTTTGGGCAATCTACAACATCTGGATTAGGACTCATGCACACAACAGTATTTTTTCACGGTCCGCAAAACGGGCTTCCGTGATCCGTGTCCGTTTTTTCTTCCGTGTGTTTTCCGTGATTTTTGGAGGCTCACCAGACATGAAGGAAAGTAAAAATAAAAAGTTGTTTTGGTGTCCGGCTGGCCGTGCGGAGCCAAACGGATCCGTCCTGACTTACAATGCAAGTCAATGGAGACCGATCCGTTTGACGTTGACACAATAGGGTGCAATTGCAAACGGATCGATCCCCCATTGACTTTCAATGCAAAGTCAGAAGACCCTATCTGAGTTTTCTCCAATCCGATGGCATATTTTAACTTGAAGCGTCCCCATCACCATAGGAACGCCTCTATGTTAGAATATACCATCAGATTTGAGTTACATCGTGAAAACTCAGATCCGACAGTATATTCTAACACAAAGGCGGAACGCTGGTGATGGGGACACTTCAAGTTAGAATATACTACAAACTGTGTACATGACTGCCCCCTGCTGCCTGGCAGCATCCGATCGCTTACAGGGGACTGTGATCCGCACAATTAAGCAACAGTTGGCACCTGTGTTTCGTCATCATCCCAGACGTGCTGCGATGGTCCTCCCATGTACTCATCTTGAAAGATAAGTGGTTGGGCATCGGTGCACTCAATCTCTTCCACTTATGGGACAGGGCTAGGTGGGTGGCTAGGTGGAAACCCTGCTAACAGAGTCATCAAAAAGCAGAAGAGACTGCTGCATGACTTGGGGCTCAGACTGCTTGGCTGATTTGCAAGGGGCTGAGGTGAAAGACTGATGGACATTGGCTGCAGGTGCCAACTGAGGTCTTTCAGCAGGAGACAGGGTGGGAGACAATGTGAAGGAACTGGATCCACTGTCAACCTAGCACAACCTTTATGACCAGGCATTTAAGTGCAAAGCACGAGCTGCAGTGAAGTAGACACCTCAAAAACCAAGAAAGGTCTCTGGCTCCTCCTGCTTCCTCTTCTGCTGCAGTCGCGGCCTCTTCATCTACCTCTGGAGTGACAGTGCCACCTGCCACCCCGCAAACAGAGGATCTGCCAGCAACACCAACACCTGGGTCACCAAGCATCTCCACAATGTCCCACGGAAGCGTTCAGCTCTCCATAGCCAAAACGCTGGAGAGGAAGAGGAAGTACCCCCCTACCCATCCACGATCCCTAGCCCTGAGTGCCAGCATTTCTAAATTATTGGCCTTTGAAATGCTGTCATTCGATCTGGTGGAGACGAATAGTTTTAAAGGCCTTATGGCGGTGGCTGTCCCACAGTACGTCGTGCCCAGCTGCCACTACTTTTCAAGGCGAGCCATCCCTTCCCTGCAGAACCAAGTAGGGGACAAAATCAGGTGTGCACTGCGCAACGCCATCTGTTGCAAGGTGCACCTGACTACGGATACGTGGACCAGTAAGCACGGTCAGGGCCGTCCTTCCACCACCGAGGATTGAAGGGCACTTCAGTTTGCCTCCTGTTGCTTCCTCCTCCTATTCTGCTTCCTCATGCTCTACCAGCTCCTCATCCAGTCAGCATAACACCTTCACCACCAACTTCAGCACAGCCAAGGGTAAATGACAGCAGGCAGTTTTAAAACTTATCTGTTTGGGGGACAAACTCCACACCGCGCAGGAGCTGTGGACGGGCCTTGAACAACAGACCGATGAGTGGTTTGTGCCAGTCAGCCTCAAGCCCGGCCTGGTGGTGTGCGATAATGGGCAAAATCTCGTAGCAGCTCTGGGACTAGCCAGTTTGATGCACATCCCTTGCCTGGTGCATGTGCTGAATTTGGTGGTGCAGAGATTTCTTAAAAATTACCCCGACATGTCAGAGCTGCTGCATAAAGTGCGTGCCGTCTGTGCGCGCTTTAGGCGTTCTCACCCTGCTGCTGCTCACCTGTCAGCGCTGCAGCGTAACTTCGGCCTTCCCGCTCACTGCGTCATATGCGACTTGCCCACAAGGTGGAACTCCACCTTGCACATGCTGGCCAGACTATGTGTGCAGCAGCAGGTGATAGTGGAGTTTCAGCTGCAGCACGCACGGGTTAGTCGCTCGGCGGAACAGCACCACTTCACCACCAATGACTGGGCCTCCATGCGAGACCTGTGTTCCTTGTTGCGCTGTTTTGAGTACTCCACCAAAATGGCCAGTGCCGATAACGCCGTTCTCAGCGTTACTATCCCACTTCTATACCTCCTTGAAAAAACGCTCCTGGCCATGATGGAAGAGGATGTGACACAGGAGAAGGAGGAGGACGAAGAGGGATAATTTCGTAGGGTTTCCGTCCAGTCATCCCCAAGTGGCTCCGATGGTGGGTTCCTGCACCCACAAACCCAAGGTACACAATTGTCCAGCCAGGGCACAGTTCTGGAGGATGATGAGCTGGAGAATGAGGAGGAGGAGGAACCATGTTCACAGCAGGGAGGCACCCAGACCAGCTCATGGCCATCACTGGTGCATGGATGGGGGGGATACAGAGGACACAGATGATACACCTCCCACAGAGGACAGCTTTTGGTTGCCTCTGGGCAGCTTTTGGTTGCCTCTGGGCAGCCTGGCACACATAAGCGATTACATGCTGCAGTGTCTCCGCAAAGACCGCCGAGTTGCCCACATTCTAACTTGTGCTGATTACTGGGTGGCCACGCTGCTGGATCTCCGTTACAAGGACAATGTACTGTCCTTAATTTCGTCACTGGAGCGTGATTGTAAGATGCGCGAGTACAAGCGCACACTGGTAGACGAGCTGCTGGTGGCATTCCCACCTGACAGTGGGGGCACAGTGGAAGCACAAGGCAAATGCAGAGGACGAGGAAGAGAGTCGCCAACGCAGCTGGGGCTCTGCCAGCACCTAAGAAGGCAAGGTTAGCATGGCCAAAATGGGGAAAAGCTTTGTCAGCACGGCACAACAACCAGCACCACCAGTTGATATGGAACGTCTTAGCAGGAGGCAACATTTCACCAACATGCTGGAGCAGTATGTGTGCACACGCCTATGCATACTGAATGATGGGTCTGCCCCCTTGAACTTCTGGGTCTCGAGCTTGCCCTTTAGGCCTCTTTCACACGGGCAAGATTTCCGCGCAGGCGCAATGCGTGACGTGAATGCATTGCACCCGCACTTAATTCAGACACATTCATTTCTATGGGGCTGTGCACACAAGCGGTGGTTTCACAAATCACTTGTGCGTTGCGTGAATAAGGCTGCGTGAAGATCGCAAGCATCCGCAAGACGATCAGGATGGGGACCCGATCATTATTATTTTCCCTTATAACATGGTTATAAGGGAAAATAATAGCATTCTGAATACAGAATGCATAGTACAATAGTGCTGTAGCGGAAAAATAAAAAAATATTTAACTCACCTTAAACCACTTGCCTGCGCAGCCCAGCTTCTCTTCTGTCTTCATCTTTGCTGTGTACAGGAAAAGGACCTGTGGTGACGTCACTCCGGTCATCACATGGTCCATCACATGAGCCATCACCATGGTAAAAGATCATGTGATGGACCATGTGATGACCGGAGTGACGTCACCACAGGTCCTTTTCCTGTACACAGCAAAGAAGAAGCCGGGCTACACGAGCAAGTGGATTAAGGTGAGTTAAATTATTTATTTTTAGTTTTTTAACCCCTCCAGCGCTATTGTACTATGCATTCTGTATTCAGAATGCTATTATTTTCCCCTATAACCATGTTATAAGGGAAAATAATACAATCTACACAACCCCAATCCCAAACACGAACTTCTGTGAAAAAGTTGGGGTTTGGGTACCAAACATGCCGATTTTTCTCGCATTACAATGAGCAAAATGCATTACAATGTTTTTCACTCGCGTGGAAAAATTGCGCATGTTCTCGCAACGCACCCTTTCCCTGTGTGAAACGCCTGTGTGAAACCAGCCTTACGCCTTGGAGGTGCTGGCCTGCCCTGCAGCCAGTGTATTATCTGAATGTGTGTTTAGCACGGCAGGGTGCGTCATCACAGACAAGCGCAGCCGCCTGTCCACAGCCAATGTGGACAAGCTCACGTTCATTAAAATGAACCAGGCATGGATCCCTCAGGACTTGTCCGTACCTTGTGCAGAATAGACACGTATACCGGCACTAAGCAGCCATTGTTATACTGCAGCGCAATTGCTCATGTTTGTATTTTGGATATTTCACACTCTTTTGGAGTGTACCTTAATTTTACTAAATTAAATTAAAACCAAAAACCTGTGTTGGCTATCTCGTCCTCTTCCACTGCCGCTTCCACCTACTCCACTACGTCCACCACCTCCTCAAACTCCTACTCCATATGGAACTCCACCTCATAAATCCATTTTATTTTGTACGTGTTTTATTTTATATCATTTCACTACTTTGTCAGTTAAATTTTATGGTTAAATTAACACATTTTGGGATGTATAGTACCACTGCTCTACCTAGTAGACAAGTAAAAAAAAAAAATTGTCATTTACATTTTAGGGTGAAATTCACCAATTTTGGTGTGTATAGTACCACTGCTATACCTAATGGACCGGTAAAAATAAAAATTGTCAGTTACATTTTATGGTGAAATTAACAAATTTTTGGGTGTTCCTGGACCTAGTTGACGGCTTATTAAATTTCAATAATTTTTATGGTACATTCTTGGGTTGACATTATACAATTTTAGACGTGAATAAACACCTGCTATGCATAGGTGACAGGGAATAAAATGTAATAAATTATTCAGTAATTAATGCGTACCACATCCTTTCATTCAATGCTTAAAGTTTGAAAAGTTGTCACACTTTTATGCTTTAATAATTTCTCCCATATTTCAACTCAAATTTTAAATTTGAAAAAAATAATCCTCCGTTGGATGTGGTCTCTCTTTCTCACACTCCCTCTCTGGTCTGGAACCCTGACTCCCCGCCACCCATGATTACCATGGTAGGCGCATAAAAGAACATCGAAAGTTGATAGAGCAGATATCAAATTGAATCGTGAACATCACAGGGATGTGCGACATGGTGGGGCAGTAAGTGTGCACACGCCTACACAAACTGACTTCTGGGTCTCCAAATTGGGCACATGGCCAGCCAGTGTATTGTCTGAACCTGTGTTTTTAGCATGACTGGAGGGGGTTATCACAGGTTATATTTCCCAATGTTTTGGGGTGTACCCTAATTTTAAAAATAAAATTTAAAACAAAAAACCAGGGTAGGCTACCTCCCCCTCCACCGCCGCTTCCACCTACACCGCCACATCCACCGCCTCCTCAACCTCTTACTCCTCCTAGATCAAGATTATTATTTTTTATTTTTACGTATTTTATGTTATTTAAAGTCATTTCCCTATCCACATTTGTATGCAGAGCACTTGCCATGCTCTTAACCACAGTTTGACACTATTTGCAGCCCTCTAGCCCTTTCCATTACATTTTTACAGCCATTTTAGTGCTCAAAAGTTCGGGTACCCATTGACTTCAATGTGGTTCGGGGTCAAGTTCGGGTCAAGTTGAGGTCCAGAACTCTAACTTTTTTCAGACGTTCGGCCGAACCCGTCGAACCCGAACATCCAGGTGTTTGCTCAACTCTATTTCTGACCAGTCTTTGCGAACCTTGGAGGGAGCTTGTTTCCGGGCGTCAACGGACGGGGAAGTCGAGATGTTCCATCCACGGAGAAGCTTGTACCCCTCTTCAAGGGATATGATAATATAAAGTTCTCCTTTATGGTGCACTAGCAAGCAAACTGGGAATACCCAGCGGTATGGAATCTTGGCACGCTGAAGAGCTGAAGTGATAGGTGAGAGAGCTCTCCGCAGCTGCAACGTGGCTGCTGATAAGTCAGCAAATAAGAGGACTTTGTGGAAAGGGGCTGGCAGGCCACCATTTTTTCTAGCGAAGGCCATTAATCGCTCATTGATCTTGAAGAAGTGCACCCTGGCAAGCACATACCGTGGCACCATATCGTCAAGGTGCCTTGGGCGGGGCACACGGTGTGCCCGATAGATTTCAATGTCCCAGTCGGAGCAATCCGGCAGAGCTGCTTTAATAAGAGAGTGCACAAAATCTGGGATGTCCTATGGAAGCACAGACTCCGGGATTCCCCATAGCTTAATATTATTGCGCCGACTTCTATCTTCAAGGTCATCCATTTTGGCTTTGATGGCCTCCACTTCTGCCTCCAACTCTGTATGGGCATCTATGAGGGTATTGAGGGAAGCAGCAAAGTCACCAAAATTATGTTCCAGGTCCTCAGGCCCCGAGGTCAGTCTCCTCCTGCCGGCATGTAGAGGAGAATCAGCTGTTCCTGGCTGAGCTGACAGGGCTGGATCAGATAAGGAACGCTGCAGTGTAGAAGCAGGGGAGCTGTGATGAAGGTCTGATGTTGCTGAGCACCCGGGAGGGAAAGCAGCTGTCCTGACTGCGCCATCATGGAACTCTGCTGTGTCCCGGGAGAAGTAACATTTTGTGAGATTAAAATACACTGACTCGAGCATCGTGCTCGAACACTAGTTAAGACCCGTGCCACTTTGAGATACCTTGATGGGGTGCACGGACTACGGTATGTTCTTGATATAAGAATATATTGGCGAAAGTCTCATTTTAGTACTGTGAGGGTTTAGCCTTATATTGTCAATTACATTTACCCTGTAATGCACCATTTTTTTAAAATGTCTGTTTTATATAGTTACTCATATCCACACATTTGGCTATCCTGTGTAGGATGTTTTTGTGGTACATGTGGTCTGCTACGGGCATCCTCCATTGTATGCATTTTTGCTTGGGATTGCTGTTAGCGGACCACATGTGCAGGATTTGCTCCCCCAGTTAGAAATGGGCAACATCATATGGGGTTTTGAGCATTTTCTGCCTTTTAAGACCACTTTCTTCTGTTATTGCATGGGTACGACCACCCTGTAATCCAGTGGTGGTCGTGCTTCCACATTATAGGAAAAGGCAGTGGCCTTTCTGGTGGGTGGGACCATGGGAGTACACAGAGCCCAGTGTTTTTTCCTTCAGTTTGCAAGCTCAGCCACTGCTGATGGATTGCAGGGTGGACGTAACCATGGAAATGAGCAGTGTATAATGTGATGGCAAAATGAATCCAGCCAGCAAAGGAAGCAATATGGGTAATAACAATACATTAGTAAGTGCCTTGTATTAACTTTCTCTACATGATAAAGGCTATTTGCTCAAGTGAAAAACCTCTTTAATGAGAGCCATAGTTCCTACAGTACATTAGTGCTTAAAGGGCTTCTGTCACTCCACTAAACTCATTTTTTTTTTTGGGTCTCCCTAAAATCTGTATGCTGTGATTTATCAATATATATACCGTAGCTATTACTCTGTTTGGTTCAGTAGTTCTATAAAAAAACAGACTTTTATATTATGCAAATGACCTCTCTAGCAGCAGGTAGGGCGGCTACCTGCTGCTAGGAGCCGCATCCTCCATTCATAATGACGCCCCCTCCTCATGTTGATTGACAGGGCCAGCGGACGCGCTCGTCCTCTGACTGGCCCTGTCTGCATTTTAAATCTCGCGCCGGTCTTCAGTTGGCGCAGGAGCACTGAGTGGAGGACGCTCGGCCGCTCCATCCTCAGTGCGCCTGCGCCGGGTGTACATGTGATGTCATCGGCGCAGGCGCACTGAGGATGGAGCGGCCGAGCGAGTGTCCTCCACTGAGTGCGCCTGCGCCAACTGAAGACCGGCGCGAGATTTAAAACGCAGACAGGGCCAGTCAGAGGACGAGCGCGTCCGCTGGCCCTGTCAATCAACATGAGGAGGGGGCGTCATTATGAATGGAGGATGCGGCTGCTAGCAGCAGGTAGCCGCCCTACCTGCTGCTAGAGAGGTAATTTGCATAATATAAAAGTCAGTTTTTTGATAGAACTACTGAACCAAACAGAGTAATAGCTATATATATTGAGAAATCGCAGCATAAGGATTTTAGGGAGACCAAAAAAAAATAATGAGTTTAGTGGAGTGACAGAAACCCTTTAAATGGTTGCGTTTTCTCTGCCTGCAGAGCTTTCACACTGCAATGGTTTTGTCAGCCAACAATGTAGAGAAATTTTCCACAAGGAATTTGCCCACACTAAGGCATCACCAGCAACTCTCGCTAACATTTCTGCCAGCAAAAACACCCAAGCTTGCTCTAGATCTGACCACACCATTAGCAGTAGCGATATCTAGTGTTGAGCAACGCGAAGCATGTGAAGCCGAACTCGGTCCGAAGTTTAGGAAAAAACAGATTCGACACAAATCCGAATTTCCTCGCACTTCGTGGTAAAGAATCTGTTTTTTCAAAAATGGTGGCTGCACGTGTTACAAAGGTTAAGTAAGAGGCCTGGGAACGCAGGATCACCTATAATGCTGTATATGACACAGTGATCTTTTTTGTGTTTTTTTTAAATATTTTATTATTTTTGAAAAAACATTTAGATTTTTTTTTACAAGCCAAGTGATTTTGCTGCATGGCTCTGATTGGAGGGCAGAAGGAGCCTCGGGCTGTGTATTACCACTTATGGAGTGGGGTCACACACTTCTTGCCTGGAGTACCTGGAGGAAACTCACACAAACATGTAGAGAACATACAAGCTCCATGCAGATGTTGTTCTCATTTGAACCTAGGACCCTGGCACGGCAAGGCACCAAGGCTAACTACTGAGCCAGTGTTTCCAGTCATGTGGCCACCAGTGATTAAAGGGAACCTGTCACCTCAAAAATGCATCTACACCCGCCATCATTACCTCATAGTAGCCCGCAGTCTGATAATAATCTGGAATTAGCAAATTATAGAAAGGTATGTGGACACTCAATTCCCCACACTGTGTCTGGCATTACAAGTCAGTCCCATTCACTTGCATGCGGCTAAGCTGTAGTAATACCTGGCCAGGCCACTACCAAAACTATGAAGCTGTGCCTAGTAAACAATAAAACGGTTGCAATGCTCGCCTGAGTACTATAGCACCTTCAATCAATTAATCTGCATAAAGAAATCTCCTCTAGGGCCTGATAGTGATGGCATATCCTAACAAAAGACCATCAGTTTTGTACTCCTGCATGACCACTCTATTTTTTAGTTTCTGCAGATTTTTCACAAAAAAACAGAATGGCAATAACATATGTGAATACACCCTTACAATTCAGTAACTTGATTATCAAAGTTTCTAGAGGTTACCCTACATACCCTTAATTTTTACCGCTCTTTTCACTCATTCATACTTCACTCCCTGTCAATCTCTCAACCTCATCATTACATTTTCCCTCTTTCATAATAATTTATGTAATCTTATTATTGAGCATTTCTAATATACTCCTCAGCATTGAAGCAGCACCAAGAAAGAAAAAAATGTGGAATTATGGAAATCACAGGATAGATAGACATGTTAATAATATGAAAATCATAAAAAATGGAAACAAAATATTCAAAACATCTCAACGCACTTGAAGAAATACATGCATTTACACACTTTGGCATGCTATCAATAAGGTTATTAATGGAATGTTCTGCCACACTCAATTACAATGGGCTGCCTCTGCCCAGGGCCCTCTCTATAACGCGTCCCAGGTTTAGTAGGAATGCCAAGTGGTGTAGTGTGGCTCAAATGTCTGTTTAAGTGTGTCACAGTGTTTCTACCTGGATGCCGCTGGACCCCAGGCTTTGGCTCTGATGCAATAAACAGGTGAAGGTGAAATAGGGGGAATTAATGAGGGATTGAAAATAATTGAGTCCAGATTGAGTCCAGACCTTGAGATGAAGTTCAATGTCAGCTTTACTTGAATAAGCATTTTCCCAAAACAGTTTTCAGGCTTTTTCTTGGTTCCAGCAGGCTTTAGCATATAAGTGGCAGGCAAACTCAACTGCTCTCTTTCTCTTTGACTCTGCTGTACTGACAAGCTTAAATAGGATCTTTGTTTCTTCTTGAGGCCACAATTTCTTTCTGTAGTCTGGCTCTAGGTTATGCCAGGGAACTTTCCTCCTGACTTCTGAGACTTCAAGCTTTGGCATCCATGGCCAGAAAAGGTGCTCTGGCTGGCATGGGCAAGTTCAGAAGATACGTGCCCTTGCACACCCTTTTGCTGTTTAGGGAAGACCTAAAACTGGAACTAACTGGTCCCCATGTTTCCTGTAGAAAGTAGGACTAGCCCACTTCTCTCTGGGGGAGGGGGGGGGGGGTTAGAATGGAATGGTAAGTTCCAATCTAAGATAGCTCTGCCGTGTGTTGCTGCCACATGCTGGTAAACCAAACACATTACATGAACAGTTACATAACAATATAAATGCACAGTGTTGAGGGACCTAGAAATAAATATATAGGTGACATACAGGTTAGATCATAAAATATAGTAGCAAGGTGCAGAAGTGATAACACCACTCTGGGGTGTTACATACCCCCTTACTTAAAACCAAACCGCCCTCGGCTTGTGCTTAGGGTGTGCTCTAAGGGTACCCAAGGAGAAATTAGAGTGCTGCATGAGACTATTTTTTGTAACATACATACATAAACTGACATAGAAACGGCTACCACTAGGTTCCTTCCCATATGAGTAGGGTGTACATTCACAGTTGTCCATCTTGTTAATGACCAGAGAAGATTGCACAAAGCGCTGAAATACTCCCGTTTTGTGTACTCTGGCCCTAGTACCAATGGAAGCGTGGGGGTGTCATGTACTGTAATCCCTCCACAATTGTTATGCAAGCAGGTGTGGACCCACTGCACCACTGACTGGGTATACTCTGGAGGGGCGTACCTAAGCCACTACCTGGTCTTCACTAGAGCCTCTGATGGTGAGGATAGGCTTGGGCCATTAGGGTAGTTGCCAGGGGCTAATCCAGAGCAGTCCCTTAGTCAGTGGCAGCTGACTAGGGGGTCAGTGTACTTGGTGAAGCACCGAGGGGACTTGCGTGTCAAGGAGGTTCCGGGTCTGGATAGGCGGCAAAGTAAGCAAAGTCTGAAGTCAGAGGCAGGTGGTAAACAGGCAAAGTCAAGGAGTTCAATAAGCAACTGAAGCAGACAAGAGAGACACCTTAGCACTTGGAGATAGAAAAGCTAAAACCATGAGGTTTCTCAGGCATCTTCCTGTAGTACAGTGATGCCCAACCTACCGTCCACGGGCCAAATCCGGCCTGCAAAGCTGTGTCATGCGGCCTGTGCAGTGCCGCCGACATCAGGCAGCAAACTATGTGTGAGCGCTCATCTCGGCGGCCATTGCCATTCAGTCATTAACTGAATGGCTCAGGCGGGATGAGCGCAGCCAGCATTGACAGACAGAGGTGGGGAGGTCACGTGGGCAAGGCCGAAGCAGGGGGATCAGCCTATGAAGTAGCGTGCGTGCTCTGAGTCAGAGAGTGTGAATATAGCACTATATTCTAAATATTCGCGATAAAAATTTGCTATTCGAATATCCGTGCTCAACACTAGTCTCCAGCAGGAAGGAAACTATGGCAAAGAACACAAATAGCATAGTTAAGCTACCTTCTTCCCGCGTTTGTCAGCATGGCAGCAGGAGGAAAAAGAGGCAGGGGGCAGCAGCGCCAGCACGGACCGCTGGGCTAACAATGAAACTATGAGACGCCCACAAATAGAAGGGTGGCTTCATTCTGTATTCCCTTCCAAGCACCAAGGTTTTATAATGCTTTACGCTTTGTCACCTTGATGACTGAACTGGTAGCTAAACTTTTATGTCCATAAGGCGGCGCACTAAGCCTTTGGAAACATCAAACTAGGAGGGGGAGGGGGAGCTGGTTTACTCCCATATCTCCATGAGAGCTACTCCCTCTAAACACACATTAGAGGGGGGGGGGGGGGTTACCCTTGACGGTGTTAGATCTGCTTGTGACTTACCACTTAGTTCCCTTTATGTAACTACCACAAGGTAACAAGAACCATTAGTATTGACATCCTCAGAGGCAGTCCTTATCAGCGGTGAAGTAAGGTACTAGCTATCTGGCTAACTGCATAATTTTACCAAGGTTCATGTGAAGTGCATGAGGTCACATTGTTGTACCCAAAATAAGTCCTGACAATGGGCTTGAACGTTGTAGAAATTGCTGAAACTGTAAAACATTAATGCAAACATATGCAAATGCATTATGGAAATAGATAATACAAAGACATAATGCAATCAAAATCACATTAGTGACCATAATGAGCTCAGGTATACATTTGAGTCTTTTCTTTAAGTCCCAGTGAATCAAGTGCACCAAACTGGAATAAATAGTGCAACAGGTAAAAGTCATTTATAATCCACGTAAAGTATTACCCACCTCAGCTCCCCTAGCTTAAATCCCCTTAATGACCAGACCACTTTTTTACAATTCTGCACTACACTACTTTCACGGTTTATTTCTCGGTCATACAACTTACCACCCAAATGAATTTTACTTCCTTTTCTTCTCACTAATAGAACTTTCATTTAGTGGTATTTCATTGCTGCTGCCATTTTTACTTTTTTTTATATTAATCAAAATTGACCGAAATTTTGCACAAAATTTCTGTTGTAAAATTTTTCAATTAAAACTACATTTCTATATACACGTTTCTCTAAATTTATTGTTCTACATGTCTTTGATAGAAAAAAATGCAATAAGTGTATATTTATTGGTTTGGGTAAAAGTTATAGCGTTTACAAACTATGGTGCAAAAATGTGAATTTATGTGCACTTTGACTTTCTGAGCACCTGTCATGTTTCCTGAGGTTTTACAATGCCCAGACAGTAGAAACACCACACAAATGACCCCATTTCGGAAAGTAGACACCCTAAGGTATTTGCTGATGGGCATAGTGAGTTCATGGAAGTTTTTATTTTTGGTCACAAGTTAGCGGAAAATGTTTTTTATTTTATTTTTATTTTTTTCTTACAAAGTCTCATATTCCACTAACTTGTGGCAAAAAATAAAATTTTACATAAACTCACCATACCCCTCACGGAATACCTTGGGGTGTCTTCTTTACAAAATGGGGTCACTTATGGGGTATTTATACTGCCCTGGCATTTTAGGGGCCCTAAAGTTTGAGAAGAAGTCTGGAATATAAATGTCTAAAAAAAATTACGCATTTGGATTCCGTGAGGGGTATGGTGAGTTTATTTTGAGATTTTATTTTTTGTCACAAGTTAGTGGAATATGAGACTTTGTAAGAAAAAACTAAAAAACAAATTCTCTAACTTGTGCCCCCCAAAAAAATCTTCTATAAACTCGCCATGCCCCTCAAAAGTGAGGGCACTGTTAAAGGGGCGGGCACTGTGGAGGTCTACATTAAAGTGGCAGGCACTGTTAAAGGGGTGGGCACTGTGAAGGTCAATGTTAAAGGGGCAGCCACTGTGGAGATCAATGTTAAAGGGGTGGGAACTGTGGAGGTCATTGTAAAAGGGGAGGTCACTGTTATGGGGAAACTGTCTATATCTTTTTACGACACACGGAAACATAAAATGAAATAGATGAAATATACCCATGCTAAGCCGGGTCCTTCTTCTAGTCTCATATATATAAAAAAGAGTTTCTGTCTGTCTGTCCGTCTAGACGTTCTTTATGCGCGACCAAACGACTGGACCAATCTTCACCAAATTTGGCGCACAGGTACATCATGTGTCCGGAAAGGTTTTAGACCAGATCTCAGCTCTCTAGGAAACTCTTTTTATTTGAAAAATGCAAAACTTTACAATTTCAATAAAACAATTCTTATAAAACAAAGCCCTCACTGGCCCAGCTACACTTATACTCACATTCATACCTCAAATCAACAGACCAAACCTAATAACTAACCCTATTTATCATAAAACCCTTAACTAAAACTTACCTGGCCGACCCGGCTGTAAAAAATAAATAAAAGAAGACTAATTTGGTCATAAATAAACAAAGTATTTAACAAAGTATATAACAAACAGTATATAACAAACAGAATATAACAAACATAAACATAAATAAATAAAGGCGATATTTGCCAAAATAAGCCAAGAGAAATCAAAAACGGCGACTTTGCCAAATTATATTTTATATATATATTTATATATATATTTATTTATTATTTTTATTTTTTTATTTTTTTATTATTTATAGAAAAATTACTGAACAAACTTAGCCTAACTCTATTCTAGCCCTATCCACTCTATCTTACCCATCACCCGGCACCCAGGGCTGACCTCCGCCTCATGTCTTTATCATGTCCGCATAGTCCGAAACCAGCCCTTCCTCCACCACCCACATCTAGCCCGTCGCCCCATGTCCTCCCATGTCCGCATAGTCCAGGGCTAGATGCAGGCCTCCCCACTCACAAACACACATAGAAACACCCCCTCCCTCCCACCCCACCTAACTAATCCCTATCGCTAACAAACATAATAACCAACTAACGTAACTACATAACTACTTAACTATACAATCTCCCGAAGGCCCAAGTTTGGTCTTAGAAAGCCTTTTTTCAAGACCTCAATATGTCACAAAACAAAAATCTAAGGTGAAAGCATCAGCCCACCACCAGGAACAGTATGACTAGACTTACGGTACATTACGGTACCCAGTCTCTGATACTCAAGAAAACGCACCTTCACCCGGTCACCCAGGATGTTCCTACAAACCTTATCCACTGGGACCACTTTCTGTTGCGTAGAAACTAAACACCGTGCATTCCATGCATAACCACTATGCTAACTAAGAAAACCGTCCATGGGTCCCTCCTTCCCAGGTCTCTAAACACTCCATAGGCCCATTCCGCATAGGAGAGGCTGGCTAGCCTAGGCCAGCCAATGGAAGCTCCCACCCATTTGTACACCTCTGTATTAAAGGGACAATGAAGCAGGAAATGCTCCATACTTTCCAGTATGGAGCCACACTCCTCCCGGGGACAACCCCTTTCATCAGAGTTCCTGTCCATTACATACAGCCTCCCGTGAAAGCAGCGCCAAGCCAAGTCCCAAAACTTCCAGGGGATCCTTGCAGAATTTAGCAACTGTAACCCCTTGTCTAAATCCTGGCTTGGGCAATCCTTGAGGGCCAGGGGCTTTTGAAAGTGGGACAACAAATCGCCTTGACAGAGTCCTGATTTCCGTCACTTCCAAACGCCACCGGCGGATCACGTTCAGAATCATGGTGACATAAGCCGGAAGATATCCGTGAGGCGTACGCAAGTCCTTCACTTGCCCTCCTGTCTCCCATTTCTAGAAGAAAGGTCAAAACCACCCCCTACAGGAGAATACCCACAGGGGAGCCCTCTCCAACCAGAGGTTTTCCAAATTTGTCTTAACAAAGGTGTTCACAAGAAACACCACGGGGTTGACCATAGATAATCGCCCTATTCTCCTCATGCGATAAGTCACCTCTCTCTTGATCAGGTTCAGCCTATTCCCCCATAAGAGCTGGAAGAACAGGCTATAAACTCGAGTCCAGAGAGGCTCTGGCAAGATACACACACTGCCCAAGTAGATCAGCAAAGGGAGAAGGTAAGTCTTGATCAGATTCACCCTTTCCCTGAGGGTCAAAGACCAACCCTTCCACTGGTCAACATTCTGAGCGGCAATCTTAATAGATAACTGTCACATTTAGTCCCTAATTTCAATTTTCATATATGTAGTTACTAATAACATGATATTCCAGAATCAGTTACTATTAGACTGACTTACCCCATATTTAATAAGATTCAGCCCTTAGCAACCAGTCTGCATAAAACTGCAATTTCACTATTGTCACGGAAGGTGTACAGGAAACAAGACGATGCAAAATGAATATATGACTCACTGGATCCAAAACTAAGGAACAAAAGGGAGACCCCTGCATAAGACCTGGCACTCTCCCTGACTCTGCTCAGCCTATGCGAACACCCCAATGGTGGATGATCGCATATCCACGTACCTCGACTATATAACACCTGAACACCCTACAATAGTGAGGAGACACGACCACCGGCTCCCTACACTAGACACGGAGGGAGTCAGGGTCGCCTGGGATCCAGCAAACATAAAATCACAAATGAATGTACAACACTTAACTTGTAGAAGACCGGGAAATAGGATCAACATGCACACACACTCCAGGAAGTTGTATAAACCGCACACTAATGCATTATGGGGAGGAATTTAAAGGGATGCAATCAGTCCAACTACAAGACAGCTGAGAGAGGCTAACGAGATGAGGAACTGAAAACCAAAACAAAGAAGCTCAAGGAGGAGGTTCTGAAAGGCATCTGTCAGAGCTTCTCAGATGTCTGGTTGTGACAACTATTCAGTTAAGATGGCCGCCACTGCCCTCACCCTGAGGCTAATCCCACCTGCCCTCACTTGCCAGTAACAATAGCCCACCAAAAGTGTCAGTAACCAGAGCCCTCCCCCCTAAAGGGTTAATCTCCTGCAGCACAAAGGGGTCCTCTTACCACATGTTGCTTTCATTTATACACTGAGCAGATGGCAGATCTCCCTTCCCTGGTCTGCGCTGCTTCAACTCTGCATTCTCCAGCTCTGCTGAGTGAGGGAGCGTCTGCCATGCGCAGGGACAGGGAGAAGTTCATACAGCCCAGGCACTGTTATCAGCTGCTGGGGAGGACCTGGTTTTAATCATTTACTTACAGTCACTGGCTGTCAGTAATGTGACCTTGCATGCAGCCTGCTTCTGCGTGCTCCGTCTAGATGGACCATGCCTAGCAACCCTATTTTAAGCACAGGTGAAAGTAGGCAGTGCAGGGAACAAAAATGTGGAATTAAGTGGTAATTGAATACACAGTGAAAAGTTGAAATAGGGCCACCAAGGTGATATTAATCACCACAATACAATACTCAAAAAAAAAGAATACGGCAGTTATCCTTTAAGCCTGTCGTCCCAATTTTGGGTAATCCCCATGGCCGAAATGGATGCCTAGGACTTTGGCTGATGACTGGGGCCCTGGAAGGGTGTCCGGGAGATCGAAAACTGGATCATCCCCTCCCAGCCAGAGACTCTCGCACTTATCCCGATTGATCATGGACCAGGATGCCTCTGAGTAGCGGTCCACCTCAGACATCACATATTTTGCCTCCCCTCTTGAGGACACGAAAACAACGTACGCTACCGCCCTCAGAGTGGCTTCCGGACCACGATTGATCCTCTTAAGCGGGCTCAAAGGACAACCCTGACGAACGCCAGGCCCAATCTCGAAAGGGCATCCAGACCAACCGTTCACAAGCGGGAAACTCTCTGCCCCGCATACAAGGTCTTTGAAGGGTTTCTGTCACCCCACTAAACCGTTTTTTTTTTGTTTACTTATAATCCCTATAGTGCGATTTATGCCTACATAATCTAATTAATCATTTTGGTCCAGTAGATTGTGTTAAAAACGTGCTTTTAAAATATGCAAATTACCTTGCTACCTAGCAGCCGCATTTGACAGGGCCAGGGAATGGGATCGTCCTCTGCTGGCCCTGTCTGCTATTAAGATCTTACGCCTGCGCCGTAACGGTATTCAGTCGGCGCAGGCACACTGAGAGGAGGACGGTCGCACGGCCGCTCCATCCTCAATGCGCCTGAGCCGGGTGGAGATGTGACATCATCGGCGCAGGTGCATTGAGGATGGAGCGGCCGCCTCTCAGTGCGCCTGCGCCGACTGAATGCCGTTACGGCACAGGCGCGAGATCTTGATAGCAGACAGGGCCAGCAGAGGACGATCCCGTTCCCTGGCCCTGTCAATCAACATGCAGCGGGGGCGTCTTTAGGATCGGAGGATGCGGCTGCTACCAGCAAGTAGCCGCCCTACTTGCTGGTAGCAAGGTAATTTGCATATTTTAAAAGCATGTCTACTGGACCAAAATTATTAATTAGATTATGTAGGCATAAATCGCAGTATAGGGATTATAAGTAAACGAAAACAGCTTCCCGATGTTTCGGCATGCCCCCCCCCCCCTGCTTTCTAATAGAGCCATTGAGCCGTCACTCATCAGGACCTCCTTCTTGCCGTCCCCGCCATTGCATGCGCCCTGTGCCATCTCTCTATGCTCCATCTCCCCATTCCCAAGCTCCGGTCCCACTACAGAAACCGGGCTAGGGGGGCTAATGGGGGCTGCACTCTGAACCGACTTTTCAGCTGGCCCAGAGTACATTTGCTGGGACACATATAAAAGTTTTGTCTCACCAATAGTTTTTTCTTCTTCTTTGTCTTCTTTTTCTTTCTCTTTGGATTTTCTTCTTCCTCAGGTAATTCGTCGCCAAAGCACAGGCCATCTTCATTTATCCTGGGGGACTCCAACTTCCCCCCCCCCACTCCACTGCTCTCAGCCTCAAAGTCGTCATTTGAGCTGGTGGGGGGCAGACAGACCTGCTCCGCCGCTATCCCCGAGCTGGTAAACAGGCCTCATTCTCTAGCTTTTCTTTAAAAGGGCCGCTATTTACAAGAATGGTCGCCCTTCTGTCTTCCAACCCTTTTATCTCCCTTTTTATATTTGCCGAAATCTGTGGTCTGCTCCTTTTAGACGCTCTATCTGCCTTGAGTCTTTCCACCCTTAGGTCTACATGCATTTTTCTCAATAGATACGGTTTCCTCGTTCTCCCTTATCCTGGAGCTATAGATGTTAACTGACTCCTGGGGCCACATGTTACCCCAGCTGACCACTGCCGAGCCTGGCTTCCCTCCAGGAGTACTTTCTGAGGACCCCTGAGACTTGCCATCAATCTTTACAATCGTCACAGCAGCCTTGCGGCTACCGTGGTACTCTTCACTCCTTGGGGTTGTAGGGTCAACATTAACACTGCCCCCACTAGATTTTCTTGACCCCAAGGAGGATGCCAAGGCCGGTAGCTCGACTCCCCTACCTCTCGCCAGCCTACCTCTGGAAGCATGATCCTGGGTCTTGCCTGAGCTCATGGCCCAGGACCCTACCAGCTCCCTAGGGAGAGGCAGGGCCTGGGCTGGGGATCTTATTCTCCCCGCAGGTCTGGTAATGTCTTCAGGGGAAAAGATGGGAAAATCCCTGGAACTCAGCACTGGATACACAAGCACGCTCTCCACACAACCTCTCTCCTCGGTTGCTGGCACTGTTCCTGAGATCTTCCCAAAAAATGATCTGCATTAACCTATACAAGCCTGCAAGTCTTTCTCTTAAAATCCCAACTGCCATTTTTCTTTACTGCTTAAAGGGGTGGGCACTGTGGAGGTCACTGTTTTTAAAAGGGCGGGCACAGTGGAGGTCACTATTATTAAAGGGGTGGGCACAGTGGAGGTCGCTTATTAAATGGGCAGGCACTGTGGAGGTCACTGTTATTAAATGGGCGAGCGCTGTGAAGGTCCCTGTTAAAGGGGCGGTCACTGTGAAAGTTACTGTTAAAGGGGCGGTTACTGTTAAAGGGCCAGTCACTGTGAAAGTCACTGTTACAGGGGCTGTCAATGTAAATGTCACTGTTAAAGGGGAGGTTACTGTGACAGTCACTGTTAAAGGGGTGTTCATTGTTAAAGAGGCGGTCACTGTGAAAGTCACTGTTAAAGGGTGGCTCACTGTGAATGTCACGGTTAAAGGGGCGGTCACTTTGAAAGTCACTGTTAAAGGGGAGGTCACTGTGAAAGTCACTGTTAAAGGGGCGGTCACTGTGAAAGTCACTGTTAAAGGGGCGGTCATGTGAAAGTCACTGTTAAAGGGGCGGTCACTGTGAAATTCACTGTTAAAGGGGTGGTCATTGTTAAAGGAGTGGTCACTGTGAAAGTCGCTGTTAAAGGGTAGGTCACTGAAAGTCACTGTTAAAGGGGCTGTCATTAAGAAAGTTAATGTTAAAGGGGCTGTTGCTGCGAAAGCCACTGTTAAAAGGGCGGTCACTGTGAAAGTCACTGTTAAAGGGGCGGCCATTGTGAATGTCACTGTTAAAGGGTCGGTCACTGTGAAAGTCACTGTTAAAGGGGCGGTCACTGTGAAAGTCACTGTTAAAGGAGCAGCCACTATGAAGGTAACTTTTAAAGGGGTGGTCAATGTTAAAGAGGTGGTCACTGTTAAAGGGGAGGTCACTGTTAAAGGGGCGGGCACTGTGGAGGTCACTGTTAAAAGGGAAGACACTATTAGAGGGATGGGAAAGATGGTTGTCACTATTAAAGGGGCGGACACTGTGGAGGTCACTGTTAAAAGGGCAGGCAGTGCAAAGGTCATTGCTAAAGGGACAGGCACTGTGAAGGTCAATGTTAAAGGGGCGGCCACTGTGAAGGTCAATGTTAAAGGGGAGGGTACTGTGGAGGTAATTGTTAAAGGGGCGGGTACTGTAAAGGTCACTGTTATGGGGGAAACTGTCAATATCTTTTTACAACACACGGAAACCTAAAATGAAATATATGATATATACTCGTGCAAAGCCGGGTCCTTTTGCTAGTTTGTTATAATTTGGATGATTATGGCTGACAGCTTATAAAACCCCAAAGTTTCAATTTTGAGGTACCCTTTGCTCAAGGGGTATGGATTAATTAGCTGACTAGAGTGTGACACTTTGAGAATAGAATAATTAACCTTTTCACAAAATGCTAATTTTAAGCTGCATTTTCTTTTAATTTGCATTACTGAAATAAATGGACTTTTGCACGATATTCTAATTTTTTTTGTTTCACTTGTATATAGTGGGGACTTACTTCGACAGTAGCTCCATATAATGTACTTTGTTTTAGTTTATGTATTATCAGTAACTATTTTAGGGCCAAATATTTTATTAGAAGGCAACTATTAAAAGCTAGGTTTTAAGTAACTACAGACCACTTTTTTCAGTATATTTTGAGTAAGACTGGTGCTCTATTGAAAATATTTGAATCCTGACTTTCATTTTTTGAGTTGTTAGTGTACCTGAAATGAAGACTAGAGTGGTCCAGCTACCTTACATTATGCCACCCCACACCATAACTGTTGTGAAGTTTGGTTGTGAAGGCCTTTTAATTATTCAAGATGTTGCCCACATGCTCTGTAGACCAATCCACAGCTATCAATGCACCTGAGACATAAGTGGGACTCATTGCTGAAGAGGACATACCTCTAGTCCAGTCTTCATTGCCATCTTGCTGCACACCATGATAGTCTTTGAGAGCAGTGGCAACAGGTCAATGGAACACCTGGAACTGGATGTCTGGCTCTTAGTCCAATGTTGTGCAAACACCTTCTGGTTTTTGAAGACTCTGTTTGCCATTCCAGAATTGGAATGTGACGTCCAATTTCAATTGTAGTATAGAATCGATTACTATATATTACTATTCTTCTAATAGGATGATCTGTCTGTGCAGAGGTTTGCCTCTGTGCATCTCTTGCTGTCATTCCAGTTCTTTGTTGTTCTCCCAAGAACCGGGACACGCAGTGTTTGAACAGTGCTGATATCTCGGCCTAGGCACATAGAAATCTGCTAGAGTGATTAACCAAGGTCTCTCAGTTCAAGAATTCTGTCCCTCAAGTGGTGTCAAATGAGTTACTCATCTGTCTGGTACAGTTCATAATGAGTGTTTAATAATATTATTCAGTGCTTGGTAACCAACTGTTGGTTATACTACCTCTATACAACTAGGGGTATAGTCATAGAAAGAAAAGACTTTATGCAGAATATTTATTCATATTGTCAATTAATTATTTTTATACAAAAATGTATGTGCATTTATACATGATTTTGGTCTGAACAGCTGGCAGTAAATTAAGAACTTCATGAATTCTGTTCTTGTTGGCACAAGGTGTTAAATAATTGTAACCAAAATATTCACCATTTTACTACTGTTATCTATAAAAAAAAAACAGCCATGTCTGCATTAAATAGTTGTATTCTGTTTATTGTAGAAATTCTTGAGTTTCTTTTTTGCTTTCTGAGAAACCATGATACGCATCTTTTAAGTGTCTGAAATTTTAAAAGAACCATAGTAGAATTTAGAAGATAAAAATAATGGCATTCATGGACTATGCCTAAGGAATACAAGTAGAAACTTTGTAAAGTATAGTTTATTATATAATGTTGCATTAAAGAGGTTCTTATTTATAATGCATTAATTTATTTTTATGGATTTTGATTATTTAGCACCAATATATTCCACAGCCTTGTAGAGAGATTGTCATCATAAACATTAGTCTCTGTCTCCAATGGATCTCACTAATGAATACCTATATATCTCATACACATTAAAAGGGTTCTTTGGGCTGCTGATATTGATAACCTAATGACACTTGACACCTGACAACTGACACCCAGCACCCTCCCAATCAACTGTTTTATGCTGCCAAAATAGTACAGAGTGGAAGTAGGAGGCTCCATATACTGTAAAGTTTCAGGCACTGGCATACTCGCATGAATGGGAACTGAGCTGAAATACTTCTGCACAGCCACTAGACAGTGTGCAGGGATGTTTTCCTCCAGCCATACAATGTAAAATTTCCAGCACCACAGCAGCCTGAAACAGCTTATTGGTTGGTGGTGCCAAGTAGCGATGAGCGGCAGGGACAATATTCAAATTTGCGATATTTCGCGAATATTTGGGCGAATATTTGAGAATTCTTGATCTCCAGGCATTATTTTCCTGATAGCAAAAATTTGCATTAAAAAAATCACATAAAAATTTGCATAAACTGTTATTTAAAAAAACCGAATATTCTCGATTACGAATATATTTTGCTATATTCGAAATATTCGCAAATTCTCGAAGTGCCGATATTTGCGATTAAAATTCGCAATTCGAATATTCGTGATCAATACTAGTGCCAAGTGTTGGACCCCCACCAATTTGACATGAATGACCTACCTGTAGCCTGGAGTACCCCTTTAAAGCCAAATTCATAGGAAGTCAATTAACCTACTTCTATGCTTTTTGAGCGTAGGAGGAAGCTAAACTGCTCAGAGAAAAACCACACAGGCAACATACAAGCCAATTGCTGATATTGCCCTTGGTCAAATTTGAACTGAGGATCCAGCTAAAAGGAGAAAGTGCTAACCATTGAGCTATTATGCTGTCCAGATTGCTGTCTATGTTAGTCCTCTATTTACCGGATAGGTGATAATTAATTACAAATCAATGAAAGACAAAGCCCAGCTGACTGGAGGTGGTAATTAACCCTTAGGATACTAGTGCCATACATGATGTACAGTGCTGGCAGGGTCTTTAAATAAGGCACCCGCTCAAGAATGCAGTGGGCGCCATAGCCGGTAGGTCTCTACTGTTTAAAAAATTAAAAAAAGTTATAGTTCCGTTAAGAAAGGGAAGAAAAATGGTATGGCTCATGAATCTGGCCATCCATCTAGCCATCCACATAATTTGAAAGAAAACATGATGCTCACATGTCCATTGTAGGTGCTCTCAGTGGTAGATAAAGTCACCACGGGTACTGTGACAGGTCTGCTGCTATGTGGCATCATACACAGGAGTTTGAGACACACTGCGTGTTATAACACTTTTCTATCATTGCCAGAATTAACTTTTTTTAACAATCGGCCTTTGAAAACTCTTCTGTGAGCCAGCCTTTGCTCCTTTCTGTGTTGGGCATCCATAACTCTGCTGTGCATCAATGGATCATTTTTGGTAGGCACTAACCATTGACTATAGAAAACACCCCACAAGGTCTGCTGTTTTGGAGATACTCTGAATTTAGCCATCATAATTGGGCTCTTGTCAAAGTTTCCCAGATGCATGCTAATATTATGGCAAAAGGTAAAAACAAATTTGTCTGAAATGTATACTGTATATACAATGCATTTTATCCATGTGTAGCACTGGCTATAATATTTTTAATGAATTTTCAGTAAAGTAGCAAACATTATTTTAAGCATGACTGTTTGGTCTTGTCAAGCATTATACTTGGATTCAAGAATTGACTGTTCATTTGTTGCCTAATATATCCCACTCCTTCATATGTGCAATGGCATAATCTGTTACTAGCAGCAGGGATTTCTCTATTGTCTCATCTTCTCCAGTTTGCTAACATTGTTTAGGGCAGTTGCCATGCAACTCTCTTACACCTGATCTCTGGGTCAGATGCTCAGCTTGCTCAGATTGGTAACATCAGGGAACAGTTCTTGATTGGTTAGCCTTTCTTTAAATGTTTACTCGTTCTGCTCTCTATATGCTGGGTATAGAGTCAACTCCATTTGTATCCAGATTCACAATCCTTAAGCTAGTTTCACACTAGTGCTTAGGACCTAAACGGCTGCTCCGGCAGGGAACAACCTGCTGTATCTCTCTGTATTCCGACATTGCTGAAACGTCACCATCTGGCCCCATTAACTATAATGGGGACCGGCGGAGTAACAGCCGCAATGTAGCAAATATGCTGAGACTCGGCTGGAGGAAAATGACTGTATTTAACTCATTTTGGGCTAAGAATCTTTCAATCTGTGCAGGTCATCTAATAAACCTTATCTCTAAATTACTAAATGGTCATAAACCCTTGTTCAAGCCACATTCTTGTCACGTTTGGATGTGGGAGGGAAACACACTGAACATAGGAGGGAAAGGGGTGAGGGAATAAGGCCTGGAAACTAGGGAAAGGAGATGGACACCTCCTAATAAAACCCTAATCAAAGTCCTGACTGCCAGTATGAACAGACCCCAGATTTAGGTGAGTTCATACACAGGAATACCTAATGCCCTAGCTCACCCTATAGGATCCTGGTACTAATGTCAGGACTTAGACAACCTGTTCCTCCAAAAGGAAGGACAAACAGCAGTCTCCCTCAGGCCTTCATACAAATGACAGGGAAATGCAACACACAGAACGCAAACAAAATACAAAAATGGAAAGGAAAGACTTCAAAGGAGCAATGGAAGCACCAGGAACTCCGCCGAGATCCACACACCAGCTATCCACAACTGAAACTGAAGCTATAAACTGCACAGCATAGTGGTAGAAGCAACTATAAATAAGGAAGATTAAATGACCACATTAGCAATACCTGAGGAAAGTGGTGTGGCCATTACCAGAAACAACACAGACGCCTATTGATCCACAAGGAAACCTGTCAGATCAAACCACGTGTTGCCAGTCTCACCGTTCTCGTGCCACCTGTCGCTGGGACAATTCTTATCAGTAAGATAAGAATTGAGCAATAATGAGTGTTTAGAAGGTCAGAGAGCAGAGATAAGGAGCCATCGGCTGAGTTGCACAATGGAACATAGTAAGAGAATCTCAAGTCTGTGCAGAGAAAGGGGCTCAAATTTTGAATAAAGGCCAATTGAAAAAAATATTAATTTTTGGTTCAAAATGAGTGTGATGCAGTATGAAAATAATTATTGCCCCAAAGGTATACATTGTTTTTAAAGAGGACCTATCACCAGTCCTGCTCAGGGCCGTCTTTAATATTGATTGGACCCTGGGCAAAAATTAACTTGGGCCCCCTGGATCCCGCCTTCCCACACCTTAGCATGCAATCACGCCCTCCACCACAACACACACACAAAAAATCCACACATCTGGTAGAGTACAGTGAATGACTGTAAATACTTCCAGTTCTGAAGACTCCAGCGGCTCAGGATCAGTGCTCTGGGCAGCTGGGCTCAGGCTGGAAGTGGGCACCGCTCTGCAGGAAGGAGACCAGGGCTCGGCTCACCCTAGTGTTACAGTGCACCCCAGCACCCCACAGTATGCAATATAGCACCCTATAGTATACAGCACCACACAGTATGCAGTTTAGCACCCCACACTATACAGTACCCCACAGTATATAGTAGAGTAGTATAGCAGCCCACAGTATACAGCACCCCACGGTATACAACACCTCACTGTATACAGCACCCCAAACTATACACGATACAGCCCCCCACACTATACAGTACAGCAGTATAGTACTCCACACTATACCGCACCCACAGTATACAGCCCCCACAGTATACAGTACAGCAGTATAGCCCCCCCCACACTATACAGGCCCCCCCCCACACTATACAGGCCCCCCACACTATACAGGCCCCCCCACACTATACAGGCCCCCCACACAGTATACAGCCCACCACACAGTATACAGGCCCCCACACAGTATACAGCCCACCACACAATATACAGCCCACCACACAATATACAGCCCACCACACAATATCTTTACACAAAAAAAGCTCCACAGTTAACTTCTGCAACACTCAGTAGGACCTGTGATGACCTCATAGCCATGTGACCAGTAATTGCTAGGTTACTGGTCACATGGTGATGATGTCATTAAGGTCCTAGATCACAACTCATTAAGGTCCTAGAATCCCTAGATCATTAACACAGTACGATCATGATGCCTGTGTAGCTGACAGCCTGACACCCGGGGCAGTAGCTAGCAGGGCTCAAGAGGCAGCTGCCTTGGGCCCCCCAGGAGCAACTGGGCCCAGGGCAGCTGCCCCTTTTGCCCCTTGGTAAAGACGGCCCTGGTCCTGCTTTAAACAGAAGTTTCATTCCCCATGAAATTACAATTCTGGATAATAAATAAATTGATAAGTGGGTGTTACCATTCCCCTTGTGAAAGGGGTGTGTCCCTGTAGAGTCTGGCACTGTTAGCACTGATTGGACAGTGTAAGAATGTACAAGGACACTCCATCAAATGGTATCACTCAGTTTTAAGAAAAGTTGATGTAGTGTTGCAACTAAAATAGACATAACAAGGGCAGTTACAAGTCTATTTAACTTTATAGACTGTAGTGATCCTAACCCTGTTCACCCCTTTTTTATACAACAGAAGGTTAATGAAGAATATGGAAGATTTATTACTGTAAGTACTGCATACAGTAGCTGCCTGAAATCTCTGTATGAAACAGGAGATATAATTAACCTACCAGTACTTGGAATCAGTTAAGCATAATTATATTTAATTATCATTATTATTCAGCAAAACCAGGGGGTAATCATCATGTACTGCAACATGAATTATTAAAACAATATGTTTGTAAATTAAATTGGAAAATTATATTTGTGGCATATGATCTTTATTATAACTACAAGTGCATTTCCACATTAATTTTATTTTGGGCCTCACTGCTTATTGCATTTATTTAAATTAATTAATCACAACTACCACCAACCTGCAGTATGCATATCTTGATGCAAGGTGAGGGGGTACACAGGACTTCTATAACAGCTAGCAGGACATTGATACAGCTGAAAGCTGCAGTAGGGCATGGGAGCCAATGTCTCCCTGCCCTGCTGTTCACTGTGATAGGCTGCAGACCTCTAGGTCTGAAGCCCATCAGAGCCCAGGACAGGTAGCATAATGACATTACCATTAGTGTTGAGTGAAGCGAGCTTCAGATGCTTCATCCAAAGTCGTTTCGTTCATAACTTTGGAATAATACTGTACGGAGATTCATTTCGGTACAGTATTAGAATGTATGGGCTCCGATAAGCCAAAGTTAGTTATTCACGAACTCGCATATAATTGAATAAAAAACACTTTAAAGCTTATAACAGAACTCGGCTTCGGTTTCGACTATTACCTCAAGTTTTGAATTGGTTTTCCACTTAAAAACACAATTACCAAAGTTATTCAACAAAGTCACACACAACTTTGTAAATAACTAACTTTGGCTCATCTGAGCCCATACATTCTAAGGCTCCTTTCACACTAGCATTCGCTGGTCCGCTCGTGAGCTCCGTTTGAAGGGGCTCACGAGCGGACCCGAACGCAGCCGTCCAGCCCTGATGCAGTCTGAATGGAGCGGATCCGCTCAGACTGCATCAGTCTGGCGGCGTTCAGCCTCCGCTCCGCTCGCCTCCGCACGGACAGGCGGACAGCTGAACGCTGCTTGCAGCGTTCGGGTGTCCGCCTGGCCATGCGGAGGCGTGCGGATCCGTGCGGATCCGTCCAGACTTACAATGTAAGTCAATGGGGACGGATCCGTTTGAAGATGCCACAATGTGGCTCAATCTTCAAGCGGATCCGTCCCCCATTGACTTTACATTGAAAGTCTGGACGGATCCGTCCGAGGCTATTTTCACACTTAGCTTTTTTTTGCAATTTTAATGCAGACGGATCCGTTCTGAACGGAGCCTCCGTCTGCATTATTATGGGCGGATCCGTTCAGAACGGATCCGCCCGAACGCTAGTGTGAAAGTAGCCTAATACTGTACAATACAATATTATTCTGAAGTTTTGAACTTGAACGAAGCGACTTAGGATGAAGCATCCGAAGCTCACTTCGCTGAACACTAATCACCATCATTGCACAGCAGGAGGCAATCTGCAAGCCGCTCAGAAGGCTGAAAGAGGCCTGTGTCCTGCACTGCATCGCTTGTAGTGGCACTAGTACTAAAGGGGAGCTCTAAGGGGTGCATTTTTTCTACTAGGCATATACAATGAACAAAAATATAAATGCAACACTTTTGGTTTTGCTCCCATTTTGTATGAGCTGAACTCAAAGATCTGAAGCATTTTCTACATACACAAAAGACCCATTACTCTTAAATATTGTTCACAAATCTGTCTAAATCTGTTAGGCCTCATGCACACGACCATT
This sequence comes from Bufo gargarizans, assembly GCF_014858855.1. Classification (NCBI taxonomy): domain Eukaryota; kingdom Metazoa; phylum Chordata; class Amphibia; order Anura; family Bufonidae; genus Bufo; species Bufo gargarizans. The sequence goes on along the minus strand of NC_058080.1, from coordinate 632,586,743 downwards.
GTGTGCATCCGCGGCCATTGTTCCGTTTTCAGTTTTTTTCCACAGACCCATTGACTTTCAATGGGTCCGTGGAAAAAGCGGAAAATGCTCCGTTTGGCATCCGCGTCCGTGATCCGTGTTTCCAGTCCGTAAAAAAAATATGACCTGTCCTATTTTTTTTCACGGACAACGGTTCACGGACCCATTCAAGTCAACAGGTCCGTGAAAAATCACAGCTGCACACAAGATTGTCATCCGTGTCCGTGATCCGCGTCCGTGATCCGCGTCCGTTTTTTCCTATCATTTCAAAGGCAAACTTGACTTAGATTTTTTTTTTTGATATTTCATGTCCGTGGATCCTCCAAAAATCAAGGAAGACCCATGAAAAAACGGTAGAGTACCGCAAAAAAAACGTCCGTGTGCATGAGGCCCTAGTGAGTACTTCTCCTTTGCCGAGATAATCCATCCCACCTCCCAGGTGTGACATATCAAGGTGCTGATTAGACAGCATGAATATTGCAAAGGTGTGTCTTAGGATACTTTCACACTTGCATCAGGACGGATCCGACAGGCTGTTCACCCTGTCAGATCCGTCCTTCTGCTATTTCGCCGTGCCGCCGGGCGCTGCTCCGTCCACATTGACTATAATGGGGACGGGGTGGAGCTCCGGCGCAGCGCGGCAGTGCATGGCAAATGGCCGCCCGACTAAAAGTCCTGCATGTCCGACTTTTTAGTCTGGCAGCCTCTCACCGTGAACTGCTGTACTGTGCCGGAGCTCCGCCCCATCCCCATTATAGTCAATAGGGACGGAGCGGCGGCCCAGCGGCACCGCAAAATAGCGGAAGGACGCATCCGACAGGGTGAACACCCTGTCGGATCTGTCCTGCCGCAAGTGTGAAAGTTCCCTTAGACTGTCCACAATAAAAGCCACTCTGAAATGTGCACATAGTACAATGCCACAGATATTGCAACATTTGAGGGAGCATGCAATTGCCATGCTGACTGCAGGAATGTCTACCAGAGCTGTTGTCCGTGCAATGAATGTTCACTTCTCTACCATAAGCCATCTCCAAATGTGTTTCAGAGAATTTGGCAGTACATAAAACATCCAGCATGTTCACTTCCATGATCGTCTGAGACCAGCCACCCGGACAACTGCAGCAACAATCAGTTTGCATAAGCCAACAAATTTCTGCACAAACTGACAGAAACTGTCTCTGGGGAGCTCATCTGCATGCTCTTCGTCCTCATTGGGGTCTGTACCTGACTGCAGTTCATCGTTGTTACCGACTTGAGTGGGTAAATGCTCACGTTCGATGGCGTCTGGCATGTTGGAGAGTCCAAGAAAAGAAGATGGAGGCAGCATGACCGGTAAAAAAGAGTGAACAAGCGTGCAACAGTTGTGACGTTTCGGCTGCTTCACAGCCTTTATCAAACACTGTGAAGCAGCCGAAACGTCACAACTGTTGCACGCTTGTTCACTCGGCGGTTCCCATTAAAAGGGACTTTTTTACCGGTCATGCTGCCTCCATCTTCTTTTCTTGGACTTATCATGTAGGAGCCCTGATGAATCTTGGACTCCAGGTAGGCTGTTGCATACCGGATGACCTCAAGTTCTGGTGAGTGCGATTCCAGTATTATTTTTTATTATGGCATGTTGGAGAGGCATTCTGTTCATGGATGAGTCCTGGTTTTCACTGTTTAGGGCATATGGCAGACAGCGTGTGTGGCATCATGTGGGTGAGTGGTTAACTGACATCAACGTTGTGGATCGAGTGGCCCATGGTGGCGGTGGGGTTATGGTATAGGCAGGCATATGTTATGGACAACGAACACAGGTGAATTTTATTGATGACATTTTGAATGCACCCATTGAGCATGTTTTGGGATGCTCTGGATCGGCGTATTCGACAGCGTGTTCCAGTTCCTGCCAATATTCTTCAACTTCGCACAGCTATTGAAGAGGAGTGGACCAATATTCGACAGGCCACAATCAACAACCTGATCAACTCTATGCAACGTAGATGTGTTGCCTAAGGCACACCTGTGCAATATTCATGCTGTCTAATCAGCACCTTGATATGCCCCACCTGTGAGGTGGGATGGATTATCTCGGCAAAGGAGAAGTGCTCACTAACACAAATTTAGACAGATTTGTGAACAGTATTTAAGAGTAATGGGTCTTTTGTGTATGTAGAAAATGTTTCATATCTTTGAGTACAGCGCATGCAAAATGGGAGCAAAACCGAAAGTGTTGCGCTTATATTTTTGTTCAGTGTATTATGGGTTTTTTATTATTACTGGGGACATGATATGCAGGGTATCATTACTACTGGGGGGCTTTAATACTATAGGGGTATTATGGTGGGCTTTATAACTAGTAAAGGGCATAGTTGTGGGCTTTAATACTACTGGAGGCACTTTGATGGGCTTTATTACTACTGGGGAACTATAGGGGGCATTAGTATTAGTGGGGGCATTATGGTGGGCTCTTCTACTTCTGGGGACACTATAGGGGAAATTCTTACTACTGGGGGCAATATGGTGGACTTTATTACTAGTGGGGAGTATAAGAAACATGATTACTAGTATAGGCAGTATGGGGGCATTATTATTTCTAGGGCACAAGGGGACATTATTTCTATTGGTGGCATTGTAGGGGCACTATTACTACTAAGGTGAGTATGGGAGGTAATTATCACTATTGGCAGGACTTTTGGGAGCATTATTAATGTGGTGGCATCCTGGCACAGTATTAGCTTAGCACAATTATTTTGGGGTAAACTATGTTTACAGCACTAATACTGTCAGAGAGAATATTTGCTGGGGGCAATTATTTTTTAGGACACTCTGTGGCAATAATTATTGAAGGGGAACTATCTATGTGGTAATGGTCTTTTTAGGGGGGCTTTCTGTTTCTGCAGCATACTGTACTATTGGGCGGCACAATGTTGAGGGTGGCAGGGGCACATGCTGAACTATTCTTTTTGTCAAATCTGAAGGAACTTCTCACAGAGGCTTATAACAGAGCGTATCTCAGCGGTATAAGAGTGGCCATATTTTTGTTAATATTTATTACTGTTCGCTTCCTTCCTACAGGGTACTTGGTGTGAAAAAGATGTATCTAAATCAGCTTAGCCACCAGCAATAGAAATGAAATGTGAAGTTTAGGAGCACAATATCATGTATTGAGAGAAAAAAGTTGTAGATTTGCTTAAAGTGGTTTTCCAGATCACAGCAGGTCTGACAAATACACCAGAATCACACATTACACTCCTGTAGAAGAAAGCTTGTAATACTTACTTGTATGCCTCCTGGGAACCCAGTGACATAGTGCTCCTCTTCTGGAAATCTAGCTTCCACTGACCTCACTTTCTTTACCATGTTTCCAGCCTGGGCTATGGATGGGATGTCAATTCTGCTGTGGAACTGAGCCAGAACTAACCCTCTCCTTGGAGCATGCACAAATTACTGACTCCACCTTATCTGCACATGTGCCAAGGAGATAAATAGTTCTGGCCACATCCATAGAGGAAGTGACTTTCTGTACATAGCCAGGGCCAGAAAACTGGTAAAGCAAATGACATCAGTGTAAGGTGGATTTTCAGGTAATGAGCGTCACAAGAACAGATTCCCAGGATACCGATCCACGCAACTTCAGAAAGTATATTATGAGCTTTCTTCTATTGTTGTGCTACGTGTAATTAAGGTGGGTATACAGTACCCTGGGTCCCAGAAAACCTCTTTAAGATGGCTGTTTTAGTACAATGGCATAACAAATCATACCATTGTGTACACAAGAAAAATGATGACATTGGGTGCTACATGTCTTAATAGACAGATATATTGCAAGGGTGCTTTTACATGTGTAGCTGTGACACACAACATGCTGGGCTCTACCTGTACTTGATTTAGTTTCAAGTTGTACAGAACATGGATTAGTGTCAAAAGGCATTAACATTTGATAGCAAGTCCATAGTCATAGGCAAGTCCCCAAACTGTGGGTCTCCAGGTGTTGCCAAGCTAAAATTTTCTACAAAGTGGAAATGCTGTGCACCTGCTGATCAATTAAACACAACTGAAACACTCCATCATGCCTTCAAAGCTCGCCAAATGTGAGAATGAGTTCATCTGGCAGCTGCGGGCTTAAACTTGAGCTTTAATAAACTACTTATGATTAGCAGTCATTTTAAGAACAATCGGAGTCATTTACAAAGACTGGCATTTCACACTGGTGGAGAAAGCACCTACTTTAGGACGATGCTAAGGCCTTGTCACTCCCTTGCCACTCAAAACGGAAAATATAGTCGCAGTGGTGTTAAAAAAAAGTTGCAAAACGGGGTCTTGTGACTTTTTTTAAGCCAATTACTTTTGTAGCGTCCATCGTAAATGACACTCATTGTCTTTATTTTATTTTTCAACCCTTACAAGCGCTATGACTACAGGTGGTGAGCCCACTCCATGAGCGGTGCATGCAAGCCGTATAATACAGCCAGCTGCAATGACTAGGATCGGCGGTGATTAGTCAGATCCCAGTCATTTATCCCTTAGATCAGGCATGTTCAACCTGCCCCTCCAGCTGTTGCAAAACTACAACTCCCAGCATGCCCAAACAGCCTAGAGATCAGCCTACAGCAGGGCATTGTGGGAGTTGTAGTTTTACAACAGCTGGAGGGCCGCAGGTTGAGCATGCCTGCCTTAGATGCTACGATCAATAGCAATCACAGCATCTGTGGGGTTACACAGAGGGAGGGGCCTCTGCTTTCCGATCTAAGTTTCTGCAGAAAAATAGCATGGCTTCAATCTGTTGCCAGGACTGCCTGGGGCCTTGGGAAAGTTTCCAAACCTGTCATGGCTAACTGTCTGAAAAGCCATGCAGTGTCAGAATCCCATAGAGCGCAACAGTATTCTATAGTAATCTATGGGACAAGTAAAAAAAAAAAAAAGGTTTAGCAGGCATAACAAGTCACTGCGCCACAGGTATAATCACTGCACCTGAAAATGTCTGAACTATTATATATAAAAATATTTTTTATTGCGTGATGTATGCTGTGATGGAAAAAAAAACATCTTGTCGCCCAAAGATGTAATGTACCACAAAATGATACCATTAAAAAAACTACTGTTTGCTCCCACAAAAAAAAGCCATCATACAGCTCTGTAGACAGAAAATAAAAGAAAATAATGGATAATCAGATAATCAAAATATTGAGATGGAAGAAAAATAATGTTTTTTCAAAGGTTTTTTATTTTTTAATTAGTAAAACATAACAAAAACAATATAAATTTCCATAACCATATTGACCAGCAGAATAATGTTGTCATGTGATTATTAGTGCGCAGTGAATGGCATAAAAACCTTGGGCGGAATTGCTGTTTTTTTTTTTACAAATTCACAGCACTAAGGCTTTTTTACCCATTTTCCAATACAAGCTATGGTAAAATAAACAGTTTCATTAAAAATACAACTTGACCCCTGAAAAAAAATAAAAATATAGCAAATGTATGGCTCTTGGAAGGCTTTTCACTCCAAAGTGTATTTTAATCAACTATTCTAGTTCTTATTCCTCTTTGGATTTTTTATTTTTTTTTCATATTTACTTCCTTTGCAGATTTCTCTTATCCCCCATGCTTGAATCCTACATCCTGGTTTGTTATGAGACTGCTATCTCATTGTGCCTTAGGGCAGTGAGATGTGTCCTAACATCAGCAGATCATGTGACACTAACCACGCCCCTTGCTCTTAGCATTGAGGCTTCCTATGCCGTACATTACATAGTTACATATAACCAACAGCAACTGAAAATCAAAACACATTTGCCAAAGGGTGCAGTGGTAGGCTAATACATTTTGACAAAGGCTGTTTTGATAAATTGTGATATTTGGGGAAAGTGATATAACAGCGATATCTGTTGGGCGGGATACATTTATGTTAGTGGCACAACCCTTTTGTCAGTATGGGATCTGCATCTCCACTGCAGGGTGGCAGATCGCTGTCTACACATTGCAGCACTATGGGTCCCAGTACTGGCTTACCTTGTAGGAGACGCAGGTGCCCGCCAGCATACCGTCGCATCCGTCCTCTTTGCCAGGTGTCATCTGATGAGCTATAGCACGCGCGCGCGCACCTCTCCCTTTCTTATAGGAGTAGGCAGCTGGTTCCTGATTACCATCCCCACCCGGAGGCGGGACTATTTGTATTTAAGGCAGCTTCACTCATCATGAAGTGCCCAAGCGTGGTTGTTGTACCTCTTGACCCCCGCTGAAGCACTCCACTGTGTCTGTTTATTGGATTTCCTGGATTCTGACCTCCGCTTCATTTGACTACGCATCTGCCTGCTGTCTGTTTATTGGACCTCCTGGATTATAGACCTCTGCACTGCCTGACAACGCATCTGTCCATCTCTTCCTGTAAGTCTGCCTGGATCCAGACCCTGTGCTGCCTATGAGACTGCTTATATCTGCACTACCTGATTATGCATCTGCCCATGTAAAGTCTGCCTGGATCCAGACCCTGCGCTGCCTCTGAGACTGCTTATATCTGCATGCTATATTGCTCTGAACTTTGTGTTGCCTGTATCTGTCAAGTGACTTTTTGAATACTGTCTGCCAGTAAAGACCATCTGTTACTTTATTCTGCCTTTGTTGGACTCTGTTCACACTATTGCAGGTAGCTGCATTCAAGGTAACAGGTGCAGACACCAGGGTCCTGTCTCTGAGAGTCAGCAGTCAGCGATATTGGACTAATTCCAGTCCTCTATCAGCTGACACAGAGGATCCACATCCTCTGGTCGTAACACCTTTAAGTTACATAAACAAAAATAATAGATAGTGTTCTCCAGATGACTACTAATCATGATGTAGTTTCAGATACTTGTGGAAAAAAGGGAATCTCACCAGTTTTAGGCCACTTTCAGACGAGCGAGTGTCACGCTGCAGACTTGCAGCACAGCACCCGGCCTGAACTGCCAGCACTGCTGGGGTTGCATAGCATTATATTGATTTATGATGTTATGTAACCGTTTGAGGTCTTGAATGTACTGGAAACACTGACATAATGCTGTGATTAAAATTTTAATGTTTTTTTTTTATATTTTCAAAACTTTTTTTTTCTTTTTGTTAAGTCCCCCAAGTGGACCACAACTTACAATCATCAGATGAAAATTGCTCCATTATTCTGTATAGAAATCACTATATCACAGTTCAGTGCTACCTTCTAGTGGCCTGAACTGGATATACTAACAATGAGCTTGGAAGCCTAGTACAGGCTGTGGCTTATTTATAGAACTGGGTGCTTTCCCCAATCTCCGCTGGGGGAAAGCGCGCCTGAAGAGGAAGCTTCCGGTTTTTAACACTCTCAGATGCTATGAGTGAGGGGAACTCATTGCTGTGAGGGGAGGGGGCATGTGGCATAATGTGGGGACATGAGGGAGCAGATCTGTTTGAGGAGCTTGATGGGGTGCAAATATGTGAGGGAGAGGGCAGGAATCAAGAGAATGTAATTTTGTTGTTAGTAGATAAATACAAGATTTGGGGCTCCACTTTAGATTTTGCCCAGGGCCACATTTTGTCAAACTGGCACTGTTCATGAGTATTCAGGACTCATCAGCATATGATGGTACTAGTTTATGTTGCCCATAGATAGGACACCAAAAAAAAGGTGAAAGATTCCTTTTAAGCCTGAAACTTAAATGTCCATCATGTTTTGGCAGTCATATTAAAGGCATGATAAGGACTGTAGACTTTCATGGTCATTTTTCAAATCTAAGGAGATGTATAAACTAGATACCAAATGCTAAATGTTAGATTATTGAAGTATAAGCTTACAGTGCACAATAGAGGAGTTTGAGGAAGCAACCTATACATTTTATAGAGAAGAGTCCATATTAACACCAGCAGGAAGAGTCGTCACTTACCCCCAAAAAGTTGTTTCTGGATTAGTTAGGTAGAGAGCGCAGTTGGTGTGATAAGTAGGATGTTTGTGAATATAATAACTCACATTTTTTTCAAACTGCTGTGCATTATCACCAATGGAGTTCTGTGTCCCACATTTTCTTTAATATAGGGATCATGGAGGCATACAGGACTCGAAATGGACCGTATCCTATTACAACTGGAAGTTGAGCTGATATCATGATCCTATGGAACATTTTCTATGAGAATGGTTTGCTGTGAAAGAAAATGTGATCTTGATCTCACTCACATCACATTGGTATTTATATGAGAAAGGAGGACTATCTTTCATGTGGTGAAGCTGCAGTTGTGGGATTACAATTAGAAGCTGGGGAATGGTCATTTATTTATTTTACTAAATTGCAACATTTAGCGACATTAATTCACTCTGTATTTGTCTCTTCAAAAAAAATCATAGACATAAAGTTCAAATAAAACTCAATAGAACAGTACTCTGCAAACAAAGTATATGAACTAATGCTTAGGTTACTATATGAATAAATGTGAAGAACTTAGCAAATATATTTTGATCAATATAATTTGTGCCTATCCACCAGGGCTAGCTGACTTCTTTTGGACGAGAACCTACGCTAAATGCTAAATCTTCTGGTGCAGACAAAATAACAAAATAAGGCCTCATGCACACGACCGTTGTGTGCATCCGTGGCCGTTGTGCCGTTTTCCGTGATTTTCTGCGGACCCATTGACTTTCAATGGGTCCGTTGAAATCACGTAAAATGCACCGTTTTGAATCCGTTGCCGTGTTCCGTGTTTTGCTTCCGTCAAAAAAATATGACATGTCCTATTTTTTTGACGGACCACGGTTTGCGGATCCATTAAAGTCAATGGGGCCTTGAAAAAACGCGGATGCACATTTAAAGCCTTCCGTATGTCATCCGTGATCCGCGTCCGCGTCCGTTTTTTGGGCAGATCTGTTGCCTGGTAACCTGTCTCCAAATCCTCTTGGCAATAAAAAAAAAACAAAAAACAGGAAGTTAAAACTACCAGATTGGCGAGCCTTGTTTCTGAGGTAATTTGCCAGACACTTTATTTGGCCCTGTCAGATATTAGAAAATTCTCTAGTTCCAGTGACAATGCCTAAATGGAATGTAGAGAAACTAATCACTCTGGTCCAGGAAAGACCAGAGCTGTGGGACACCCGGTCACCTGCGTATCATGACCGTGTCAGGAAAGAAGTTTCGTGGGAGAAAGTGGCACGTCGGATAAAGCCACGGGAATGGGATAAAGCGGATCACCGAGGTCGTGCCGAAATAGGTACGTGTAAGCAATGTCGTTTTGATGGTGCAGTCTTTGTGTAGTCCCTTATGAAATAGAAACAAACTTATGTGTGTTCGGAATTCTGTTCCTTTGTAGGCCTGCTTTAATTGTGTATTGTAGGGATGCTCAACATGTGGCCTTCCAGCTGTTGTGAAACAGCAACTCCCACCATGCCTAGCTATAGCTGTCGGCCTGCTGGGAGTTGTCATTTTGCAGCAGCTGAAGTGATGCACGTTGAGCATCCCTGCTCTAGTGGTATGTACATGTAGGTGCCTAGCTAGAGGGGAAGCAGATGACGCAGCTGCTTTTGGACCCTGACCCTGAAGTGGCCCATCCTGGAGGTGGTTGAGGAGGATGCTGAGGAGCAAAATACTTTGACAGGGTCCCCGCAACAGTTTTCGCTCATTGAGATATACAGTTACAGTATACACAGTGTGTGTAAAAATGCAGAAACTGAGGCCTAATATCAGAGTGCTTTTTAATAGCCTCTGGACCGGAGGCGGCGGTAAATGATGGATTTTTTAAAAAAGGAATGCCGTACGGGGTGCCTTCAATTATCTTTTGTGATTGTGGCCAGTCATTTTTATAAACGCCACTGTGGCTATGTTTCCTTCAATTTCAATGAACTATATTCAATGCCACAGCATGTTTTAAAGCCTGTTCAGACCTTACCTACTGCCCTTATTAGAAATGTGTACTGTTTTTTTGTTTTAATCAAATTTTAGGACACATCTGCCCTCTTCTAATAGATTATTTCAACACTGCCTACATCAAAGATTCGAAAGTAGTGTATTTTGAAGCCAAATTTAAAATACTTTAGTCCGACAAGTAATTTACAAGCATTATTGCCTTCGCTACACTGACTGCACTATGTCCGGCACCTTTTTGGATTTTTAGTTTTCTAAAATATTCATTTTTGGGAAAATTTGTAAATGTTGTATAACTCTGGTTGCCTGTTTTCTCAGTTAAAAACATCAAAGTGCGATGGAACAGCTGCAGGGACCAGTTCCGCAGAGAGCTGAACAACAAGGGTCGCAGTGGAGAAGGCTCCTCTCGAAAACGACCCTACATGTACACGGAGCAACTAAGTTTTCTTCGCCCAGTGATGGAGTTGAGGCCGTAAGGATACTTTAATTAAAAATCTAAGTATTGAACGGTATATATGTCAATGCACAAAATGTGAATATATTTTGTAGACCTTTAATCAAAGTGTGTTATGGTAGATATGAGGTTGCTGTAGTATATCAGACTAGTTGGTGGTGCTTTCAGACAGGATGCCATGAACTCACAATGTTTGCGCAAATTTTGGGTGACAAAACTAGCCCTCACCTTGGTTGAACCCCCTTTTTCGTCCGAATTTTAAGAGTGGTGCCTCCACTTTGGAGAAAGTGGAAAGACAGCACTTTTTCAAATGTTTTTAGTCAGTGAATCAAATGTGTCCATATAGATGGTATATGCAGCCATTGAATTTGCTGGACAACATCTATCTGCTGGAACTTGCACCTATATTTCAAACGTGGCCATTGCTCTTGGCCAACATGCCTCTTTGTTTTGCAATGTCGATGGCCAAAAAAGCTGGGTACATGTTCACCCAAAAGCGTCTCACCCATATAAATGAATGAGGGCATGGGTCGTGCATGTGCGCCACCCTCCCATTCACATACATGGTAGAGGCGGGGATTACTGCATGGTGGTTGACGTAGACTGTATAATATGTGTTTCACCAGCAAGACCACACCGGGCTCTGTCCACCATCAATAGTTGGACGTTTGAGCTATGGAACACACACTAACCAGATAACGCTCCCAAATTTCAGCATTTTTCAGATTGGTTGAAATCAATTGTTGGCAAACCAGTTTTCAATTTAAATTAGTGCAATTGAAGATGCTCGGTAGATGTTCTTATGTCAGAATTCAAATGCTTTTTAAATTCCCTAACGGTACGGAATATCTCATTAACCAATGATGTATGTGTTTGGGCGACCATTCATTTAAAACCAAAAAATTAATTCCAAAAAGACAAAAGTATCCCCATTGGTAGGTAATTTCAGATTCACTTTGTAACTCAAAACAGGGTTGCTCTTCCAGCATTGTTGGAGTTTTTCAAACAATCAATGTCCCTTCCAGCCCTTGCCGAGGCACAGCACATGACGTCATGCAAAACCATACTCCGTCACTTAGGCAGCGTGATAAACTCAAGCTCCAAGCATGTCTGGATTTGGTTTAGCTAACAGGGCATGCTTGGAGTTACATTGGTGGGCAAAATGGATGAGCATTGTTTGAGTCAGCCAGATATAGAAGGACAGAATATCTGCAGTTGGTTTCCTCCTAACATACAATTTTCAAAAAAGGCTAACAAACAGCACCACCATATTAATATTCAAAATTTTCAAACTTGGGAGACACAGTGTTGCAGAAAAGATCATCATTGGTTCTTTATTTTCATAATTCCTTTGGGAGTAGTTTTTATCATTTTCGAATCAGTCACCTTTCGGAATATATGTATCCTGACCCTATATGCAGTAGGCACAGGGGCGTAGCTATAGGGGGTGCAGAGGTAGCAGTCGCTACCTGGCCCAGGAGCCTGAGGGGGCCAAAATACCCTTGTGCTGCATAAGAAGACACACACAAAGCACTGAGGGAAGGGGGGCCCAAGTCTAACTCTTGCACCAGGGCCCATGAGCCTTTAGCTACACCCCTGAGTAGGCATGTATATTGGGAATATTTTCCAATGTATTTTGTATGTGGGTTTTTCGTAATATCGTATATTTTTTATTTTTAATATAAACCAATAAACATTAAAAATTAATATATCTACAGAACTGTGGACAATCTAGAGGACAGCGATGAATCGGAATTGGGTGGATCCGAAACGCCACCAGTATTTTTGCCAGAAACCAGCCCTCCAGAAACTGCAACAGTGGAGCCTTCTGAGCCAGCCATGGCCCCAAGTGGTGGGGAACCGGAAATGCCCCAAACTTCACAGCAGCAGCCCAGGAGACGGAGGAATGTTCGTCAGCCTGCCTCTGAGCAAGTTAATCGGGAAATGATCGATGCCCGAGTAATCGAGTTTCTTGCTCAGAGGCGGACTGATGGGCAAGAGGAATCTATGTTAAGGGGCCTTGCACCACTTATGAGGCATGTTCCCACAGCAAACCATCACCATTGTGTAGCTGCCTTGTCCCTGGTTTTGAAAATGTACACACTCCCATACCAGGGAGACATACTGTATGATCTCAACCAGATGTTAAACAAATATACGATGGCTTCAAGTCATAAGCCTTCCAGGTTTGCACAGGCTGCACATGCAAGCCATGGTCCACCCTCTTCCGGACCTTCTTTACATGGTTCACAGGAGCGTAACCCTCCCCTTGCCCAGTCCATGCCTGTGGACATGTTTTCAACAGGTGCACCACAAGCGCAACAGGTACGGCCAGGATCTAGTTTTGTCCCTGGCTCTTTCACAAGAGACTTGTTTGATTTGTAATTTTTATTGGTTTTGTTATACAGTTAATGTTATACCTTTTTAAAGGAATTGGAATACTCTTCCAGACAAAGTTATTTATGTAAAGATAATTTATTGGTTTGACAAAAAACTTTCACCCAAAAAAAAAAAAGGCTGTTGTGTTTTTTATTGAACAACACATTTAAAAACTTCACAAACTTGTGGAAACACATATAAGCAATAAAATTACCACATAAATACACTTTATTAGGCACCATAAGTAGCACAAAAAAAAAACTTTTAAAGAGGTATTAGAAGGTTTTTGGATACATATTTAAAAATCCAACCAGATGTTGATAAAAGTATAGCCACATTTGTCAAATAAATATATAAAAAAAGGATTTTTAAATTTGGAATCCGCAAACCTCAGCCCGCAAGCCCACGTCAAGGGTCCTCAGTGTCTTGCGAGTCCCTACTCTCAACTACAACAGTAAATTTCCAAAAACTATCTAGAAAATAATAAACAACTAAAGAGGCCAGAAGATTTCAAAAACTGCCACGAATCGCGTCCCGCTGCCAGGGCAAGGAGCCCTCTGGGCTGTAAAAGTAGTCTGCAAAGAGTTCCCGAACTGCAATCCCTGCAGATCCAGGTCGTCTATGCAGGGTCCTTTCCAAACCCAAATCTGAAGACGACGGAAGATCATCCATGTCAACAGAAGAGGAACCCTCGTGAATCCTGGTGAAGTTGTGTAGAACCACACAAGCTTGAATCACCAGGGTAGCATTCTCCGGCTTCATCTGTATGGATGACAAAAACACCCTCCACTTGCTAGAGAGTATCCCGAAAGCCCACTCAACATACCGACGGGCACGAGTCAACCGGTAGTTGAATATACGCCTCCTGACATCCAAACCCCGCTTTGGAAAGGGCCGCATAACCTGGTGAGTTAATGCAAACCCTTCATCCGCCACGATGACAAATGGAGCCGGCGGACCTGCAGATCCGGGCAGTCTTCTGGCCTCGGGCAGGGCAAGTTGGTTGGCACGAAGCCGCTCACCCATTCTAGAAGCACTAAAGATGCGAGCATCAGCAGTGCTTCCATAGGCCCCGATATCAACCATTATAAACCGGTAGTTACTGTCAGCAACAGCCATCAGCACTACCGAGAAAAACTGTTTATAATTGAAGAAACGGCTCCCTGAGTGTGGCGGCTTCTTCACACGGACGTGCTTGCCATCCATTGCCCCGATGCAGTTTGGAAACTGCGCCGAAATTTGGAAGCCCTCAGCGATCCGAAGCCAATCGTCCACCTTGGGCAGCGGCATCACCGTCTCTCGGAGTTGCAGCCAGATGACTTGACAGGTGTAACGTACAATCCGAGAAATCGTCGAGATTCCTAATAGAAACTCAAAATGCAGGGATGCAAAAGAGTTCCCAGTTGCAAGAAATCTGTTGAAAATGGAAAAGAAAAAACAATCAGCAAACAATCAAACTGACAATTTAAACAAGTAACACGCATAATGTTGTACTGAACCAATACTTTCAAAAACACTATGTCAGCGGTGGCAAAGATATGACAAGCATGGCAAAGGCGGCACTCAGGGCCCTGTCTGTGGGCACACGAACCGTAGAAAATGTGAAATGTCTACCAATATAACTTATATTTTAGAAAACATTAGCTAACACAGGGCGCAATATGAAATGGACAGGCAGCACTGAATGTATAATGTCTCTGACAGTTTAATGTTTCCAAAACTTTTCCTATAAACTACGTTAGACTATGGTATTCATCTGAAATAGACTTATTTACATTAATCCAAAAATGAAATGAGTTTGGTTCCCAGTTTGGGCGCACAATCTGTAAACGGCACGCCAGGACTGACCTATGTCCATTGTTTCATAAGCACAAAAAAATCAAAACTTTAGCGGGCTCATAGGACAACACTACTAGCCATTGTGGTGTGAGCAGTACTACCCCAACTAAGTGACAACAGCTGAGTTTAGTCCCATAGAAATGCTGAAAGTTAAGAGCAACTACTACATTATGAGCACATTATGCATGAGGAGGATGTTTGCTGGAAAACAAAAAAGGGTTTTCATGCACCCCACTCCCCACAAATAGGGAACTGTCCGGGATTAAGGCTTCAAGCCGGGTTGTTCATGCTGAAAGGAATTGTGATTTACAGTCTGAATTCCTAAAGACACTTCAATAATCCCCAGCACTCACTAGTACGTTGAAAATAAAATAATTTAATATAAACACAAAAAGGCAGGTTACAGCCTGCTGCAACCAGGCTGACTGACTGATTAAATCTCCATTTTTCACTCTGAACTGGCGAGTGCAGAGGATTATTGTAGTGTCTGGAGGACGTTAGCTAAACAGTAGTTTGAAACCTGCTTAATCAAACAGATTTCCAAAAACCAAATTGAGAGCTTAGGTGACAGGAATTAACCAATTATATCAGATTTTGGTACAAAAACATTCAACAAACACAAAAAGGGCCAAGAAAGGATACTTCAGCAAACAGTAGCACATGTCTTACAGAAGCCATTTTCTATCACATGTTCCTCCTGACACAAGCACTGCACATTACTGTGGAAAATGAATGCTTACCTCAACGTGACAATGAGCCTTTCTTCAGGAGAAATGCTGCGCCTCATATTGGTGTCCATGAAGGTAAGGACAGTACGTAGAGACGCCAGCAAGCGATCAAATGTCCCCACTGACATCCGACAGAAGGCATAGAACTTCTCAGGATGCAGCCGCAGATCTTTGTAGAGGGTATGGAAGTGTCCTTTCCGGTAACGTTTGGAAACAATCGGATAGACCCAAAATCGTCGCCTTCTACACGGTTCCTCCTCCAACAAAGGAGTGCGCTGTCCCCAACGCCGAGAAACCAGCCAATGCAGTACAACCTCTTCCTCAGAATCAGACATGGTGATACAGCAAAGAGAGCAGCCAAAATAACCTCTGTACTCTGGAAAGACTACAGAAAATGGCCACAAATGCATACTCAGGTGCCCTTGATTTATACCAGTATCCAGGGTGGAGTTAGTAAAATGTATTTTTTTTTCAACATTCCATGATTGCAGATGGTCCGCAAAAAAAACGGACACGGAGACACACGGAAGCACAACGGAAGTAAAAACGGACACGGATCACGGAACAACGGAACCCCGTTTTGCGGACCGAGAAAAAATACTGTCGTGTGCATGAGGCCTAACATGGTCATAAAAGGCAGAAAGATGCTCAAAAGACCATAGGCTGTTCTGCATATATAATCGGGGGAGCAAATCCTGCACATGTGATCCGTTGCTAACAGTAATCCCCCCAAAAATGCATACAATGGAGGATGCCGTCAGCGGACCACATGTACCACAGAAACATCCTACACAGGGAAGCCAAATGTGTGGATGTAATTTGTTATATAAAGCAAACATTTACAAAGAAAAAGTGGTGCACGCAGGCCACACAGGTGCACCTGAATGTTACCATTAAATCAAAATCAAGACACATTCAAAAATGGCCATAAAAGGCAGATAGATGCTCAAAACCCCATATGCTGTTACGCTTATATATTCGGAGAACCAAATCCTGCACATGTAATCCATTGCTAACAGCAATCCCCAACAAAAGGGGCATAGAGTGTGTTGGACTCTATGCCCCTATCCGTAATTGCTCATATGGCATAGATAGGTTACTGTTAGGTCCCGTGCCACTTTGAGAGACCTTGATGGGGTGAGCGGGCTCAGGTATGTTCTTGATATAAGAATATATTGGTGAAAGTCTCATTTTAATATCAGTGTGAGGGTTTAGACATATATTGTCAATTGCATATTCCATTGTAGTGCACCACTTTTTATTTGTAAATGTTTGCTCTTCTGGTGCCAATCAGCCTCCAATGAACTTGGGGAAGGCAGGCTCCACATATATACTAGGGTTCAGTATATATGTGTAGCCTGCCTTGCCTTAAATTCATTGGAAGCTGTTTGGCACCAGAAAAGGTAGAATTGAGCGTTGTTCCCCTTCACAAGAGGTCACCTTGTGTGTTGGATGGGAACAAATGATTTTGATCAAAATATATGTGCTATGTACCTCAATTTTATTCATATAGTGAGTATTTCATTTGTTCATATATTGTGTTCACAGAGTGCTGTTAAACTGTGTTTGCTATTGCGATACACTCGTGTGCATTAGGAGGTGCTGGCTTTGTTTTCTGTTGTTGCAATAGGCATAAAGTTAGATATCATTTATGCAGTCTACTTATTACCAGTTTGCTCCAACCTAAGTTATGAAGTTGGATATAATTTTACATTTGCGAGGTGCCTGCTGAGTTCAAAGGGATGTGGAAGACAGCGTGAGCATATGCAGTTTTTCCATTAATTATCTTATATTTTTACAGAGGTTAGAATGTTAAAATTGCTATGTATTCAAATACATTTTTATCGTTTACATGCACCTTTTATGCATAGTACAGTATGTGCACGAAATCTGATTAAAACAAATTAGCTCAATAATAATCAATGTGTCAGTACACAGTGTTGATTACTCTGCAGAACTGAATCTGTTTAAAATTCATTGATATGCAACTTATGCAAGTAAACAAATTATATCTTATGTTATAAAGTCTGTTAAATATCAGGTGCAGGAAAAGTTTGAGAATTAAATATTTTAAGCAAAAACAATTTTAGATTTTCAAAATAACAAAAAAGGAAAAGGGCCCAAAACTTTGGGCACCCTAAATGGTTAGTACTAAAGTTGAGCGAACACCTGGATGTTCGGGTTCGAGAAGTTCGGCCGAACTTCCCGGAAATGTTCGGGTTCGGGATCCGAACCCGATCCGAACTTCGTCCCGAACCCGAACCCCATTGAAGTCAATAGGGACCCGCACTTTTCGGTACTAAAAAGGCTGTAAAACAGCCCAGGAAAGGGCTAGAGGGCTGCAAAAGGCAGCAACATGTAGGTAAATCCCTTGCAAACAAATGTGGATAGGGAAATGAATAAAAATAAAAATTAAATAAATAAAAATTAACCAAAATTAATTAGAGAGAGGTCCCATAGCAGAGAATCTGGCTTCACGTCACCCACCACTGGAACAGTCCATTCTCAGATATTTAGGCCCCGGCACCCAGGCAGAGGAGAGAGGTCCCGTAACAGAGAATCTGTCTTCATGTCAGCAGAGAATCAGTCTGCATGTCATAGCAGAAAATCAGGCTTCACGTCAGCCACCACTGCAACAGTCCATTGTCATAAATTTAGGCCCAGCACCCAGGCAGAGGAGAGAGGTCCCGTAACAGACAATCTGGCTTCATGTCAGCAGAGAATCAGTCTTCATGTCATAGCAGAGAATCAGGCTTCACGTCACCCACCACTGTAACAGTCCATTTTCATAAATTTAGGCCCAGCACCCAGGCAGAGGAGAGAGGTCCCGTAACAGAGAATCTGGCTTCATGTCAGCAGAGAATCAGTCTGCATGTCATAGCAGAGAATCAGGCTTCACGTCAGCCACCACTGCAACAGTCCATTTTCATAAATTTAGGCCAAGCACCCAGGCAGAGGAGAGAGGTCCCGTATCAGACAATCTGGCTTCATGTCAGCAGAGAATCAGTCTTCATATCATAGCAGAGAATCAGGCTTCACGTCAGCCACCAATGCAACAGTCCATTGTCAGATATTTAGGCCCAGCACCCAGGCAGAGGAGAGAGGTCCCGTAACAGACAATCAGGCTTCACGTCAGCCATCAGTGCAACAGTCCATTGGCATATATTTGGGCCCAGCACCCAGGCAGAGGAGAGAGGTCCCGTAACAGACAATCTGGCTTCATGTCAGCAGAGAATTAGTCTGCATGTCATAGCAGAGAATCAGGCTTCACGTCACCCACCACTGTAACAGTCCATTTTCATAAATTTAGGCCCAGCACCCAGGCAGAGGAGAGAGGTCCCGTAACAGAGAATCTGGCTTCATGTCAGCAGAGAATCAGTCTGCATGTCATAGCAGAGAATCAGGCTTCACGTCAGCCACCACTGCAACAGTCCATTTTCATAAATTTAGGCCAAGCACCCAGGCAGAGGAGAGAGGTCCCGTATCAGACAATCTGGCTTCATGTCAGCAGAGAATCAGTCTTCATATCATAGCAGAGAATCAGGCTTCACGTCAGCCACCAATGCAACAGTCCATTGTCAGATATTTAGGCCCAGCACCCAGGCAGAGGAGAGAGGTCCCGTAACAGACAATCAGGCTTCACGTCAGCCATCAGTGCAACAGTCCATTGGCATATATTTGGGCCCAGCACCCAGGCAGAGGAGAGAGGTCCCGTAACAGAGAATCTGGCTTCATGTCAGCAGAGAATAAGTCTGCATGTCATAGCAGAGAATCAGGCTTCACGTCAGCCACCACTGCAACAGTCCATTTTCATAAATTTAGGCCAAGCACCCAGGCAGAGGAAAGAGGTCCCATAACAGAAAATCAGGCTTCACGTCAGCCACCAGTGCAACAGTCCATTGGCATATATTTAGGCCCAGCACCCAGGCAGAGGAGAGAGGTCCCGTAACAGAGAATTTGGCTTAATGTCAGCAGAGAATCAGTCTGCATGTCATAGCAGAGAATCAGGCTTCACGTCAGCCACCACTGCAATAGTCCATTTTCATAAATTTAGGCCAAGCACCCAGGCAGAGGAGAGAGGTCCCGTAACAGACAATCTGGCTTCATGTCAGCAGAGAATCAGTCTTCATATCATAGCTGAAAATCAGGCTTCACGTCACCCACCACTGTAAGAGTCCATTTTCATAAATTTAGGCCCAGCACCCAGGCAGAGGAGAGAGGTCCCGTAACAGACAATCTGGCTTCATGTCAGCAGAGAATCAGTCTTCATGTCATAGCAGAGAATCAGGCTTCACGTCACACACCACTGTAACAGTCCATTTTCATAAATTTAGGCCCAGCACCCAGGCAGAGGAGAGAGGTCCCGTAACAGAGAATTTGGCTTCATGTCAGCAGAGAATCAGTCTGCATGTCATAGCAGAGAATCAGGCTTCACGTCAGCCACCACTGCAACAGTCCATTTTCATAAATTTAGGCCAAGCACCCAGGCAGAGGAGAGAGGTCCCGTAACAGACAATCTGGCTTCATGTCAGCAGAGAATCAGTCTTCATATCATAGCAGAGAATCAGGCTTCACGTCACCCACCACTGTAACAGTCCATTTTCATAAATTTAGGCCAAGCACCCAGGCAGAGGAGAGAGGTCCCGTATCAGACAATCTGGCTTCATGTCAGCAGAGAATCAGTCTTCATATCATAGCAGAGAATCAGGCTTCACGTCAGCCACCAATGCAACAGTCCATTGTCAGATATTTAGGCCCAGCACCCAGGCAGAGGAGAGAGGTCCGTAACAGACAATCAGGCTTCACGTCAGCCATCAGTGCAACAGTCCATTGGCATATATTTGGGCCCAGCACCCAGGCAGAGGAGAGAGGTCCCGTAACAGAGAATCTGGCTTCATGTCAGCAGAGAATCAGTCTGCATGTCATAGCAGAGAATCAGGCTTCACGTCAACCACCACTGCAACAGTCCATTTTCATAAATTTAGGCCAAGCACCCAGGCAGAGGAGAGAGGTCCCGTAACAGACAATCTGGCTTCATGTCAGCAGAGAATCAGTCTTCATATCATAGCAGAGAATCAGGCTTCACGTCAGCCACCAATGCAACAGTCCATTGTCAGATATTTAGGCCCAGCACCCAGGCAGAGGAGAGAGGTCCCATAACAGAAAATCAGGCTTCACGTCAGCCACCAGTGCAACAGTCCATTGGCATATATTTAGGCCCAGCACCCAGGCAGAGGAGAGAGGTCCCGTAACAGAGAATTTGGCTTCATGTCAGCAGAGAATCAGTCTGCATGTCATAGCAGAGAATCAGGCTTCACGTCAGCCACCACTGCAATAGTCCATTTTCATAAATTTAGGCCAAGCACCCAGGCAGAGGAGAGAGGTCCCGTAACAGACAATCTGGCTTCATGTCAGCAGAGAATCAGTCTTCATGTCATAGCAGAGAATCAGGCTTCACGTCACACACCACTGTAACAGTCCATTTTCATAAATTTAGGCCCAGCACCCAGGCAGAGGAGAGAGGTCCCGTAACAGAGAATTTGGCTTCATGTCAGCAGAGAATCAGTCTGCATGTCATAGCAGAGAATCAGGCTTCACGTCAGCCACCACTGCAACAGTCCATTTTCATAAATTTAGGCCAAGCACCCAGGCAGAGGAGAGAGGTCCCGTAACAGACAATCTGGCTTCATGTCAGCAGAGAATCAGTCTTCATATCATAGCAGAGAATCAGGCTTCACGTCACCCACCACTGTAAGAGTCCATTTTCATAAATTTAGGCCCAGCACCCAGGCAGAGGAGAGAGGTCCCGTAACAGACAATCTGGCTTCATGTCAGCAGAGAATCAGTCTTCATGTCATAGCAGAGAATCAGGCTTCACGTCACACACCACTGTAACAGTCCATTTTCATAAATTTAGGCCCAGCACCCAGGCAGAGTAGAGAGGTCCCATAACAGACAATCTGGCTTCATGTCAGCAGAGAATCAGTCTGCATGTCATAGCAGAGAATCAGGCTTCACGTCACCCAACATTGGAACAGTCCATTGGCATATATTTAGGCCCCGGCACCCAGACAGAGGAGAGGTTCATTCAAATTTGGGTAGCCTCGCAATATAATGGTAAAATGAAAATAAAAATAGGATTGAATGAGGAAGTGCCCTGAAGTACAATAATATATGGTTAAGGGGAGGTAGTTAATGTCTAATCTGGACAAGGGACGGACAGGTCCTGTGGGATCCATGCCTGGTTCATTTTTATGAACATCAGCTTGTCCACATTGGCTGTAGACAGGCGGCTGCGTTTGTCTGTAATGACACCCCCTGCCGTGCTGAATACACGTTCAGACAAAACGCTGGCCGCCGGGCAGGCCAGCACCTCCAAGGCATAAAAGGCTAGCTCTGGCCACGTGGACAATTTAGAGACCCAGTAGTTGAATGGGGATGAACCATCAGTCAGTACGTGGAGGGGTGTGCACACGTACTGTTCCACCATGTTAGTGAAATGTTGCCTCCTGCTAACACGTTGCGTATCAGGTGGTGGTGCAGTTAGCTGTGGCGTGTTGACAAAACTTTTCCACATCTCTGCCATGCTAACCCTGCCTTCAGAGGAGCTGGCCGTGACACAGCTGCCTTGGCGACCTCTTGCTCCTCCTCTGCCTTGGCCTTGGGCTTCCACTTGTTCCCCTGTGACATTTGGGAATTCTCTCAGTAGCGCGTCTACCAACGTGCGCTTGTACTCGCGCATCTTCCTATCACGCTCCAGTGCAGGAAGTAAGGTGGGCACATTGTCTTTGTAGCGTGGATCCAGCAGGGTGGCAACCCAGTAGTCCGCACACGTTAAAATGTGGGCAACTCTGCTGTCGTTGCGCAGGCACTGCAGCATGTAGTCGCTCATGTGTGCCAGGCTGCCCAGGGGTAAGGACAAGCTGTCCTCTGTGGGAGGCGTATCGTCATCGTCCTGCCTTTCCCCCCAGCCACGCACCAGTGATGGACCCGAGCTGCGTTGGGTGCCACCCCGCTGTGACCATGCTTCATCCTCATCCTCCTCCACCTCCTCCTCATCCTCGTCCTCCTCGTCCTCCAGTAGTGGGCCCTGGCTGGCCACATTTGTACCTGGCCTCTGCTGTTGCCAAAAACCTCCCTCTGAGTCACTTCGAAGAGACTGGCCTGAAAGTGCTAAAAATGACCCCTCTTCCTCCTCCTCCTCCTCCTCCTGGGCCACCTCCTCTTCCATCATCGCCCTAAGTGTTTTCTCAAGGAGACATAGAAGTGGTATTGTAACGCTGATAACGGCGTCATCGCCACTGGCCATGTTGGTGGTGTACTCGAAACAGCGCAACAGGGCACACAGG
This sequence comes from Bufo gargarizans, assembly GCF_014858855.1. Taxonomy (NCBI): domain Eukaryota; kingdom Metazoa; phylum Chordata; class Amphibia; order Anura; family Bufonidae; genus Bufo; species Bufo gargarizans. Next base: position 632,564,137 of record NC_058080.1, on the reverse strand, counting down.
TCTCGCATGGAGGCCCAGTCATTGGTGGTGAAGTGGTGCTGTTCTGTAGTGCGACTGACCCGTGCGTGCTGCAGCTGAAACTCCACTATGGCCTGCTGCTGCTCGCACAGTCTGTCCAGCATGTGCAAGGTGGAGTTCCACCTGGTGGGCACGTCGCATATGAGGCGATGAGCGGGAAGGCAAGCGACATGAGCTGTTTGAAGCTGTCTGTGTCCACCAGCCTAAATGACAGCATTTCATAGGCCAGTAGTTTAGAAATGCTGGCATTCAGGGCCAGGGATCGAGGGTGGCTAGGTGGGAATTTACGCTTTCTCTCAAATGTTTGTGAGATGGAGAGCTGAACGCTGCCGTGTGACATGGTTGAGATGCTTGTTGACGGAGGTGGTGGTGGTGTTGGTGGTACATCCCCTGTTTGCTGGGCGGCAGGTGCCAACGTTCCTCCAGAGGCGGAGGAAGAGGCCGAGGCGGCAGCAGCAGAAGAGGCCGAGGCAGTAGCAGGGGGAGCCTGAGTGACTTCCTTGGTTTTAAGGTGTTTACTCCACTGCAGTTCATGCTTTGCATGCAGGTGCCTGGTCATGCAGGTTGTGCTCAGGTTCAGAACGTTAATGCCTCGCTTCAGGCTCTGATGGCACAGCGTGCAAACCACTCGGGTCTTGTCGTCAGCACATTGTTTGAAGAAGTGCCATGCCAGGGAACTCCTTGAAGCTGCTTTTGGGGTGCTCGGTCCCAGATGGCGGCGGTCAGTAGCAGGCGGAGTCTCTTGGCGGCGGGTGTTCTGCTTTTGCCCACTGCTCCCTCTTTTGCTACGCTGTTGGCTCGGTCTCACCACTGCCTCTTCCTCCGAACTGTGAAAGTCAGTGGCACGACCTTCATTCCATGTGGGGTCTAGGACCTCATCGTCCCCTGCATCGTCTTCCACCCAGTCTTGATCCCTGACCTCCTGTTCAGTCTGCACACTGCAGAAAGACGCAGCAGTTGGCACCTGTGTTTCGTCATCATCAGAGACATGCTGAGGTGGTATTCCCATGTCCTCATCATCAGGAAACATAAGTGGTTGTGCGTCAGTGCATTCTATGTCTTTCACCGCTGGGGAAGGGCTAGGTGGATGCCCTTGGGAAACCCTGCCAGCCGAGTTTTCAAACAGCATAAGAGACTGCTGCATAACTTGAGGCTGAGACAGTTTCCCTGGCATCCATGGGGGTGATGTGACAGACTGATGGGGTTGGTTTTCAGGCGCCATCTGTGCGCTTTCTGCAGAAGACTGGGTGGGAGATAATGTGAACGTGCTGGATCCACTGTCGGCCACCCAATTGACTAATGCCTGTACCTGCTCAGGCCTTACCATCCTTAGAACGGCATTGGGCCCCACCATATATCGCTGTAAATTCTGGCGGCTAGTTGGTACACTAGGACGTGTGGATGTGGCAGAACGGCCACGTCCTCTCCCAGCACCAGAGGGTCCACTAACACAACCACGACCATGTCCACGTCCGCGTCCCTTACTAGATGTTTTCCTCATTGTTATCGTTCACCACAACAACAAAAATATTATTTGGCCCAATGTATTGTATTCAAATTCAGCTGAATATGAATTTGAGGCCTAGTATTTAGGCGCTGGGTGACCGGTATAGATTTACTGACAGAATTAGACTTGGAAATGCACAGTAGCGTGTGTGTGAAGTTATTCTGAATGACCCTATGTGCACCTTGAATATTATATACCCTTTTAGGGATAGATTTCAAATAGCTCTGATATAGCAGAAACCACTAAATTATGAAATTGCTAAATTGGGAATTGTATTTCAACCCAGAACAAAAAATGTGCTTTGACGGACACTAAATAACTTGCCCAGCCATAACAGTACAGCGATAACGACAGATTTAGCGGGATATAAATTTGAGGCCTAGTATTTAGGCGCTGGGTGACCGGTATGGATTTACTGACAGAATTAGACTTGGAAATGCACAGTAGCGTGTGTGTGAAGTTATTCTGAATGACCCTATGTGCACCTTGAATATTATACAGGTCCTTCTAAAAAAATTAGCATATTGTGATAAAGTTCATTATTTTCTGTAAAGTACTGATAAACATTAGACTTTCATATATTTTAGATTCATTACACACCAACTGAAGAAGTTCAAGCCTTTTATTGTTTTAATATTGATGATTTTGGCATACAGCTCATGAAAACCCAAATTTCCTATCTCAAAAAATTAGCATATTTCATCCGACCAATAAAAGAAAAGTGTTTTTAATACAAAAAAAGTCAACCTTCAAATAATGATGTTCAGTTATGCCCTCAATACTTGGTCGGGAATCATTTTGCAGAAATCACTGCTTAAATGCGGCGTGGCATGGAGGCAATCAGCCTGTGGCACTGCTGAGGTGTTATGGAGGCCCAGGATGCTTCGATAGCGGCCTTAAGCTCATCCAGAGTGTTGGGTCTTGCGTCTCTCAACTTTCTCTTCCCAATATCCCACAGATTCTCTATGGGGTTCAGGTCAGGAGAGTTGGCAGGCCAATTGAGCACAGTAATACCATGGTCAGTAAACCATTTACCAGTGGTTTTGGCACTGTGAGCAGGTGCCAGGTCGTGCTGAAAAATGAAATCTTCATCTCCATAAAGCTTTTCAGCAGATGGAAGCATGAAGTGCTCCAAAATCTCCTGATAGCTAGCTGCATTGACCCTGCCCTTGATAAAACACAGTGGACCAACACCAGCAGCTGACATGGCACCCCAGACCATCACTGACTGTGGGTACTTGACACTGGACTTCAGGCATTTTGGCATTTCCCTCTCCCCAGTCTTCCTCCAGACTCTGGCACCTTGATTTCCGAATGACATGCAACAGTCCAGTGCTGCTTCTCTGTAGCCCAGGTCAGGCGCTTCTGCCGCTGTTTCTGGTTCAAAAGTGGCTTGACCTGGGGAATGCGGCACCTGTAGCCCATTTCCTGCACACGCCTGTACACGGTGGCTCTGGATGTTTCTACTCCAGACTCAGTCCACTGCTTCCGCAGGTCCCCCAAGGTCTGGAATCGGTCCTTCTCCACAATCTTCCTCAGGGTCCTGTCACCTCTTCTCGTTGTGCAGCGTTTTCTGCCACACTTTTTCCTTCCCACAGACTTCCCACTGAGGTGCCTTGATACAGCACTCTGGGAACAGCCTATTCCTTCAGAAATTTCTTTCTGTGTCTTACCCTCTTGCTTGAGGGTGTCAATGATGGCCTTCTGGACAGGAGTCAGGTTGGCAGTCTTACCCATGATTGCGGTTTTAAGTAATGAACCAGGCTGGCAGTTTTTTAAAAGCCTCAGGAATCTTTTGCAGGTGTTTAGAGTTAATTAGTTGATTCAGATGATTAGGTTAATAGCTCGTTTAGAGAACCTTTTCATGATATGCTAATTTTTTGAGATAGGAATTTTGGGTTTTCATGAGCTGTATGCCAAAATCATCAATATTAAAACAATAAAAGGCTTGAACTACTTCAGTTGGTGTGTAATGAATCTAAAATATATGAAAGTCTAATGTTTATCAGTACATTACAGAAAATAATGAACTTTATCACAATATGCTAATTTTTTGAGAAGGACCTGTATACCCTTTTAGGGATAGATTTCAAATAGCTCTGATATAGCAGAAACCACTAAATTATGAAATTGTTAAATTGGGAATTGTATTTCAATCCAGAACAAAAAATGTGCTTTGACGGACACTAAATAACTTGCCCAGCCACAACAGTACAGCGGTAAAGACAGATTTAGCGGGATATAAATTTGAGGCCTAGTATTTAGGCGCTGGGTGACAGGTATAGATTTACTGACGGAATTAGACTTGGAAATGCACAGTAGCGTGTGTGTGAAGTTATTCAGAATGACCCTATCAGCACCTTGATTCTGATATACCCTTTTAGGGATGTATTTAAAGTAGGCCTGATACAGCAGAAACCACTAAATTAGGAAATTGCTAAATTGGGAATTGTATTTCAACCCAGAACAAAAAATGTGCTTTGACGGACACTAAATAACTTGCCCAGCCAGAACAGTACAGCGGTAACGACAGATTTAGCGGGATATAAATTTGAGGCCTAGTATTTAGGCGCTGGGTGACCGGTATGGATTTACTGACAGAATTAGACTGGGATATGGCCAAAAAATAACCACACTATTGCTGGTTAAATGCACTTGGTGTGACAGCTTGACCAACCACACTACTGAGGGTTAAATGCACTTGGTGACAGGCGCAGCTTGCCCCTGATGTAGTATATGGCCAAAAAATGAACAGACTATAGCTGGTTAAATGCACTTGGGGTGACAGCTTGACCAACCACACTACTGAGGGTTAAATGCACTTGGTGATGGGCGCAGCTTGCCCCTGATGTAGTATATGGCCAAAAAATGAACAGACTATTGCTGGTTAAATGCACTTGGTGTGACAGCTTGACCAACCACACTACTGAGGGTTAAATGCACTTGGTGACGGGCGCAGCTTGCCCCTGATGTAGTATATGGCCAAAAAATGAACAGACTATTGCTGGTTAAATGCACTTGGTGTGACAGCTTGACCAACCACACTACTGAGGGTTAAATTCACTTGGTGACGGGCGCAGCTTGCCCCTGATGTAGTATATGGCCAAAAAATGAACAGACTATTGCTGGTTAAATGCACTTGGTGTGACAGTTTGACCAACCACACTACTGAGGGTTAAATGCACTTGGTGACGGGCGCAGCTTGCCCCTGATGTAGTATATGGCCAAAAAATAAACAGACTATTGCTGGTTAAATGCACTTGGTGTGACAGCTTCACCCTGATGTAGGCTTTAGCCAAAAAACAACCACACCATTGAGGGTTAAATGCACTTAGTCGCAGCTTGTGCTGGCACACCACAAGACACAAAATGGCCGCCGATCACCCCAGAAAAAAAGTGACTGACAAACGGTCTGGGCAGCCTAAAAACAGTGAGCAATGACCCACAGCTTCAGATCGATCAATAATCAAGTCCTTTGGAGGAGTTAATCTGCCTAATCTCGCCCTACTGTCGCAGCCGCAACCTCTCCCTACGCTATTCAGAGCAGAGTGACGGGCGGCGCTATGTGACTCCAGCTTAAATAGAGGCTGGGTCACATGGTGCTCTGGCCAATCACAGCCATGCCAATAGTAGGCATGGCTGTGACGGCCTCTTGGGGCAAGTAGTATGACGCTTGTTGATTGGCTGCTTTGCAGCCTTTCAAAAAGCTCCAAGAAAGCGTCAAAAAGCGCCAAGAAAGCGACGAACACCGAACCCGAACCCGGACTTTTACGAAAATGTCCGGGTTCGGGTCCGTGTCACGGACACCCCAAAATTCGGTACGAACCCGAACTATACAGTTCGAGTTCGCTCATCCCTAGTTAGTACCTTGTAGCACTTCACAGCTTGTAAACACTTTTTGTAGCTAGCCAAGAGCCTTTCAGTTCTTGTTTGAGGGATTTTCACCCATTCTTCCATGCAAAAGTCTTCCAGTTCTGTGAGATTCCTGGGGTATCCTGCATGCACTGCTCTTTTGAGGTCTATCCACAGATTTTCAATGATATACAGTAGAGATGGCTAGTTCGCAGGGTTTGCCAGCGAACACATGCGATCTGCCATCTTAACTGAAAAGTCCGGTGAGGCCAAAGGTAAGTCCTTACCTGTGCCTGTGCGCCAGCCGGTCTGAAATGAAATGCGGTCTCCGGGAGCAGGCTGTTCCAAGAACGGCCCCCGGAGGCTGTTCTCGGAACTGCCTGCTCCCGGAGACCGCATTTCATTTCAGACCGGCTCGCGCACAGGCGCAGGTAAGGACTTACCTGTGCCTCGCCGGACTTGTCAGTTAAGATGGCAGATCACATGTGTTTGCTGGCGAACACTGCGAACTGGCCATCACTGATATTTAGAACAAGGGGCCGTGAGGGCGATTGTAAAACCTCCAGTTTGCGCCTTTTGAGATAGTCTATTGTGGATTTTGAGGTGTGATTAGGTAATTATCCATTTGTAGAAGCCATTCTCTTTTCAACCAACTATTTCTGCGACACAACCCTAGAGCATGATTGAGCCACCCCTATGCTTAATGGTTGGAGAGGTGTTTTTTTCATGAAATTCTGTGCCCTTTTTTCCTGGCCAAAGAGTTCTATTTTAAAGGGGTTCTCCGGGAATTAAGAAAATGAAAATACGCAAATATTGCTTTATTATAAATATATTCCCAAATACCTTTTATTAGTTATAATGGCTAGTTTTGTCTAGGGAGCAATGATTAGGAGAAACAAAATGGCCGCGGTCCTGTTAGTATACACAAAACCTGTCCTAATCACACAGGAGGACAAGTTACTTCACAACACTGAGGTAAAGAGCTGCCTCATCCTCCTCTCTGCTCTGTCAGGGATTATGATTCTGACTACAGTTTAATATGATATTTAGCCGAATCTTTGTGGGAATGGAGTTTATTAGGAGACATGAAGTACAGACAGGACAGACTGTGGTAATAGAGACTGCACACAAGTGCTGCTGCTTATTAGCCACATCTGCTCATGAACTCCATTCCTACAGAGATTCAGCTAAACATCTTATCATCTGTATTCGGGATCATAATCCCTGAGAAGTAGAGAGGAGGATGAGGCAGCTCCTCAGTGTTGTGAAGTAACTTGTCCTGCAGTGATTAGGACAGGTTTTGTGTGTACTAATGGGATAGCGGCCATTTTGTTTCCACTGATGATGGCCCCCTAGACAAAACAAGCCATCATAACTAATTTAAGGTATTTGGGAATACACCAAATGGAAAAGGATTTAGGAAAATTTGAGGAATGGTCAGAAATCTGGCAACTAAAATGTAATGTTGATAAGTGCAAGATAATGCACCTTGGGCGTAAAAACCCAAGAGCAGAATATAAAATCAGTGATACAGTCCTAACCTCAGTATCCAAGGAAAGGGATTTAAGGGTCATTATTTCAGAAGACTTACGCTCACCTAAAGAATTATTATGAACACCATACTAATATTGAACCCCTTTTTGCCTTCAGAACTGCCTTAATTCTACGTGGCATTGATTCAACAAGGTGCTGATAGCATTCTTTAGAAATGTTGGCCCATATTGATAGGATGGCATCTTGCAGTTGATGGAGATTTGAGGGATGCACATCCAGGGCACGAAGCTCCCGTTCCACCACATCCCAAAGATGCTCTATTGGGTTGAGACCTGGTGACGACTGTGGGGGCCATTTTAGTACAGTGAACTCATTGTCATGTTCAAAAAACCAATTTGAAATGATTCGAGCTTTGTGACATGGTGCATTATCCTGCTGGAAGTAGCCATCAGAGGATGGGTACATGGTGGTCATGAAGGGATGGACATGGTGAGAAACAATGCTCAGGTAGCCCATGGCATTTAAACGATGGCCAATTGGCACTAAGGGGCCTAAAGTGTGCCCAGAAAACATCCCCCACACCATTACACCACCACCACCAGCCTGCACAGTGGTAACAAGGCATGATGGATACATGTTCTCATTCTGTTTACGCCAAATTCGGACTATACCATTTTAATGTCTCAACAGAATTCAAGACTCATCAGACCAGGCAACATTTTTGCAGTCTTCAACAGTCCAATTTTGGTGAGCTTGTGCAAATTGTAGCCTCTTTTTCCTATTTGTAGTGGAGATGAGTGGTACCCGGTGGGGTCTTCTGCTGTTGTAGCACATCCGCCACAAGGTTGTGCGTGTTGTGGCTTCACAAATGCTTTGCTGCATACCTCGGTTGTAACGAGTGGTTATTTCAGTCAACGTTGCTCTTCTATCAGCTTGAATCAGTCGGCCCATTCTCCTCTGACTTCTAGCATCAACAAGGCATTTTCGCCCACAGGACTGCCGCATACTGAATGTTTTTCCCTTTTCACACCATTCTTTGTAAACCCTAGAAATGGTTGTGCATGAAAATCCCAGTAACTGAGCAGATTGTGAAATACTCAGACCGGCCCGTCTGGCACCAACAACCATGCCACGCTCAGAATTGCCTAAATCACCTTTCTTTCCCATTCTGACATTCAGTTTGGAGTTCAGGAGATTGTCTTGACCAGGACCACAACCCTACATGCATTGAAGAAACTGCCATGTGATTGGTTGACTAGATAATCGCATTAATGAGAAATAGAACAGGTGTTCCTAATAATTCTTTAGGTGAGTGTAAATGTAGGCAAACAATGTCATAGAGCAGCAGGAAATGCTAGCAGAATGCTTGGGTGTATAGGGAGAGGAATTACCAGTAGAAATAAGGAGGTGCTCATGCCACTCTACAGAGCACTAGTGAGACCTCATTTGGAGTATTGTGCGCAGTACTGGAGACCATATCTCCAGAAGGATATTGATACTTTGGAGAGAGTTCAGAGAAGAGCTACTAAACTAGTAAATGGATTGCAAGATAAAACTTACCAGGAAACAGAGGCGTACATAGGAATCACTGGGCCCCATAGCAAAAATCTGAATTGGGCCCCTTAACCCCGCCCACTACCCACCATGGCCCCTCCCACTTCCTGACTTTGCTCCTCCCATGCCACACCCCCATTAAATAAATTTATACATGACCTACAGAAACTGTTAGGGGTTTCCTGGGGGTGACCTGTCACATGGGATATCTGCTGCAGCCTGCAGGTCTCCTTATTTGGGGTGCCATGTTAGGCTACCTTCACACTTGCGTTCGGGTCTCCGCTTGTGAGTTCCGTTTGAAGGCTCTCACAAGCGGCACCGAACGGATCCGTCCAGCCCTAATGCATTCAGAGTGGATGCGGATCCGCTCAGAATGCATCAGTATGGCTCCGTCTGTCCTCCGCTCAGCAGGCGGACACTTGAACGCTGCTTGCAGCGTTCGGGTGTCCGCCTGGCCGAGCGGAGGCAAACGGATCCGTCCAGAGTTACAATGGACGTCAATGGGGGCGGATCAGTTTGAAGTTGACACAGTAAGGCTCAATTTTCAAACGGATCCGTCCCCCATTGACTTTCAATGTAAAGTCAAAACGGATCCGTTTGCACTATCATGAACAAAAAAAAAAATGTTAGTTTTTTTTGTTCATGTTAATGCAAACGGATCCGTTCTGAACGCAAGTGTGAAAGTTGCCTTAAAGGGAATCTGTCACTAGCAATTTACCCCCAATTTTTTTTTCATGAATCCATGTTTAACAGAGAACCTGTTTTCCATCTGTCTTGTTCTTTTGATTGTGAGTCTTGTCATTTCTTCAAAAAATCGATTCTTATGATATGTAAATGAAGCTGTAAGGAGCCCAGAGGGGCGTTATTCTTTCTCCACGGTGCCCAGGAACGCCCCTCTGAAGTGCCGTGCCCGGCTAAATTTGAAAACTAATAACGCCTCCAAGTTCATCTAAATCGCCTCCCAAATCCGATCCTCCTCTCACCGGCATCCCAAATCCCACGCAGGCGCAGTGCCGTCAGTCATCTTATCATAGCGCAGGCAATCGCCGGCACTGCGCCTGCGCGGGATTTGGGATGCCAGCGAGAGGAGGATCGGATTTGGGAGGCGATTTAGATGAACTTGGAGGCGTTATTAGTTTTCAAATTTAGCCGGGCACGGCACTTCAGAGGGGCGTTCCTGGGCACCGTGGAGAAAGAATAACGCCCCTCTGGGCTCCTTACAGCGTCATTTACATATCATAACAATCGATTTTTTGAAGAAATGACAAGACTCACAATCAAAAGAACAAGACAGATGGAAAAAAGGTACTCATGGATCCATGTTTAATAAAGTACCTTTTTTCCATCTGTGTTCTTCTTTTCCATGTCAGTCTTGTCCTTTCTTCTAAAAATCGATTCTTAGGATATGCAAATGCAGGAACGGTGCCCCTCTGAAGTGCCGTGCCCGCCTAAATATGAAAACTCTAACATCTCCATGTTTAGCTGAATCGCCTCCCAGAGGCGCGGCTAAGTCCTCAACACCCGCCCCCCTCCTCAGCGCTGCGCTCTGCAAACACCCGATCCTCCTCTCGTCGGCGTCCCAAATCCCGCGCAGGCGCAGTGCCGGCGATTGCCTGCGCCTGCGCTCTGATAATACGGCTGAGGGCAACAGCTTCAACATCGTCACTGGGCTCGGCGCATGCCCAGTGACGATGTTGAAGCTGTTGCCCTCAGCCGTATTATCAGAGCGCAGGCGCAGGCAATCGCCGGCACTGCGCCTGCGCGGGATTTGGGACGCCGACGAGAGGAAGATCGGGTATTTGCAGTCAGAGCGCGGCGCTGAGGAGGGGGGCGGGTGTCTAGGGCCTTAGCCGCGCCTCTGGGAGGCGATTCAGCTAAACATGGGGGGGGGCCCTGGGGAGAAAAGCAGCCGCATAGCCGGCTGCAGGTCATGAGTGGGCGGGGCCTTATCTGCGCTACGGGCCCCCCAGTGCCGCGGGCCCCATAGCAGTGGCGTGGTCTGCCTCTATGGGCGGTACGCCACTGCCAGGAAAGGTTAAAAGACCTTAATATGTATAGCTTGGAAGAAAGAAGAGACCGAGGGGATATGATAGAAACTTTTAAATACATAAAGGGAATCAACAAGGTAAAAGAGGAGAGAATATTTAAAAGAAGAAAAACTGCTACAAGAGGACATAGTATCAAATTAGAGGGGCAAAGGTTTAAAAGTAATATCAGGAAGTATTACTTTACTGAAAGAGTAGTGGGTGCATGGAATAGCCTTCCTGCAGAAGTGGTAGCTGCAAATACAGTGAAGGAGTTTAAGCATGCATGGGATAGGCATAAGGCCATCCTTCATATAAGATAGGACCAGGGGCTATTCATAGTATTCAGTATATTGGGCAGACTAGATGGGCCAAATGGTTCTTATCTGCCGAAACATTCTATGTTTCTATATATTTATAATGTAGTAATATTTAAGTATTTTCATTTTCTTCATTTCCAGAGAACCCCTTTAACCTTATCGGTCCACAGGGCTTGTTTCCAAAATGCATAAGGCTTGTTTTGATGTTCTTTTGAAAACTATTGACACTTAGTTTTGTGGTGAGGATGCAAGAGAGGTTTTCTTTTGATGACTATTTCAGAAAAGAACATACAGATGAAACTAAAAAAAATTGAATATTGTGCAAAGTTCATTTATTTCAGTAATGCAACTTAAAAGGTGAAACTAACATATGAGATAGACTTATTACATGCAAAGCGAGATATTTCAAACCTTTATTTGTTATCATTTGGATGCTTATGAAACCCCAAAGTCACACATATGAGGTACCCTTTGCTCAGGGGATATAGATTAATTAGCTGGCTAGAGTGTGATACTTTGAGCCTAGAATATTGAAACTTTTCACAAAATTAAAGTTTCACAAATTTTCGAGTTTCACCTATATTTGTGCATGTGTCACTGAACAGTAGAACAATATGCCACAACTTCAGAGTCTGCTAAATCTTCCAGAGGTTCTTTTGAGGTCAAGCAGGGGTTCTGATTTGCCTTTCTAGCATTCCTATGAGCAGCTGTCTCTAAAATCTTTCTTGGTCTTCCAGACCTTTTCTTGACCTCCACTGTTCCTCTTAACTGCCATTTCTTGAATACATTTTGAACAATGGAAATGGCAACCTGAAAAAGCTTTGCTATCTTCTTATAGCCTTCGCCAGCTTTGTGGGCCTCAACCATTTTTATTTTCAGGAGTGTTAGGCAGCTGCTTAGGAGAACCCATGGCTGCTGTTTTTTGGGACAACGTTAGAAGAGTCTGGGTATTTATAAAGCTTTGAAATTTGCAATTGACCTTTCCTAACAATGATTGTAAAAAAAAAAGTCTTAATGGGGTTGTCCGAGTTATATTTTTTGTTCTTTCTATGTTCCTAACTAGGCAAATATAACAGTTTTCCAATTAACTCACTTTATTTCCAGTGGCTGGTTTCTCAGATTTCACTGAGGGTCACATGACCTGTGATGTCAGCTTCTCTCCCTGCTCTGATAATGTTCCTGCACAAGCCTGAGAGATCTGTAGACCAGAGGTCACTGTGCTGGCCACGCCCCTCTGCACTGCTGGCTGCTGCTTATTGCTCTCTCCCAGGATTGTTAACCCCTCGAGCTGCATAGACTCAGGGCTGAAGTGTTTACTGTGTAGCTGCAGGCAGTGAGGAGACAAATGCTGGGCATAGGAGCTGAAAGAGAAGTTCTGCAGAGCATTGCAGGTAGGGGGAAGATCCTGTGTGTATCAGCAGTGTCATTGTACAGCTAGGACTTGTAGTCCTACACATACAACATGCTGCTGAGTCTCCCAGCAGGCAGACATGTCACTCAAGGCAGCAATTGTATACACTCCCTTAGCAGTGTCATTATGCAGCTGGGACTTGTAGCTTTACACATACAACATGCTGCTGAGTCTCCCAGCAGGCAGACATGTCACTCAGGGCCGCACTTGTATTCACTTCCTTAGCAGTGTCATTATACAGCTGGGACTTGTAGTCCTACACATACAACATGCTGCTGAGTCTCCCAGCAGGCAGACATGTCACTCAGGGCCGCACTTGTATTCACTCCCTTACCAGTGTCATTATACAGCTGGGACCTGTAGTTCTACACATACAACATGCTGATGAGTCTCCCAGCAGGCAGACATGTCACTCAGGGCAGCTCTTGTATCCACTCCCTTAGCAGTGCCATTGTACAGCTGGGACTTGTAGTTCTACACATACAACATGCTGCTGAGTTTCCCAGCAGGCAGACATGTCACTCAGGGCAGCTCTTGTATTCACTCCCTTAGCAGAGCAGGGAAGGGGCAGAGATTTTAATTTTTGCAAGTAAACAAAGGGCCAGAAGAGAACCAGGGAAATGAGGAAATAGATTTTTTTTTGCCTAAAACTTGCTTAGCTTAGTTATATATCGCTGACCATCAGATTTACAGTGCTATATTATTATTTTTTTCATAACTCGGACGACCCCTTTAATCATAACATAATACACTGATATTTATTAACCTTTTCAATCCCAGAGTTTTTTTTTTATATAATGGGGAGCCAAAAAAAAAATCAAAATGGAATGGGAAAAAAATGCAATTCCACAAGTTTTATGGGTTTTGTTTTAACGGTGTTCCCTACATGGTAAAACTAACCAGTCGGTACAATTACCGTGATACCTCATATCTATAGTTTTCTTGCGTTTTTATACTGAAAATAATTCTTGCAAAAAGAAAATCTTCTTTTCGTTGCCATATTCTGACCCTATAACTTTTTGTAGTTCCAGAAATATTGGGACATCACCACAATTCTAACATTTATGGCTCCATACATGGCTCATATTTGAAATGAAACAAAAAAAGATGTGCTTTAACTGCAGACTGTCAGCTTTAATTTGAGGGTATTTACATCCAAATCAGGTAAGCAGTGTAGGAATTACAACAGTTTGAATATGTACCTCCGACTTGTTAAGGGACCAAAAGTAATAGGACAGAATAATAACCATAAATCAAACTTTCACTTTTTAATACTTGCTTGCAAATCCTTTGCAGTCAATTACAGCCTGAAGTCTGGAACGCATAGACATCACCAGACGCTGGGTTTCATCCCTGGTGATGCTCTGCCAGGCCTCAGTTCCTGCTTGTTCTTGGGGCATTTTCCCTTCAGTTTTGTCTTCAGCTAGTGAAATGCATGCTCAATCGGATTCTTGTCAGGTGATTGACTTGGCCATTGCATAACAGTCCACTTCTTTCCCTTAAAAAACTCTTTGGTTTGTCTCAGGGATTTTGATCTTAGGAAGAAGAGTAACTGTTCTCTTCCACAGAATAATCATGTGATTGAATCATACTTTGCTATTGTGTCTAAGCATATTGAAAGACTAAGACAATGTGAATTTTACACATAATCTGACTAGACAGATAACGATTAAGCCAGCGGATAAAAGGGATCAGTGGTGGTGCTAGATACAAATGAATACATTGGTGAGATAAAGAGACAGTTAGATGATAAGGATGTATATGAGGTGCTCCCTGGGGATCTGAAATTTGATTTGATGAGACCTATAGGCAAGATTGTGGATAAGGTGATCAATGATTGTCACAACCAGACATCTGAGAAGCTCTGACAGATGCCTTTCAGAACCTCCTCCTTGAGCTTTCTTTGTTTTGGTTTTCAGTTCCTCATCTCGTTAGCCTCTCTCAGCTGTCTTGTAGTTGGACTGATTGCATTCCTTTAAATTCCTCCCCATAATGCATTAGTGTGCGGTTTATACTACTTCCTGGAGTGTGTGTGCATGCTGATCCTATTTCACAGTCTTCTACAAGATAAGTGTTGTACATTCATTTGTGATTTTCTGTTTGCTGGATCCCAGGTGACCCTGACTCCCTCCGTGTCTAGAGTAAGGAGCCGGTGGTCGTGTCCCCTCACTATTGTAGGGTGTTCAGGTGTTATATAGTCGAGTTACGAGGATAAGCGATCATCCACCATTGGAGTGTTCGCATAGGCTGAGCAGTCAGGGAGAGAGCCAGGTCTTATGCAGGGGTCTCCCTTTTGTTCCTTAGTTTTGGATCCAGTGAGTCATATATTCATTTTGCATTGTCTTGTTTCCTGTACACCTTCCGTGACATTATAAACTGCCAAAACCGTCTCAAGCATGGATCCGGTTTCACTTTTCACTGAATGCTTCCAGGGTCTTTCATTGGAGGTAGATGATCTCCGTAAGACTCTTTCTCAGTTTCTAGTGACCGATTCAGCTTGCGTTCATGGAGTTTGTTCTGAGCCTAAGATCTCGCTCCCGGATACGTTCTCCGGGGGTATTGAGAATTTTGTGCGTTTCAGAGAGGCTTGCAAACTCCATTTTCGGCTTCTTCCCCATTCCTCTGGTGATGAGGAACGGAGGGTGGGGATCATTATATTGCTGCTCAGGGGTAACGCTCAGTCGTGGGCCTTTTCACTGCCGGTGGGGGCACGGCCCCTCCGTTCAGTGGATGAATTCTTTTTAGCCCCGGGTAGATATATGATGATCCAGATCGTGTTGCTTTGGCTGAGTCTAATCCACGTCTGTTATGCCAGGGTAAACAATCCGCAGAAATATACTGCTCAGAATTTCGGAGATGGGCAGCTGATACTGGTTGGAATGATGCTGCACTCCGAAGTCAATTTTGCCATGGTCTTTCAGAGGGATTGAAAGATGCATTTGCCTTTCATGAGAGGCCTATCTCCTTAGACTCTGCTATGTCTCAGGCCGTTCGTATAGACAGGCATCTTAGAGAGAGAGGAGAGATCTCTCCTTCCTGTCATACTCAGTCCCAGGACAGTGCAGCGGTCTCATTCTGTGCGCAGGGGTCTCAGTCGCTGTCAGACCCATCTGAACAGGAGCCCATGCAGCTGGGGTTGATTGCCTCTGACAATAGAAGATTCAGCCCGCATGGGAAGGTTTGTTTTTGTTGTGAAGGGATAAATCATTTGGCAAATGTTTGTCCCTCTAGGAGATTCAGGCAGTTTTCTGGGAGTAATAAAGAAACAAAAAGGAAAAAATCTTTTAAAAATGTTCCATCTGTTACTATTGGCAGGGTTGAGGCGGAAATTGAAAGTTTTCCGTTTGCTTGTAGTTCCCGTTTTGTCCTGCCTGCCAGAGTGGCGCTAGAGAGCAAGAACATTTTTTGTGAGATTTTTGTAGATAGTGGAGCAGCTGTCAATCTCATTGATAATCATTTTGCGATAACTCATGGTTTCCCAGGTATGCACTTTGGGAAAGGATATTCCTGTTTTTGCTATTGATTCCGCTCCACTTTCTCAGAAATCATTAAAGGGCGTAGTTCACAATATTCGTTTAATTGTGAGTGATGCTCATGTTGAGGATGTGTCATGTTTCGTCCTTAGGGGATTACCTACTCCTCTTGTGTTGGGGCTACCCTAGCTCACTATACATAACCCCACCATTGATTGGCAAGCGAGGCAAATAAATGATTGGAGTGACTTTTGCAGAGAGAATTGCCTCACGACATCTGTTTCTGAGGTGTCTACTAAGACTGTACCACCTTTTCTCTCAGAATTTTCGGATGTCTTCTCTGAGAGTGGAGTTCAGGATTTGCCCCCGCACAGGGAGTACGATTGCCCTATTAATCTCATCCCAGGCGCCAAGCTGCCTAAATCTCATTTATACAATCTTTCCCAACCCGAAAGGGTCGCTATGCGTGCTTATATCTCTGAGAGTCTGAGAAAAGGACACATACGACCCTCGAAGTCACCTGTTGCCGCTGTTTTTTTCTTTGTTAAGAAAAAAGATGGTTCTTTAAGACCTTGTCTGGATTTCAGGGAGCTGAACAGTATCACTATTCATGACCCTTATCTGCTTCCTCTGATCCCGGACCTGTTTAACCAGATTGTTGGGGCTAAAGTATTTTCCAAATTAGATCTAAGAGGGGCTTATAACCTGGTCAGGGTCAGAGAAGGAGACGAATGGAAGACGGCCTTCAATACCCCTGAGGGCCATTTTAAGAATTTGGTTATGCCTTTTGGTTTGATGAATGCCCCAGCCGTTTTTCAGCATTTCGTGAACAGCATTTTTTATCATTTAATGGGAAAATTTGTATTAGTGTATTTGGATGACATTTAGATTTTTTCTCCTGATTTCAAAACTCATAAGGAACACTTACGTCAGGTCTTGCTCATCCTGCGGGAGATTAAATTATACGCGAAACTGGTAAAATGTGTGTTTGCGGTTCCAGAAATTCAATTTCTGGGGTTTCTTCTATCCGCTTCAGGTTTTCGCATGGACCCCGAGAAGGTCCGCGCTGTGCTTGAGTGGGAGCTTCCTGAGAATCAGAAGGCGCTGATGCGTTTTTTGGGCTTTGCCAATTATTACAGGAAGTTTATTTTGAATTATTCCTCTATTGTTAAACCACTCACTGACATGACCAGAAAGGGGGTAGATTTTTCTTCCTGGTCGGTAGAGGCGCGTAAGGCCTTTTCTAATATCAAAGAGAGTTTTGCTTCCGCTCCCATCTTGGTACAACCTGATGTTTCTCTACCCTTCATAGTTGAGGTTGATGCTTCTGAGGTGGGTGTGGGTGCGGTCTTGTCTCAGGGTTCCTTTCCTGTAAAATGGCGACCGTGTGCCTTTTTCTCGAAGAAACTCTCCTCCGCAGAGAGAAATTACGATGTGGGAGATAGGGAATTGTTGGCCATCAAGTTGTCTTTTGGGGAATGGCGCCATTGGCTAGAGGGAGCCAGACACCCTATTACCGTGTTTACTGACCATAAAAATCTGGCCTACTTGGAGTCAGCCAAGCGTCTGAACCCGAGACAGGCCAGATGGTCTTTGTTCTTTTCAAGGTTTAATTTTGTTGTCACGTTCCGCCCTGGGGTTAAGAATGTGAAGGCAGATGCCCTGTCACGTTGTTTTCCTGGAGGTGGGAATTTTGAAGACCCGGGTCCCATTTTGGCTGAAGGTGTGGTAGTCTCTGCTCTTTTTCCTGAATTGGAGGCAGAGGTGCAGGCAGCCCAGTCAGAGGCTCCTGATCTTTGTCCTCCTGGGAGGTTGTTTGTGCCTCTCGCTTTAAGACACAAGATTTTTAAGGAACACCACAATATGGTCCTTGCTGGGCACCCGGGGGCAAGAGCCACAGTGGATCTCATCGCTCGGAGATTCTGGTGGCCTGCGCTTCATAAGTCGGTTGAGGGTTTTGTGGCAGCCTGCGAGACTTGCGCTCGTGCCAAAGTCCCTCATTCACGGCCATCAGGTCCTCTCCTTCCCTTACCCATTCCTTCCCGTCCATGGACACATCTGTCCATGGACTTCATTACGGACCTGCCTCGTTCCTCGGGGAAGACTGTGATTCTGGTGGTGGTGGACCGTTTTAGCAAAATGGTGCATTTCATCCCTTTTCCTGGTTTGCCCAATGCTAAGACGCTGGCGCAGACATTTATTGATCACATTGTCAAATTGCATGGTATTCCTTCAGACATAGTCTCTGATAGGGGCACGCAGTTTGTTTCCAGATTCTGGAAGGCTTTCTGTTCTCGCTTGGGGGTTCGGTTGTCATTCTCTTCTGCTTTCCACCCGCAGTCGAATGGCCAGACAGAACGCGTCAATCAGAATCTGGAGACATATCTGCGCTGTTTTGTGGCGGAGAATCAGGAGGATTGGTGTTCTTTTTTGTCCCTTGCTGAGTTTGCTTTAAATAACCGTCGTCAGGAGTCCTCTGATAAGTCACCATTTTTTGGTGCATATGGGTTTCATCCGCAGTTTGGGACTTTCTCGGGAAAGGGGTCTTCTGGTTTACCTGATGAGGACAGATTCTCCTCGTCTTTGTCATCTATTTGGCAAAAGATTCAGGTTAATCTAAAGAGCATGAGTGAGAGATATAAGCGTGTGGCAGATAAGAGACGCGTGCCTGGTCCGGACCTGAATGTTGGTGATCTGGTGTGGTTGCCTACCAAGAATATCAAATTGAAGGTTCCCTCCTGGAAGTTGGGTCCTAAGTTTATTGGGCCTTACAAAATCCTGTCTGTCATCAATCCTGTTGCCTACCGTCTTGATCTTCCTCAGTCTTGGAAGATCCATAATGTTTTTCATAAGTTCTTATTAAAACCTTATGTTAAACCCATTGTACCCTCGCCTTTGCCTCCTCCTCCGATTATGGTTGATGGGAATCTTGAATTTCAGGTCTCTAGGATTGTGGATTCTCGTATTGTCCGCGGTTCTCTCCAGTACCTCGTTCATTGGGAGGGTTATGGTCCTGAGGAGAGGATGTGGGTCCCAGTGACGGACATTAAGGTCACTCGTCTCATCAGGGCTTTCCATAGGTCCCATCCTGAGAAGGTGGGCTCTGAGTGTCTGGAGTCCACTCGTAGAGGGAGGGGTACTGTCACAACCAGACAGCTGAGAAGCTCTGACAGATGCCTTTTAGAACCTCCTCCTTGAGCTTTCTTTGTTTTGGTTTTCAGTTCCTCATCTCGTTAGCCTCTCTCAGCTGTCATGTAGTTGGACTGATTGCATCCCTTTAAATTCCTCCCCATAATGCATTAGTGTGCGGTTTATACTACTTCCTGGAGTGTGTGTGCATGCTGATCCTATTTCCCAGTCTTCTACAAGATAAGTGTTGTACATTCATTTGTGATTTTCTGTTTGCTGGATCCCAGGTGACCCTGACTCCCTACGTGTCTAGAGTAGGGAGCCGGTGGTCGTTTCCCCTCACTATTGTAGGGTGTTCAGGTGTTATATAGTCGAGGTACGAGGATATGCGATCATCCACCATTGGAGTGTTCGCATAGGCTGAGCAGTCAAGGAGAGTGCCAGGTCTTATGCAGGGGTCTCCCTTTTGTTCCTTAGTTTTGGATCCAGTGAGTTATATATTCATTTTGCATTGTCTTGTTTCCTGTACACCTTCCGTGACAATGATATGGTGATTGATAAAGATTTGGGTGAGATACAACTAGTGTTGAGCGCGAATATTCGAAAAGCGAATTTTTTTCGCGAATATCGCAACTTCGCGATTTCGCGAATATTTCGAATATAGTGCTATATATTCGTAAAAACGAATATTCGTTTTTTTATTTTTTTTCACAAAATTACAGTACACATATAATTGATTGTTTCCCAAAGGTCCAAAAGCTCAGATCTTACTCACATTGCCTAGAAAGTGATTGAGGCGCGAATCTTCGTAAGGCGATTTTATTAGCGCACATGCGAATATCGGCACTTGTCCCAGAACAGAGGCAAAGGGCTTTGCATTCATACATTAGTGAATTGAGTTGCGAATCTTCGTAAGGCGATTTTATTAGCGCACATGCGAATATCTACACTTGTCCCCAGAACAGAGGCAAATGCCTGTGCATGTGCATTCATATAGTATAGCATCATATTCGCGAATATTTCGAACTTCGTAAAATTCGATTTACGAATATTATTTTTTATTTTAGTTTCCACCTTACAGATTACATTGATCTGTACTCTGTCAACTACTGTCATCACCCCCCACTGTATCTCGATTGATTCCCAAAAGTCCAAAAGCTCAGATCTTACTCACATTGCCTAGAAAGTGATTGAGGCGCAAATCTTTGTAAGGCGATTTTATTAGCGCACAGGCGAATATCGGCACTTGTCCCAGAACAGAGGCAAAGGGCTTTGCATTCATACTGTATGAATGCAAAGCCCTTTGCCTCTGTTCTGGGACAAGTGCCGATATTCGCCTGTGCGCTAATAAAATCGCCTTACAAAGATTCGCGCCTCAATCACTTTCTAGGCAATGTGAGTAAGATCTGAGCTTTTGGACTTTTGGGAATCAATCGAGATACAGTGGGGGGTGATGACAGTAGTTGACAGAGTGCAGATCAATGTAATCTGTAAGGTGGAAACTAAAATAAAAAATACGAATATTCGTAAATCGAATTTTACGAAGTTCGAAGTATTCGCGAATATGGTGCTATACTATATGAATGCACAGGCCTTTGCCTCTCTGTTCTGGGGACAAGTGTAGATATTCGCCTGTGCGCTAATAAAATCGCCTTACAAAGATTCGCGCCTCAATCACTTTCTAGGCAATGTGAGTAAGATCTGAGCTTTTGGACTTTTGTGAATCAATCGAGATACAGTGGGGGGGTGATGACAGTAGTTGACAGAGTACAGATCAATGTAATCTGTAAGGTGGAAACTAAAATAAAAAATACGAATATTCGTAAATCGAATTTTACGAAGTTCGAAGTATTCGCGAATATGGTGCTATACTATATGAATGCACAGGCCTTTGCCTCTCTGTTCTGGGGACAAGTGTAGATATTCGCATGTGCGCTAATAAAATCGCCTTACGAAGACTCGCAACTCAATTCAATCACTAATGTATGATTCATACATTAGTGATTGAATTGAGTTGCGAATCTTCGTAAGGCGATTTTATTAGCGCACATGCGAATATCTACACTTGTCCCCAGAACAGAGAGGCAAAGGCCTGTGCATGTGCATTCATATAGTATAGCACCATATTCGCGAATACTTCGAACTTCGTAAATTTCGATTTATGAATATTCGTATTTTTTATTTTAGTTTCCACCTTACAGATTACATTGATCTGTACTCTGTCAACTACTGTCATCACCCCCCACTGTATATCGATTGATTCCCAAAAGTCCAAAAGCTCAGATCTTACTCACATTGCCTAGAAAGTGATTGAGGTGTGAATCTTCGTAAGGCGATTATATTAGCGCATATGCGAATATCTACACTTGTCCCCAGAACAGAGAGGCAAAGGCCTGTGCATTCATATAGTATAGCACCATATTCGCGAATACTTCGAACTTCGTAAAATTCGATTTACGAATATTTGTATTTTTTATTTTAGTTTCCACCTTACAGATTACATTGATCTGTACTCTGTCAACTACAGTCATCACCCCCCACTGTATCTCGATTGATTCCCAAAAGTCCAAAAGCTCAGATCTTACTCACATTGCCTAGAAAGTGATTGAGGCGCGAATCTTTGTAAGGCGATTTTATTAGCGCACAGGCGAATATCGGCACTTGTCCCAGAACAGAGGCAAAGGGCTTTGCATTCTTACATTAGTGATTGAATTGAGTTGCGAATCTTCGTAAGGCGATTTCATTAGCGCACATGCGAATTTTGCATCTCATAATATGTATTATGCGATGCGAAAATTCGAATTATCGCATATGCGAAATAATAACGAATTCGAATATTCGTGAATATTTTACGAATATTCTTTCGAATATTCGCGAAATTTCGCGAATTCGAATATGGGACATGCCGCTCAACACTAGATACAACATCCAATTACTCCTTTATTATATACGTTGCCAAAGATTCATAAGAAATTAAGGGACCTCCCCTCTAATTCTCTTTTTTTTAAAATCATGTATGATTATTCTGTCCAGGATCAGCACTCCTCCCATTCGGTACAGGTGCTTTTAATTAGCAGTAGCCTGAATATAAATGTGAAGTGACCTACCAGCCCTCAGTCTGAGTCTCTGAGAGCAGGTAATAATGTGAGTTTTGACAACTGTTCAGATGGTGCGATGCTGGGTGGTGGTTGTTGTTGCTGTGGCGCTGCGCTGGTGGGTTGGTGGGACCCGGTGCCAGGGTGGCATTGCCAGGCAGCAAGGGTGCTGTTTGGCGGCTGGATCCCGCCGCCTGCTGGTGCGGAGTTGTGGCGCTGGCAGTTGTCAGACAGTGCCGCGCCATATTTAGAATAGGTGCCACTCCAAGAGGCAACCTTGGCGCGGTGAGTGGGCTTATGCCTTTTGATCAAAAAGTACACTAATGCCTCTTATATAGCATGCAGTATAGGGGGCCGTACACTAATTATTGTGCTGAGAAGTGATGTTAATTTTGCTGAGAAGCAGTTATAGATCACAGCTAAGCTTGTGAATATGCAATCTAATTCTCTTTTCTCTGTTTTTTTTAAATCATCTATTATCATAGTGTGTCTTATGTTCTGGGTTAGCACTGGATCACCTCGGTGTGGCCTTGGCCGGCTCAGGGATCTCTCCCGATGGTGCATGGTTTGTTCTCCAACTTTTGGAGGTTGCCCTCAGGAGGAATTATTTCCTCTTTGGGAACTCCTTTGGGAACTCCCAGCAGAGGCACGGGACCGCGATGGGGTCCAACGTTACCCCAACTTATGCAAACATCTATATGACCTATGTGTTGGTGGCGTTACATCGACGATGTATTTTTGATATAGAGTGGCACACAAAATGAGTTGGAGAGATTCCATCAACATATGAATGAGGGTACCCTGGGTTTGCAATTCACTAAGAAGGTATCTGAAAAAGAGTTGACATTTTTGGATGTGAGAATATATGTGGAGGATGATTGCATCAAGACTGATTTATATAAAAAACCTACAGATAGGAATACATTTATTCAGTTTGATAGCAGTCATCCCCAAAGTATGGTGGAATCTCTCCCGTAGAGTCAACTTCTCAGGGTTAGGAGATTGGTTTTGGACGATGAGAATTTTTACAGTCGAGCGAAAGATATGGTTGAGAGGTTTAGTAACTGTCATTGTCTTACCTCCTTGCTGTTCCCTTCGTTTGACATGTGCTGGCGGCCATCTTGGTTTCTGGGTTTTCTTGTAGCCTCCCACCCTGCGGCTCCTCCTTCCCACTGGGAGGAGCTGGATGCCTAGCTCATATATATAGGAGGTCTGTGGCTTCAGTTCCTTGCTTGGTCCTCCTGTGTTCACATGCTTCCAAGACTGCTGCTGCTTCTGGTTCCTGATCCTGGCCTCGTCTGACTACCCCGTTGGTTCCTGATTCAGGCTTCGTCTGACTACCCCGTTGGTTCCTGATCCTGGCTTCGTCTGACTACCCTTCTGGTTCCTGACCTCTGTCTCCGCAAGACCCTGCTTCGGTTTAGCCATCCGTTTGGACTTTGCTTACGGCTTGCTCTTCAATAAAACCTTCTTATTTTCCACTTATCTCTTGTTGTACGTCTGGTTCATGGTTCCATGACATTAGGACCAAGCCATGAATTCTGACGGTACAGGGCCACCCTCGCTACCTACGCTGGTTGCCAGACTTGATCAGCAGGATCACCTGTTGGGTCGGTTCGCTGTGGCGTTGCAAACCCTGCTTGAACGCACGGCTCATTTAGCTTCCGTTGCCGATGGGTCGGTTGTCGCTCCTGGGCCCGCTCCTACTGCCGCTCCGGTTGTTGCGCCAGAGTCTACCCTGACACCTGTTGCTGCGCCTGTGGTGTTTCAGGGTATGACCGGTTCTGCCCCCCTTCCACAGCGCTTTGGGGGAGAGCCAACTCAGTGCCGAGGTTTCCTTAACCAGGTGGGCATTTACTTCGAGTTGCTGCCACATGCCTTTCCTACTGAGAGATCAAAGGTGGGCTTCTTGATCTCGCTGCTCTCGGACAAGGCCTTGGCCTGGGCCAGCCCTTTATGGGAGAACAACAATCCGGTGGTTGCCGAGTTTTCCGGTTTTGTTGCTTCTCTTCGGAAGGTATTCGATGTGCCGGCTCGTGCTGCCTCTGCTGCGAAGCTCCTTATGTCCATCAGACAGGGTTCACGATCCGTAGCTGAATACGCCATTGAGTTTCGTACCCTGGCAGCAGAGGTGGGCTGGAATAATGAGGCTCTGGTCGCTGCTTTCTCTCATGGTCTCTCGGATGCCTTGAAGGATGAGGTTGCAGCTAAGGACCTACCAGTGGAGCTCGAGTCTCTTATTTCTTTCCTGATTTTGATTGACACCAGACTCAGGGAGAGACCTTCCTTTAAGGAGAGCCTGCGGAGGCCTTCTAACAGATTGGCGCCTACGTTTGCTGTCCCACCTGTGCCTCCCTCTCCTCCCACGCCTCCTGGGGATGACTTGTCTGGGGGTGAACCCATGCAGCTGGGGTTTGCTCGCCTGTCCGAGGGGGAGAGGGTACTCCGGAGACGCGAGGGCCGATGCATGTACTGTGGTCTCGGTGGGCATTTTCGGTTGGCATGCCCGAACCGTCCGGGAAACGCTCGCACCTGAGATCCTGTCGGGGGCAGATCTTGGGTGGAGTCTCCTCGTCCCCGGTTTCCCGTGTTGACAAACCACTGATTACTGTTGTCCTCTCCTGGGTCGGGGGCTCGGTGACGACCCAGGCGTTGGTGGACTCTGGTGCTGGTGGTTTGTTCATTGATAGTGTGTTCGCTGCCGCCAATTCCATTCCTCTGCAGCCTCGAGGTTCCCCACTGGCTCTTGAGGCGATAGACGGCAGACCCCTTCTGCCGCCACACGTGACTCATGAGACCCTTCCAGTGGGGATGGCCATTGGTGCCGTTCACAGAGAGTCGGTCTGTCTCCAGGTTATTTCGTCTCCACACTACTCGGTGGTCTTGGGGTACCCCTGGCTCCAGAAGCATAATCCGACTTTCGATTGGAAATCGGCCGAGATCCTCTCGTGGTCACCGCAGTGTGGGGCTAGTTGCATCCATGGGCCTGTCAAGTTGCTGAGTACTTCCTCGGACTCTCTGTTGCCTCCTGAATACGAGGAGTACCGGGATGTATTCGATAAGGTGCGTGCGGTTGCCCTACCTCCGCACCGCCCATACGATTGTGCCATAGAGTTACAATCTGGTTCCGTTCCTCCTCGTGGCAAAGTCTATCCACTGTCGGTAGCGGAGAATGAGGCCATGGAGGAGTACGTGAGGGAGGCGCTTTCACGCGGACACATTCGCAAATCCTCGTCCCCGGCAGGGGCTGGATTTTTCTTTGTGAAAAAGAAGGGCGGTGAATTGAGGCCTTGCATCGATTACAGGGGTCTCAATCGCATCACGATAAAGAACGCTTACCCGATACCCTTGATTTCCGAGCTGTTCGATCGCCTCAAAGGGGCCACGGTCTTTACCAAACTCGACCTGAGGGCGGCATATAACCTGGTAAGGATCAAGGCGGGCGATGAGTGGAAGACCGCGTTTAACACCAGGACCGGTCATTATGAATCCTTGGTTATGCCCTTTGGGTTGTGCAATGCGCCCGCAGTCTTCCAGGAATTCATCAACGATGTTTTCTGTGACCTGTTGCAGCAGTGTGTGGTGGTCTATTTGGATGACATCTTGGTATATTCTGAATCCATGGAGGCCCACGTTCTGGATGTCAGACGAGTGTTGCAACGGTTACGAGAGAACAAGCTGTTCGGTAAGCTTGAGAAATGCGAATTTCACCGATCCCAGGTAACCTTCTTAGGTTACATCATTTCCGCTGAGGGGTTCTCCATGGATCCTGAGAAGGTTTCGGCTGTCTTACAGTGGCCCCAGCCCAGTGGTCTTCGTGCCCTGCAGCGCTTTTTGGGCTTCGCCAATTATTATCGGGAGTTCATCAGGGACTTTTCCATGCTAGCCAAGCCTCTCACGGATCTGACCAGGAAGGGCAGCAATCCCCAGGTCTGGCCGCCCGAGGCCATCCGAGCTTTTGAGGCTCTAAAGTCCGCCTTTGTGTCGGCTCCGATTCTGTCGCATCCCAACCCTGGGTTGCCGTTTGTCCTTGAGGTGGACGCGTCTGAGACGGGAGTAGGCGCCCTCCTGTCTCAGCGTAGAACACCGGAGGGTCCTCTGCTTCCTTGTGGGTTTTACTCCCGGAAACTGTCTTCCGCGGAGTGCAACTATCAGATTGGTGACAGGGAGTTATTGGCCATCGTGCAGGCCCTTAAAGAATGGAGGCACTTGCTCGAGGGCTCGGTGGTTCCGGTTCTCATCCTGACAGACCACAAGAATCTGACCTACCTCTCTGAGGCCAAGAGATTGACACCACGTCAGGCCAGATGGGCTCTGTTCTTGTCACGTTTTAATTACGTGGTCTCCTACCTACCCGGTTCCAAGAACATCAGAGCGGATGCCTTATCACGGCAGTACTCCGAGCTGTCCGGGGAGGAGTCGATTCCGACTTCGGTCATACCTCCGAATCAGATCCTGGCCGCCATTCGCACCAGCCTGACCTCTCCCCTGGGTGAGCAGATTTTGGCGGCTCAATCTGGTGCTCCCTCTGGGAGACCCAACGGCAGGTGTTTTGTGCCTGAGGAGTTGCGCACTCGGTTGTTGCGAACCTACCATAACTCCAAGGCCGCGGGGCATCCTGGAAAGAATCAGCTGTCCTGGGCTGTTTCACGTCTGTTCTGGTGGCCTTCCCTACGTTCCGACATCGCCGCATATGTAGCGGCATGCTCCGTTTGTGCCCAGAGTAAGTCCCCTCGGCACCTTCCGTTGGGCCTTTTGCAACCCATAGCCACCGGGGAGCGTCCATGGTCACACCTGGGGATGGATTTCATTGTGGACCTCCCTGCATCCCGAGGCCATACGGTCATTCTCATGATAGTGGATCGGTTTTCCAAAATGTGCCACTGTGTTCCTCTCAAGAAGTTACCCTCTGCACTAGAGTTGGCCTCGATTTTTGCCAGGGAGGTCTTCCGGTTGCACGGTTTGCCCAAGGAGATTGTGTCGGATCGGGGGAGTCAGTTTGTGTCCAGGTTCTGGCGCGCCTTTTGCTCCCAGTTGGGGATTCATCTCTCTTTCTCCTCGGCCTACCACCCTCAGTCCAATGGGGCCGCAGAACGATCCAATCAGGCCTTGGAGCAATTCCTTCGTTGCTATGTCTCCGATCACCAAGACAATTGGGTTGACCTCCTGCCTTGGGCTGAGTTTGCCAGGAACACGGCGGTGAACTCTTCCTCTGGGACGTCTCCCTTCATGGCCAATTATGGGTTCCAACCTGCCGTGTTACCGGAGGTATTCTCTCCCCAGGATATTCCGGCTGTGGAGGATCACCTTTCCGTCCTACGTGCTTCTTGGGTACAGATCCAGAGGTCCCTTGAGGTCTCTGCGCAGCGCCAGAAACTCCAGGCTGATCGCAGACGAGCGCCCGCTCCTTCCTACCAGGTCGGAGACCGCGTATGGTTGTCCACCCGCAACCTCAACCTTCGAGTGCCCACTCCCAAGCTGGCCCCTCGCTTTGTTGGTCCCTTCCGAGTGCTTCGCAGGGTAAACCCGGTAGCCTATGCCCTTGCGCTTCCTCCTGGCATGCGGATCTCCAACGTGTTTCATGTCTCCCTGTTGAAGCCACTGGTGTGTAATCGTTTCACTTCCTCGATTCCTCGGCCTCGTCCGGTCCAAGTGGGCAATCGTGAGGAGTATGAGGTGAGCAATATCCTGGACTCACGCCTGGTCCGCGGCCGGGTGCAGTTTTTGGTCCATTGGCGTGGTTATGGTCCAGAGGAGCGTTCCTGGGTTCCCTCCGCAGATGTCCATGCTCCTGTCTTGCTCCGAGCCTTCCACGCACGCTTCCCTCAGAAACCGTTCCTTACTCCGCGGAGGAGGGGCCCTTGAGGGGGAGGTACTGTCATGGTCTTACCTCCTTGCTGTTCCCTTCGTTTGACATGTGCTGGCGGCCATCTTGGTTTCTGGGTTTTCTTGTAGCCTCCCACCCTGCGGCTCCTCCTTCCCACTGGGAGGAGCTGGATGCCTAGCTCATATATATAGGAGGTCTGTGGCTTCAGTTCCTTGCTTGGTCCTCCTGTGTTCACATGCTTCCAAGACTGCTGCTGCTTCTGGTTCCTGATCCTGGCCTCGTCTGACTACCCCGTTGGTTCCTGATTCCGGCTTCGTCTGACTACCCCGTTGGTTCCTGATCCTGGCTTCGTCTGACTACCCTTCTGGTTCCTGACCTCTGTCTCCGCAAGACCCTGCTTCGGTTTAGCCATCCGTTTGGACTTTGCTTACGGCTTGCTCTTCAATAAAACCTTCTTATTTTCCACTTATCTCTTGTTGTACGTCTGGTTCATGGTTCCATGACAGTAACAGAGTATATCCACGTAGATTGCTATGTAGAGCTTTGGATAGGGCAAAAGGGGTAGATAGAGAAGTCATGTGACAGACAAACCCCAAGAAGAGTAACATAAATAGAATTCCATTTGCATCAACGTATGGTCAGCATAGTGGTAGAATAGGGATGATACTTAAGAAAGAATGGCGTATTCTACAGAAATGTTTACTCTCTATTACTGAATTTGGTGTTCCTGCACTTATGTCGTTTAGGAGGAACAGCAACTTGAGAGATAGACTTGTGAAGACTGACATTGGGAGTGTACGAGGTGAGGGACAGATGTTTCTAGCTCTGCAAAAAAAGAGCAATTTCCCATGCTTGGGATGCTGCAATTGTGGGAATTTGATCAAAGGTGATACTTTTCCACACCCATACACAGGATCTATATACAGAGTTAATAGATACTATACATGTAGATCCAAGGATGTGATCTACAGGGTGGGCCATTTATATGGATACACCTTAATAAAATGGGAATGGTTGGTGATATTAACTTTCTGTTTGTGGCACATTAGTATATGTGAGGGGGGAAACTTTTCAAGATGGGTGGTGACCATGGCGGCCATTTTGAAGTCGGACATTTTGAATCCAACTTTTGTTTTTTCAATAGGAAGAGGTTTTAACGTAACTTTATTCTTTCATGAGTTATTTACAAGTTTCTGACCACTTATAAAATGTGTTCAATGTGCTGCCCATTGTGTTGGATTGTCAATGCAACCCTCTTCTCCCACTTTTCACACACTGATAGCAACACCAGTTGAATGGCCCCCAAGGTCTCCCGATCTGACCCCCTTAGACTTTTATCTTTGGGGTCATCTGAAGGCAATTGTCTATGCTGTGAAGATACGAGATGTGCAGCACCTGAAACTACGGATACTGGAAGCTTGTGCTAGCATTTCTCCTGCGGTGTTGCTATCAGTGTGTGAAGAGTGGGAGAAGAGGGTTGCATTGACAATCCAACACAATGGGCAGCATATTGAACTCATTTTAGAAGTGGTCAGAAACTTGTAAATAACTCATGAAAGAATAAAACCGTACGTTAAAACCAAGCACACCATTGTTATTCTTGTGAAATTCCCAATAAGTTTGATGTGTCACATGACCCTCTTCCTATTAAAAAAAACTAAAGTTAGATTCAAAATGGCCGACTTCAAAATGGCCTCCATGGTCACCACCCATCTTGAAAAGGTTCCCCCCTCACATATACTAATGTGCCACAAACAGGAAGTTAATATCACCAACCATTCCCATTTTATTAAGGTGTATCCATATAAATGGCCTACCCTGTACATGATACAGTGTCCATGTAGTTTGACGTACGTTGGAGAGACAACTATAAAAATCTGAGAAAGAATCAGCAAACATAAAAGTACGATTTGGAAAAGGATGCTTGACAAACCAGTGGCTAGACATTTTGTGGAGAGAGGCCACTCAGTCAACCAGTTGAGATTTCAGGTAATTGACTCAGTGGGCAAATTGAGAAGAGGCAATAGAGAGATGCTTTTAAGAAAGAAAGAATTTAAGTGGATCTATACTTTGAAGACAATACAACCCCATGGTTTAAACATTGAATTTAATGTGAGTGGTATAGATTAATTTGTCATTACCAGTATATAGCCAATCTAGTAACTTTATTGGTTTTGTATTTTTCTTCTCTTTTAGATTGTGGGAGAGGCACTTGGATGGCCAGCCATGCAAACAGAAATGTTTTTAGCGCAGATCCTTTCGGTATGTTTTTTTATATTGCAAAATACTCGCAGATACATGCCCTTTGATTATGGCAATTGAGTATACATGGTTGATCTACTGATGATTTTGGTATAGATCCCTTGTTGATATACTAGTTAGTTTCCATGTTAACGAAGACACTTTTTGTGGCCACATAATTATGGATAACAGGATAACAGCACGTGATCTGGTCTTCATGGTAACTTAGATGCACTTTGTAGGCATGTGGGTGGAGAAGTTAGGTGATGCAGTCACGTGTCCAGTCAGGTGATCGCTTCTTCTATGATGCGGCAGGTCAGGTGACCACTAACTGAACACGTGACAACTAGGTATCACTATTCTAATAGGATGAAGTTTTGGACATACACGGTTGGAATTTAGGGATGCTAATGGCGGTATGCATGATGCGGTTGCTGTCACCTACTCTTAGATAGACAATAGTGGTCTTCTTTCATTGGGTTATCGAGGGAACATACACGTAAATGATACACCTTATTGGTAGATGTTAAGTAACAGGTGTTTGTCTTTATAATATGTGATCGCTATTGGTTGAAGCCGCCTAGGGGCGGTACTGTGTATAGTATTTATATTTGTGAATTTTACTTTGTATGTATGCTTGACAAAGGCTACTTGCTAGCCGAAACATTGCAGCACTTTATTGGCTTATTTTGCACATGTGTCATATGGACCAACTTTGAATAAATCACATATATTAAAAAGAGACTGGGCACACCTCCAGATATTTGGCCACTGTTTTTAATGGTTAAAATGATTAGAAGTAATTTAGACAGACAATAGTAAAAATAATAATATTCAGACTGACATTGGTATATTCGGATAAATAATAATCATAAAATTTTCAATAGATAATGAGCAATATTAAATAAAATCCTAAATAGGTATTGCTAAAATACTTGACTAGTGAAACTTAAAACACATAAAAGACTTAGGTCACATAAAATACCAAATCGTTTGTAGTGGTTTAAAGATGGAGCTCGACTGCAGTCATATGAGTGGCATAATAGTCATATAAATAGCCTAATTGCGGAGAATGGCTAGCACTGGTATGGGAGAGTTCCTTGGGAGTTGCCGTTTGAGGTAGTGAACTCCGTGTCTCATAGGCGGCTTTGTACTGCCTATATAGCGCATGCAGTGAATGTGGGTCAATGTAAGGAGAAGTTAAACACACAGCGGCGTCCCGCTGTATGTGTGCTTCAACAGTAGTGTCCTGTTATATTGTGGGTATAATGACCTCTAGGTCGGAATGGTCTTACCCTCTTGGTGCGGCTCCAGCCGTCCTGCAGAAATCGAGTATACTTGCGTTATCTTTCCTCCAGAATTTCTTACCCTAACGTAGACTTGTACACGTGGGTCCGCCGGTTTGGCTTCGGATCCAATTAGGTGTAATTTTCTACGTGGGTTTTCGATGGACACTGAATAGCAGTCTTTGTCCTTGTGGGTAGTGCACTACTCCTTTGGTTGATGGGGGGTCCGACCAGACGCGTTTCGGGGCTGAGATATCCCCTTCTTCAGTGGTAATCAGACCTCCCCCCCCCCCCCCCGAAGTGTCTCTTTTATAGTGAAAAAAGGCTTGAAATCTAGGTCCGGCTCAGGTCATCACCCGGAACTACTCCCAGTTTTTTATTTATTTAACCCTTGCATATCTTTTTACAGCTTGAGCGCAATGATTCCATTCTTTAATACATCCTCCCATTTTTTTTCTTCTTTATTCGTACGTATAGCACACTCATCTATAGTTTCATATGTAATGTAGGTGACTGCAATGTATGTATACACACATCTATGTATTTTTCCTCATAATTATCCATTCTATTTTAAAACAGAGTTCATATAATGGCACTCTAGAAAATTACACCTAATTGGATCCGAAGCCAAACCGGCGGACCCACGTGTACAAGTCTACGTTAGGGTAAGAAATTCTGGAGGAAAGATAACGCAAGTATACTCGATTTCTGCAGGACGGCTGGAGCCGCACCAAGAGGGTAAGACCATTCTGACCTAGAGGTCATTATACCCACAATATAACAGGACACTACTGTTGAAGCACACATACAGCGGGACGCCGCTGTGTGTTTAACTTCTCCTTACATTGACCCACATTCACTGCATGCGCTATATAGGCAGTACAAAGCCGCCTATGAGACACGGAGTTCACTACCTCAAACGGCAACTCCCAAGGAACTCTCCCATACCAGTGCTAGCCATTCTCCGCAATTAGGCTATTTATATGACTATTATGCCACTCATATGACTGCAGTCGAGCTCCATCTTTAAACCACTACAAACGATTTGGTATTTTATGTGACCTAAGTCTTTTATGTGTTTTAAGTTTCACTAGTCAAGTATTTTAGCAATACCTATTTAGGATTTTATTTAATATTGCTCATTATCTATTGAAAATTTTATGATTATTATTTATCCGAATATACCAATGTCAGTCTGAATATTATTATTTTTACTATTGTCTGTCTAAATTACTTCTAATCATTTTAACCATTAAAAACAGTGGCCAAATATCTGGAGGTGTGCCCAGTCTCTTTTTAATATATACGATTTCCATTTTTTGAGTAGTGGGGTGATACTACTCGACTGTGGGCACCCCGTTGGTGGTCATTCAGACCTGTGCGTCTTAAACTATTTATCTTGAATTTACTATAACGTTCTCACCCCGTTTGACTGCACGGTTTGTTGCCCCACCATGGATATTTGGGACCACATTGAAACTAAAAAACAAAAAGACATTGGTGAAGACTTATGCATTACTAGTGTCTTCAATGAATTGGAAACACTACTAATCCGCCAATTAAAACAAAGGTGGGAAGTCAAGACACTAAGTAGATGTATAGAAATTAATAAAATTCCTAAAGGTTTACTGATTAATAAAATTCCGGCACCTGATCTCTGCAATACGGGTTTTATGAAAGAATGGGAGACTCTCCTATATGAACAATCAGTTGCTATTACACAACTGATTATAAAAAGACGTATGGAAATTTTAGAAGAAACTACTAAACAAATTTTAGATATGAAGGTAAAAATAGACAAAATCCCGAAAAATGAAGAATTTCTAACTATCCAAAGTAAAGTCTGCAGCAACCTAGATAAAATAGAACGGGAAATAATAGACAAAAAGGTGAAAAAACTAAATTATAGGAAAAGAGGCCCACACGAGAGAGCGGTTGCCAATAGGGAAGTGGAAGTAGAATATATATTAGGGGGGGAAACATCCACATCTAATGGAAAGGAAGGTCAATCCAATATTAGGGATCCAGTGAAAAGTGGCGCATTCAACATACCAACTCAAAATAGGTTTGAAATCTTAGAAGAAAGGGACCATTTTTTAGATGGGACCCCACCTCATCACCGAACACGAACAAGACAAAAATCACCAATAATGAGGACTCAAAATGCACAGAAAAGTATTCACACAGATCACCAATACAATTTTAGAAACAAAATCCAAAACACACAACAGGGGTACAGAACACCTGTAACAAAAAGAACACACAATCAACAAGACGATTATCACAGACACAATCACAATCCCCAGAACGATTACCCCAATCACAATCACAATTATCCATACAGGACAAGACACTACGAGTCAGAGAGAGGAAGACAAGAAGAGGTCTTAGAAAAAAGACACAATTATCACAGATAATAGCACCCACAGTTGAGAATGACGCCATTATAAATTTGAGTTCAGTAACACTACTAGACACCCAAAAGCAATTATTAAATAAAGGATTGAAATTTGCCCCTACAAAACCTCTGAATAAATTCGAGGCTTTTATTGGAGTTGAAAAATTCATACGGAAATTATGTCTGAAAAAATATTTTTTAAAAAATCCATCAAATCCAGTTATTAATTTTACTAATCAGAAAGATGATTTCATACACACGACCCTTAAAAATAAGTCCAAGAAGTATCCACGGAACGAATTAAGTCAGGAAATGACAAGCTTTAGGGAATATGTGATGAAAGACATTAGAAAAATTAAGACAGATACTAAATATAAACGCAACAATTTAACAAATAGAGAAATCACGGCACTTAAATCCTTACAAAAAGAAAAGAATATTGTTATCCGCCCGGCGGATAAAGGAGGGTCTATTGTGATTCAGGATGGAGAAAAATATAATATGGAATGTTTACGCCAGTTATCAGACAGTAATACATACCAAAAACTAAGTAAAGACCCAACTGATCAATTTTATGGAGACCTAGAAAAATTCTGTATAAAGGGGAGGGACATTGGGATTTTAAATAATGAAGAGTATGATTTTATCCTGAACAAATACCCAAGGATACCAGTTTTTTATTGTATCCCCAAAATACACAAAGATAAAAATAATCCACCAGGTCGTCCCATAGTTTCTGGCATAGACTCATTAACTGCAAATCTTTCCCAATATATTGATTCCTTGCTCCAAGTAAAAGTTAAAAGAATACCCTCTTATATAAAGGACACAACACAAATTATAAGAAAAATAGAAAACATGCAATTCGAGGATCATTGGATAATGGGTACATTAGATGTCCAATCCCTGTACACAATCATAGATCATGGACAGGGAAAGGAAGCCGTTAAAAAACAACTGATACAAGAAAAAAGACTGACATTAGAACAAATAGAATTTTTAACTGAAGGAATTGAATTCATTTTAATGCATAATTATTTTTATTTTAACGGCTCTTTTTACCTACAGACCCGAGGTACTGCCATGGGCACCAGGTTCGCCCCCAGTTATGCCAATCTGTTTATGGCCGAGTGGGAGGACCAAATAGTGGCCCCCAAACTGGGGACGGACCTGGTGCTCTGGCAGAGATACATTGATGACGTGGTTTTTATTTGGCGATCAGGACCCGAAAAATTTGAGACATTTTTAAATTCCATCAATGACAATATTTTTAACCTCAAATTCTCGGGCATAAATAGTAGAGAAAGCCTAGAATTTTTAGACTTGAAAATTTACGTTGAAAACGGGATAATAAGGACCTGCACATATACAAAGCCAACATCACGTAATAGCTACATTTTATTTAATAGTTGTCATCTACCAAGTTGGCTTTTAAACATTCCCCAGGGTCAATTCCGCAGATTGAAACGTAACTGCACAACAGTGGAGCAGTTTGAACTTGAAGCAGTGAAAATGAAACAACAATTTTTAAATAAGGAATATCCAGAAGAAATTTTAGAATCAGCATTGACTAAGGTGAGAAACATGGAAAGGGGAGAATTTTTTAGAGAGAAAGAAAAATTGACTAAAGACCAAACTAAAAAGGAAAATCAGTTGAAAATAATTTTACCGTATAGTAGCGAACATAAAAAAGTTAAAAATATTATATATAAACATTGGGACACAATTAAAAAGGATAAGGTGGTGGGAACAATCATCCCTCCCAAACCTATAATAATTTTTACAAAGGCACCAAACTTGGGCAATAAAATAGCACCAACAGTCAGGGAAGACAGATTAGAAAAACCAACTTTACAGAAATGGATAAATCTGATTGGTTTTACCAGATGTGGACAATGCTGCAATTGCAGAATCACCTCCTTTGGTAAATATACTAAGGAGGTGATTTCAACAACTAATGGGTACAAACACAATATAAAGGAGTTTCTGACCTGTCACTCAGAGAATGTGATTTACATCACTGAGTGTCCGTGTAAATTACAATATATAGGTCGGACTAAAAGAACCCTGAAAAAACGAATCGCGGAACATGTAGGAAACATCAAAAAAGGCGTGGAAACTCACTCGTTATCCAAACACTTTAAGATTGCCCACAATAGTGATCCAACTGGCCTAAAGTTTGCGGCTATAGACAAAGTTCCTAGAAGTTGGAGAGGAGGGAATCACATTAGCAGGATGTCTAGGATGGAAACACGGAGAATTTTCGAAATGGAAACTATGATTCCGGGAGGCCTCAATGCGGAATACGAGTTGTTTGGTTTCTTGTGAACTCAGTGGGGGCTTCCTGCCGGGGGTGATCTCCACTTAACGTTTTCAGCAGTTGGGTGGATTTCCCCCTCGGCAGTGAGCCCTCAAGGGACTAACGTGTTCCGGATGGAGGACCCCTCATTGCAAAACTAAATTATCACAAATTATTATTTATTAATAAAAAACTACGCTTTTGGAAGATAGTGTGTATATATATAAAAAATTACAAAAAACTATATACCCTACCACATATAATCTATGGGAAATATCCGTGTTCCATCCCTCATGCACTAATTCTATAATTGTAAATATTACGTGCCTTGTTCTTCGTGCATTGCATATTATATTTTATGACATATTTTATGATATATTTTATAATATATTCCATATATTTTATCACTATTATCACTGTTTATTTAGACGTAATTATACCAATGTTTTAGAGTGCCATTATATGAACTCTGTTTTAAAATAGAATGGATAATTATGAGGAAAAATACATAGATGTGTGTATACATACATTGCAGTCACCTACATTACATATGAAACTATAGATGAGTGTGCTATACGTACGAATAAAGAAGAAAAAAAATGGGAGGATGTATTAAAGAATGGAATCATTGCGCTCAAGCTGTAAAAAGATATGCAAGGGTTAAATAAATAAAAAACTGGGAGTAGTTCCGGGTGATGACCTGAGCCGGACCTAGATTTCAAGCCTTTTTTCACTATAAAAGAGACACTTCGGGGGGGGGGGGGGAGGTCTGATTACCACTGAAGAAGGGGATATCTCAGCCCCGAAACGCGTCTGGTCGGACCCCCCATCAACCAAAGGAGTAGTGCACTACCCACAAGGACAAAGACTGCTATTCAGTGTCCATCGAAAACCCACGTAGAAAATTACACCTAATTGGATCCGAAGCCAAACCGGCGGACCCACGTGTACAAGTCTACGTTAGGGTAAGAAATTCTGGAGGAAAGATAACGCAAGTATACTCGATTTCTGCAGGACAGCTGGAGCCGCACCAAGAGGGTAAGACCATTCCGACCTAGAGGTCATTATACCCACAATATAACAGGACACTACTGTTGAAGCACACATACAGCGGGACGCCGCTGTGTGTTTAACTTCTCCTTACATTGACCCACATTCACTGCATGCGCTATATAGGCAGTACAAAGCCGCCTATGAGACACGGAGTTCACTACCTCAAACGGCAACTCCCAAGGAACTCTCCCATACCAGTGCTAGCCATTCTCCGCAATTAGGCTATTTATATGACTATTATGCCACTCATATGACTGCAGTCGAGCTCCATCTTTAAACCACTACAAACGATTTGGTATTTTATGTGACCTAAGTCTTTTATGTGTTTTAAGTTTCACTAGTCAAGTATTTTAGCAATACCTATTTAGGATTTTATTTAATATTGCTCATTATCTATTGAAAATTTTATGATTATTATTTATCCGAATATACCAATGTCAGTCTGAATATTATTATTTTTACTATTGTCTGTCTAAATTACTTCTAATCATTTTAACCATTAAAAACAGTGGCCAAATATCTGGAGGTGTGCCCAGTCTCTTTTTAATATATACGATTTCCATTTTTTGAGTAGTGGGGTGATACTACTCGACTGTGGGCACCCCGTTGGTGGTCATTCAGACCTGTGCGTCTTAAACTATTTATCTTGAATTTGAATAAATCACGTTTCTGGAGATGCTACCGTCAATCTGCTTTTCTTCACTGTTAAGGGGGCAGGGTACTATAGATGTCACTGTTATAGTGGATACTGTCGATATATTTTAACGACACACACAAACATTAACTTAAATAGATAAAATATACCCGTGCTAGTATATCTTATACAGTTGTGTTCAAAATAATAGCAGTCAGGCATCACTAACCTGATCAATCACTGTTTTTGGTTGAAATGATACTTCTATGTGGCAAATAATTTACTAGCAGGTGTAGTAGAGTAACAGAAATCCAACAGACCAAACAGTCATGACATGCATGCTGCTGATTCTGTGTAATTGAATCACTTATTGAAAGGGGCATGTTCAAAATAATAGCAGTGTGAAATTCAATTAGTGAGGTTATTCATTCTTTGAAAAACTGGTGGCAAGTATTGCCCATTTTTAAGGAAGGAAGGCAGCAAATGTTGTACATGCTGGTTACAGTGCATTTCTCTCTGAAATTCTGAGGAAAATGGGTCGTTACAGACATTGTTTAGAAGAACAGCGTACCTTGATTAAAAAGTTTATTGGAGAGGGGAAAACACATAAAGAAGTGCAAAAAATGATAGGCTGCTCAGCTAAAATGATCGCAAATGCTTTAAAATCTCAACCAAAACCCGAAAGACGTGAATGAAACTACCATTTGAATGGATAGAAGAACAGCCAAAATGGCAAGGACTCAGCCAACAATCAGCTTCAGGAAGATGAAAGAAGGTCTAAAGTTACCTGTGAGTACTTTTACAATTAGAAGAAGCCTATGTGAAGACAATGCAAGAAGCCCCCGCAAAGTCCCACTGTTGAAAAAAATACATGTGCTTACAATTTGACAAAGAGCACATTGACTGGCCTAAAGAGAAATTGCGCAACATTTTGTGGACTGATGAAAGTAAGATTGTTCTTTTTGGGTCTAGTGGCCAGAGACAGTTTGTCAGATGACCCCCAAACACTGAATTCAAGCCACAGTATACTGTGAAGACAATGAAGTATGGTGGCGCAAGCATCATGATATGGGGATGTTTCTCATACTACGGTGTTGGGCCTATTTATCGCATACCAGGGATCATGGATCAGTTTGAATACATCAGAATACTTGAAGAGGTCATGCTTCCTTATGCTGAAGAGAAAATGCCCTTGAAATGTGTATTGCAAGAAGACAACGACCCCAAACACATCAGTAAACATACAACATCTTGGTTTCAGACCAACAAGATTAACGTTATGGAGTGGCCAGTCCAATCCCCGGATCTTAATCCAAAAGAAAACTTGTGGGGTGACATCAAAAATGCAGTTTCTGAGGCAAAAACAAGAAATAGAGAAGAACTGCGGAATGTAGTCCAATCATCCTGTGCTGGAATACCCGTTCACAGGTGCCAGAAGTTGTTTGACTCCATGCAACACAGATGTACAGCGGTTCTCAGAAACAGTAGTTATACAACTTAATATTAGTTACAGTAAGTGATTCAAAGGAAAGCAAAATCTTCAAACATTTTTTCAGTTTATATAGTGAATGTTTGAGTTTGTAAAGAAGAATACAAACACTGCTATTTTTTGAACAGTCTAATATTTTTTTAGAGGAACAACACAAATTTTAAATGTTGTTCTTCATGTTTTGATTTGGAATAGAATGTGTAGTGTTCCCAATGCATTTGTGTGTATGGAAATAAAAGCTATTAGAAGGATTTTGAGCTTTATTCACTTTTTTAAACACACTGCTATTATTTTAAACACAACTGTATATATAAAAATTAGTTTCTGTCTGTCTGTTCTTTATGTGTGACCAAACAGCTGGAATAATCTTCACCAAATTTGGCACACAGGTACACCAGGTGTCCAGGAAGGTTTTACACCAGGTCTCAGCTCTCTAGAACGTACCATTCCTGTTATTCTCAAAAAATAGCCTGCATTAGCTAATAGAAGCCTGCAAGTCTTTTACACATATCCCAACTGCCCCACATATACGGTCACATGTCCCTTATCAGCCAATAGAAGCTTGCAGTCTCCACAAACACAAAGTTTTACTCCAGGTTTCCATAACAACCCAGCCATTTTTCATCACTGCGGTAGGTCAACTTTAGCCCAGGGCTACATGACAACAATAAGTCGTATGACACATAGGGCACAACTACACTGCTACATGCATCCATCTTGGATGGATTTTTTGCAACTGTTGTGTCACAGTCGCAGCATGTCGCGTGTAGCAGTGCGACACCATAACCTATCATTATAAAAATTGCTGCACGACATTAGTACAACAATGCCTTAAAGGGGCAGGGCACTGGGGAGGTCACTGTTAAGGGGCAGGGGCCACTATTAAAGAGGCAGTTGCTGTGGGGGTCACTATTAAAGGGGTGGGCACTGTGGAGGTCACTGTTAAGGAGGCAGGGGCAACTATTAAAGGGGCATCTGCTGTGCTGGTCACTGTTAAGTCAGCAGGGTACTGTGAGGTCACTGTTAAGAGAAGGGGGTACTGTGGCAGTCAATGTTAAAGGAATAGGTGCTG
Source organism: Bufo gargarizans (assembly GCF_014858855.1). Classification (NCBI taxonomy): domain Eukaryota; kingdom Metazoa; phylum Chordata; class Amphibia; order Anura; family Bufonidae; genus Bufo; species Bufo gargarizans. The sequence continues at coordinate 632,523,961 of NC_058080.1, read as the reverse complement.
TGGAGGTCTCTGTTAAGGGGGCAGGGAATAGTGGAGGTCACAGATAAAGGGACCATCCCCTATGAAGCTCAGTGTTAAGGGGTAGGATGCTGTATAAGTCACTATTAAAGGGGTGGGCCCCCAAGGAGGTCAATGTCAAGAGAGTGGGGTGCTGTGAAACTCACAGTTAAAGGGGCAGGCTGCTGTGAAGGTCAAAGTTAAGGAAATGGGCTGATGTGGAGGTCCCATTTTAAGGAGGCGAGGCACTGTGGTGGAGGGGGGGTCAGTGTTAAGGGGTGAGGGGCTGTCGAGTTCACTGTTAAGGGGGCAGGGTACTGTAGAGGTCACTATTATGGGGGTTACTGTTAATATATTTTAGTGACACACAGAAACATTAAATTAAATAGATAAAATATTCCCGTGCGAAGCCGGGTCCTTCTGCTAATATATGTACAGTAATGGCCAAAAGTTTTGAGACTTACATAAATATTGGAAATTGGAAAAGTTGCTGCTTAAGTTTTTATAATAGCAATTTGCATATACTCCAGAATGTTATGAAGAGTGATCAGATGAATTGCATAGTCCTTCTTTGCCATGAAAATTAACTTAATCCCCCCAAAAACTTTCCATTACATTTCATTGCTGTCATTAAAGGACCTGCTGAGATCATTTGAGTAATCGTCTTGTTAACTCAGGTGAGAATGTTGACGAGCACAAGGCTAGAGATCATTATGTCAGGCTGATTGGGTTAAAATGGCAGACTTGACCTGTTAAAAGGAGGGTGATGCTTGAAATCATTGTTCTGCAGCCATCATTGTGTTGCATAAAAATGGCTTCACAGGCAAGGATATTGTGGCTACTAAGATTGCACCTCAATCAACAATTTATAGGATCATCAAGAACTTCAAGGAAAGAGTTTCAATTCTTGTTAAGAAGGCTTCAGGGCGTCCAAGAAAGTCCAGCAAGCACCAGCATCGTCTCCTAAAGAGGATTCAGCTGCGGGATCGGAGTGCTACCAGTGCAGAGCTTGCTCAGAAATGGCAGCAGGCAGGTGTGAGCGCATCTGCACACACAGTGAGACAAAGACTTTTGGAAGATGTTCTGGTGTTGAGAAGGGCAGCAAAGAAGCCACTTCTCTCCAAAAAAAACATCAGGGACAGATTGATCTTCTGCAGAAAATATGGTAAATGGACTGCTGAGGACTGGGGCAAAGTCATATTCTCCGATGAAGCCTTTTTCCGATTGTTTGGGGCATCAGGAAAAAGGCTTGTCCGGAGAAGAAAAGGTGAGCGCTACCATCAGTCCTGTGTCATGCCAACAGTAAAGCATCCTGAGACCATTCATGTGTGGGGTTGCTTCTCATCCAAGGGAGTGGGCTCACTGATAATTTTGCCCAAAAACACAGCCATGAATAAAGAATGGTACCAAAACACCCTCCAACAGCAACTTCTTCCAACAATCCAACAACAGTTTGGTGAAGAACAATGCATTTTCCAGCACGATGGAGCACCATGCCATAAGGCAAAAGTGATAACTAAGTGGCTCGGGGACCAAAATGTTGACATTTTGGTTCCATGGCCTGGAAACTCCCCAGATCTTAATCCTATTGAGAACTTGTGGTCCACCCACTCAAGAGGTGGGTGGACAAACAAAAACCCACTAATTCTGACAAACTCCAAGAAGTGATTATGAAAGAATGGGTTGCTATCAGTCAGGAATTGGCCCAAAAGTTGATTGAGAGCATGCCCAGTCGAATTGCAGAGGTCCTGAAAAAGAAGGGCCAACACTGCAAATACTGACTATTTGCATAAAGGTCATGTTATTGTTGTTAAAAGCCTTTGAAACGTATGAAGTGCATGTAATTATATTTCACTACATCACAGAAACAACTGAAACAAAGATCTAAAAGCAGCAAACTTTGTGAAAACTAATATTTGTGTCATTCTAAAAACTTTTGGCCACAACTGTATATATATATATATATATATATATATATATATTATATAAATATAATATATATGTATATATAGAATGCCTGTCCAAAAAAAAGTTGTTACCTGGATTTAATTATCATTAATCTTTTTTATTGATTATGATCATATGTTTACAGACGTTGGTCATTATGCAAAAGGTTACATATAAAAAGAACAATTGGTAGTACACCAATAACATTACAGTTTGAGGGTGAGGCACAAACCCCCATTTTATCTCATAAAAATAACAGGAAATCAGGAGACCATGCAAGTATACAATCGTTATTAAACTTAGAATTCTTTGGTAGCAACTGAGTCCAAGTTCTTCACTTTGGCAGGAAAATAAAATAAAATTGAGACAATAAAGTATAAGGTCTATTGAGCAGCGCAACGGTCTATGCTGATGAATGATAAGTGAGTCATGGTACATATTAGGGACTCAACATCCAGGGGGACCATGTCTTTTTCTTTAAAGTCTGGCTTAGCATTGAGTCTGGGAGAAGTCTCTCAAGTCTACACGTGGTATTTAGAGTTTGGATTACTTCAGAGAGTGCTGGAGGATTCACTGCCTTCCAATGCCTAGTAACAACCAATTTAGCACTTAGTAAGATATGTCCTATAACACGTCTGTCATCAAATGGTAGATCATCTATATAAAGGAATAGAAGGGCTAACGCCGGGGAGGGAACCTACCGTATACCAGTGGTTTGAGCAATCAGATCAAATTACGAGCCCCAAAATGGAGTGAGTTTAGGACATGCCCAAAGTATATGGAGAAGAGAGACAGTAACACCACATTCACGCCAGCAACAAGCCGAAGTACCAGGATAAATGATGCTCAGGCGATGAGGCGTATAGTACCACCTAAGAAGGGTTTTAATCCCAGCTTCATAATGTGTAACACACTTAAATATAACTCCCATAAAACGGACTGCCTCAGCCCATCTCTCCTCCGAAAATGACATTTTTAGTTCACTTTCCCACTTCAATAAAGGAGGAGGTTTGCTAAAATTAGCTTTCTCATTTAGTATATTGTATAAATGATGAGTGGTATGATGCCTGAATAGAGAAGGCGACTGAAAAATCCTAATCACCTCTGATTGAGATCTAGGAGGAAAGAGAAGGAAATTACTGAGGCAGTGGTCTATTCTCATATAGGAAAGAAATTGGGAGGAAGGTAAGCAGTATAATTGGCATAATTTATCAAAGGAAATCATGACCGAATTCTCCACTAATTGGGCAGTGGACTGAATGCCAGCCGCGGTCCAGGATAAGAGATCAATATTATTGTGAGGGACTCTGCGGTTTTGGTTCCCTTGCGGGCAGATAGGGTGGGGTGTCCGCATGGGTGCGGGAGGGCCGCGAGGATCTCTGAGGCAGAATTGCCGGGCTGATGGCAATACGTCACGGCCGGTCCTGCCTCCGGTGTCTCCTGCGGGTTCCGTTTCGGCATCCATGCTGGCACAATCCCGTGCCCGTGCCGAGTCTGTTGGGCGTCCGCGTGCGCGCCCGAGGGGTTATTCGGAAAGGAATGCATGGCCGAGTGTGCGTGCATCTTGTGCGCTACGTCGGCCACTGGCAGGTAAAGCATCTGTGCACAAATTCAAAGTTGATTAGGGATTTGCTGCACAGGTGCTAATGAGTAGGATCATCGCATGACCTATGAGGTTCTGACAAGCAGCACTCTGTGATTGGCCAGCAGGTGTTTAAAAGGTGATCTCCCTGGCTGACCAGTGCTCACTGTTGTCTCTACAACGTGGGAGAATGCTGGTTCAGATTCACTAAGTTTGTTCCATGCATGAACTCTGAGTGTCTCCATTTAGTGAATGCCTCTGGAAACCTCATCTCTGCTCTACAGTTGCACCGTGTGTGGCCTCGGATCGGACCTTGGATACTTCAGTCTCATCCTTAGGTATTTGGTTTCACAGACTATTCTGTATGAACTTTAACCTGGTCTGGCTTTTCTCTGACATTTTCCCACAGAGGTTATTATTTGGACTACATTATTTCTGTATGATTTATGGCTTGGACTTTACTGCTGTGTTTTCAATAAATCCACGTTTGTTCAGATCTTTGCCTGGTTGCTTGGGGTTCTGCAGCATTACAGAACAGTGAGCCCCAACTTCCAGTTATTATGGATCGTATCCAACAGCAGCTAGTGGAATTGACCGGAGCAGCGAACCTCTTGGTCCAACACAGGATAAACATCTCTGCTGTGAATATTAATAAGATCCATGCACAACTGGCAAAAGTCGGGGACGAGCTTAAAATCCTCCTCCATGGAGGCCAGGGGTTGCCCGACCCGACTTCAGCAGAACGCCCAGTGGAACACAAGATACCCCTACCTGAGGTTTTTTCAGGTAATAGGCAGGAGTTTCTCAACTTCCGTGACTCCTGCCGCTTATACTTTGAACTGCACCCTGTATCATCGGGTAATACCAAACAAAGGATCGGCATAGTGATGTCTCTATTGAGGAAGGTCCCGCAACGCTGGACCTTTAACCTGCAAACAGGGGATCCCGCATTTGACTCAGTAGAGGCCTTCTTTCATGCTATGGGGGTTTTGTATGACGACCCAGATCGCACTCGAACTGCTGAGACTCAACTGGAACACCTCCAACAAGGACGACGCACAGGGAAGAATTTGCTGCAGAGTTCCGTCGCTGCGCCACCTTTACCAACTGGGGGATGCTGCGCTTCGCCACCGGTTCCGGTTGGGACTCTCCGACCCTGTCAGAGATCTACTATTATCTCTACCATCTCCATCATCTCTAGATGTGGTAATCCAACAAGCAATCAACGCTGATCGTTGCATTCGAGAACGTTGTCTGGAGCGGGCTTCTCATTCAGTTTCTTCAACCCCATCTCCACGACCTAGTAAACCGGCTGAGGAACCCATGGAACTGGGGTCTTCGCGTCTTACCCCTACGGAGAGGGCTCGTCGCCAGAATGAGGGTCTTTGCTTATATTGTGCGGGAGTTGGGCACTGACTAAAGAAATGTCCTTTACTATTGTCGGGAAACGACAAAGCCTAGTGGAGATTGAGGAAAATCCACTAGGTACTCTGCTGCCTCCTCTTAAAAGAAGTCGTCTTCTCATACCTATTACTATTGAGTGGCAAGGGAATAACCATCCGATCTCTGCCTTACTTGACTCGGGAGCTGCCGGTAACTTCATTGACTCTTCCCTGGTCCAACGACTACAGATCCCAGTCTTCAAACCGGGAGAAGCCATTTCCGTCACCGCTGTGGATGGGTATCCCCTTCAAGAAGGCCGGTCGTTGTGGATGACACCTGGGTTGCAGGTAAAGGTAGGGCCTTCCCTGGTTGAGACTTCATAATCCAGTTGTGGACTGGCGTTCTGGACAAATTTGCAAGTGGAGTTCTGACTGCTTCACCAGGTGCATTTGCCCTGTGTTGCCACTTGCATCCACGGAAGTGCTGAGTGCGTTACCCAAACGCTATCATCACTTCCAAGACGTGTTTAGCCCACAAGGGGCTGATGTGTTACCTCCTCATAGACCATATGATTGTCCTATTGATTTGTTGCCAGGTACCATGCCACCGAGAGGGCATCTGTATAATCTCACTGGGCCTGAAATTCAGGCCCAAGAATATATAAAGGAGAATCTTGATAAGGTTTTCATCCGACCGTCCACTTCTCCCCCAGGGGCAGGATTCTTTTTCGTGGAGAAGAAAGATGGCGGATTGAGACCCTGCATTAATTTTCGCACCCTCAATCGAATTACGGTGAAGAATCGGTACCCCCTTCCACTTATTGAAGATTTGTTTGCTCAGGTGGCAGGGGCCCGGATTTTTACCAAACTCGATTTGAGGGGTGCGTACAACTTAGTACGTATTCGTAAGGCTGACGAATGGAAGACCGCATTTAATACTAGAGACGGGCATTATGAGTATCTTGTGATGCCTTTCGGTCTCTGGAATGCTCCAGCAGTCTTCCAGGAGTTCATCAATGATGTCCTCCGGGATTTCTTGGGTAGATTCGTGGTTGTCTATTTAGATGACATACTAATCTATTCATCAGACTTGCAGACCGGGATCATGTTTGTCAGGGTTTCCAGAGGCTGAGAGAGAATCACTTGTACGCCAAGCTCGAGAAATGCTTGTTTGAAGTGAAAGAATTGTCTTTTCTAGGGTATATAGTCTCTGAACGAGGATTGGCGATGGACCCCTCCAAACTCTCAGCTGTCCTGGACTGGCCTCAGCCTAGAGATCTGAAGGGATAACAGCGTTTCCTAGGTTTCGCCAATTTCTATTGCAAATTTATTATTGGCCTTTCAAGAGTGGAGACATTGGCTAGAGGGTGCAGAACATCCCATTATGGTTTACACCGACCACAAGAACCTTGAGTATATTGAAGAGGCTAAGAGATTAAATTCTCACCAAGCCCGCTGGGCATTGTTTTTTACCCGCTTTAATTTCCGCTTAACCTATAAACCAGGAACCAAGAATGTCAAAGCGGATGCTCTTTCCAGTTGTTTCCCTGAAGCCCCGTCTGGACATGACACTGAGCCAGAACCCATTATCCCTGCAAGGTGTTTCGTAGCCGCCTTGGACACCTCAGGGATAATGGAGGATCTGTCTTCACTGCTATTACCTTTACAGGCGGAGAGCCCTCCTAACAAACCGAAAGGTCGACTGTTTGTGCCTTTAAATTTCAGACTCAGGGTTTTGCAACAATTGCATAATTCTAAGTCGTCCGGGCACCCGGGGATAAAGAAAACAATATCCCTTTGTAAACGTCATGTCTGGTGGCCCAAGATGCTTTATGTCAAAGCCTATGTCCAAGCATGTAGTATCTGTGCTCACTGCAAATCATCTCGGTCCACCCCTTCTGGTACTTTGCTTCCTCTGTCCATTCCTTCACCCCCGTGGACCCAAGTGTCCATGGATTTCATAACGGATCTGCCTAGGTCTTCCGGCTGTACGGTAATTTGGGTAGTGGTGGATCGTTTTAGTAAAATGGCTCATTTTATTCCACTTCCTGGATTGCCGTCGGCTGGAGAGCTGGCAGATCTGTTTGTGAAACATGTCTTCCGATTACACGGGGCACCGGAGGATATTGTTTCAGATAGGGGAGTTCGGTTTATTTCCCGTTTCTGGCGTTCCTTCTGCTCCCGTCTAGGGATTAGGCTGTCATTTTCATCTGGTTTTCACCCAGAGACTAACGGGCAGACAGAAAGAACGAACCAGACCCTGGAACAGTATCTCCAGTGTTTCGTGTCAGACTGCCAGGAGGAATGGGCAGCTCACCTCCCCTTTGCAGAGGTGGCTTATAACAACTCCAAACATGCCTCTACCAAGATGTCTCCGTTTAGGTGCGTGGGGGGCAGGGATCCAAGACTCTCCTCTCTGGGAGGGGCCTCCACTGACTGTCCAGTTGTGAATTAATGGTTCCAGGATAGACAGCCTATTTGGTTGTTGACGCAGCGGAATCATCGTAAGGCGGTGGCACAACAGGTAGGAGATCCAGTGTAGGTCTCCACCCGAAACATCCCGTTGCGTCAACAGTCTACCAAACTGGGGCCAAGATTCATTGGTCCCTACCCGGTTATGCAAAAAATTAACCGGGTGACTTACAAAGTTGCTCTTCCTCCGTCTATTCGAGGAGTGAACTCCTTTCATGTTTAACTGCTCAAATCGGCGGCCGAGTCATCTCCCTTCATTCGAATTCCATCTCCGGTGGAGGTTCAAGGGGAGCCGGAATTTGAGGTAAATAAGATTTGGGATTCCCGTTTTGTCCAGAGATCTCTCCGGTATTTAGTAGACTGGAAGGGATTTGGTCCAGAAGAGAGATGTGTCACGGAAGGTGTACAGGAAACAAGACAATGCAAAATGAATATATGACTCACTGGATCCAAAACTAAGGAACAAAAGGGAGACCCCTGCATAAGACCTGGCACTCTCCCTGACTGCTCAGCCTATGCGAAAATCCCAATGGTGGATGATCGCATATCCACGTACCTCGACTATATACCACCTGAACACCCTACAATAGTGAGGGGATACGACCACCGGCTCTCTACACTAGACACGGAGGGAGTCAGGGTCACCTGGGATCCAGCAAACAGAAAATCACAAATAAATGTACAGCACTTATCTTGTAGAAGGCTGGAAAATAGGATCAGCATGCACACACACTCCAGGAAGTTGTATAAGCCGCAGTCAGTCCAACTACATGACAGCTGAGAGAGGCTAACGAGATGAGGAACTGAAATTCAAAACAAAGAAAACTCAAGGAGGAGGTTCTGAAAGGCTTCTGTCAGAGCTTCTCAGCTGTCTGGTTGTGACAGTACCCCTCCCTCTACGAGTGGACTCCGGACACTCAGAGCCCACCTTCTCAGGATGGGACCTATGGAAAGCCCTGATGAGACGAGTGGCCTTAATGTCCGTCACTGGGACCCACATCCTCTCCTCAGGACCATAACCCTCCCAATGAACGAGGTACTGGAGAGAACCGCGGACAAGACGAGAATCCACAATCCTAGAGACCTGAAATTCAAGATTCCCATCAACCATAATCGGAGGAGGAGGCAAAGGCGAGGGTACAATGGGTTGAACATAAGGTTTCAATAAGGACTTATGAAAAACATTATGGATCTTCCAAGTCTGAGGAAGATCAAGACGGTAGGCAACAGGATTGATGACAGACAGGATTTTGTAAGGCCCAATAAACCTAGGACCCAACTTCCAGGAGGGAACCTTCAATTTGATATTCTTGGTAGACAACCACACCAGATCACCAACATTCAGGTCCGGACCAGGCACACGTCTCTTATCTGCCACACGCTTATATCTCTCACTCATGCTCTTTAGATTATCCTGAATCTTTTGCCAAATAGAAGACAAAGACGAGGAGAATCTGTCCTCATCAGGTAAACCAGAAGACCCCTCTCCCAAGAAAGTCCCAAACTGCGGATGAAACCCATATGCACCAAAAAATGGTGACTTATCAGAGGACTCCTGACGACGATTATTTAAAGCAAACTCAGCAAGGGACAAAAAAGAACACCAATCCTCCTGATTCCCTGCCACAAAACAGCGCAGATATGTCTCCAGATTCTGATTGACGCGCTCTGTCTGGCCATTCGACTGCGGGTGGAAAGCAGAAGAGAATGACAACCGAACCCCCAAGCGAGAACAGAAAGCCTTCCAGAATCTGGAAACAAACTGCGTGCCCCTATCAGAGACTATGTCTGAAGGAATACCATGCAATTTGACAATGGGATCAATAAATGCCTGCGCCAGTGTCTTAGCATTGGGCAAACCAGAAAAGGGATGAAATGCACCATTTTGCTAAAACGGTCCACCACCACCAGAATCACAGTCTTCCCCGAGGAACGAGGCAGGTCCGTTATGAAGTCCATGGACAGATGTGTCCAAGGACGGGAAGGAATGGGTAAGGGAAGGAGAGGACCTGATGGCCGTGAATGAGGGACTTTGGCACGAGCGCAAGTCTCGCAGGCTGCCACAAAACCCTCAACCGACTTACGAAGCGCAGGCCACCAGAATCTCCGAGCGATGAGATCCACTGTGGCTCTTGCCCCCGGGTGCCCAGCAAGGACCGTATCGTGGTGTTCCTTAAAAATCTTGTGTCTTAAAGCGAGAGGCACAAACAACCTCCCAGGAGGACAAAGATCAGGAGCCTCTGACTGGGCTGCCTGCACCTCTGCCTCCAATTCAGGAAAAAGAGCAGAGACCACCACACCTTCAGCCAAAATGGGACCCGGGTCTTCAAAATTCCCACCTCCCGGAAAACAACGTGACAGGGCATCTGCCTTCACATTCTTAACCCCAGGGCGGAACGTGACAACAAAATTAAACCTTGAAAAGAACAAAGACCATCTGGCCTGTCTCGGGTTCAGACGCTTGGCTGACTCCAAGTAGGCCAGATTTTTATGGTCAGTAAACACGGTAATAGGGTGTCTGGCTCCCTCTAGCCAATGGCGCCATTCCTCAAAAGCCAACTTGATGGCCACCAATTCCCTATCTCCCACATCGTAATTTCTCTCTGCGGAGGAGAGTTTCTTCGAGAAAAAGGCACACGGTCGCCATTTGGCAGGAGAGGAACCCTGAGAAAAGACCGCACGAACACCCACCTCAGAAGCATCAACCTCAACTATGAAGGGTAGAGAAATATCAGGTTGTACCAAGATGGGAGCGGAAGCAAAACTCTCCTTGATATTAGAAAAGGCCTTACGTGCCTCTACCGACCAGGAAGAAAAATCTACCCCCTTTCTGGTCATATCAGTGAGTGGTTTAACAATAGAGGAATAATTCAAAATAAACTTTCTGTAATAATTGGCAAAGCCCAAAAAACGCATCAGCGCCTTCTGATTCTCAGGAAGCTCCCACTCAAGCACAGCGCGGACCTTCTCGGGGTCCATGCGAAAACCAGAAGCAGAGAGAAGAAACCCCAGAAATTGAATTTCTGGAACCGCAAACACACATTTTTCCGATTTCGCGTATAATTTATTCTCCTGCAGGATGAGCAAGACCTGACATAAGTGTTCCTTATGAGTTTTGAAATCAGGAGAAAAAATCTAATTGTCATCCAAATACACTAATACAAATTTTCCCATTAAATGATAAAAAATGCTGTTCACGAAATGCTGAAAAACGGCTGGGGCATTCATCAAACCAAAAGGCATAACCAAATTCTTAAAATGGCCCTCAGGGGTATTGAAGGCCGTCTTCCATTCGTCTCCTTCTCTGACCCTGACCAGGTTGTATGCCCCTCTTAGATCTAATTTGGAAAATACTTTAGCCCCAAAAATCTGGTTAAACAGGTCCGGGATCAGAGGAAGCTGATAAGGGTCACGAATAGTGATACTGTTCAGCTCCCTGAAATCCAGACAAGGTCTTAAAGAACCATCTTTTTTCTTAACAAAGAATAAAACAGCGGCAACAGGTGACTTCGAGGGTCGTATGTGTCCTTTTCTCAGACTCTCAGAGATATAAGCACGCATAGCGACCCTTTCAGGTTGGGAAAGATTGTATAAACGAGATTTAGGGAGCTTGGCATCTGGGATGAGATTAATAGGACAATCGTACTCCCTGTGCGGGGGCAAATCCTGAACTCCACTCTCAGAGAAGACATCCGAAAATTCTGAGAGAAAAGGTGGTACAGTCTTAGTAGACACCTCAGAAACAGATGTCGTGAGGCAATTCTCTCTGCAAAAGTCACTCCAACCATTTATTTGCCTCGCTTGCCAATCAATGGTGGGGTTATGTTTAGTGAGCTAGGGTAGCCCCAACACAAGAGGAGTAGGTAATCCGCTAAGGACGAAACATGACACATCCTCAACATGAGCATCACTCACAATTAAATGAATATTGTGAACTATGCCCTTTAATGATTTCTGAGAAAGTGGAGCGGAATCAATAGCAAAAACAGGAATATCCTTTCCCAAAGTGCACACCTTGAAACCATGAGTTATCGCAAAATGATTATCAATGAGATTGACAGCTGCTCCACTATCTACAAAAATCTCACAAAAAATGTTCTTGCTCTCTAGCGCCACCCTGGCAGGCAGAACAAAATGGGAACTACAAGCAAACGGAAAACCTTCAATTTCCGCCTCAACCCTGCCAATAGTAACAGATGGAACATTTTTAAAAGATTTTTTCCTTTTTGTTTCTTTATTACTCCCAGAAAACTGCCTGAATCTCCTAGAGGGACAAACATTTGCCAAATGATTTATACCTCCACAACAAAAACAAACCTTCCCATGCGGGCTGAATCTTCTATTGTCAGAGGCAATCAACCCCAGCTGCATGGGCTCCTGCTCAGAAGGGGCTGACAGCGACTGAGACCCCTGCGCATAGAATTAGACCGCTGCACTGTCCTGGGACTGAGTATGACAGGAAGGAGAGATCTCTCCTCTCTCTCTAAGACGCCTGTCAATACGAACGGCCTGAGACATAGCACAGTCCAAGGAGATAGGCCTCTCATGAAAGGCAAATGCATCTTTTAATCCCTCTGAAAGACCATGGCAAAATTGACTTCGGAGTGCAGCATCATTCCAACCAGTATCAGCTGCCCATCTCCGAAATTCTGAGCAGTATATCACTGCGGATTGTTTACCCTGGCATAACAGACGTAGTCTAAACTCAGCCAAAGCAACACGATCCGGATCATCATATATCTGACCCAGGGCTAAAAAGAAATCATCCACTGAACGGAGGGGCCGTGCCCCCACCGGCAGCAAAAAGGCCCACGACTGAGTGTTACCCCTGAGCAGCGATATAATGATCCCCACCCTCCGTTCCTCATCACCAGAGGAATGGGGAAGAAGGCGAAAATGGAGTTTGCAAGCCTCTCTGAAACGCACAAAATTCTCACTACCCCCGGAGAACGTATCCGGGAGCGAGATCTTAGGCTCAGAACAAACTCCATGAACGCAAGCTGAACCGGTCACTAGAAACTGAGAAAGAGTCTTACGGAGATCAGCTACCTCCAATGAAAGACCTTGGAAGAGTTCAGTCAAAAATGAAACCGGATCCATGCTAGAGACGGTTTTGGTGGCTTATAATGTCACGGAAGGTGTACAGGAAACAAGACAATGCAAAATGAATATATGACTCACTGGATCCAAAACTAAGGAACAAAAGGGAGACCCCTGCATAAGACCTGGCACTTTCCCTGACTGCTCAGCCTATGCGAACACTCCAATGGTGGATGATCGCATATCCACATACCTCGACTATATATCACCTGAACACCCTACAATAGTGAGGGGACACGACCACTGGCTCCCTACACTAGACACGGAGGGAGTCAGGGTCACCTGGGATCCAGCAAACAGAAAATCACAAATAAATGTACAGCACTTATCTTGTAGAAGGCTGGAAAATAGGATCAGCATGCACACACACTCCAGGAAGTTGTATAAGCCGCACACTAATGCATTATGGGGAGGAATTTAAAGGGATGCAATCAGTCCAACTACATGACAGCTGAGAGAGGCTAACGAGATGAGGAACTGAAATTCAAAACAAAGAAAACTCAAGGAGGAGGTTCTGAAAGGCTTCTGTCAGAGATTCTCAGCTGTCTGGTTGTGACAAGATGTTGGGTACCTGCCCACCAGGTTCATGCGGAGGAATTGGTAGCTACTTTCCACCGTGAGAATCTGGGTAAGCCCCGTTTGGAGTCTTCTGAGCCGCCTCCTCGAGGGGGGGGGGGGGGGGGTAATGTAAGGAACTCTGCGGTTTTGGTTTCCTTGCGGGCAGATACGGTGGGGCGTCCGCATGGGCGCCGGAGGGGAGGGCGGGGATCTCTGAGGCAGAATTACTGGGCTGATGGCAATACGTTGCGGCCGGTCCTGCCTCCGGTGTCTCCTGTGGGTTCCGTTCCGGCGTCCATGCTGGCACAATCCCGTGCCGAGTCTCTTGGGCGTCTGCGTGCACGCCTGAGGGGTTATTCGCAAAGGAATGCACGGCCGAGTGTGCGTGCATCTTATGCGCTACGTCGGCCACTGGCAGGTAAAGCATCTGTGCACAAATTCAAAGTTGATTAGGGATTTGCTGCACAGGTGCTAATGAGTAGGATCATCGCATGACCTATGAGGTTCTGACAAGCAGCACTCTGTGATTGGCCAGCAGGTGTTTAAAAGGTGATCTCCCTGGCTGACCAGTGCTCACTGTTGGCTCTACAACCTGGGAGTATGCTGGTTCAGATTCACTAAGTTTGTTCCATGCATGAACTCTGAGTGTCTCCATTTAGTGAATGCCTCTGTAAAACCTAGTCTCTGCTCTACAGTTGCACCGTGTGTGGCCTCGAATCGGACCTTGGATGCTTCAGTCTCATCCTTAGGTATTTGGTTTCACGGACTATTCTGTATGAACTTTAGCCTGGTCTGGCTTTTCTCTGAAGTTTTCCCACAGAGGTTATTATTTGGACTACATTATTTCTGTATGATTTCTGGCTTGGACTTTACTGCTGTGTTTTCAATAAATCCACGTTTGTTCAGATCTTTGCCTGGTTGCTTGGGGTACTGCAGCATTACAATTAGTTATACACAAACTTAGAGTATTCATTGATACATGCTGTAAAATATTGAGATTGGTTGTGCCTTGTGATAAATGGAACTTGGACCACAATACAATAGCCTGTTTCACCATGATCAGAGGATGATCTATTTGCTTAGGTTTTAATAGAGATAGGTAGAGTAAATCCTTCAACGATCCATTAGGGGTAAGTATGGATTCCATCTTAACCCACGGTTTTGTTGAAAGTGGATTCCACCACTCTCTTGTAAAAGAAAGACTAATAGAGAGAAAGTAATCTTTCTCTGAAGAAGGAATCAGGAACTGGAACAGGTAGCGCCCGAAAAATATAAATGAGCTTGGGTAAGGTCATCATTTGAAAGGATGCTATTCTGCCAACCCAGGAAACCTCATGCATGCTAAAAGAAGCTAAATCCTTAGCCATAGTGGTGAGGAGTGGTGCGTAATTGTGTTGGTATGTGAGTGAACAGGGGTAGGACAATTTAATTCCCAAGTAAGGGAGATGTGATGTTTGCCAGTCAAGCGGAAACATATTCTTTAGGACTCTTAGCTCTGTCAGAGGGATGTTAATAGGGAGCACTTGAGATTTGGAGTTATTAATTTTATAATATGAGAGACCGCCATAATGAGAGATAATGGAGAATGCGTGAGTTAATGATTGGGTAGGATTAGTCATTGTCAATATAATATCATCAGCATATAATGATATTACATGGGATTTTGAACCTATTCGTATCCCGTGTATATCAGGCGAAAGGCGAATGTATTGGGCAAGGGGTTCTAAATCTAGAATAAATAAAAGGGGCAAGAGAGGACATCCCTGCCGGGAACCATTAGTAATATGGAAGCTTTTTGAAAGTACTCCATTGACAAAAATCTTTGCCATAGGGTCTGAGTATAAACCGCGGATTGCATGAATAATAGGGCCAGAAAAACCCATGGAATCAAGAACAGAAAAAGCATAATGCCAGTGAAGGCGATCAAACGCCTTTTCTGCGTCCAGGGTAACCGCCACCATGGGGTATTGCGTAATTCCGTAACATTAATGATATTAAACAAGCGTCTAGTATTATCAGACGCCTGTCTGCCTTTCACAAAGCCTGATTGGTCATAACCTACCGTGTTTCCCCGAAAATAAGACATCCCCCGAAAATAAGACCTACCTCTAGTTTTGCCTATCGCTGTAATATAAGGCATCCCCCCGAAAATAAGGCCTCCCCGATAATAAAGCATCCCCCGAAAATAAGGCCTCCCCGATTATAAAGCATCGGCCGAACATACCGTAATGCCTCCCCGATTATAAAGCATCCGCCGAACATAATGACTCCCCGATTATAAAGCATCGGCCGGACATAATGCCTCCCCGATTATAAAGCAAGCCACCCCAGAATGTAAGGAGCTCACTGATTGGCTGCAGCCGCCGCCAGGACAAGCTGCCGCCTTCTTCCGCCCGCTGCTCGCTCTGCCCTAATGGAGTCTCACAACTTGGCTGGCACGGACACACAGGGGACGGGGTGACAGGTAGGGGGGGGGGGATATCTGATGGAAGGTGAGGGATGTCTGGTGAAGATGGGGGAGGGAGACTAAAAACGGTAATTAAAATGACACAGGGTGATCAGAGGGGGGAATCAAAATTACACAGGGTGATCAGGCTGTGGAGGGGGATCATTTAAAATGACAGGGTGTTCAGAGGGGGGAAATCAAAATGACACAGGGTGATCAGAGAAGGGAATCAAAATGACACAGGGGTATCAGGGTGGGGAGAGGGATCATTTAAAATGACACAGGGGGATCAGAGGGGGGAATGAAAATGACACAGGAGGATCAGAAGGGGGTACTAAAATGCTATAGTAACCCCCCCTCCTTCTGATTCTCCTGTACCATTTTGATTCCCCCTGTGTCATTTTAAGTGATCCCCCTCCCCACCCTGATTTCCTTTTTTTTTTTCAACAATAAATGTGTACCGTATTTTTCTTCATGGAAAAATAAGACATCCCCTGAAAATAAGACCTAGCGAATCTTTGGGAGCAAAAATTAATATAAGACACTGTCTTATTTTCGGGGAAACAGGGTATTAATTGGGGAAGAATTGTGGCCAATCTGGAAGCAATCAGTTTAGCGAAGATCTTTATGTCAGAGTTTAGAAGGGATATTGGCCTAAAATTTTGGGGTGAGTCCGGGGTTTTGCCAGGGTTGGGTAAAGTGACAATTAGTGCCATCAACATGTCTGAGGGGAAGGAAGAGCCAGACATCGTTTTTTGAAACAGTGGGAGAAGGAAAGAGGCCAGAGTAGGGTAATAGTGTTTATAATATTCATTTGATAACCCGTCTGGGCCTGGAGATTTTCCCAGGGGGAGAGAAGAAATCAACTTATTCAATTCAAGATCTCTAATTGGGGCATTTAGTTGTGATAGGTGAAATTGGGATAGTTTGGGCAGTTTAGCTTTGTCTATAAAATCCTGTACAAGGGATTCATAATCAGTTGGGAGGGATAAGCTATCCTTGAGGTTATATAAGTCATTGTAGTAGAGGCGGAATTGTTCTGCTATATCTCTTGGATCAATAATTTTTTATTTAGTCGTGGGATGTAAGAGGAAGGGGATCCTAGATTTTGCTTGTTGATGTTTAAGTCTTGAGGCTAGAAGTTTTCCTGCTTTGTTTCCCTGAGCATAATATCTGGCCTTGAGGGATTTAGTAAAGTCATTGTTAAGAAGACACATTCATTTATCCCTTTCAACACGCAGGTCAGTAGTTGTCTCAATAGTTGGAAGTCGCTTATTTCTAGATTTGAGATCCTTGCTAGAGTATCCGTTAGATCTTTTTCTCTTTTTTTCTTTTCTATATGGTTTATCTGTATCAAGATGCCTCTTATAAATGCCTTATGTGCCTGCCATACTACATACGGGTCAGGAACTGAGTTTGCATTCATCTGAAAGTATTCCTGTAAAGCTTTTATTGATCACTGGTTTGTGTTTAGGGTGGGAAAGGATACATGGGTTCTTCCTCCAAACTGGAGGGGGAGAGGATTGGAATTGTTCCACCAATTGGAGTAAAATAGGAGTGTGGTCAAACCATTTGATAATACCAATGGATGAATTTAAAGTGTGGAAAACGGTTGTTTGGTCTACTAGAAACATGTAGATTCTAGAGTAAGAGAGGTGTGAGGAGGATAGGAACGTGTAGTCCCTTTCCTGGCTATGCTGAGCCCTCCAGACGTCTATAAGGTCTTCGGAGTGAAGAAAAGCTGCTAAGCCTACAGGAGAACGTCTGGAGGGATTAGTTGAGTCAAGAGAGGAATCTACTATTGAGTTGAAATCACCACAGACGATTAGTTTACTTTGCTTAATTATGTGGACCTTCTTCATGACTCTATGTAGAAAAGAAATCTGGTGTTCGTTTGGCGCGTAAATATTCACCAATGTAAATTTGATATTGTTCACCACACATACCAAGACAATATACCTGCCCCGGGGGTCGTCTAACACCTGTGAGAGTAGAGAAAAGGATACTGAATTTCTGACAGCGATAAATACTCCTCTATTTTTTGTACATTATGAGAATGAATTATAGTTGGGAACAAACGGTGTCTAATCCTGTATGACCTGGATTTAATTAAGCAAATAGTTATGAGCCTCCTATTGGATAATTACTGCATAGGCGGTTATCTTTCAGCTGGCAATAAGTTATTTAACTCCAACTGGTGCAATGAGTTGCTTCTCATTTCTTAAACAACCATGTCGAAAAACACATCTCATGGTCGTGAAAAAGATGTTAGTCTGTTTGAGAAGGGTTAATTCATTGGCATGCATCAAGCAGAGAAAACATTTAAGGAGATTGCAGAAACTACTAAAATTGGGTTAAGAACTGTGCAACGCATTATTAAAAACTGGAAGGATAGTGGGGACCCATCGTATTCAAGGAAGAAATGTGGCGGGAAAAAATCCTGAATAATCGTGATTGGCGAAGAAAAACAACAGTAGAACTCAGGGCTATGTTTAATAGTGAAAGTTAGAGCATTTCCACATGCACAATGCAAAGGGAACTCAAGGGATTGGGACTGAACAGTAGTAGCCGTAAGAAAACAAAATCAGTGAGGCAAACCAGAAAAAAAGGCTTCAATTTGCTAGGGAGCATAAAGATTGGACTCTGGAGCAATGGAAGAAGGTCATGTGGTCTGATGAGTCCAGATTTACCCTGTTCCAGAGTGATGGGCGTATCAGGGTAAGAAGAGAGGCAGATGAAGTGATGCACCCATCATGACTAGTGCCTACTGTAGAAGCCTGTGGGGGCAGTGCTATGATCTGGGGTTGCTGCAGTTGGTCAGGTCTAGGTCCAGCAACAATATGTGCTCCAAGAATGAGGTCAGCTGACTACCAGAACATACTGAATGACCAGGTTATTCCATCAATGGATTTTTTTTTTCCCTGATGGCACAGACATATTCCAAGATGACAATGCTAGGATTCATCAGGCTCAAATTGTGAAAGAGTGGTTCAGGGAGCATGAGACATCATTTTCACACATGGATTGGCCACCACAGAGTCCAGATCTTAACCCCATTGAGAATCTTTGGGATGTGCTGAAGAAGAGTTTGCGCAGCAGTCAGACTCTACCATCATCAATGCAAGATCTTGGTGAAAAATGTATGCAACCCTGGATGCAAATAAATCGTGTGACATTGCAGAAGCTTATTGAAACAATGCCACAGCGAATGTGTGCCGTAATCAAAGCTAAAGGCTTTTTTTTGGTGGACGACTATTTTTTTGGGACAGGCAGTGTATATGTGTGTGTGTGTATATATATATATATATATATATATAAATATATATATATATATATATATATATAGTATATAGTATATACAGTGGATATAAAAAGTCTACACACCCCTGTTAAAATGTCAGGTTTCTGTGATGTAAAAAAATGAGACTAATCATTTCAGAACTTTTTCCGCCTTTAATGTGACCTATAAACTATACCACTCAATTGAAAAACAAACTGAAATCTTTTAGGTGAAGGGAAGAAAACAAAGAAAACAAAAATTATGTGGTTGCATAAGTGTGCACACCTTCTTATAACTGGGGATGTAGCTGTGTTCAGAATTAAGCAATCACATTCAAAATCATGTTAAATAGGAGTCAGCATACACCTGCCATCATTTAAAGTGCCTCTGATTAACCACAAATAAAGTTCAGTTGCTCTAGTTGGTCTTTCCTGAAATTTTCTTAGTTGCATCCCACAGCAAAAGCCATGGTCCACAGAGAGCTTCCAAAGCATCAGAGGGATCTCATTGTTAAAAGGTATCAGTCAGGAGAAGGGTACAAAAGAATATCCAAGGAATTAGATATACCATGGAACACAGTGAAGACAGTCATCATCAAGTGGAGAAAATATGGCAGTGACATTACCAAGAACTGGACGTCCCGCCAAAATTTATGAAAAGACGAAAAGAAAACTGGTCTGGGAGGCTACCAAGAGGCCTACAGCAACATTAACCACCTCCGGACCGCCTAACGCAGATTCGCGTTCCGGAGGTGGCAGCTCTGCGCAGAGTCATGCATATATGCGTCATCTCGTGAGAGCGCGTTCACAGGATCGGAAGGTAAGCGAGTGGATCTCCAGCCTGCCAGCGGCGATCGCTCGCTGGCAGGCTGGAGATGTGATTTTTTTAACCCCTAACAGGTATATTAGACACTGTTTTGATAACAGCGTCTAATATTCCTGCTACCTGGTCCTCTGGTGGTCCCTTTTGTTTGGATCGACCACCAGAGGACACAGGCAGCTCAGTAAAGTACCAGAAAACACCACTACACTACACTACACCCCCCCCCCCCGTTACTTATTAACCCCTTATCAACCCCTGATCACCCATGATCACCCCATATAGACTCCCTGATCACCCCCCTGTCATTGATCACCCCCCTGTAAGGCTCCATTCAGACGTCCGTATGATTTTTACGGATCCACTGATACATGGATCGGATCCGCAAAACACATACGGACGTCTGAAAGGAGCCTTACAGGTGGGTGATCAATGACAAGGGGGTGATCACCCATATAGACTTCCTGATCACCCCCCTGTCATTGATCACCCCCCTGTCATTGATCACCCCCCTGTAAGGCTCCATTCAGACGTCCGTATGATTTTTACGGATCCACTGATACATGGATCGGATACGCAAAACACATACGGACGTCTGAATGAAGCCTTACAGGTGGGTGATCAATGACAAGGGGGTGATCACGCATATAGACTTCCTGATCACTTCCCTGTCATTGATCACCCCCCTGTCATTGATCACCCCCCTGTCATTGATCACCCCCCTGTCAGGCTCCGTTCAGACATCCGTATGATTTTTACGGATCCACTGATACATGGATCGGATCCGCAAAACACATACGGATGTCTGAATGGAGCCTTACAGGTGGGTGATCAATGACAAGGGGGTGATCACCCATATAGACTTCCTGATCACCCCCCTGTCATTGATCACCCCCCTGTCATTGATCACACCCCTGTAAGGCTCCATTCAGACGTCCGTATGATTTTTACGGATCCACTGATACATGGATTGGATCCGCAAAACACATACGGACGTCTGAATGGAGCCTTACAGGTGGGTGATCAATGACAAGGGGGTGATCACCCATATAGACTTCCTGATCACCCCCCTGTCATTGATCACCCCCCTGTCATTGATCACACCCCTGTAAGGCTCCATTCAGACGTCAGTATGATTTTTACGGATCCACTGATACATGGATCGGATCCGCAAAACACATACGGACGTCTGAATGGATCCTTACAGGTGGGTGATCAATGACAAAGGGGTGATCACCCATATAAACTTCCTGATCACCCCCCTGTCATTGATCACCCCCCTGTCATTGATCACCCCCCTGTAAGGCTCCATTCAGACGTCCGTATTATTTTTACGGATCCACTGATACATGGATTGGATCCGCAAAACACATACGGACGTCTGAATGGAGCCTTACAGGTGGGTGATCAATGACAAGGGGGTGATCACCCATATAGACTTCCTGATCACCCCCCTGTCATTGATCACCCCCCTGTCATTGATCACACCCCTGTAAGGCTCCATTCAGACGTCAGTATGATTTTTACGGATCCACTGATACATGGATCGGATCCGCAAAACACATACGGACGTCTGAATGGATCCTTACAGGTGGGTGATCAATGACAAAAGGGTGATCACCCATATAAACTTCCTGATCACCCCCCTGTCATTGATCACCCCCCTGTCATTGATCACCCCCCTGTAAGGCTCCATTCAGACGTCCGTATTATTTTTACGGATCCACTAATACATGGATCGGATCCGCAAAACACATACGGACGTCTGAATGGAGCCTTACAGGTGGGTGATCAATGACAAGGGGGTGATCACGCATATAGACTTCCTGATCACTTCCCTGTCATTGATCACCCCCTGTCATTGATCACCCCCCTGTCAGGCTCCGTTCAGACATCCGTATGATTTTTACGGATCCACTGATACATGGATCGGATCCGCAAAACACATGTGTCTACAGGTGTCATTTTACATATACCCATGCTGGGTGAGATAAATATCTTGGTCAAATGCCAACTTTGTATAAAAAAATGGGAAAAGTTGTCTTTTGCCAAGATATTTCTCTCACCCAGCATGGGTATATGTAAAATGACACCCCAAAACACATTCCCCAACTTCTCCTGAGTACGGCGATACCACATGTGTGACACTTTTTTGCAGCCTAGGTGGGCAAAGGGGCACACATTCCAAAGTGCACCTTTCGGATTTCACCGGTCATTTTTTACAGATTTTGATTGCAAACTTCTTCTCACACATCTGGGCCCCTAGAATGCCAGGGCAGTATAACTACGCCACAAGTGACCCCATTTTGGAAAGAAGTATTCCGTGAGGGGCATGGCGAGTTCCTAGAATTTTTTATTTTCTGTCGCAAGTTAGTGGAATATGAAACTTTGTAAGGAAAAAAAAAAAAAAAAATCATCATTTTCCGCTAACTTGTGACAAAAAATTAAAAATTCTAGGAACTCACCATGCCCCTCACGGAATACCTTGGGGTGTCTTCTTTCCAAAATGGGGTCACTTGTGGCGTAGTTATACTGCCCTGGCAATTTAGGGGCCCAAATGTGTGAGAAGTAGTTTGCAATCAAAATGTGTAAAAAATGGCCTGCGAAATCCGAAAGGTGCACTTTGGAATATGTGCCCCTTTGCCCACCTTGACTGCAAAAAAGTGTCACACATGTGGTATCGCCGTACTCAGGAGAAGTTGGGGAATGTGTTTTGGGGTGTCATTTTACATATAGCCATGCTGGGTGAGATAAATATCTTGGTCAAATGCCAACTTTGTATAAAAACAATGGCAAAAGTTGTCTTTTGCCAAGATATTTCTCTCACCCAGCATGGGTATATGTAAAATGACACCCCAAAACACATTTCACCAGTCATTTTTTACAGATTCTGATTGCAAACTACTTCTCACACATATGGGCCCCTAGAATGCCAGGGCAGTATAACTACCCCACAAGTGACCCCATTTTGGAAAGAAGACACCCCAAGGTATTCCGAGGCATGGCGAGTTTCTAGAATTTTTTATTTTTTGTCGCAAGTTAGTGGAATATGAGACTTTGTAAGAAAAAAAAATAAAAAAAAATCATCATTTTCCGCTAACTTGTGACAAAAAATAAAAAGTTCTATGAACTCACTATGCCCATCAGCGAATACCTTAGGGTGTCTACTTTCCGAAATGGGGTCATTTGTGGGGGTTTTCTACTGTCTGGGCATTGTAGAACCTCAGGAAACATGACAGGTGCTCGGAAAGTCAGAGCTGCTTCAAAAAGTGGAAATTCACATTTTTGTACCATAGTTTGTAAACGCTACAACTTTTACCCAAACCATTTTTTTTTTTTGCCCAAACATTATTTTTTTATCAAAGACATGTAGAACAATAAATTTAGCGTAAAATTTATATATGGATGTTGTTTTTTTTTTGCAAAATTTTACAGCTGAAAGTGAAAAATTTCATTTTTTTGCAAAAAAATCGTTAAATTTTGATTAATAACAAAAAAAGTAAAAATGTCAGCAGCAATGAAATACCACCAAATGAAAGCTCTATTAGTGAGAAGAAAAGGAGGTAAAATTCATTTGGGTGGTAAGTTGCATGACCGAGCAATAAACGGTGAAAGTAGTGTAGTGCAGAAGTGTAAAAAGTGGCCTGGTCATTAAGGGGGTTTCAGCTAGCGGGGTTGAAGTAGTTAAAGGGGCTTCAGGAATAATCTGGCAAGTACTGGCTGTGTGGTACATGTGACAACAATCTCCCGTATTCTTCATATGTCTGGGCTATGGGGTAGAGTGGCAAGACGAAAGCCTTTTCTTACGAAGAAAAACATCTAAGCCAGGCTCCATTTTGCAAAAGCACATCTGAAGTCTCCCAAAAGCATGTGGGAAAAGGTGTTATGGTCTGATGAAACCAAGTTTGATATTTTTTGGCCATAATTCCAAAAGATATGTTTGGCGCAAAAACAACACTGCACATCACCAAAAGAACACCATACCCACAGTGAAGCATGGTGGTGGCAGCATCATGCTTTGGGGCTGTTTTTCTTCAGCTGAAACTGGGGCCTTAGTTAAGCTAGAGGGAATTATGAACAGTTCCAAATACCAGTCAATATTGGCACAAAACTTTCAGGCTTCTGCTAGAAAGCTGAACATGAAGAGGAACTTCATCTTTCAGCATGACAACGACCTAAAGCATACATCCAAATCAACAAAAGAATGGTTTCACCAGAGCCCAGACCTGAATCCGATTGAAAATCTGTGGGGTGATCTTAAGAGGGCTGCGCACAGGAGATGCCCTTGCAATATGACAAATTTGGAGTGTTTGTACAAAGAAGAGTGGGCAAATCTTGCCAAGTCAAAATGTGCCATGCTGAGAGACTCATACCCAAAAAGACTGAGTGCTATAATAAAATCAAAAGGTACTTCAACAAAGTATTAGTTTAAGGGTGTGCACACTTATGCAACCATATTATTTTATTTTTATATTTTTTCTTCCCTCTACCTAAAAGGTTTCAGTTTGTTTTTCAATTTAATTGTACAGTTTATAGGTCACATTAAAGGTGGAAAAAGGTGTGTGTGGACTTTTTATATCCACTGTGATATAGATAGATAGATAGATAGATAGATAGAAAAAGGCAGCACTCCAAAAAATAGAAATTAAGAAAACTCTTTATTCACCTTAGTGGCAATGGCGACGTTTCGGCTCTGCACTAGAGCCTTTCTCAAGCTTGAGAAAGGCTCTAGTGCAGAGCCAAAACGTCGCCATTGCCACTGAGGTGAATAAAGAGTTTTCTTAATTTTTATTTTTTGGAGTGCTGCCTTTTTCTATCTATTTATATATTCATAAATATATAAATATATATATATATATATATATATATATATATATCGAGTGGCATGCAAAAGTTTGCGCACCCCTAGTCAAAATTACTAGAGGAGCCTTGGCCACTTTAGGGATCCTTACTAATACTGGGGACACTATAACTACTAGGAGGTCTGTGGGGGCATTATCATTATTATTATTGGGCACAATATGGAGGGAATTACTACTAATAGGGGCCCTCTCAGGGAGCATTATCACTATTACTAATGAGGACACTTTGGGAGAGAGCTATTACTATTGGTGGAACTTTTGGAAGCACTTCAGGGAATGAATAGCTACACCTGAGGCATGCACTGGCAGGCAGCCTGTGAAAATCCCTTGGATTGTACAAGTCCTCAAAGGGGACTAAAAAGTACAGTAAAAAAAAAGAGAAAAATGTTTCTAAAAATATAAAAAAACACAATAGTATTAAAAGTGGCATGTATCCCAAGATAATACCACTAAGAAAACTACAGCTCACTCCGCCAAAAATGAGCCCTCGCACTGCTGTGTAGATGGAAAAATAAAAACATTATGGTTGTCAGTTTATTTATTTTTTTAAGTAGTAAAACATAATAGAAAGTGAATGTCATATCCAAACCCCAAAAAAACATGGCGGTGGTAAGTTTTTTTTTCTTTCAATTCAACCCCACAAACACAACTATGGTTAAATAAATAGTGTCATTAAAAATACAGGTTGTCCTGCAAAAAATAGGCTATGCTTCTTGGAAAGAGGGGAAGAAAAGGAATACATCTGTGTCCTAAAAGTGTTAGTTTATTCCTGTTTTAGGCCTCTTTCACACTTGCGTTGTCCGGATCCGGCGTGTACTCCACTTGCCGGAATTACACGCCGGATCCGGAAAAACGCAAGTGTACTGAAAGCATTTGAAGACGGATCCGTCTTCAAAATGCTTTCAGTGTTACAATGGCAGCCAGGACGCTATTAAAGTCCTGGTTGCCATTGTAGGAGCGGGGAGCGGGGGAGCGGTATACTTACCATCCGTGCGGCTCCCGGGGCGCTCCAGAATGATGTCAGAGCGCCCCTTGCGCATGGAAGACGTGCCATGCGATCACGTCATCCATGCGCCTGGGTCGCCCTGACGTCACTCTGGAGCGCCCTGGGAGCCGCACGGACAGTAAGTATGCTGCTCCCCCGCTCCCCGCTACACTTTACCATGGCTGCCGGGACTTTAGCGTCCCGGCAGCCATGGTAACCACTCTAAAAAAAGCTAAACGTCGTATCCGGCAATGCGCCGAAACAACGTTTAGCTTAAGGCCGGATCCGGATCAATGCCTTTCAATGGGCATTCATTCCGGATCCGGCCTCGCGGCAAGTCTTCAGTTTTTTGTGCCGGAGCAAAAAGCGTTCCGGAACTGAAGACATCCTGATGCATCCTGAACGGATTTCACTCCATTCAGAATGCATTAGGATAATCCTGATCAGGATTCTTCCGGCATAGAGCCCCGACGACGGAACTCTATGCCGGAAGACCATAACGCAGGTGTGAAAGAGCCCTTACTTACACACTAACATATACATTTTGTACACTGTACATCACTACATAGGTATCCCAAATGTATTCAAAATTACTTTGCAAAAAATAATATTTACAGCTGTTTTGGTAAAGGTACTTGGACTCACAGGTCTCTTTATAATTAACCAAAGCTACGCATTATTCAGGTCTAATGATCTGTTTCCTTTGTGCTCTGTGTGCACATAAGGTCACATGTGGATTCCTCCCGCAGCTAATCCTCCAGATAGATGGATTTGTTTTTGTCACAGATAACAGTGAGATTGTACAAACATTTATGTCTGAAACAAAAAAAGAAATAAGAATCACTAATACAAAAGTGCTTTGTATTATTTTAAAATACAGGATTAGAGACTTAAAGGGGTATTCCCATCTCAGACAATGGGAGCATATCGCTAGGATATGTCCCTAATGTCTGATAGGTCCGGGTCCCACCGTTGGGACCCACACCTACAACGAGAACAAAGCGGGGAGCACTGTGGCTGGAGGACCCCGGATTTTCCGGGATCCGTCCACCACCAAGCGCTGCTCCCATACAAGTGAATGCGAGCGCACTGCGCATGCGTGGCCCATGCTCCCATTCATTTCTGTGGGGCAGATGGCAATAGCTGAGCCAGTGCTCGGCCATTTTCAGTGGCCCCATAGAAATGAATGGAGGGTGGCTGCGCATGCGCAGTGCACCCTCCGTTCATTTCCCCTTTCCGTTCTCATTGTAGGTGCCCCCATTGTCTGAGATGGGAAAACCCCTTTAAAGTTACTTGCTAGTCATAAATAAGTGGTAATAGCTTTAAAACTGGCGAATGAGGGTCCTAAAAGGAGTCAAAGGTGACTGGCTGCATACTTGAAAAGAGCCGACGGTACTTTTACACCAGGGGTGCACAACGTTTTCTGGGTGGAGGATACATTGTCAGACTAAACCAACGTCAGGGGCCGAAAATAAAACTTAAAGGGGTATTAGCAACTGAAATACTGTATTTATGGCATATCGAACCTTCAGTATATGCCATTAATGTGCAGTTACACTTCCAGGACTCCCATCTAGTGGGAGAATACATGAAAAATACATGTGAGCAGCCACAAGACCTACACATACATGTTTGTTACCAGATGGTTGTGGGCTGCACAGAATCTTATCGAGGGCTGCATGTGGCCCCCGGGCCGCACATTGTGCAACCCTGTTTTACATGGACTGATGATTTGGCAGATTATCAGGAATAAAGCAGTCAACAATTGCCTGACCATCAGCAAAGATGAGAGATGCATTTACATTCAGCAATCACTTCTACTGTAATGGGACAAGCGATTGTTTGTCCCCATAGAAATTCATTGTTCCTGGGTAATAAATTGCTGTTTAGACTACTGCACAGTAAAGACTATTTTTGGTGCTGGCAGAACAACATTATCACTCAATGATTAAGCATTTGCTTTCATCGGGTGATTGCTGACACCTTCTACATACTTATTTCTGCAAACACTTATCCCCAATAATCTGCTTGATCATCCGTCCCTGTAAAAGGACTGTAGCTGCTTTTGAAATTTTTTATTTTATTGCAGGTGTGACAGACATGAAATTAAAAGGGTTCCCCGGGTTTTTAACATTGATGGCCTTTCATCAGGATAGGTCATCAATATCAGATTGGCCGGGGTCCGACACCCGGCACCCCCGACGATCAGCTGTATGAGGATACGTCGAGAGCAGGGTGCACGTGCCATCTACCTCCTCTCTTCCTGATCGCTGCTTCTTTGCCATAGACATAGCAGCAGCAGAAAGAAAGAAGGGGGACGGCACGTGCACACTACGCGCCCTCTCCTCATACACCCCTTTAATACTTACATGACTAAGAGCAAAACAGTGAAACATACAGTATAGAAGTTAAGATAAATGGTTTTAAAATTGTAACCTGCTGAAAGGCAATTAGACTCTAATTAGATGTCCTGAACATACTTTCTCCTAACAATGTAGACCCTGATTTATCAACAGGGGACAAACTGAAGTTTGTCCTTAGATTTGTCTATTTGTAAGGCCGAATGCACACGGCCGTGAGCGGTCCGTGGAACCACGGGCTGGATCCCTCCTGAGAGCAGGAGCGCACGGCGTCATTGGTTGCTATGACGCCGTGCGCTTACTGCTGCCGCCGCAATACAGTAATACACTGGTATGATCTATACCAGTGTAATACTGTATTGCGGCGGCAGCAGGAAGCGCACGGCGTCATAGCAACCAATGACGCCGTGCGCTCCTGCTCTCAGGAGGGATCCAGGCCGCGGTTCCACGGACCGCTCACGGCCGTGAAACACGGCCGTGTGCATTCAGCCTAAAGGTAACAGACAATGTACCAAATTAAAGAAAGTGGAAAGTGCACTGGTTAACACAGGCAAACAATCCTCTGCCACAGCTATGGCCGGTCCGGAGTGGAGTGCAGTTTGAGTCAATTTTTGAGAACTTTTACACACCCATTGAAGAAGCGGAGCAAAACGTATGTCGGGGTGCGCTCTTTGCCAGTCCAGGGTTTGATCCTCTTGTGATCCCACTTAATTTTAGGTAATATGCTGCTGTTTCATTACTCCTAGTATTACTACTAATGTTGTTTACATTACTGCCTATAGGCTTTTTTGCTTGGAGGTGTTTTACTTGGCCCTCATAGTTGCTCATATTAGTGCAGTTTCAGATACATTACAGGGATTTTTTACATCTTAGTGGGGATTGTTTCAATATTGCCTGCTATATGCGGCATCTATGTTCCTTGTTGGAGTCTCCCCTGCACTAGGATCAGGCATACTCTTTGTCCGGCAAATGAGCTGCATGTCGCAGCGCTAGTCTGCATTGCTGCTGCTAATAATCATTTACTTCATGTTTTTTGTAATTATCAGTTACTTAATAAAATTTGCAATTATTTTATGTGTGTCCCTTTGGTGTAGTTATTTGTAAAGGTAACAGGTACCAAATTAATGAAAGTGGAAAGTGCACTGGTTAACACAGGCAAACGATCCTCTGCCACAGCTATGGCCGGTCCGGAGTGGAGTGCAGTTTGAGTCAATTTTTGAGGACTTTTTCAAAGGTCCCAATGATAAATAAGGCAAAAACGAAGTTGCCCCATAGGAATGCAAACAAAATAGCTGAATTTCTGAAACGGACTTAACACACCCAAAAATAACATTGACCTGTTGCAGACTAATGATAAATTTACAAGGTTGGGAGTTCGAATCCTTTCAGAAATAGAGATTAAATTTATATATTTTATATTTTTTTAGTAATTGTAAAAAATGCAAGGCACAAAATAAATGTGTAATTACAAAAAAAATTATATTTATATAGTTAAATTATACTTCTGACATATATGAATGCATAATATGTGGGAAACTACTACAAATGTTTTTAGCCATACTATATTTACATATATTATAATATAATAAACATATAATAATATAATATATGTAAATATATTAGGGCTAAAATATATTTATATATATATATATATATATATATATATATATACTGTATATATATATATATATATATATATATATAATGGAAAAAAAATCGGACAGCACTCCAGACGGTTTCTTCAGTAAAGCAAGTGTCTTTAATCACCCATGTGGTGGCAGCAAAAAAGCAACGTTTCGGCTCTACATGAGCCTTTCTCAAGCAATGACAAAAAGTGCTAGGCATACATATATCTATGAGCCAATTACATCAATTATATAACAATGTGATTAATACTTAATGAATACCAGTATAAAAACATATAAATACAGATACAAAATAGTCATCCTAGTGATCATTATTAAAGTGCCAAGTGCTAACAGTGCATAAAATTTATGATCTAACAGACTGTCTTGTATTACAGTCTGAAATCCATAAGCATTATCAGCTGCTCATAATTAAACCATGATTATTCAAAAACATTAATAGTGCACATGTGCGAAGGGGGTATATTAGTGAGGATTACCGGAGAAAGAGATGCGTCTGATGGTGCCAATGTAGTTTGTCTGGTGACATTTTTGGGTCCCACGTCCGCCCTCACTAATTGGTCTCTGATATTTTTACATCTCCGGTATGCACATAAGGGTGGTATCTTGAACTCGGGCACGTCTTTTTTGCAACCACTTAATACCGACCAATGTCGTTTCAGTATTTTGTTGATATCATTACTATACTCAGAATAAGTGGATACGAATGTAACCCTCTTATCAATCTTCTTGTTTTTGTCACTAGTCTGTAGCAGAAGGTCTCTGTCTAGAGCTAATACTCTGTCTTTTTGTATCCCCAGTAATTTACTGGGATACCCCCTTTGTTTGAATTTAACCGTCATCTCCTCGATGGTTTTATCCAACGAGGTCCTATCAGTAACTATCCTTTTTGCCCTCAAAAACTGCGAGTATGGCAGGTGTTTTATCATACTGCGAGGATGGCAACTCTCGTATCGTAGCGTCATGCTTCTGTCCGTAGGTTTTGTGTATAGCTGCGTACTTAAACAACCATTGGAAACGAAGAATCTGAATAAGTAATGGTAAATTGTAGTTCCTCATCCACACTATTTAGATACCGATGAAAATCATGTAGTTGCTGGACAGTTCCAGTCCAGATGAGGAAGATGTCGTCTATGTATCTCCACCACCCCTTGATATATTGGGCGTGGTGGGAGACATAGACGACATCTTCCTCAAATCGGCGCATATAAATGTTGGCATATGTCGGGGCCACGTTGGACCCCATTGCCACGCCTCGTTTTTGGACATAGTAGGTGTCCTGAAAAAGAAAGTAATTGAATTCAAGGACTATAGTGAGGAGATTAATAATGAATGAGCTAGCTTCAGGAGTCAATGAGGACATTTCAAGCATGCTCCGAACTGCAGTGATGCCCTTCTGGTGTTCAATCGAAGTATATAGAGATACCACATCAAAAGACACTAAGGTAATGGATTCTGTTTCTATCAAATTGATCTCCTTTAGCTTTATCAAAAAATCAGAAGTGTCCCTGATATATGATTGTCCTCCAATGGCAAAGTCACGCAGAACCTTGTCTAAAAAGGTTGCAACGTGGCAAAATACTGAATCGGTCCCAGAGACAATGGGTCGCCCGGGTGGGTCCACCATTGTCTTGTGGACCTTAGGCAATACATATATTACCGGTGATAGGATGAGGAACAATCAAATATTCAGACAATTTTTGATCTATAATCCCTGCAGTCAGGGCATCAGTGACACATTGTTCAATTGATCGTATAATCTGAAATTTGGGATCATGTGATACCATATTATATACCTTAGTGTCTCCTAGTTGCCTCAAAATTTCTTGGATGTATTTGGCCGTATCCATTACAACGACCGCTCCGCCTTTATCGGCGGGTTTCACTGTTAGCTCTTTGTCCCTTTTCAATTCAGTAAGTGCGTAGGCTTCCGCTGCAGTGAGATTAGGGAATCTGAAGCTCTCAGACCGCGGGAGCAACCTCAGAGTCTCAATCTCAGCCTTAACAGCCGAGGCATAAGCTTCTATGGCAGGCTCATTGAGTATTGGAGTAAAAGAACTCTGGTTAGACAGATTAAACATATGACATGTAAACTCACTCTCTTTTCTCATCTGCTCCCCACTGGTTCCATGGAACCAAACCTTAAGTTTCAAAGAACGAAAAAAGTTATTCAAATCAGATTCCAAATCTAACCAATTTACCTGTGAGTTGGGACAAAACGATAAACCTTTTGACAAAACAGTTAACTGTGCAGGGGTTAAAATTTTTGAAGACAGATTAATGACTGCTACTTCTTGACTTTGGTGTATTGAGTCCGTGTTTTTACATTGCGGTTTTTTTTGACCACGTCGGTATCGGCGGCCGCCTCTCCTAGTGCGTCTCCTTTTGACAGATCCATGTCCATTTTTTGCCCTAAAAAAGGCTCTGTTGTTCCTTTCTGTGGCTGTGTATTTTTTCTTGCTTTTTTGTAGTCCCTAGGGTTGTTGTATCCCAGGTTAACCGGTTGCCAATTGTATATATCTCCTTTTTTATAGTCCTCCAAATCACGGGCCCATTTGACCCTTTTTCCATCCTCGAGGTCAATCTGCAGCTGTTGTAACTGCACTTGTAGTGCATCATTATACTGCGCATATTCCTCCTCAGTAATAAGTGTACGCAACTGTTGTTCTGTCTGTGCCACATCCACCATCAATGTAATAACTTCTTCTTGCAGAAACTCAATATTTAATAAAATAAAATCCATGGAGTATTTATTTGATAAGGCTTCGAACCGTTTACAGAAAGAGTTGCTGCTGGCAAAAAGATTGGGACGTAGATGGGATCGCATCCCTCTGGGGATCCTTTGTTCTTTGTAATAATGTCCGAGGGTGGTCATGTGCAGTTTAAGAGATAAGATTCGCCTGGACAAATTTTCATGTTTTCGTCTTAATTCCTTTGGAGATGGTGTAGTGAGGAAGGCCGAGTCTCCCTCTATGCCACCAATGATGCGCTCAGCATCCTCCTGCGTAAAGACGCAACCACCATGTACATCAAAATGCGCCATTGTTGGTATGGCAAAAAGAAACCGGAAAAAGCCAACAAAAATCAATTGGGTAATGTTTGTATGGTGTGCTAAGCCAGTAACACAAAACTAGGATCACTAGGATGACTATTTTGTATCTGTATTTATATGTTTTTATACTGGTATTCATTAAGTATTAATCACATTGTTATATAATTGATGTAATTGGCTCATAGATATATGTATGCTTAGCACTTTTTGTCATTGCTTGAGAAAGGCTCATGTAGAGCCGAAACGTTGCTTTTTTGCTGCCACCACATGGGTGATTAAAGACACTTGCTTTACTGAAGAAACCGTCTGGAGTGCTGTCCGATTTTTTTCCATTGTCTACTAGTGGGTAAGCTCCAGTTACCGTGCTTGGACTCTGCACCCGCTTTTTGTTTCACAAGTGGTGCTGCCGGTAGATTTTCATATTATATATATATATATATATATATATATATATATACAGTACAGGGAGTGCAGAATTATTAGGCAAGTTGTATTTTTGAGGATTCATTTTATTATTGAACAACAACCATGTTCTCCATGAACCCAAAAAACTAATTAATATCAAAGCTGAATATTTTTGGAAGTAGTTTTTAGTTTGTTTTTAGTTTTAGCTATTTTAGGGGGATATCTGTGTGTGCAGGTGACTATTACTGTGCATAATTATTAGGCAACTTAACAAAAAACAAATATATACCCATTTCAATTATTTATCTTTACCATCTCAACATTCACAAATATACATTTATGACATTCAAAAACAAAACAAAAACAAATCAGTGACCAATATAGCCACCTTTCTTTGCAAGGACACTCAAAAGCCTGCCATCCATGGATTCTGTCAGTGTTTTGATCTGTTCACCATCAACATTGCGTGCAGCAGCAACCACAGCCTCCCAGACACTGTTCAGAGAGGTGTACTGTTTTCCCTCTTTGTAAATCTCACATTTGATGATGGACCACAGGTTCTCAATGGGGTTCAGATCAGGTGAACAAGGAGGCCATGTCATTAGATTTTCTTCTTTTATACCCTTTCTTGCCAGCCACGCTGTGGAGTACTTGGACGCGTGTGATGGAGCATTGTCCTGCATAAAAAAACATGTTTTTCTTGAAGGATGCAGACTTCTTCCTGTACCACTGCTTGAAGAAGGTGTCTTCCAGAAACTGGCAGTAGGATTGGGAGTTGAGCTTGACTCCATCCTCAACCCAAAAAGGCCCCACAAGCTCATCTTTGATGATACCAGCCCAAACCAGTACTCCACCTCCACCTTGCTGGCGTCTGAGTCGGACTGGAGCTCTCTGCCCTTTACCAATCCAGCCACGGGCCCATCTATCTGGCCCATCAAGACTCACTCTTATTTCATCAGTCCATAAAACCTTAGAAAAATCAGTCTTGAGATATTTCTTGGCCCAGTCTTGACATTTCAGCTTGTGTGTCTTGTTCAGTGGTGGTCGTCTTTCAGCCTTTCTTACCTTGGCCATGTCTCTGAGTATTGCACACCTTGTGCTTTTGGGCACTCCAGTGATGTTGCAGCTCTGAAATATGAAAATTATTTTGCGCCTTGGTTTTTCCACACGCTTCTTGCGACCCTGTTGACTATTTTGAATGAAACGCTTGATTGTTCAATGATCACGCTTCAGAAGCTTTGTAATTTTAAGAGTGCTGCATCCCTCTGCAAGATATCTCACTATTTTTGACTTTTCTGAGCCTGTCAAGTCCTTCTTTTGACCCATTTTGCCAAAGGAAAGGAAGTTGCCTAACAATTATGCACACCTGATATAGGGTGTTGATGTCATTAGACCACACTCCTTCTCATTACAGAGATGCACATCACCTAATATGCTTAATTGGTAGTAGGCTTTCGAGCCTATACAGCTTGGAGTAAGACAACATGCATAAAGAGGATGATGTGGTCAAAATACTCATTTGCCTAATAATTCTGCACTCCCTGTATATATAGGCTTCTGAAACATTTCTGCCGGGATTCGCACTCCCAACCTTGTACATTAGAGGCAAGGATGTTAATCACTACAATATACAGCTACATGTTAACCTGCACAGAAATATGAAATAAGTCTTCTGCTGAATAGGAATACTCACTACATCAGAAACTTCTATGAGGTTTCTCTGACACAGTTTAACATTCAGCTTAATAGCTGAGTCAATAAAGTCCTTGCCTCTAATGTACAAGGTGTTTGGGAGTTCAAATCCTGGCAGAAACTTTTCAGAAAGAGATGCTAAATTAACTTAAATACACTGGCTCAAGCACATGCGGTGTTCGTGAGCATGCTCGATCAACACTAATAACTATGTCACATTGCAGTTCCTCTGGCTCTTTTTCCCTCCAGTCATATTCATACAGACATGCTGGCAACCTCTGTAATCCATTCCAAAGCAACAGCTTTATCTAGATAGTTGAGGTGGGTAATATTTCATATGCACTGTTATTCCAGGAACTTGTAACGATCTTTTTGTTTTGCTATTAAAAAGTATACTAGGTACGGAAATTGAGAAATTACAACATGCCACATCAGGCTTCAGAAACAAATCTTGATATTGCAAAAAGATATATTTTATGAGGAAATTTTTATTTGTGCTTCTTTTAATTTCCTGTATTTGTTAATACTAATAACATCAGTTGCCCTTGACATGTGTGTAATTACATATTGGATAGTCATGATGGGTGATTTTTTTCTTTTTTCTTTTTTTAATTTAAAGATAGATAATGCTGTAAGGATTTATAAGTGTCTTATCTTTACTGTGACCAGTGACTCAAATTTGACATTGTCTGTTCTCAAATAAAGGTTCAGATTAGTAGTATAACTTCTATATTATAAAAATCAACATCTGTCCATCTGTCATCTATAGGCATCCAAACGCCTAAACCGTAGGACACCAAATTTGGCACATAGGTACATCATGTGTCTGGGAAGGTTTTCATAAAGGTCTCAGCTCTCTAGGATGTACCATTCTTGAGACATTTTCAAAAAATGCAAATATGGCACCATCACATGACCCTTATTAGCCAATAGAAGCTCGCAGGTCCTTCAGTCTTCGTCTCACTAACATACACACAGTTTTACACCAGGTGCTATAACAACTCAGCCCTTTTTCTTCACTGTTATAGGTCACTGTTAAGGGGGTGGGTGCTGTGGAGCTCACAGTAAAAGGGTTGTGTGCTGTGAATTTATTTGTTTAAGGGGGTGCTGTGGAGGTCACAGGTAAAGGGGTAGAGTGCTGTGGAGGTCACTGTTTAGGGGAAGGTCACTGTTAAGGAGGTGGAGAGCTGTGGAGGTCACTGTTAAGGGGGTGGGGCACTGGAGGTCACAGTTAGGCTCCATTCAGATGTTCGTATGAATGGTCCGGATCCAATTATGGGGAAAGGGTGCGGGAACGGGTGCGGACCCATTGTGCACATGGTGCCAGCCATGTGCACATGTCCGGTGTCAGTGTTTTGCGGATCCGTAAAACACTTATGGATGTGTGAATAGACCCTAAAGGGGGCGGGTGCAGTGAAGATCACTGTTAAGGGGCAGGGGTGCTGTGGAGGTCACTGTAAAAGGGTGGGGCGCTGTGGATGTCACTGTTAAGGGATGGAGCACTGTGGATGTTTCTATTAAGGGAGCAGGGCACTGTGGAGGTCACTGTTATGGGGGACAGTTAGAAATAAAATAAACAGTTTGTAACTGCGAGGTATATAGGGCTACTAGAGATTGCCACATTTAAAAAAAGGTTTCTAAATCCACTGTCGGGTATTTAACTGACTTAGGACAAACCCAGATTTGAAACAAAAAAAACTGTAAAAAAAATATTTCACTAGTTCAGCATAAACAATGTTACGTTTATTCTATGGATACAAATGTGTAATAGGTTTGATCTACTTTCACATAATAAAAACACTTTTGGAAAAAAAATCATTATTGTATGCATCATTTAAGGAGTTTTAACCTTTTTCTTTATTTGACAGAGCTGTGTGAAGGCTTTTTTGTAGGATGAGTGGATGTTTTCATTTTTACTATTTTGTGTTACATATGACTCTTTGATCCCTTTTTATTTAGTTTTATGGTTGGTGAGCTGAATAAAAGAGCTGCACTTTGCCACTTGCTGTCCTCTCTCTGGAGAACCCAGGAGCCTTCTCAGCGAAGGCACAGACAGGGGAATGTCTAGACTCCATGCAGGACGATACAAGGCAGTAACAGACCAGACATGAAACAAGCAACTAGACACATACATGAAAATGTCTGTAAGACGACTCATGGCAGTCACAGACCAAACACCAGCCCAGAACATAGAACCCACACCAGACATAGAACCAGTAAATGAAGAAAGACCAGTCAACCTTGATGTCTTACTAGGTGGCCACAAAGACTGGACAGAAGGAAACACAGGTAAGGTGCATAGCTCCAGCACCCAACAAGGCTGGAGAACAACTGACTCCCTGACTTACAGCAACAGGATTAAATAGCACCTAGAAACCACACCCAGACCAAGACCTTAACGCCACAATAACCAGACAGGGAAAGGAACAAGCATACAAGGAGCAAAGCACACACAGGCTGCCAAAACTACACATCGCATCTGGAAACAAGCATACACGGCATTAACTGCAGCCAGTACACCAAAGCACAAAAGTGAGCAACATGGAACCCATGCCACATTGAACCACACAGAGACTGTGACATTAATGCTCCTTAAAATGGGACCCTCACAGCAGCCCACCCCCTTAACTTTGACCTTCAGAGAAGCCTGCCCCTTTAACAGTGAGTTCCACGCACGCCACCCCCTTGACAGTAAACTCCAAAAGGGCTCGTCCCCCTTAACAGTGACCTCTACAGCACTCGCCCCCTAACACTGACCATAAGTTACAGTCCCCTTAATAGAACCTCCACAGCGATTGCCCCTTTAACAGTGACTGCCATAGTACCCTGCTACCTTAAAAGTGACCTCAACTGTACCCTGCTCTGTTAACAGTGACCTCACAGTACCCCGCTGCCTTAACAGTGACCACACAGTACCCCGCTCTTCCTTTATTAGTGGCCTTCACAGTCGCTTGCTCCCTTAAATGGGTTGTCCGGGTTCAGAGCTGAACCCGGACATACATCCTTTTTCACCCAGGCAGCCCCACTGACTTGAGCATTGGAGCAGTTCACAGCATTTTCAAGAGTACCGGTGATGTATTGGGCTCTCCAAGGGGCTGCCAGAAAGCCCGGTGATGTCACCAGCACTGGTGGGCGGGCTTTAGCGCTGCCCCAGCCAGGAAGCTTCCGCCCAGCAGTGTGTTATTGTAAACAAGAGAGCCCGTGTCATGTGCGATCTAGCGCAGGGCAAGGGAGTACATCGGAGCAGGGGTGCTGCCTGGGTGAAAATAAGGGTACGGTATGTCCGGGTTCAGCTCTGAACCCGGACAACCCCTTTAACATTGACCTCCACAGTGCACGCCCTTTTAACAGTGACCTCCACAGCGGCCACACCTTTATTAGTGACCTCCACAGTACCCCGTCTCCTTAACAGTGATTTCCACAATAACCCGCCCCCTTAACTGTGACCTCCACAGCAGCTGCCACTTAAACAGTGACCTCCACAGTCCCCCGCCCCCTTAACAGTAACCTCCACAGCACCCATCCCTTTAACAGTGACCTCCATAGCAGTCGGTCCTTTACTTGACCTCCACAGTACCCTGTCTTGTTAACCTCCACAACAACCCGCTCCCCAACAGTGACCTCTACAGCACTCGCCCCCTAACACTGACCATA
Source organism: Bufo gargarizans (assembly GCF_014858855.1). NCBI lineage: Eukaryota > Metazoa > Chordata > Amphibia > Anura > Bufonidae > Bufo > Bufo gargarizans. The sequence continues at coordinate 632,485,722 of NC_058080.1, read as the reverse complement.
AGTTACAGTCCCCTTAATAGAACCTCCACAGCGATTGCCCCTTTAACAGTGACTGCCATAGTACCCTGCTACCTTAAAAGTGACCTCAACTGTACCCTGCTCTGTTAACAGTGACCTCACAGTACCCCGCTGCCTTAACAGTGACCACACAGTACCCCGCTCTTCCTTTATTAGTGGCCTTCACAGTCCCTTGCTCCCTTAAATGGGTTGTCCGGGTTCAGAGCTGAACCCGGACATACATCCTTTTTCACCCAGGCAGCCCCACTGACTTGAGCATTGGAGCAGTTCACAGCATTTTCAAGAGTACCGGTGATGTATTGGGCTCTCCAAGGGGCTGCCAGAAAGCCCGGTGATGTCACCAGCACTGATGGGCGGGCTTTAGCGCTGCCCCAGCCAGGAAGCTTCCGCCCAGCAGTGTGTTATTGTAAACAAGAGAGCCCGTGCCATGTGCGATCTAGCGCAGGGCAAGGGAGTACATCGGAGCATGAGATGCTCCGATGCCAACATCAGGGGTGCTGCCTGGGTGAAAATAAGGGTACGGTATGTCCGGGTTCAGCTCTGAACCCGGACAACCCCTTTAACATTGACCTCCACAGTGCACGCCCTTTTAACAGTGACCTCCACAGCGGCCACACCTTTATTAGTGACCTCCACAGTACTCCGTCTCCTTAACAGTGATTTCCACAATAACCCGCCCCCTTAACTGTGACCTCCACAGCAGCTGCCACTTAAACAGTGACCTCCACAGTCCCCCGCCCCCTTAACAGTAACCTCCACAGCACCCATCCCTTTAACAGTGACCTCCATAGCAGTCGGTCCTTTACTTGACCTCCACAGTACCCTGTCTTGTTAACCTCCACAACAACCCGCTCCCCAACAGTGACCTCTACAGTACCTTGCCCATTAACACTGACCTCCATAGCGGACTGTCCCCTTAACTGTGATCTCCACCATTCCCTTTAACAGTAACTGTCACAGTACCCTGCTGCCTTAAAAGTGACCCCCACCTCGACTGACCCTTTAATAGTGACCTCCACAGTCCCTTGCCTCCTTAACAGTAACCTCCACAGTGCCCGGCCCTTTAACCCCTTAGGGACACAGCCTTATTACACCTTAGGACCAGGCCATTTTTTGCAAATCTGACCAGTGTCACTTTAACCCTGGTTTCACACCTAGGCGTTTCTATGCGCGTTTTTGTCGCGCGTTTTTATGCGCGTTTTTTTAATAGTGAACGCGCGTTTGACGCGCGTTTGGGTGATTGACAGCAGTGTTGTCCAAAGAGTCTATGGCCCAAACGCGCGTCAAACGCGCCAAAAAAAGCTCCTGTACTTGTTTGAGCGTCGGGCGTTTTACAGCGCGATCGTACGCGCTGTAAAACGCCCAGGTGAGAACCATTCCCATAGGGAATCATTGGTTTCTCTGTGTTGAGCGTTTTACAGCGCGTAGGAACGCGCTGTAAAACGCTCAGGTCTGAACTTAGGGTTAGTGCTGATAACTTTAAAACGCTTTGACTTATCCAGGCCGTTCTGAGATTGTTTTTTCGTCACATATTGTACTTCATGACACTGGTAAAATGAAGTCAAAAAAATTATTTTTTTTGCACCAAAAAATACCTAATTTAACAAAAATTTGAAAAAATTAGCAAATTTCAAAGTTTCAGTTTCTCTACTTCTGTAATACATAGTAATACCCCTAAACATTGTGATAACTTTACATTCCCCATATGTCTACTTCATGTTTGAATTATTTTGGGAATGATATTTAATTTTTTGGGGATGTTACATGGCTTAGAAGTTTAGAAGCAAATCTTGAAATTTTTCAGAAATTTACAAAAACCCAATTTTTAGGGACCACTACAGCTCTGAAGTCACTTTGCGAGGCTTACATAATAGAAACCACCCAAAAATGACCCCATTCTATAAACTAAACCCATCAAGGTATTCAAAACTGATTTTACAAACTTCGTTAACCCTTTAGGTGTTGCACAAGAGTTATTGGCAAATTGGGATGAAATTTGAGAATTTAATTTTCTTGCCTAATTTTCAATTTTAACCAATTTTTTTCCACTAACAAAGCAAGGGTTAACAGCCAAACAAGACTGTATCTTTATTGCCCTGACTCTGCCGTTTACAGAAACACCCCATATGTTGCCGTAAACTACTGTACGGCCACACAGCGGGGCGTAGAGTGAAAGGTGCGCCATATGGTTTTTGGAAGGCAGGTTTTGCTGGACTGGTTTTTTGACACCATGTCTCATTTGAAGCCCCCTGATGCAACCCTAGAGTAGAAACTCCATAAAAGTGACCCCATCTAAGAAACTACACCCCTCAAGGTATTCAAAACTGATTTTACAAACTTCGTTAACCCTTTAGGTGTTGCACAAGAGTTATTGGCAAATGGGGATGAAATTTGAGAATTAAATTTTTTTGCCTAATTTTCCATTTTAACCCATTTTTTCCACTAACAAAGCAAGGGTTAACAGCCAAACAAGACTGTATATTTATTGCCCTGACTCTGCCGTTTTCAGAAACACCCCATAAGTGGCTGTAAACTACTGTACGGATACACAGCGGGGCGTAGAGTGAAAGGTGCGCCATATGGTTTTTGGAAGCCAGATTTTGCTGAACAGTTTTTTTGATACCATGTCCCATTTGAAGCCCCCCTGAGGCACCCCTAGAGTAGAAACTCCATAAAAGTGACCCCATCTAAAAAACTACACCCCTCAAGGTATTCAAAACTGATTTTACATACGTTTTTAACCATTTAGGTGTTGCACAAGATTTAATGGAAAATAGAGATACAATTTCCAAATTTCACTTTTTTGGCAGATTTTCCATTTTAATATTTTTTTTCCAGTTACAAAGCAAGGGTTAACAGCCAAACAAAACTCAATATTTATGGTCCTAATTCTGTAGTTTACAGAAACACCCCATATGTGGTCGTAAACTGCTGTACGGGCACACGGCAGGGCGCAGAAGGAAAGGAATGCTTTTTGGAAGGCAGATTTTGCTGGACTGTTTGTTTTTTACACCATGTCCTATTTGAAGCCCCCCTGAAGCCCCCCTGAGAAACTCTAAAAAAGTGACCCCATTTTAGAAACTATGGGATAGGGTGGCAGTGTTGTTGGTACTAGTTTAGGGTACATATGATTTTTGGTTGCTCTATATTACACTTTTTGTGCGGCAAGGTAACAAGAAATACCTTTTTGGCACAGTTTTTTTTTTTTTGTTATTTACAACATTCATCTGACAGGTTATATCATGTGGTAATTTTATAGAGCAGGTTGTCACGGACGCGGCGATACCTAATATGTATACAATTTTTTTTATTTATGTAAGTTTTACACAATGATTTCATTTTTAAAACAAAAAAAGTTTTAGTTTCTCCATAGTCTAAGAGCCATAGTTTTTTCAGTTTTTGGGCGATTATCTTAAGTAGGGTCTCATTTTTTTGCGGGATGAGATGACAGTTTAATTGGCACTATTTTGTGGTGCATATGATTTTTTGATCGCTTGCTATTACACTTTTTGTGACACTTTTTTTACACCGTTTTTATTTTTATTTTTTTACGGTGGTCACCTGAGGGGTTAGGTCATGTGATATTTTTATAGAGCCGGTCGATACGGACGCGGCAATACCTAATATGTATACTTTTTTTTAATTTATGTAAGTTTTACACAATGATTTCATTGTGGAAACAAAAAAAATTATGTTTTAGTGTTTCCATAGTCTAAGAGCCATAGTTTTTTCAGTTTTTGGGCGATTATCTTAGGTAGGGTCTCATTTTTTGCGGGATGAGATGACGGTTTGATTGTTACAATTTTGGCGTACATGCGACTTTTTTGATCACTTTTATTACCTTTTTTTGGGAAGTAAGGTGGGCAAAATTTCAATTTCATCATAGTTTTTAATTTTTTTATTTTTATGGCGTTCACCGTTCGGGTAAAGTAACATGACCGTTTTATAGTTCAGGTCGTTATGGACGCGGCGATACCAAACATGTGTAGGGAATTTTATTTTTTTCATTTTTAATCAGTGATAAATGTGTTTTTTTATTTTTACTTTTTTTTCACATTTTTTTTTACTTTTTTTTACCCAGACCCACTTGGTTCTTGAAGATCCAGTGGGTCTGATGTCTGTATAATACAGTACAGTACAATATATAGTACTGTACTGTATTTTACTTACACTGAACTGATCTATGTCTTTAGCATAGATCTGTTCAGCACCATGGACAGCAGGACGCCTGAGCAGGCGTCCTGTTGCCATGGGAACCTTCCCCGTCTGCCACAACTTCGCAGACGGGGAAGGGTGAGGACGGGGCTTCGGGGGGCTGCCTGGGAGCTCTCTCCCTCTCCATTCGGGGGGGCTGCAAAGGCACAGCAGCCCCCCGATCGGAGAGGGAGGGAGCTCCCTGCGCTGTTAACCATGTTTCCATACAGCGGTCCGTATGCATGCTGGGAGTTGTAGTTTCACAACAGCTGGAGAGCCGGAGGTTGCCTACCCCTGGTCTAGGCAATTTTCTGCTGGGAACCTAGCATTCCTGTGGATGGTATTTTGTCACATACCACTGTCCCTTACATTCATTTTTTGCACAAATTTATGTTTACCTGTAGTTAAACAAACATTTGATATGTCATTGTGACACATCAAAGGTTTCGATTAGAGGTGAGCAAAGTTCTATTCAGTCACTTTGCCAAATTTCTCCAAGAAATTTGCTTTGTTACAAATAAATTCATACAAAGTGCATTCGTGTGTATTTTGTGCAACATTTATAGTTAGTCTTTTCTGGTAGTGAAACAGTTACTGTTCTTCAGTATGACAGGCAAGTCTCATATATGGACGTGCGCATCATCACTAATCCCTAGCTAAACCAAAAGAAAAGTGTACAGCAGCCTCCAGTAAAAAAAAAAAATATATTTTTTTTTTAAAGCGCTGCGCGACCCTGTTAGTCCTGTGTCCCAATGACTGTTCAGTGGAACAAAATAAGGACATGGAGGCAGTACCAATAAAGTAGTAGAGAGAAAAAATGTTATTTTAATCCATGTTGCGGCAGTGCAAACACATGCTTTTGAATCCCTTCTGTTAGCTGTAGAGTGACTTTGCGTCACTATTAGGCTTAGTTCACACTTCACTTATTTGGTCAGTTATTCTCATCAGTTATTGTCAGCCCAAAGCAGGTGTGGGTAAAAAAAACACAGAACAAGTACATATCTATTCATGATACCTAATCTGAGAGTAAGCTTGGGTTCTGAATATGGCTCACAATAAGTGATGAAAATAACTGACCAAAAAACTGAAGTGTGAACTCAGCCTTACAGGTCACTGTTAGAGTCAAGTCTAATTATTCAGAGTAGACTTGACCATGCAGTGGTCCAAGATTCAAGTAGTGGCCCCATGATAGTGGGGAGGGTGTCAGCAGAAAGACTGTGTTCATTTCACTATTTATTTTTCCAGTCTTCTGATCCATCAGAAGAACAACCAAAAACAGGTGGATCCTGTATTTTGAGCATCTGCCTTCAAACCATCAGTATTTGGTCAGAATTTGATCAGTATTTATAAGGCAAAAACAGAAGTGGGTCCAAAACAGAGATGAAATGTTAAGAAAATATTTGCATCTGTTCTGTGTTTTGGACCCACTCCTGCTTTTGGCTTCCAAATCATGATCAAATCCAGATGTAAAATACTGATAGAGGCATCATGCTCAATTTGCATGAGTTTTGGCCATTTTCGTGCCAGAAATCTGTTTTATTCAGATGAAAAAGAAGTCCTGCATGCATGGCTTCTATCGCACGGTTAGAATTTGGTCAGTTTTTTGTCTCAGTATTTGATCAGTATTGGCAAGGTAAAAACAAGAGTGGGTCCAAAACGAACATAACATGCCATAGAAATGTTTGCATTTCTTCTGTGTTTTGGACCCACTATAGTTTTTAGCTTCCAAATCATATTCAAAACCTGAAGCAAAATACTAACTGTGTGATAGAGGTCTTATAGATGCTCAAACAACAGGAACATTTTTTTATTTTTATTTTTCTGTTCTGACATATCAGAAAAATGGAAAAATAAATGGTAATGTCAGACTGGTGAGGGCTGCAACAGCATAAAGAGTCATAATAGTGGCCCTGGATCAGAGTTGTGAGGGTGGAAACAGCATGAAGAGTCACAATAGTGGCTCAGGAACAGACTGGTGAGGGTGGCAACAGCATGAAGAGTCATAATAGTCCCATGAAACAGAGTGTGGGGGGGAGGGGCAACAGCAGTGGCAGTAACAGCACAAGATGGTGGCAGATAACAGTGGGAGCATATGGCAGTAGAAGCATCAGGCATGTGGCATCAGGCAGGTTAGAGCATCAGAATAGTGGCTGCAGTACGTGGGCAGAGGTAACTGGCCATTTGTCATATTGTTCCAGTGTGGCAGCACACCACAGTCAGAACATTACTGCCAGAATGATCTAGTCTACGGTATCAGGCACTATTGTCTGGAAATCTGACTCATTTTTACAAAGGTTAGTCTCTCAACATTTTGTGTTGAAAGGCGAGTTCTCTTTGGTGTAACTATGCCACCCCCCCCCCCCCCCCGCACTAAACAAGTGCGCTGATGCCACACTTCTGGCCAGGTAGAAGTGTCAGGGGACAGTCTAGGTATGCCACCACCTGTTCAGGTTCTCCTCCATGTCCTGCTGCTTCTAGGTAGTGTCTTCAGTAGGCGGCTGAAGAAAACTGCTCATCAGTTGCTGCTGATGGAGCTGGTGCTGCTTCTGCCCCCCTCCCCAGCAGCCATGGTAGTGGAACATGAACTAAAAGGGTCCCCCTGGTTAGGCTTTCATGAGGATGGGCAATGGCGCACGTAGACAGCGAACAAATGACTACAAAGTATGTCTCTGCCAAATGGTGATAATGTGACTGTCACTACACAAGCAACTCAACATACATCAGGCCATTTCCACAAGGGACTCAGATGGACTCCCTGTCTCCATCTCCACTGCATATTGCCACAGTCTGTCGGGGTCATCTGTGTCATCTTCGTTGACGCTCTCTAGCTCCTCCTGCTTCTCCCCTGTCACTTGAGGAGATAAACCACCTTCTGTATAAATTTCCTGGGCGTTTATGTCCTCCTTCTCTTCCTCCTGTGCCAGTTCAGCCTCCACAGGCTGGTCATGAGATGTAGGCACCAGGGAGGGGCCCTTGTCATCATGGATAAGGCTGATTATATGTCTGAGATCAGGAGGCAATTATCAGATACTGAAACATACGAGATACTATCTAGGGATCCCACTATACAGATACAGGAGATCATTTCTAATACAGTCAAGACTTACACACAATCAGGGGTAATTGACCCCAAGACCGTAACATTCTTGACCAAATACGATCCTATCACTCCTGTTTTCTACACATTGAGTCTAGTTAATCCCCCGATAGTTGCCTCAGCGACTCCATTTTTTCCCCCCTAGCTATTTACTTGGAGAAAATCCTCACACCTTTGATCCAGACATCCAGATCCTTTTTACTGGACACCACAGATTTTCTCAGTAAACTACAAGGTTCAGATATGACATCAGGCTGTACCTTATTGACATTAGATGTGAATAGTCTATACACATCTATAACACATGAAAGAGGTATACAGGCCACGACTAGACTACTACAAAACCGCTCCAATTTGGATATCACACAACAACAGTTCTGTCTAAAACTCCTTGAAATTATCTTCACTAAGAATTTCTTCCTGTTTGTGGACACTTATTATGGCCAGAAGAAGGAGACCGCTATGGGGTCTAATGTGGCCCCCCCATATGCTAATGCATATATGACAGCATTCGAGGAAGATTATGTGTAAACACATCCTCTATTTTGCAAACATGACAGTGTATGATTTCGTTTTATTGATGATATCTTCTGTATATGGAAGGGTCCAATATCCACAATATATGATTTCACCAGAGATTTAAACCAGGTACACAATGGACTTGGTTTTACTCTACATACCAGTCAAGAGGAAATTAGTTTTCTTGACACATTGGTCAGAATTGACCACATGGGAACCCTGACCATAGATCTCTATAATAAACCCACTGACCGCAATAGTCTCCTGCACTACAGTAGCTGTCACCCCAGAGCCACAAAAGAATCTCTACCACGTTCACAATATACATGGATAGACCGCATTGTCACTGAAGATACAACTAAAAATTTGAGATTCCAAAACATGACAGAGAAATTCTTAGATAGGGGTTACCCACACACGACTCTACACCTGACCAAACAGTATAACTGCAACAGAATAGCATGTGTAACCACGTATCATCCCTTGATGCTGGTCGCTACTGGCCAAAGCATATCCTGAGGTGAAAGAATTCCATCAGCCACCATTATTAAACTGTTACAAGAGATCATCCAACATTAGGGATAAATTAGTCAAGGCTGACATTGGTATCTATACCCCTGTCTACACTGCGCTCAATGCTCAAGTGTAATCAAGGGAGAATATGCCACACACCCACGCACGGGACAGACCCTTCCAATTAAGGGATTCTTTACTTGTGATTCCAGCTTTGTAGTCTATTTATTAAAATGTCCATGTGGCCTCGCATATGTTGGCGAAACAACGCAACATATTAGAGACCGAATAAGCAAGCAAAAGTCCACCATCAGACTTGGCCAAACGTTACTGCCTATTCCATATACTTTTTCTACAATAAAACACTAGGTCTCCCAATTACTGTATCAGATTCTGGAACAAGTTGATCCACCCAGAAGAGGAGGAAATTGAATACTCCTTTTAAAACAGAGAGTGGCTTTCTGGATCCACAAATTGGGAACTCTTTCACTGCACGGTCTCAATTGCGAATGTGATTTTTTCCTTAATGCCTAACTCATCTTGCATGGTTATACATGATATGTACATGATCTAATACTACCTTATTGTAGTTTTTCCACAGACTCACTGATTTTCTAGCCACAACTAGTAAGGGTGAGAAAAGCGACCCCCCTCCTTGTTTTCCCATTCCTTCCCATACCCTGCCCTTTCCTCCCCTTCCTTTCCTTTCCTTTCTCCTACTTTCTCCCCTTTCCTCCCTTTTTCGTTCTCCTTTTCCAGTAGCATATCTATATTTCTATATTTACATACATAGGTTATCCATAAGGCCATTTACTTTCTATATTCAATCTTCTATTTGACAAGTGGACAGCTGACATTCCACATTAATGTTTACTAAGAGTGGCAATGTCCTTGAATATGACTATTCTGATGCAGTATATATATATTCATAATGTCCACACTCGGATGCTATTCCTGGGAAGCAGGGTACGCTGTTGGAACGCAAATCCGGGCCACTTCCACACACATGACATCCTTTTGGAACGCATCCTGATGTCCCGGATGTCACATAAGGCCCGATCACATGACCGGAACGATTTCCGGCCTGCACATTCTAGAAATATGGCGTGTACACTTGCACGGCGCATATCCAGCGCCCTGCCGATTACCCCGCATGCCTTACAGGTACCTAATTTCTGCCTTCTTTTTCAGGAACATCCCTCTCCTTTTCCGAAGGATTATGTGAAATTGATACACTTCTGACAGCTTGAGCTGTTCAAGGGTTGTTGCCTGTGCATTATATATTATAGGAGAACTCCTTTATAATCATGGAAAATATAATCCACTTGCTGACAGAGCCTACCATCATCCTTAATCATGTACAATTTTGATTTTTACAATTTATACCATTCCTAATCATGTACATTATAATTTAAGTATGTTTATTTACGTCCATAATCACCTGTAATTATGTATATATGATATACCACCTGATACTGATCAATTTATTCTTCTATGCACTACGTATAGCCAGTTTTCTTTATATTTATATTATTTATAATGTTTATCGATTTTGACCGCTGAGGAAAAAATTGACCGCTGAGGAAGGTCCATTTGAGACTGAAACATCCGGTCAGCTTTCTTTATTTTCTTAATTTTGGTGACAATTGGGCAACTGGAATATGAAAATAATGCATGAATACATTTCTTCTTAAACTCAACAAAAATCTGAATCAATGTCTACCATATGTAATGTGGCAATCTTAGCCTTTTTCTGGCACCAGAACTTTCAGAGTGCGGTTCTCCATTTATCTTCATCAATATTTTTTTACATTGTGAAGAACTTTGACCCATGACATATAAATCAGGTGGTACAGGACAGCCAATTGAGATGTTTTAGCACATAGACAAACCCCACCCTTTAAAAAAAACATGAGCTGGCAGCCATTTTATATTAATTTTATTGCCAGTGTAAGGAGAGGTTGCCGTGGGGAGCAGGGACAGACTGTTAGGAACACAAAACGCTAGCTAATAGGGCCACAAAAGTCCTTTTAAGGACTGGTATAGGTGTGATATCGATAAGTGTGACTTACTGAGGGGTGTAATATACTTAAAATATACTTTCTAACATAGAAAGTATATTATAGTGCAATTGTATTGTGCAGCAGTTGTGCGCGGTTCTGCTGCGATACTGCAGCTATACAGAGTGCCAAACGCTATTGTAACAAATAATTTCTACTGGTGCGATATACCAGTTGCCCCACCAAAAAAGTGATTGAAGCAGGGGTGTTATATACCAATAATATACTTTCTATATAGTGCATTTGGGTAGTGCAGCATTTGTTTGCGGTTTTGCTGCATTACCGCAGCTACACAGAGTGACAAACGCAATTGGAACAAATAATTTCTACTGGTGTGATTTACTAGTTTCCTCCCAAAAAACTGATTGAAGCAGGGGTGTTATATACCAATAATATACTTTCTATATAGTGCATTTGGGTAGTGCAGCATTTGATTGCGGTTTTGCTGCATTACCGCATCTACACAGAGTGAAAAACGCTATTGGAACCAATAATTTCTACTGGTGTGATTTACCAGTTGCTCCCCCCAAAAAATTGATTGAGGCAGGGGTGTGATATACCTTCTTCCACAAATACTGCTCTTCTATAGGGACTTTTGTCACAGGGTCATGTATCGCACCCCTCAATCAGAATTTTGTGGAAACAGGTATATAGAACACCTGAATCAATATTTGGTGGAAGCAGGTATATCACACTCCTCAATCTGTATTTTGTGGAAGTAGGTATATCAAACCCCTTTATCAGAATTTTGTGGAAACTGGTAAATCCCACCCGTCAATCAGTATTTTGTGGAAGCAGGTATATAGAACCCCTTAATCAGTATTTTGTAGAAGCAGGTATATCGCACTCTTCAATCAGTATTTTGTGAAAGCAGGTATATAGAACCCCTTAATCAGTATTTTGTAGAAGCAGGTATATCGCACTCTTCAATCAGTATTTTGTGAAAGCAGGTATATAGAACCCCTTAATCAGTATTATGTAGAAGCAGGTATATTGCACCCCTCAATCAGTATTTTGTGATGACAGGTATATCAAACCGGCATGCAATATATGCATGAGGTTTGTACCTAGAATAAAATATATTATATAGTGCAGTGAGTGGCGGGTAAAGAAAAATGCAATTGCTGATGTACCTTATAACTTGTCTTCCCCGCCGTACCACACATTCCTACAGCGTTCACTTTCCAAAACAGCGCTTCTGTGCTGGAGTTTGTGTGTTTTTGTTGCGAGTCCAGGCTCTCACCACTAGTAGGTACGTTTTTTCAGGTTAACAGCATATGCCCAGGCCAGTGACACGATGCTTTGTAGAAAGTAGTAGGCTAGTTGCGCTTGTTCAAAGCACTAGTGACGTCACTCCTGCAGCTACTGAATGCTGCAGATGCCAAAAAAACTCCAACGTACTGTATTTCGGACAGACGCTGTACTTCCTCAGGGAGTATTACAGGGCTCTTCTAGTGCTCCCTGTTTATGCGCTCCATAGGTACTCCTTTTTAACCCCTACAGTGCTGTCTTACTCAAATGCAAAGAGCTCTATTTCAGTATTTAGGCCGTTTGGTATCAAGGAATCTATATTAAAAATCCATTTTAATTCGGCTCCAGACATTTCTTTAATGAAATCTCTGCCCTTTTATTCTTTCTAACCAATTCCACTCCACAAAAATTACAGCCAGATAAATTCCCATTATGTTTCTCTCTGTAGTGACGTGATAGAGGATGTCCTTCATGTTTTCGCTGTATGTTATATATATATGTTCCCCTATCCTTTTCTTCAGTTGTTTCTTTGTATGGCCAACATATATTTTGTTGCAAGGGCAGGTTATTATATATACCGTAGTACCGCTACTGTTGCAGACTATAAATTGCTTGATGTCTTGCCTGTATGAATTTACTGTGCTTTCTACATTTGTTGTAATTGTGTTGTCCCGTAATTTCTTACATTCCATGCATTTTTTACACGGGTAAAATCTACATAATTGGCCTTATTTTTTATCCTGTTTCCCCTGGCCATTTTGTGTTCCTGTACATTTACTCGTGGATGCAATTAAATTCCCAATGTTTCTAGCCTTGTAGAATACAAATTTCGGCTCTACTGGGATAAATTCCCCAATTACTTTATCCCCCATAAGGGTGTTCCAATGCTTTTTGATTATTCTTCTGAACTGTGGCGCTTGGCTATTATAGGGTATAATTAGTGAGGGAATTGATATTTTTTCTTCTTCTGTTCCTTTTATTATCTCTTTCTCTTTCAGTAAATTTTGTCTGTTCAATTGGCCTATTTCTATCCTTTGTTGCATTAATTTTCCTTTCTCATAGCCTTTATATTCAAATTTCTTTTGCATAAATTCTGCCTACCTCTCATATTCTTCTTTTTCTGTACAGTTTCTTTTAATCCTTAAAAATTGACTCATTGGGACATTCTCTAACCAGCGTGGTTAATGACAACTCTCCCTAGCAATAAAACTATTTGCATCGGTGGGCTTGTTAAACGTTTTTGTATAAATCCTACCTCCTTCGATATATATTAATAAATCCCCCAAAGTTTTTTTCTTTATCACTAAAAGTTGGGGTAAACTCTAAATAAAATTCATTTTTATTAATATCTATTAAAAATTCTTGCCATTTATCTCAATTTAAGGAAATTCCCAAAATACACTTTTTTAAAGGAAAAATTTAGTTTTGAAGTCACTTTGTAAGTCTTACACAGTAGAAACCACCCATAAATGTCCCCATTTTAGAAACTACAACCCACAAGTTATTCAAAACCAATCTTACAAATGTGGTTGGTTAGCTCTTTATATTTTTCACAACAATAAAAGGAAAATAGAAAGGATTATTTTATTTTTTTTACAGATTTTACATTTTAATTTATTTTTTTCCTGTACGGCAGAAAGGTTAAAAGGAAAACAAACCTTAATATTAATTACCCTGATTCTGTAGTTTACTGTGGTCATAAGCTGCTGTATGGGCTCATAGCAGGGCTCATAAGGAAATGAATACATATGGTTTTACTGAAATGGTTTTTGAAGGCACATTATGGTACTCCCTCAGTAGATCCCCCCCCCTCCAAAATAGCCCATTTTGGAAACTACACCCCCAAAGGAATCTATTGAGGGGTGTACTGACCACTAGAAACACTTGGGTGTGAAAATACAAATTTTCATTTATTCAAAAAAAAAGTTGCATAAGCTCCCCTTTTTTATTATTACAAGTGGTAACAGGAGAAAAAGCACCATGCATTTTGTTAAGTATTTTTTCCTGAACACGGAAGACCATATGTAGTCGTAAATATCTGTTTGGACACACGGCAGGAATCAGAAGAGAAGGAGAGCCATATGGTTTTGGAAGGCAGATTTTAGTGGAAAGGTTTACTGGTGCCATGTTGCTATCAGTCTCTGGATACCAGTACAGCCATTTTCTCACAACCATACATTTTATTTTTCACTCAATGGAGCTTTATTATTGGTTCTATTATGAGGTACATACAACTTGTTGATCACTTTTTATTTAGCTTTTTGCGAAGCAGAATAAAAATGAGGCGGCAACTCTGCCATTGCTTTTTGGGATTTTTTATTGGGATGAAGACTGTGCAGGAAATGACACATTTTATTTATTCTGCTGGTCAGTACAGTATTTTTTTATTTGTTTGTCAATCATCTTGCATAGGGGCTTATTTTTGCGGGGTGAGGAGAGGTTTTCAGTGGTACCATTGTGGGGTACATTGTACTTTTTGATCACTAGCTACTACACTTTTTGTAAGTCATAGTAAGCAAAAATGGCTATTTTGGTGCAGGTTTTATTTTTTGTCAGCATTTATCTGACAGAGTAAATCATTTTTAAAGAGCCAGTCATTACGGATGGGACAATACCTAATATGTCTGTTTTTCTTCTTTTTTTTTTTTACCATTTTATATGTGTTTATTATGGGAAAGGGCTTTTTAACTTTTTTACTTTTGACCCACTGTGGGACTTTTGGGGGACTAATTCCCTCTACAATGCATTACAATACGTGTGTATTGTAATGCTTTGACCTTCAGTGTATTACCATTGTAAGGGTACTTTCCCACTTGCGGAAGAGTGATCCGGCAGGCAGTTCCGTCGCTGGAACTGCCTGCCGGATCCGGCAAAACGTATGCCAACTGATGGCATTTGTAAGACTGATCGGGATCCTGATCCATCTTACAAATGCATTGAAATGCCGGATCCGTCTTTCTGGTGTCATCTGGAAAAACTGATCCGGTATTTAATTTTTTTCACCTTTTTTTCAATCTGCGCATGTGCATACCGGAAGGACGGATTCGCCATTGCGGTATTTTAAGTGCCGGATACGGCAATAATACATTCCTATGGAAAAAAAATGCCAATCCGGCATTCAGGCAAGTGTTTAGTTTTTTGGGCTGGAGATAAAACCTCATCATGCTGCAGTATTATCTCTGTCCTGATCAGTCAAAAAGACTGAGCTGAAGACATCCTGATGCATCCTGAACGGAATGCTCTCCATTCAGAATGCATGGGGATAAAACTGATCAGTTCTTTTCTGGTATAGGGCCCCTAGGACGGAACTTTATGAAGGAAAAGAAAAGCGCTAGTGTGAAAGTACCCTAATACACTGACAGCCTGCCTGTGACACCCAGCCAACATGTTTTTGCCAATCACCTCCTCTATTGACTCTTTTCACACCATGGAACCTAAAAAAATCCAAAACTCCTGTATGTTCCTCGACAAAGTGTTTAGCCACTTCTGATGCTTTGTTCTTATTTTTACTAATGTCATATATGTGTTCTGCTATTGTAGTTTCAAGTTTTCTAATAGTACAGTCTATGTAGGAATTTTGATATGCAGCACAAAAAAAAACTATAGATGGTATGATCTGTATCGCAATTTAAAAAAAAACTTTTATTGTATGTGTTTCACCAACATTAATTGAGGAGAAAGCGTTCATTCTAATACTGGCATATTTAAATACCGTACATCTACAAAACTAGGTGCTAAAATGTCTCCAAGTGTTCGACCTTGTTTTGCCACAACCTTTACATTAGAAGAAAAAATGTTGTTGAAAATCTCATCTTTATGCTGAATAGGAAAATATTTATAAAAATGCTTTTTATGTCTTTAAAATGTTAACTATAGCGTGTGGAAAAAACAATAGGGGCAATTTCTGTTTGAATGGTGTTACGATCCGGCAGCAACACAGAATTAGTTTTTAATTCAAAACCCATTTTTTTGCATCCTCTTTTTTAAAACGTTTATCTATCTGTACATGCCATGGTATAAGTATCAGCAGTATTACAAATCCTTTTTGCCCTCATGTATTATCCAACTGACATTGATTTAATTGTATGCTATGGATCACAGCTGCATGTTTCAAGGATCGTATTACCAGAAAAACGTTTGCTGTACAGTAATGTGGGTACTCGTTAAATGTGTATATCTCCTGTGAATTTTATATTTAATGTATTATTATTGAGTTGTCACACTGACCTGTCACACAATCAGTATTTTGTCAACGTACCATCCATACCATAACTAAAAGTGAAGTGTACCACAACTACACTTTTCAAAAAGGTGCTGTGTATATAAAATTCTCCTTCCACCAGGCCATACATAAATTAGCGAAGGTGGGGGAGAACATTGACCCCACTGGGCTTAGTTGTCTACAAGTAGTATTTCTTATAAAAAATAAAAAAAACATATTTGCATATCTTTGGGTTTTTGAGAAACATACTCAAATTAACTTTTCTGGAAAAAAAAGGGTAAAGGCAAGCTCACATCTGCATTGGGGGCTCTGGTTCAGGGCCTCTATTGCAGATTCTGTTAAGACCAGACGAAAGAGTCCTGCATGCATTCTGTGGGTTAATACAATTTTGGTGATACCAAATTTATACAGATTTTTTCCTATTTTATTGCTTTCGCTCACTAAACTCACTATTTATTTAAAAAAAATTGTATTTGCATTGGCAACATCCACAGCATTTTTTTTAATTTTTCCTTCACTGTAGCTGCCTGAGGGCTTGCCTTTTGCAGGACAGACTGTAGTTTTTATTGGTACTATTTTGGAGTACACATGACTTTTTATGTCACTTTATATGTCATTTTTTGGGCTGTGAGGTTGGCAAAAATTGCAATTGAGTATTTTATTTTTATTTTTATAGGGTTCTCCATGCAGTATTTACAATGTGATAACTCTGATGGATTGCAGGATGGTCTGTAACCATGGAAACGAGCAGTGTATAATATGATGGAAAAATTATTCCAGCCAACAAAGGAAGCAATATGGGCAATCACAATACATTAGTAAGTTGCTTGTATTAACTTTCTCTACATGTTAAATGCCACTTGCTAAAGTGAGACAACCCTTTTAAAAGGTCCAGAGGCCTTTGGATGCCATACAACCATTGGGGGTTCTGTGATTGCATTGTGGGGGCATGATTAGGAAGAGAGGGAGCTCCCTCCCTCTGTAAACCCCTTAGATGCTATGGTTCCTACTGACTGCAGCACCTAAGGGGTAAAATGGCTGAGATCACTTTCAGCAATGAGCTTAGCCATTGAAGCAGGGTGTCAGCTGCTGTATGTTATAAAGGTGAGTTTACAAATTGATTATTTGTTCTGCAATTTCAGTTGTGGAATGTGCCATGAAATTCCATGTACAACAACAAAGTACTGTACAATATTAGTAAATGAAGTTCCACAGACCACATTCATTAACTCACAGCATAACAAAACCACAATGAATTCAAGGCACGCTGCAGATTTTCAATACCTGACAGTTTGCTGACCCCACCTACTAGTGTTGGACCCACCTTCTGCCAATTCTGACCCACCTACAGCATGGGGACACTTTTTGATTTTTTCTGAAGGACACTTAAAAGGCTATGTTCACCTTCGGGGGCAATTTTTTTATTTCATTTTACTCATTTTGGGCTAAAAAAAAATCTTTTTTTTTTTCAAATGGCCATTATTAAATATAATGAGCCGTTCTGTCACAAAGGGTTAACTCTAGCTGTGTGCATCAAATAAACCTTACATTGAAATTAAGATATCATAAACACTTATTTAAGCAACATTAGATAAGGCCTGAGCTACAATGATTGCTTAGAATATCAGAGATAAGGAGCCCATCAGGTGAGCTGGCTGACAGAGCAGAGAGAAATTCAAATCCTTCTATTAGAGCAGGGATGCTCAACCTGCAGCCCTCCAGCTGTTGTAAAACTACAAATCCCATCAAGCCCTGCTGTAGGCTGATAGCTGTAGGCTGTCTGGGCATGCTAGGAGTTGTAGTTTTGCAACAGCTGGAGGGCCGCAGGTTGGGTATCCCTGTACTAGAGCATCTCAGCCCTGTGCAGGGAAAAGGGCTCATCATTTTTAATAAAGTCCCATTTAAATAAATTATTTTTATCTCAAAATTAGCCCTCAAAGGAGTACATAGCCTTAAAATTCGCAGTCTTCCCCTGCCCATGTAATCATGTGGCAGCACAAGTTTTTCATTGCTTGCTCTACCAGGTGAAATATGATGCCAACTACATGAGTA
Source organism: Bufo gargarizans (assembly GCF_014858855.1). Taxonomy (NCBI): domain Eukaryota; kingdom Metazoa; phylum Chordata; class Amphibia; order Anura; family Bufonidae; genus Bufo; species Bufo gargarizans. Next base: position 632,467,796 of record NC_058080.1, on the reverse strand, counting down.
TTAAAGAGCAAATGTTACGTTTTATCGTACATCTGGAAAGGAACTTGACATGTTATCATCTCACAAACACACACACGCCACGCCAGCTTACATTGAGATGCATCATTTCTCTAAGTAATATAGTGTGCATAACTCCTTCAAGTATAAGAATATTTGCTGCCAGAAATTCCCTCTTCCCAACTAAGTTAACTGAGTGTACTTCTACATGTCATAAACGTGGATTGCACCATTCATCTTCTCAATGTATTCAGTTTGAGAAATAATAGAGTTTTGTATTTATTGTTGTTTCTTATTCAAGCAATAATCCATGTCAGAAAGAAAACAGAGAGGAATATCAATCAGCTTGTATATGAATTGAGTTTAAAGGAATGAAAAGAGAAAAACAATAGTCATGCAAAGGGAAAGATGTATCATTGTCGTTCAATTCATTGAACTTACAACTCATTTATAATACGGGAATTGCAAGAACACTAAGATCAAAATAAAGAGCACTTTTTCCTCTTTGTTATCTATGTTTAGTTATATTATGCAACAAACATTGCATAGTTCTGGATTTGCATAAAAATGCATTGCTAATGTCAGAAATCAGAGTGGAGGTACCCCATGAGTAGACAGGTTGTTAACCAAAGATGGGCTTAAAGGGGTCATCCTGCCATTTATATTGATGATCTATCGTCATGATAGGTCATCAATATCTGATCAGCTGTTTGAAGAGTGAGTACTTGCAATTACACTATGTCACCGCTCCAGCGGCGATGACGGGTAGTGTAGTGAAGCTGATCACTGGGAGTGCTAGGTGTCGGACCCCCGACGATCAGATATTGATGACCTATCCTGACAATAGGTGGGGCTAAAGTGCACATGAATGCTACTCCCAGGATAAAAAAGACGAAAAAGAACAGGAGGCAGAGCCTCATGTGTGGTGCTGTTTCATTAAGGTAGCAGCAAAAGAGATAATTGTGCTTACCATGTGCTGTAGAGCTTTGCTGATGTTGCCCGATCAGCATACGGGATGCCTGCGCTGCTGCCTAGGTTCCTACCCGTGCTGTGGATATGGTGGTCGGGATTAGTGATCAATACAGTAGAAGAAAAAAAGATGGAACCTCTGTATCTGAGCTGTCAGCAGGAGTCTTGATCCAGGTAGGTATTAGTCAAAGGAATTTTATTTACAGTCAACGCGTTTCAAGGGCGGAACGCCCCCTATATCAGGACAGTAATGCACATGACATCAAAAAACAAGGGATTTTAAAATACATTTTTGGCGCGCATTCTAGGGGGTGGAGAGAGAGAGGGGAAGGACTGTGCGTGTTTGAGCGTGATGTGCTATGCTCAACATGCTGCGAGGGAGTAGTATTTATGTTAATGAGTGTTTGTAAACATAGAGACTTAGAATTGTAGTAATTTTCATCATGGAGTGGCGGTATCTAGGTTTGGTCTAGCTTAAGCAAGATCACGCTATGAGCTCATAGTACAGAGAAAGATTGCAGGCAGCTTGATCTAATGGTACAGCTCAAAATACAGTGCATCGCTGTAACTCTGGGTAGTTAAATAGTTGCTATGTTCCAGGTATGTTTTAATTAATGAATGTTTGTAAAAAATAGAGGCTATTCAATTTGTAGTAATTTGTATTATGTAGCAGCAGTATCCAGGTTTCGTCAAGCTCAAGCGCGATTGCGCTATGCGCTCGCAGTACAAAGGGAAATGCGGACAGTGTGAACTAGTGATGCAACTCAAGATTGCAGTGTATCGATGTAACGATGGATAGTTAGATAGTTACTATATTCAAGGTATGTTTAGTTAATGAGTGTTTGTAAACATAGGAACTGTTAAATTTGCAGTAATTTTAATTATGCAGCGTGATTGCGCTATGGTTCAAAGGAAGGTGTCGCGCTGGGTCACTTGGCTGTGATTCAAAGGGCTTGATCAGGATAGGATACAACAGCTTTTAGGTGATGCCAAACAATGAGGTTCCACAGGAGGATAATCTCAGTCACAAAACCACCCCTCTGTAGATAAAAAGGTGCAGGCACATAGTGAAGGTCTACCAATTTTTCCAATGGTAATAGCTTTTATTATACTCACAAAGGTATAAGATCAATAGGCATAAAACAGAATAAAATCTCTGTGGTTATAACACCGCTCATACAACTCAAGATTGCAGTGTATCAATGTAACGATGGATAGTTAGATAGTTACTATATTCAAGGTATGTTTAGTTAATGAGTGTTTGTAAACATAGGGACTGTTAAATTTGTAGTAATTTGCATTAAGCAGCGGCGGTATCTGGGTTTCATCAGGCTCAAGCGTGATCGCGCTATGCACTCATGACACAAAGGGACATGCGGGCAGCTTGATCTAGTGGTGCTGCCCAAAATACAGTGTATCACCGTGACACTGGGCAGCCAGATAGCCACCACATTCAAGGTGGGCTGAGCAGTACACCCAGCGTACGAGCATTTAACTGTCATTATCATCCATAATTATTTATTGGCTAACAGTAATGAGAATAAGGGTATGTGTGATGAGTGCAACGTACACTGTGTGTGGTCTAGCTTGCTCATCTACTTCTATGTTTGTGTAGGTTCGTGCAATGGTCGGCCACAGTAGTTAGGTGACACAGACCTATCTGTGAATCTGACTAAGGCCTCTTTCACACGGGCGTGTGCACCCCGTGGTCGTGCTGCGGCCCACAAAATATGGGCTGCAATGCACGAGGACAGTCCGTGGGGCAGCCACATTGGATCGCGGACCCATTCACTTGAATGGGTCCGCGATCCGGCCGTTCCGCAAAAAGATAGGACATGTTCTATCTTTTTGCGGAATGGAAGTACGGGACGAAACCTCACGGAAGCACTCTGTAGTGCTTCTGTAGGGTTCCGCTCCGTGCTTCCGTTCCGCAACATTCCACATCTTCAGATTTGCGGACCCATTTAAGTGAATGGGTCCGCATCCGTGATGCGGAATGCCCACGGAACGGCACCTGTGTAATGCGGATCCGCTAATGCCCCTGTGAAAGAGGCCTAATGGAGAGGTGACATTCTATATACTCTTACACTGTGCAGGGTACGTGTATGCATTGTGGCTGGTAGGAGTGCCTAAGGGGTACATTGATATCCTAAATAGTGATGAGCAGCAGGCATATTCAAATTCGCTATATTTTGTGAATATATTGTAGAATATTCGTTGAATATTCACAAATTTGAGTATTCGTTATATTCTACTTTTTTTACTAAAATAATCAGCAATGCAATGATTGCGTAATATGAGAATATTACGCTATCAATACAGGTGTGGGTCAAAAAGGAATATATAGCACTAAAGAATATAGTGCTATATATTAGTTTTTTTTAGAATATTTGCATTTTTTTTTCCGTCTGAAGTGAACACTGAACAATGTTCACTTCAGATGGAAATAATGACGAATATTCAAAAAAAACTAATATAAAGCACTATATCGAATATAGTGCTATATATTAGTTTTTTAGAATATTCGTAATTTTTTTCCATCTGAAGTCATGATTCCTCCCTGCTTAAATTGCTTGTCAAGCAACTTAAGCAGGAAGGAAACATAGCTTCAGATGGAAAAAAATGACAAATATTCTATAAAACAAATATATAGCACTATATTCAATATAGTGCTATATATTCCCTCTTGAACCACGCCTGTATTGATTGCGTAATATTCACATATTACGTGATCATTACATTGGTGATTTTTTAAGTAAAACAAAAATAATCAATATTTGAAAATTTATTCGCAATAAATATTTATAGTTCAAATATTTGCGCTCAACACTAATCCGAAAAAATTATTATTGTAATTGTTATTACAGGCTTTTTGGGGATGTACCAAGTGAGAGGAATTGATTGATTGTTGGAGGTGAGTATATATTGGGCTATGTAGAGTTTTATGGATTTCTTTTAGTACATAAAAATAATCATAGTTGATATTTCGTGCTATGGACATTTCTAGAACAGTAGAGTGCATCAGTGAATAGACAGTTGTATGGAGGAGAAAAGTATATGTATATATTTAAGATATATAATTAAATAGATAGCAAATGACTGAGCAAATAAATATATATAAAAATACATACAAATATTTATAGCTATATGGATTAAAACCAATAAAATGAATAAATACATGATAAGGCATGGTAGCGGTGAATCAAAAGGATCAAACCACGTTGATTCTGGTATTAATGTTCCGTCTAAAAAATCGTAATACTTATATAATATCATAACTCAGAATTCAGAAGCGGTTAAAAGATGCATTAACAAATGCATTAAAAAAACTGTTAAAAGCATGTTTTATTTAACTTGTATTGTGCAAGGGTATCTAATTGATAGATCCAGTATACCTCACATTTTTGGAGTTTACTGAATCTATTAAAAGGGTTCTCAGGTATATAGTCAATAGGTGTAATTTTTAGTGGATGTTTTTCTTTTTCTGGCATTGATGCGCAGTGTCTGGAGAGGCTGTGTTTTTGGAATTGTCTTTGTATGTTGTACCTGTGTTGGTTCACACGACAATGTAATTCCATTGGTCTGCCAGGAATTGGATGATGTTTTTTATGTACTTAGCGTAAAAAGTCGCTATCACTGGTTTGGGTCTAAATAAAACTGTATATTCTTCCTTTGTTATTAATTCTTCCATTTTTGCTATTTGTAATATTTCTTTTAGCTCTTGTGTATATTTCACAGTGGGGTTATTTGGTAACGGTCTATATCACCATTCTCTTGTGTTCCATTTTGTCCGTCACTACAACATTGCCTCCCTTGTCAGACAGTTTTATTTCTAAATCTTGATTCGTCATTAGATCTTGCAGTGCTTTTTTTCTCATTGATGGTGAGATTGTTATTAATATCTGTTTTTATTGTTTAAATATTTTGCTAATCAGCCATCACTAGATCTACAAATGTTTGAATATTACCATATTTAGTAAATGGTGGAGTAAATGTGGACTGTGGAATTAACATTGAGAAAGGTGCTGATGGGGAAATCATTTTACCCGTCTGTTCACTTTGTAGTTCTTCTAGAAATTGTATCGCTCTAGCTTCTTTTTTTAAAAATTTCCTGTGGATCTTTCTTTATTTTTAAACTATGTAGCGCAAATTTTCTAGCAAAAAGATGAATGTCTTTAACCCATGTGAAACAATTAAATTAAGGTGCTGCTGTAAATGATAGACCTTTTTGAATTAGGTTTTCATGTTCCGAGTCTAGGATAAAATTTGATAGATTTATGATCCCCATACCTATATCTTGTACCTCTACATTTAGGTTTTCTGCTGTTGATATCCCCATTTGTCCCGATCTCTGAATTGTACTCCCGGTATTGAAAAAGGGGTTGCCGGTGTGATGGTTGTGGTTGGCAGAGTTGTTTGTAACGATAGTGTAAACGCAGAAGGAGATGAGGACGAGGGTATAGATGTTACAGTTCCCTCTCCTCTCTGTCTTAAGCCCCATTGGATAAATATTGATTTGGTTGACATTTTGGTAAATTATTTGGGTTATGCTTTCTTTGTGTTGTACCCGGTTTACTTTTTGCCTTATGTTTTATTCCAGATTTTGAGCTATACCCACTTGCTTCTTACTCAGATACTTTAGATTCAGATATATCTGTATAATATGCACGTCTGTTGCTATAATTTTTCCTCCTCTGTTACTACTGTTTTTTAAGTAGATTTGACCAGATTCAAAATCCTTCCTATCACTATTATATTTACGATGTTTCCTTTGTTTTATTTCACTTTGTAAGCTCTCTATATTTTTTTAAGTCTATTCTCTAGTTGTACAAAATCAGAATGGGCCTGGAATATTTTAATTTCACTTATTTCTCTTTCCAGTTGTTGAGAATTTTTTCCTAGTTGTTTCTTTTCATAATCATGAAGGTACGATGTTTCCCACCCTTCGATAAATTCTAAATCCTCCTGGTGTGAATTTGGTGTAATATTAATCCGCATACCCCTATATACAATTTTCTGCTGTAAATATGTTTCTAAGCTTGTGATTTCGTATATGGATCTAATATACCGTTTGTACGTTTTGTTCAATTCCTTAAACGCTTGATTTATATCTAGCACATTAACTGGAAGACTTTCTGTGGAGAACACCTTATTAACCTCTACCAAAAATGTTTGAGTGGATGGTTGAGTAGACAAAAAACCTGCCATGCTAGGAACTACCGTTTTTCAAGATATTAAATCTATTTAGCTGCAAAAGATAAGGGTCACTTATCTTTGCCGCTAAATAGATTTAATATCATAATTTGCTTATAGTCCTAAGATTCCCACAAAACTTAACTTTTATCACAGCTGAATCATTATTACTGCCCATTAAATCTACCCATTTGAAATCTATCAGTTGTGTTGCCTATTATTTGTTAATGGATCAATTTATACTAAGTTCACTATTATTATTATTTATTATTAAAGCGTCATTCATTCCATATCGCTGTAGCTCACTATCTGGACTGTAATTCAATAAGGGGCTGGAAGATGCGCGCTAGCTCCAGACTTCCCCCTATTCTTATGCTGAATACACTTGTGTTTAGGCTGAATACACTTGATGCCAAATACACTCCATTATTATGCTGAATCACATAATTGGTATAGAGATATGACGCAACCATTGGAGTCTATAAAAGATCCATGCCACGCACACCAATGCGTAGACTGTCTGATCCCCTGAAGACGCCAGGTTAGCTGGTGAAACATGTCGGAGGACAGTCATTGAGGGTGTTTTTAGAGCAGGGGTGTAGCCTATTGATATCGAGTGTATTCAGCATAATGGAGTGTATTCACCAATAAGTGTAATGGAGTGTATTTGCATCAAGTGTATTCAGCCTAAACACAAGTGTATTGAGCATAAGAATAGGGGGAGTTTGGAGCCAGCGCGCAGCTTCCAGCCCCTTATTGAATTACAGTCCAGATAGTGAACTGAGTATAAATTGATCCATTAACAAAAAATAGGCAACACAACTGATAGATTTTAAATGGGTAGCTTTAATGGTCAGCAATAATGATTCAGCTGTAATAAAAGTTAAATTTTATGGTATTGAAAGGCATATGTCAAGATAAGGAAAAACAGTCTTTATAGGCAAATTAAGTATTACAGTGCATCTCCATTCAAGTGCAGATACTTTATCTCCTTATTAGAAGCCAGAGCAGAAGGTGGGTCCGGAAAGCGTTCCAAGCAGAGAGCCAGGGCACTGAACATGAAGGGACCAGCTCTTTGGCACTTGTGCTTGTGGCACTGGGAAAATAAAATTTCAGTTTCTCTGTCATGCAACCTGCATGACATGGCAAGAGTCCCCATCACCTAAACAGTGCTGTTACCAGTTTTGATGGGACAAAACTGCTGACAGACCCCCTTTAAATATCAATCTAAAGCATCAGTATAGTTCAGAGCTCTAGGGAAGGTCAGCACCAGCCCTAGTCAGCTAAAAAAAAACTACAACTGGTAGCCTTAGGAAAAAATCAAAAAGAGTCTAGAACACTAACATCAGGATCTCCATTACATTCCCCATATTAGAATGCTACCTTCCATATTGCTGTCCATTACCTATTTTCTCAGAAAAACAGCACCCGAGCATTGGTAAGTGTTCTACTCAAGCACACGAGTACTTTGGTGCTCGACCAACACTATTCAGGACTGGTAGAATTTTAAAGACGAATATTAATTTTAAAATATAGAACCTCAAGATAATTGACATACATTTTTGAAAAACTATTATATTCTCAAGTAACTGAACTTCCGTTTATGTGATACTTTTATGTTCTGAAATGATTAATCTGCATTTCCAGAAAGTCTCTTTTATATATCTTTTTAGAGACTGTTACACATACAGGTCCTTCTCAAAAAATTAGCATATTGTGATAAAGTTCATTATTTTCTGTAATGTACTGATAAACATTAGACTTTCATATATTTTAGATTCATTACACACCAACTGAAGTAGTTCAAGCCTTTTATTGTTTTAATATTGATGATTTTGGCATACAGCTCATGAAAACCCAAAATTCCTATCTAAAAAAATTAGCATATCATGAAAAGGTTCTCTAAACGAGCTATTAACCTAATCATCTGAATCAACTAATTAACTCTAAACACCTGCAAAAGATTCCTGAGGCTTTTAAAAACTCCCAGCCTGGTTCATTACTCAAAACCGCAATCATGGGTAAGACTGCCGTCCAGAAGGCCATCATTGACACCCTCAAGCAAGAGGGTAAGACACAGAAAGAAATTTCTGAACGAATAGGCTGTTCCCAGAGTGCTTTATCAAGGCACCTCAGTGGGAAGTCTGTGGGAAGGAAAAAGTGTGGCAGAAAACGCTGCACAACGAGAAGAGGTGACCGGACCCTGAGGAAGATTGTGGAGAAGGACCGATTCCAGACCTTGGGGGACCTGCGGAAGCAGTGGACTGAGTCTGGAGTAGAAACATCCAGAGCCACCGTGTACAGGCGTGTGCAGGAAATGGGCTACAGGTGCCGCATTCCCCAGGTCAAGCCACTTTTGAACCAGAAACAGCGGCAGAAGCGCCTGACCTGGGCTACAGAGAAGCAGCACTGGACTGTTGCATGTCATTCGGAAATCAAGGTGCCAGAGTCTGGAGGAAGACTGGGGAGAGGGAAATGCCAAAATGCCTGAAGTCCAGTGTCAAGTACCCACAGTCAGTGATGGTCTGGGGTGCCATGTCAACTGCTGGTGTTGGTCCACTGTGTTTTATCAAGGGCAGGGTCAATGCAGCTAGCTATCAGGAGATTTTGGAGCACTTCATGCTTCCATCTGCTGAAAAGCTTTATGGAGATGAAGATTTCATTTTTCAGCACGACCTGGCACCTGCTCACAGTGCCAAAACCACTGGTAAATGGTTTACGGACCATGGTATTACTGTGCTCAATTGGCCTGCCAACTCTCCTGACCTGAACCCCATAGAGAATCTGTGGGATATTGGAAAGAGAAAGTTGAGAGACGCAAGACCCAACACTCTGGATGAGCTTAAGGCCGCTATCGAAGCATCCTGGGCCTCCATAACCCCTCAGCAGTGCCACAGGCTGATTGCCTCCATGCCACGCCGCATTGAAGCAGTCATTTCTGCAAAAGGATTCCCGACCAAGTATTGAGTGCATAACTGAACATAATTATTTGAAGGTTGACTTTTTTTGTATTAAAAACACTTTTCTTTTATTGGTCGGATGAAATATGCTAATTTTTTTAGATAGGAAATTTGGGTTTTCATGAGCTGTATGCCAAAATCATCAATATTAAAACAATAAAAGGCTTGAACTACTTCAGTTGGTGTGTAATGAATCTAAAATATATGAAAGTCTAATGTTTATCAGTACATTACAGAAAATAATGAACTTTATCACAATATGCTAATTTTTTTAGAAGGACCTGTATGTCTCCAATCTACCTTACCCTTCATCCCGTTTTTTTAAACTATTTGGCAAAAGAAGTATTAAAGGTAACCCTGTTATAATAGCTTTTCACTTGTACCATTGTATCATCTGCACCAGCCTCAGTTGCTTGTGGGTTCAGATTTGTGCCACTGTGTTCAATGGCGAGTCATGTTGCCACTGCTCCATGTATCCTGGTACTGGTTTCTTGTGATGTGAACTATGCCAATGTGCTTGTACTCCTCTGCAGTTATGCATAGCAATGGTTAATTGTTCCCTTGCTCTGTGTGTGTCTGCGTCTGTTTGGCTAATTGATTCATTAAAGGCTATGTACACTTTTGGGGGCATTTTTTTTATTATTGCATTGTACTCATTTTGAACTGAAAATCATTTTTTCAATTGACTTTTATTAAAAGATTTTGAGCCCCTTTCCTACAGCCTTGAGATTCTCTAGTAGTATGCCTTTTGTTTTTAATGTGTTCCATCAAGCAGCTTAGCTGACAGCTCCTTATCTCTTATCTCTGACCTGCCAAAAAAAAAAAACTCACTAAGCTTTCCCCACCCTCCTATCCCTCCATTCTCCCCCCATTTTCCCTAATCCTTTTTTCCGCCGCATTTTTTTCACACTCCCCTTTTTCTTTATCTCTTGCTCTGACCTTATAAACACTTATTATAGCTCAATTCCTATCTTACTGATAATAATGTGGCTTTAATAAGTGTTTTTGAGCTATTAGTAATTTAGAGATAAGGGTTATTAGATGATTGGCACAAAATGAAAGTGAAAGTACGATCCTCACAGCTAGGCAGAAGTTAATCCTTTTTGCCAAAGCTGCTAATTTTTTTTAAATAAAGACCAATTGAAAAAATAATAATTTAAGCTCAAAATGAGTAAAATGCAATCATTGTTCTGCTAGAGTCTGTATGGAGTTTTCTTTCTGTCGGTGTCTGTATTCCTGTAGTGCTATGTCATAGTTTTGCTCATGTATTTGCTAAGTCTGAAAAATGCCTAATATCCTGTTGTCCATTCCTGTAGTCCTGTATGTCCAAGGTCCTGTATTGCAGTATTGGTCGCTAACCTGCAGCAAAGTCCACATCCCGGAACAGGAGTTAAAGAGTGAATACCAACAAGGCAACAGAAGAACAGCTATAGGGTTAGCACAGTGGTTCTGCAACAATTGTCCATATGACTTGTCGGTAACACCCTATCTGAGACCTTAATTGAAACACTGGGTTGCTTACTTGAATTGACAGCTCCAGTAAGATCAAAGCACCGGAGTCTGCTTAATACACTGCACAGCTTGTGTTCTCATATTCATGATCTCTCAGCTCTCTCCACCCCTCCTGATGCCACTGATTGATCGCTTTCTGTGCAAAATACAGGAAGAAAGCTGTACTATGTCAATTATCAGTGGCAGGATGGGGCAACCACATCCTGCCACTGTCAATTATCAGTGGCAGGATGGGGCAACCACAGCTCATAAATATTTGAAGCTTAGAACTTATGTGCTTGGTTCATACTGTAGGCTCTAACCAGGGATTTTAAGACAATGACTGTGTTACAACCCAGCATTTATATCTACGTTCCATATTTTAAAAAAAGTAGACAACCACTTTAGTGATTGACAGTGGTTTTCATTTGGAGCCATGGGTATGACAAGCTAATAAAGGTTGTATGTGTGTTCCATAGATAGAAGTGATATGGCAATACATCAGGATAATTTTTAACCTACAAGTAAGAAAAGTTAGCTGACCATAACTTTCATATTTTAAGTTTCATATCTTGGTATTTTTAAAATTGGTCAAATCAACAGTATTCATCTTAAATCACATACGAACAATGCAATTACCTCAAAAGTATTATACAAAATCTATTTGCACATAACCGCATGTTGAGTCTAACTAAATTCTAAGCTTTGACGCAGAACAGGGAATTTTATACAAAGACTGACATAGAAATCTGAAAACAGAAAATAACACAACAATCTAGCTTCCCCACTGTCATACACAGTATATAGACTTATGTTACCGCTTGTACTTTGTTGATTGCTCTGCTTTTTAAACTTACAATTATTTTATGAATTATTTTATGAAAAGGGATCATGTTCAGCTATATCCAACTATACTAGATAATAGAGTAGTATGACAGAAGAATATTTTCCTGTACGGTAGATCTAGAAGAAGCATCTTTGCTGAGGTCTTCGGGCTCATGCACTCAGACATTTTATGTAGTGATGGACGAACATCTGCCAGGACGGTTCGCGAACGAGATCAAATGTTCGCGAACCGCAAGTTCGCGGCGGGTCCCATTCATTTTAATGGCAGGCGAACCTGAAAAACCTTCAGCTCATATTTGCAGCCAAGAAATAATTACTAGAAGTGCACAAAATAGTCCCACAACATGGACAGTGACATACCAGATGTATTATTCGAATTTGCGATCTCCATTCATTATTTTTTCAATGCGAAATATTGGCTATTAGTACCCAAATGCACTATATTGGCTTCAATCAGTTTTTTTGGGGGGGCGACTGGTATATCACACCAGTAGAAATTATTTGTTCAAATAACGCTTGTCCCTCTATATACCTGAAGTATCGCAGCAATACAAATGCACTATAATATACTTTCTAACATAGAAAGTATATTATAACATTGTACAAGGAAGGCAATCCATTAGAATATACCTAAAGATAAAGCGTGACCTTTAATAATTTTACTATGAGGGTCCATTCACACGTTCGTAAGTGTTTTGCGGATCCGCAAAACACGGACACCGGCATTGTGCATTCCGCAATTTGTGGACCGCACATCGCCGGCACTATAATAGAATGCCTAATATGCCTAATCTTTTCTGCAATTGCGGACAAGAATAGGACATGATCTATTTTTTTTGTGAAAACGGAAGCACAGATGCGGAAGTATGGATCCGCAAATGCGGATGCAGATCCGAAAATGCGGACAGCACATTCTGGCCCCATTAAAAAAGACTTATAGGATAGCTGCCTTACATCTTGTGGCATTAGAGGCAAAGCTTGTTAAGAGCTCATTTGCGTTTCTTCCCTCCCAGAATTCCAGAGGAGCATGTATGGCCTATAAGTCTCCTCACACTGATTAAGGTGCTCCCTCCCTAACGAGAGTTAGTTCCCCCTTGCTCCATATGTCTACTTCATGTTTGGATCATTTAGTAAATGAGATTTTCTTTTTTGGGGATGTTAAAAGGCTTAGAAGTTAATCTTAAGATTTTTAAGAAAATTTCCAAAACCCAATTTTTAAGGACCAGTTCAGGTGTTAAGTCACTTTGTGGGGCTTATATAATAGAAACCACCCATAAATGGCACTATTTTTGAAACTACGCCCCTCAAGGTACAAACTTTGTTAACCGTTTGGGTGTTCCACAAGAATTAAAGGAAGATTTTCCATTTTAATCAATTTCTTTCAGTAACAAAGCAAGGGTTAAAAGCCAAACAAAACTCAATATTTATTACCCTGATCCTGTAGTTTACAGAAACACCCCAAAGGTGGTCGTAAAATGCTGTATGGGAACACGGCAGGGCACAGAAAGAAAGGAACGCCATATGGTTTTTGGAAGGCAAATTTCACTAGGACAATTTTAAGTTGCCATGTCACATTTGAAGACCCCCTGATGCACTCCTAGAGTAAAAACTCTAAAAAAGTGACCCCATTTTGGAATCTACGGGATAAGGTATGATTTTTGGTTGCTCTATATTACACTTTTTTAAGGCAAGGTAACAAAAAATAGCTGTTTTGGCACTGTTTTTATTTGTTTTTTACAATGTTCATCTGACCGGTTAGATCATGTGCTATTTTTATAGAGCAGGTTGTTTTACGGATGTGACAATACCAAATCTGACTACTTATTTTGGTTGTTTGTTTCAGTTTTACATAATAAGTATTTTTGAAAAAAAATATTTTTTAGTGTCTCCATATTCTGAAAGCCATAGTTTTTTTTTTTTTGGGCGACTGTCTTTTATAGATGCTAATTTTTTTCGGTATGAGATGACGGTTTGATTGGTGCTATTGTAGAGTGTGTTTGACTTTTTGATCGCTTGGTATTACACTTTTTGTGATGTAAGGTGACAAAAAAATTGCTTTTTTACCCCTTTTTTTTTACGGTGTTCACCTGAGGGTTTAGGTCATGTGACATTTTTATGCAGCAGGTTCTTACGGACGCAGCAATACCTAATATGTATACATTTTTTATTAAAGTTTTACACAATAATAGCATTTTTAAAACCCCAAATATCATGTTTTAGTGTCTCCATATTCTGAGAACCATAGTTTATTTTTTATTTTTTGCCCGATTGTTTTATGTAGGGGCTCATTTTGTACTATTTTGGAGGGCATATGCCTTTTTGATCAATTGGTGTTGCACTTTTTGTGATATAAGATGACAAAAAAATATTGTTTTAGCACCGTTTTTATTTTATTTAATCAATATGTCTGGTTTTCTTTATTTTTTCAATTTTTTTTATAATTTTATGTTTTATTTTGTGATTTTTTTTCAAATACCCACCCAATGTACCCGCTCAATCAGCCCGCTGTACATGTGCGGTGCTGGTCCATAAGTCAAGTCCACCAGCGCCGTACATGTATACTGCAGGTCCTTAAGGGGTTAAACCTATGAATCAAAACACTGTAGGCCGTACTATTTTACACGGCATTTCCAGACAGTTCAAGTGCTTTTTATAGTTTGCGAAAATAGCAATGCAAGTATAAAACATGTGTTTTACCATCCAGAGGGTAGAGTTTTAAATCTCAGTGAAAACACCTGAACTAGTCGTCCAAAATCTGGGGCAAAATATCTCCAAAAAGTTCAAGTGTTTGTGCGGTTTGCTCCAATGTGAGAGCGGGCTGCCCAGCTGATCTAGTTCCCCTGGCAACCAGATGCTGCCGCACAGGGGAATCGGCAGCTGTGGGAACCACAACAGTGTATTTTACAATCCAGAGGATAATTTGAAATCTCTCAGTGAAAACACCTGAAATAGTAGGCTGAAATCTGTGACAATGGCATCTCCAGACAGTTCAAGCGATGGTGTGGTTTACACACCAACACAAGTGTACAATGCATGTTATACAATTCTTAGAGTACCAAGTCAAACAACTTGAAATACTGGGGCATCTCCAGACAGTTCAAGTGTTGGTGTGTGTGGATGTGGATGTGGATGTGGATGTGGATGTGTGTGTGTGGGGGGGGGGGGTGATAACTTGTGTTTTACACTAGAGAATTTTTTTTTCTGAACCTGCATATTTGAACGCACATTAGACCCAAATCTGTTAGTGGCGCCGATACTGCATTATTGTCAAAGTAAACTGTCAATAGCACTGTCTTCAGTGAGTTTGATTAAAGTGAAGGGCATTTTATTGTGCCTCTCTTTCTTTAAGTTCCAAAAAACAGACTGCAAACTGTTCCATACTTTGTGTGACTGTGTACCTCAGGTCAAATGTCAGGAATATGGAAAGGTTTAAAATAAAAGACTCAGCGCCAGGCCTTATAATCCCAGAGTCAGAATGTGGGTAGTAGCAGCACCAGCTATCCGGCTAGAAGTACTAATAGTAGGCCACAGTGCTCCCTGGCTTTGGAAAGGTGCAACATTATTCTTGAGGAGAAAGATTGTAGATTGGATGGCTGACTTTTCCTCTCAGTCACAGCAGGATGACATGGAGGTGCCTTGGAGAAAGGGTTCACAGCATTCCTCCTGCTCCTCCTTGCAGCCCTAGAGACTCTTTCAGTGCTTTCCTCTCTGTCTTCCATGCCCCTTCCTAGTGGGACACCTTCTTTTTTTTTATAAAAAGACACAACAAAACCCCACCACCCCCTATGGAAGATAGTCAAGAGAGTCTCCCTATTGACGACTTGTGTGAGAGCAGTCAGCATTTAGACTACCCTGAGAAGGAAGTTCAGAAGGAGGCAGGGGACCCCATGCATATCTGTGTTGGTGGTGGTAATAGTGGAACCCGAAGCCATGGTATAGGTGGTGGGGGCAGCAATAGTGGCAGTTGGAACAAATGCAGAGCAGGGAATCGGGAAGGGGGCCAAGGAGCCCACCATGATATATCACAGTCTGATAAACGTGGCATGGAGGGTAAGGATTCAGATGATGATTGTGTGTTAGACTGGACCTGGTAGCCGGATCAGGGTGCAGAAGAGGAAGAGGAGAAATCTGAAGAGAAGAGTGGTGGCAATAAATAGTGGAGGCAATGAACAGCCAAAAACCTCCAATGAACTAGTAGAGTCAAATCTGCTTATATTGTGGTCAACTCGGTGACTGGTGAAGCTGCTAATACTGCGGGCACAGGTGCAAAACGTGGCAGACTTACACCAAGCTTGGCTTCTGGTAGCTCTGTGCAAGCAACTCCCACATGGCGTTTTTTTCTCCACAAGGCCAGTACACAAAACCACAGCTGTGCAAGATCTGTAGGATTGAAATAGGCTGTAGGTGTTAAAACACAAACATAGGTACCAGAGACCTACTGCACATGAGGCGGCATCACTAGAACTTTTGGGAAAATACAACTGGCCAGCATTCCCAATGTTCTCCTCCTTGCCCTCTTCTCCATTGTGAGACATCCATAACGGAATGTGTGGCCATGAGAAAACTATTATAGACCAGCAATTAGCATGTCTAAAAGCTGAACCCCCAACCTGCCAAGTCGCTTGTGGTGCAGTCGGTGCTGTTTCATTTAGTGGAACCTGCTGCCTTTAGGGAGCTTATGTCATGCACTCAGCCTTACTGGAAGACACCTAGTCAGGATTATTTCTACCAAACAGCCACCTCTGACAATTGTTGCCATGCAGCAAGGTGCACACCATGGGGGACACCTGGACGAGCTGTTACAGGCAGGGACAGTACATGTATTTCATGGCCCACCAGGTCAATGTTGTTGTTTTTTAGCAGCAGCGAGGCAGCATCTCAGCAATGGGATCATGTCCTTTTGACACCCCTACGATTGTGTCAGTCTGGCTCCCACACCAGGCACTTATCCACCTCCTCCTCCGTATACACCTTCCTGTCCTCAACAGCAGCAGGGCATCACTCCCACTCCTTCCTATCACATGTGTCAAGTCAAGCGTTGTCATGAGGTGTTGGAGCTGAGCAGCCTTGGTGAAAGTAGGCACACTGGTAAGCAGTTGCTAAGCAAACACCCTGCTGTGTCATGCTGCCAACTCCAACTGGGCAAGGTGGTCAGAAACAATGGCTGTATTTTTTTGGGATGTTTGGTCCCACAACAATCCACTTTTTTATCCCATAACACTGTGTGTCTTTAAACACTTTCATGGGTTGGAAATGTTCTGCATTAAATAGGTATGGGAGAGAAGCTGTTAAATGGTTTGTGTTTCATAGGGATGCATGCCTAGGTCTGCAGTCAGGAATTCAACTCTGCAAATGCTATAATCACTAAAAATGGCAGTTTTGTGTAACCCTACACTCCATAGCCATCAATGGTAATCACCACTAAATGTTGTGTGGTGGTCATGCAAGAAGGAAGTAGGAAGTAGAAAGTGGTGGTATTAAGCAAAACCTGAAAGGGTGCTAACTTTTACCTTTACTATGAAGCCTCCTGTTCTCCATGTACACTACTGCACATGCTACATACAGTGAGGTAATAAGCATCATGCTATAAACATATCATGGAGCATCCAGCAGCAGCGCATGCCGAAATTAAATTAAAATAATAGCAGCAATACCTACAGCCATTTTCTTCCTCCTAGTAACTTTATTTCTCAAAGATTTGTTATATGTTGTTTTTCCAGATGACAATTTTTACTTTGTATAATTATTTTTACAGACTTATAATCATAAGATTTATAAGCATCTTTATCATAATCTATTAGACTCATAACACCAACGTCTTACTCCTATGGGCGAGATCGCATGAATATCTGACAGATGGCACTGGATAAAAACAACACAATGCATAAACTACTTGAAAATTGTCTTAATGCTCTGTTGCGTTTTATACTTATTATTACCCACAGAGCTACAGCTACACCCTGGGGTTAATAATAAGCCATTTGAAATGACAACAACTAAATTAAAGCGATTGGTGGTTTAGTCGTGTTTCAGAAATGTGATCTTAAATATGCAGAGTTTATTGACTCCAATCACATGAAACCCGCATTTCATGGTTTATCCTTAAACAAGATAAGTTTGTAAGGAGCTGAAAATTAATAAATGCATAGGGAGGATTTAAGAAGAACTAGAAGAACTGCATTCCAGAATTCTGTCTTTAAAAAGGCACAAAATAGGTCTTTTGCAACCTTTTTCGTCTAAATTGTGCAAAAATTTGCAACGTTTTGCATTTTTACACCACTCACTCCAGTTTTGAAAAGTGGATGAGAAGGTGGGCATGGGTTAGCTATGTTAATTAGTTTCATTTCAGATTTATTACACTGCAACTTTTTCTTTAACGAAAGTCTCAAAAATGTAAAAAACACACTCTAGGAGGTGGTGGAGTATGATTTTTTGACAAAAGTGTAAAGATGCTTCGAATTTAACAACATGCATTGTTTGATAAATTGGGCAAAAAGTACACCAATGCTGACTCAAGCAAGACTAACTTCAAATATTACCCTCATGATAAATCTCCCTGCAAAATGTAGGCAAAAAAAAAAAAAAAAGGCTTTTGCCTAGAATGAGGCTTTAATGTTCCAGGTTGTAATGAGTTGTACTATAACTTTCCTAGACTTGATGATGCTTTATTCTACTTACATTTGCTCATATTTCATGCAGAAGCAGGTTCCACTGGACACATTGCTTGTAGGGAAGAATATTTCCACAATATGGTGCTATAGGTCATTTTACAGCAAAGACCGGATTCCTAGCGGGAGATTTATCAAGACTCACTGTCACAGCTGGCGGTGGGGAAAACCCCCAGCCGTGCGGTGCCAGGAGAAGGTAGGGTTACCACTTGGCCGGGACCACAGAGTTAGGAAGCAGGTCACCTCCTATAGCGTCCCTAACGCTGACCCTGTCTCCTGTCTGTATGAGCCGACCTTGGTGGTAGGAGGGCTCATACGCCGGAACCTAAAAGTCCCTACAAGCCCTCAAGTCGGCCCTGAACTAGGGGACAGAGTAAGACGACCTGCTCCTCCTAGACACGGAGGAGCAGGAGTCTCAACGGCCAAGCAACACAGGGGGATACAAAAACAGCTATGGCAGTGGCAGGCAAATGGAAACAACTCATCACTCACCTGCCACAGACAACACAACCAGGAACCCATGTGCAGGTGCTGTAAGTACAAGACAACAACGGACACAGCACACACCAGACATCACACAGGAACCTTGGACCATAGGCTGCAATAACACAATCCCATACACAGGGCCGATCCTACACGGGGTGCAGTGGGTGCCCCGCACCCCAGCGCTGTCACCCGAAAGGCGCCGAGCGAGCCGCCGGGACTTTTTTTTTTTAGACTTTTTTTTTTTAGACTTTTTTTTTTTTTTAACCACCTCCGGACCGGCCGCCTCAGCCTCAGGGTTCGAGTGGGGCCGGGGGTGTGCCGTGACAGTGTGAGACGAGTCCGTGACTGCCGGCCGCCGGCCGGCCGGGTATGGCCTAATCAATTCACACCCCTGTCACTGTCTGTGACTGCTCCGCTCCGCCTCCTGCCAGCCCACTGTGACACTGACACAAAGAACAGACACACACATATACTAACTGACTCACGTGTGAGACTGAGACCGCCTCCTGTAGTCCGCCTCCTGTAGTCCGCCTCCTGTGCTCTGCCTCCTGTGCTCCGCCTCCGTGCTCCGCCTCCTGTGCTCCGCCTCCTGTGCTCTGCCTGACTGCCTCCCATCTTCCGGCGGCCGGCAGCGTAACGTCGCTCACTGCGACGTAACGTAGTGAGTGACGTCACGTCACGTTACAGTTACGCTGCCGCCGGCCGCCAATTTTGAATATTGAAGAGCGGGACTGGAGCACTGCCAGTGCCACGCCAGTCACGCCACCAGCTTCTGCCTGCCAGTGCCCGCCCCTGCGCCCTAGTAGTGCCAACTGGCTTGTACTAAGTTGTGAGAATACATTTGGAGTCCTCCTGACTGAGTCCTGACTCCTGACTGTCCCAGGCAGTAAGTTAGTGAATTAACTGAATAGTGATGATTAGTGATAGATTATATTAGATAAGATAGTAACTTATGTAAGGCCTCTTTCACACTTGCGTTGTCCGGATCCGGCGTGTACTCCACTTGCCAGAATTACACGCCGGATCCGGAAAAACGCAAGTGTACTGAAAGCATTTGAAGACGGATCCATCTTCAAAATGCGTTCAGTGTTACTATGGCACCCAGGACGCTATTAAAGTCCTGGTTGCCATAGTAGTAGTGGGGAGCGGCATACTTACCATCCGTGCGGCTCCCGGGGCGCTCCAGAATGACGTCAGAGCGCCCCAGGCGCACGGATGACGTGTACATGCGATCACGTGATCCATGCGCTTGGGACGCCCTGACGTCACTCTGGAGCGCCCCGGGAGCCGCACGGACGGTAAGTATGCTGCTCCCCGCTCCCCACTACACTTTACCATGGCTGCCAGGACTTTAGCATCCCGGCAGCCATGGTAACCATTGAGAAAAAGCTAAACGTCGCATCCGGCAATGTGCCGAAACGACGTTTAGCTTAAGGCCGGATCCGGATCAATGCCTTTCAATGGGCATTCATTCCGGATCCGGCCTTGCAGCAAGTGTTCCGGATTTTTGGCCGGAGCAAAAAGCGCAACATGCTGCGCTATTTGGTGCGGCCAAAAAACGTTCCGTTCCGGAACGGAAGACATCCTGATGCATCCTGAAGGACGGACTGTCCATTCAGAATGCATTAGGAAAATCCTGATCAGTATTCTTCCGGCATAGAGCCCCGACGACGGAACTCTATGCCGGAAGACTATAACGCAGGTGTGAAAGAGCCCTAAGTGAGCTATTGAGCTTGTAAATAAACTTGTGCAAACTGCAAACTATATGAGTAGTTACTAACTACTCATATACTTTGCACAAGTTTATTTACAAGCTCAATAGCTCACTTACATAAAGGAACGGACGTCTTACAATAGGGTGGGACACTGTTATGGGGGGGGGGGGAGGAGAAGTGATATGTGGATGATGACACATTTATATAGCACAAGATGCTTGCGCTGCCTGCCATATATGTGTGTCATCCACAGATCCCCCCGGCCACCTATAACAGTGTCATCCCCAGATGCCCCATAACAGTGTGTCACCCACAGATGTCCCCATAAGTTCCATAACAGTGTCATCCACAGATGCCCCCATAACCGTGTGTAATCCACTGACGCCCATAACAGTGTGTCATCCACAGATCCCCCATAACAGTGCGTCATCCACAGATGCCCCCTAACAGTGCGTCATACACAGATCCCCATAACAGTGCGTCATCCACTGATGCCCATAACAGTGTGTCATCCACAGATCCCCCATAACAGTGCGTCATCCACAGATCCCCCATAACAGTGCGTCATCCACAGATGCCCCCTAACAGTGCGTCATACACAGATCCCCCATAACAGTGTGTCATCCACTGATGCCCATAACAGTGTGTCATCCACAGATCCCCCATAACAGTGCGTCATCCACAGATGCCCCCTAACAGTGCGTCATCCACAGATCCCCCATAACAGTGCGTCATACTGTCATCCACAGATCCCCCATAACAGTGTGTCATACTGTCATCCACAGATCCCCCATAACAGTGCGCCTGCGCACTGAGGAGAGACAGAAAGGAGGGCACATAATCAGTGGAAGCAAGCAGAGGACGGTACAGCAGACGACTGAATCGCTTCTTTTGTAAGTAAATTGTTTTATTATAAATGTAGTTTAATGTTTTTGTCTTTTATTATATTCTGGCTTTTGCTTGGTTATGTATGATGCTTTTTGATAATAAGTAAATGTAGCGGTGCTATAATGTGGACCCCAGGCCTCTCTGATGTCCTGCAGGCTGGGCTGGCGCTGTGGCAGCATACGGTTGGTCAGGCAGCAGAGAGGCTCTGGGGCTGTCATTGTGCTCTGGTACTTTTCCCTTCACAGCCACTGCTATCTCTCTCTCGTACAGTGCAGACTCCGCAAGAGGCTTTCCGTTTGCTCTCCGTCCTCTTAAAAGTCTATGGGAATCAAAACTGATCCATCTGGTTCCTGTTATGCAAGACTGAAAACAAAGTCCGTCTTGCATAAGGGGACCCAGACTGATCCGTTATGCTTTCTCATAAACTTCTATTAGGACAGAGCAAAACGGAATGCCTCTTAGGGTCCATTCACACGTCCGTTGTTTCTTTCCTGATCTGTTACGTTTTTTGCGGAACAGATCTGGACCCATTCATTTTCAATGGGTCCTGAAAAAAATCGGACAGCTCAATTTCAGATTTTTTTTCAGGACCCATTGAAAATGAATGGGTACAGAACTGGTCCAGATCTGTTCCGCAAAAAACGGAACAGATCAGGAAAGAAACAACGGACGTGTGAATGGACCCTTAAAGGTTTCCGTTTTGCATTCCATCTGGCCATTCCGTTATATTCCGTTTGAAACGGAACCTATAACGGAATGGCATAACGCAGATGTAAACCCACCCTGTACGGAATAGGTGGTATTTGCCAGAGTTGCTGGAGAACTGTGAGTGCAATTTCGGGGGCACTGACCTGTACAGGGTGTGGAGGATTGGGAGGTTGAGATCCACTGAGGATATTATAAGACTTTTCTGTAGCTTCCTATATTGTTGCAAAGCTTGTGTGTTGGCTGAAGCCTTCCTATCTTACTGGTGGCTGGCCCTGCCCCTCAATTGTGCTTCCAGGTTTGGCTCCGCCCCTAGACTGCAAGGGGGTGGGGCTGAAGTTGGGGGCTGAAGTTGTTGCCATAGAAACATTGTAAAGGGGAGGAGTTAGTAAGATAACCACGCCCATGTGGGGGCGCCAGAAATATTTCTGCACCCAGGCGCCTGTGACCCTAGGATCGGCCCTGCCCATACACACCTAAATAACACCGTGAAACATAGAATTTACTGACAAAGGTTTATGACCAGAAGGATGGTCCCCACCAGGCAGATGGAGGAGACAGGAGGCTGCTCCAGCCAGCATGGCTGAGAGCAACCTACTGAACCCAGCCAGGGACTGAGGCTTTATAGGCCAAGAGGCCACACCCAACGGTCAGAACACACCCAGTGACATCACACACACACACTGGGAAGGAAATTAACCCTTCCAGCACCACAGAAGGGAAACTCACATAAAGGGGAAAGCACACAACCTCACTCACCTGTCTCCGACGGCAACGGCATGCGTGGCAACCGTGTCCTCCAGAACAGCCAACAGGCCGAGACACTTCCACAGCGTGCAACCATCACCAGACGTTGCCGCGGACAACCGCAGGTGAAGGGAGGAGTCCAGGTGCATACTAAACATCACCTCGTGCACAACAAACAAACAAGGAAGTGCACAATATCACGCGTTGCCAAGGGCAACCGCACACATGCCTATTGTCCGCGGCAACCGCACCTGAGGCAAACAACTAAGTGCCCCCAGCTGCGGTTGACAACACCAAGCCGCGGGCAACCGCATGCGGCTCCCAAGGAGTCACGACCATGACCAAGGGTCGTGACACTCACACTTTCGTCGCCGGTCTTGACATCCCCTTCAGTTTTTGCCTTAAGATACAAATTATTTTTGTTAGGCTCAACCTCCAAATCCATTACTCATAGAGTTCTGAACTGTTGCAATCAATGGCACAATTGCACCACTCAATGTTTTCAGCAGTAGCATAACTAAAAATGACTAAGCCCCAGAGCATATTTTTGAATGGGCCTCCCCCTCCCAGAAACTTCTTCAAAACCCCTCCTCCTGCGCAAGCCCCCCACTCCTGTGGCTAATCAAGATCGCACTCTCAGATGAGGCCCTGCAGCTGCTCCGTCCATTTCCTACCGTGTCACTGTATATAATGTTGTATAAAACTGGCAATAAAATCTTTTAGTCCTCATCGAGGGTGGGCCCCTTTTAAGTTCGGACCCCAAAGCAGCCACTTCTTCTGCTTCCCCTATAGCTACCTGTATGTCCCTGCTTTTCAGGCAATTTGTATCACTTTCTAGTTATTACTTCCTTAGGTTAGATAACATCAATTGCATCAACAGCACCTACTGCTCATAGTTATAGGTGAGCGAATCGAATCCAACGAAGGGGAATTTGATCCGAATTTCAGGACAAAGTCCTTGTGCTTCGTGGTAGCAAATCGATTTGACTTGAAATGGTGTAAAAGACTAACAAAAATAATCATAACTCCTCCATTTGATCGCGACGGGTCGGCCGCCGACATCCAGATTGAAGACCTCGGTCAAAATCTTGTGCACACGTAACAACGTCAACTGGGCCGCTTGAGATTTTGGCCAAGATCTTCAAGCAAGATGGCGGCACAAAGCATCTCTACTAGGGATGAGCGAACTCGAACTGTATAGTTCGGGTTCGTACCGAATTTTGGGGTGTCCGTGACACGGACCCGAACCCGGACATTTTCGTAAAAGTCCGGGTTCGGGTTCGGTGTTCGTCGCTTTCTTGGCGCTTTTGTGACGCTTTCTTGGCGCTTTTTGAAAGGCTGCAAAGCAGCCAATCAACAAGCGTCATACTACTTGCCCCAAGAGGCCATCACAGCCATGCCTACTATTGGCATGGCTGTGATTGGCCAGAGCACCATGTGACCCAGCCTCTATTTAAGCTGGAGTCACATAGCGCCGCCCGTCACTCTGCTCTGATTAGCGTAGGGAGAGGTTGCGGCTGCGACAGTAGGGCGAGATTAGGCAGATTAACTCCTCCAAAGGACTTGATTAACTGATCGATCTGCAGCTGTGGATCATTGAGCTGCTGATCCTCAATTGCTCACTGTTTTTAGGCTGCCCAGACCGTTTGTCAGTCACATTTTTCTGGGGTGATCGGCGGCCATTTTGTGTCTTGTGGTGCGCCAGCACAAGCTGCGACCAAGTGCATTTAACCCTCAATGGTGTGGTTGTTTTTTGGCTAAAGCCTACATCAGGGTGAAGCTGTCACACCAAGTGC